>NC_053165.1:82599372-83199372 GCF_016835505.1 Polypterus senegalus
ATTTAATTCCAAGACTTGTTGCTGCTCTCATTCTGACACAGCAGACATTTCCAAAACTGTTGATTTTCTGTTTTTCATAAAAACATTGTCAAAAGTGTTTTGGTGACCTGAGAGATCAGCCTTACTAAGACCTTCACTTTTCTTCATTTTCAGATATTGTGCGGTGGGCACAGGTGATGGTCATGTGGCTGCTTGTTTTGTGTCTCATTATTGTTTGGCTGCTAATTAAAGAAGAAGAGACAACTAGGGGGCCTGAGTCAAGTTAATTAAAATTAAGGCAAAAGAAGTTAATTAGCAGTAAAGTCTGGCCACTAACTAAGAAGATGATTAGAATGAAAACCTGCAGCCCTCCAGGACTGGAGGTCGACAGCCATGCCCTAAAGGTTTTGAGCGTCTAGATTTATTAACATTAAAATGGAAACGGATTGGAAAGTGGAAGCTTTACCAACCGTGTAAAACGTGGCAGATCAACAACATGAATTAGCAGTCAGTGGGGAATGACTGCACTAAAAAGTCACACCTTGTCCGATTCTCGCCGACTGAAAAAAAAAAAAAATATTCTATGATCCAGGGGGTCTGGAAACACTGATCTACCCCATTAACTGTCCACCATTTGAAGCACCTGTCCTACTGGGGGTCACTTAGGCAACGACTTGAGTACGGCCCTCCATGTTTCCCTACCACGGACTTCGGCCTCCTAAGCAAATCCCAGATAACCTCTGAGAAATTTGGGATTTTTGAGCCACTGCTGGGTGCCTTTAAAGAAACACCCTCCCAAAATTAATTTTTATTATGTTATTTAACCCGTGTCATTTGTGGGTGAGGAAAAAAAAAATGTAATTGAAGATCAGCCTCGACCCCTCTCATTCAGTGGGCAAGAGACCCGCCTTTACTTGAAAAGCAAGGCATTATGGGAATGCATTTCCCACTTATGATGTGTGCTGATAATTCATCTGCTCAGGAATATTTTAGTAAAAAATGCACGTTTTGAGCCTACAACTGGATAACAGACGAGGATTATGTAACACAAGTAACATGAAATGTTCTTTTTTTTCCCCCTCATGGACATTCTTCATATTGTACAGCACTGGAAAGCATCAGATAAAAATTTTCTGTTGGTCATCACTACAAACTACTTGGGGTAACATTAAAAAAAAACAATTGGGGTGGAATATTGCTTTAAACTCTAAAAAGTGTGTGTGTGTGAGGGGGGAATAATGCAAATCAAACCAAACGGTGGGTATCGTTTATACACCTGATTGATAATTCTGTAGGACTAAAACCAATTATCTTCACGCTTCTCAAGGAAAACTTAAAATATAATCTTTGTACATGACTGCATTTCATCCATCTATCCAACCCGCTATATCCCAACTACAGGGTAACGGGTGTCTGCTGGAGCCAACACAGGAAACAAACCCCGGGGCAGGGCGCCAGCCCACCGCAGACGACTGCATTTATTAATGTTAAAAATCGGGGGGCTTTCCAAAGTTTTCTTTGAATTTACTTGAATAACGAGTGCTTAGGGACTTGTAAAAACACAAAATGACATTGGAGTACATGTACTGGAGGTTTGCAGGTTATACCGATACTGAAAAAAAAAAATACCGAAAAACCCAGTTGTTAAGGTGGAATGGTGTCAGCATTACTTTAATTTCAGTAGCGGAAGTGATTGATCGCTTTCAAGCACTTCGCGCTCCGTCGTTTTATTAGCGCGATTGCAGCTTCAAGGGGGAAAATCTGCTCTTCCAGTTGTTAAACTGAGCAAACGGACGGTCATCTTGCTCGAATCAATAAAGGGGACGGAGAATGAGAACGAACACGAGTGTAAACGCGCCGGCCAGTTGAAGGAAAGGAGCAACCCCGGCCCCGCCCTCCACTGCAGCCAAACCACACCCCCTTCCCCGCTCCTGTTAAAACATTTGCAGAGCGGGCCAAGCAGGGAGGCCGCAGTGGTTTGTGGGCTGTGGGAACGGAGCAACCATGAGATGGCGGTTATCGTTTATTTGCATGGGAACTGCTGTTGGTACCGGCACTAAGGCCCAAAAACTGATAACGATAGTGAAGGCGCTCTAAATCTAAATAAATAATACAGCGGCATGTCCATCGTTTCCAAGATGACCTCAAGTCTGTACCCAAATAAAGTATGTTCTACCATTGAAGAAAAGCCTCAGAAATTGTGTTGTTTTCGAAAAATTCTTAATGTTTATTCTGTTCTATAATGTCTTTAAAAGTGCCTTTTGATATCGCTAAACGAGCCGTCCATAAACCGCTGTGACTCTGCCAATGCGTGTGTCTTGCAGCCTGCAGGTCAAACTCCACCCCATCCACAACCCAATCCCCCTCCACCCCCAGTTAGCCAGGCTGCCATGACCACAGCGTGTGTCCGTTCCCTCACATCCAGCTCCGCCCCATTCTGCAAAAGGGCATACTGTATTGAGATGAGCAGGCTTTTATGCCAGCAGTGTGTAATTGAAAAAAAAAAATCATCCAAGATGTGCACATTAACTTCAATCGGGGGAAGCCTAAGAAGATAAGACGCCTACACAGTACGTTTCTCAGTACTCAAAATGATTTGCACAGGGAACCCCTTCCACCACCACCACCAATGTGCAGCATCCACCAGGATGATGTGATGGCAGCCATTTTGCACCAATACGCTCGCCACATGAGAGCTGTTAGGTGGTGAAGTGGTGAGAGTGATAGCCAATTTGAGACAGGGGATGATTAAGGGGGCCAGAATGGCCAGGCCTTGCTGGGCAGTTTAATCAGGGCATCAGGGTACCCTCCCTAGTCTTTACGCCGATGCCCAGGGATTTTTAATGAGCACAGAGAGTCAGGACCTCACTTTTATGTCTCGCTCAAAGGCCATTTTTACAGCTCATCATTGGGATCCTCATACGCACCACGGGGTAAGCGCCCCCTGCCTGCCTCACCAACACCTCTTCCATCTGCAGCCCAAGCTTTTTCCGAAGATGGTGTCCCATACAAAGTACTGGCCCAGCCCAAATAGGTGGAGGACCTCATCTGAAGGGTGCTGCTCACCATGGAGAGAACATTCAAAGAAACCCAGTAATGGTGTGATTGGGAAGAAGAATTGTGGGAAATGGAGGAGGTGACGTGCCTCTGGAATGGCTGCAGGCAACTTTAGACAACCGAATGAGTAAAGCACGGTTGCGCGTCTGATTTGAGTTTTATTTTTTCTTTTAAAATCGCACTAATGAATGTTTCCAGCAAAATATATTGGAGTAAAAGTGGCCATCTGCATTTGGAAAAATGTAGTGAAGTAAAAGGTTTATACGCAAGTAGAAATACGCGCAAAACATACTGAGGTACAGTAACACAGTACTGCTACTACACTACAGTACAAACACTGAAAAATGGTGGCCACAAAAATAACAAGCAGCACAAGAGGAGCACGGCTCCCATTGGGTTATCTGATGGACGTTTGAAGCCCTGCTCTTCTCTCTCTCTCTATCATATACTGTATATACTGGACGGTAATGGCGCGCTGCACGATAACGTGCAGTGAATACACTTGATGTGAGCGTTCCTAGTCTCTCTTTCTCCGTTTATCATTCGTTTGCTCAGAGGTTGATGCGCTTGCCGCTCCCTGAGCAGCTCTTCTTCTCTCCACCCTAGCAGCCCACTGCTTCTCTTCTTTCGTCGGCATCTTTTCCCGTT
Organism: Polypterus senegalus; assembly: GCF_016835505.1. NCBI lineage: Eukaryota > Metazoa > Chordata > Cladistia > Polypteriformes > Polypteridae > Polypterus > Polypterus senegalus. The sequence continues at coordinate 82,603,057 of NC_053165.1, forward strand.
AAAACTGATTAAGTCAGTGTTTGTGTTGCAATTATTTAGCACGTTTTCCTTAATTTTTCATTTAAGCTGGCACTTGAGGCAGACTGAAGACTTAAGAATGATTTAAGGTATGAAGAGGTAGGGAAAGTGATCGAGCAGGTGGTGGGAAATGAGAACGACACCTGTACGCATGGGCCACATGGCCGCCCTGCTGGCCACTGCCGAGAGTTCATTCTACAATAAAATAAAAAGAGGAATAACCCTGGAGGTCAGGCATCACCCCGAAAGCAGACAGTAGACGTCACGTAGTATGTGTGTACCAAATTTCAGGTCAATAATTCAAACGGTTTGCGAGCTACAGGCGATTTAAAATCCTGGACAGACAAAGGACAGCCACGGTAGAGTATTATGTAAGAAGAGATATTATATACACGGTGGTACCTTGAGATACGAGTTTCATTCGTTCCGTGACCGAGGTCGTAAGTCAAACCGCTCGTATCTCAAATCAATTTTCCCCATTGAAATTAATTGAAATGAGATGAATTCGTGGCAGCTCCCAAAAAAACAACCCCAATTTTTTGTTAAATGTTTACAACTTAAATGTATTTATAATGAACAAATATTGTATATAAACAAAATAAAACCTAATACTGTACATAAAACAGAATCTCAAGAAATAAACAGATGTTGGCGGAGCCGATTAGCGTATTGTAATGTTTTTTTTTTTTCTTTCACTTTTGCTTAACTTTATTTTCTTCTTCACTTGGTTTTTTTTTTCTTTTTTGCCACGCTTTTCGTCACTTTCATTCGCAGGGCGTTTCAATACAAACCTGTCCAAGGAGCTTTGTTTAGTCCTCCCCTTTAGAATGTTTCTGAAATGAGTTAGGCGAGTGTCATTAAATAGCGCCGCTGCACGATCAGTTGTAACTTTTTCAGGGCGTTTCTTTTCTTTAAAGTTCGAAACTTTTTCCCACATTGCAAACACTTCCTTATCTCACTTTAAGAGATAACCACCTCCCCGATACTGATCTTCTGCAGAACCTCCGCATGTTGCTGCCGCGTCTGTAGCGCCGTCAACTCCACCGTCGACAGTTCCTCTGAATGTGTGGTTACAAGCTCTTTGATGGCTCGTATTTCAAATTTTGGCTCGTAACTCAAGGCAAAAAAATGGACACTCGTGACGGCTCGTATATCAAAAAACTCGTACGTTGGGGCACTCGTATCTCAAGGTACCACTGTGTGGGTGTGTGTATATATATATAAAAAATAGAGGGCCCTCCTCACTCTCATGCCAGCCTCTATTCGAGTAACTCTACCTGTGGCCACGTGTTGGAGCGCACTGCCTCCGCTTAACTGTTTGTTCAGCAGCCATCCTCATCTAGAGATTGTTAAGGAGTAACGTTTTGACATTTCTGAGCGCGATTAGAGCTACGTGTGTTTTAGAGGGTAGCTGCTGATTGGCAGAGATATCACGGCCACATGCTTTTCTCCCCACACGGGTGACGCTCTCCCGTTAAAGCTGAATGCGATCAGACACAGTGCCAACGTTTGACGTTGGAGCGTACCTACCTTCCACTTGGCCAGACATACATTTTTTTTTTTTTTAATTGGTTTTTATAGTTTGACCCGTTTCACTACTACGTGGGCGGAGCGGCGATGGTCAGCTAATATTTTATGACTGCGAGTGCTAATTATGCATAGACACGTTACAAAAAAAATAAATAAATAAAAAATCCAAGGCAGCCATAGAATAATAACTTTTCTATTTACAAAAATAACATTTTTTTCCCCTCTTTGTATAATTAGTCACCAAAAATGTACATCTTGGTTGGCGTTTCAAGTGCAGGAGTGTAAGTGCCTGCGCGTTCATCATGTTTTGTAATAATAATTAACCAAAGTAGCTTGTTCCATCCCCACTTGTCTGTCCACTGGTGAAAACTTCCAAAACAAATTTACATAAAACAGTGAAACATGAAAAATACAAGCACAAAAAAAAAAAAACAACAAAACAAACAAAGGATGGCCATATGGCATTCATTACCCACGGGCATCCAGACGCCCAAGTGCTACAAGCCGTCCCTCTATAAGCGTTGGGGCAGAAAGCGCTGCTGTCATTTTCTACGAGTTTTTCCGCTGACTCGTGGAGACTCGTAAAAGGCCGCCACATCTCAAGCATTTGAAATTAGAGTTCCCGTCCTTTTTAGGAATGTGCCAACAGCGAAAGCATCGGACTCGATACTTCTTGTATCTGTAAGACATAAACAGACACACACACACACACAAATGGGTCAATTCCAGCAACTGAAATAACCTTAACACATGAAAAAATGCATCACCACAGGCCGCTCTTCTACGGTGCAAATGGACATCTAGAAAGCAACGAGAGAAGTCAAAACTGTACCACTGGGAGCACAGACACGTGTCAGAGGATTGTTGGTGGGCATAACCAAACCAAGCCAAAATGACCACCAAAGTGCAAATAAGCACCGACTTAACCCTCATGTTTTTAAAGATCTCATAAATGTAAACGTCACAGTGCTGTGCTTTTCTAAACGGGTCTATGGACCACCCTTGAGGCACCTTCGAGGTATGTGATACCACCCCGGGTCGAGAGGGGGCGCCGGTGCTAATCACACTCTCTCCTAGCCTCAAAAGGAGGCACCGACTCTGCCCCTTCCTGTCTCCCACCTATACAGGAATAGGTCACGGGGTCGATGGCAGGAGGCACAGCCCGACACGGGATGCCTACGCGGTTGACAGACACAATAGACATAAAGCAGGGGTCTCCAGTTCCGGGCCTGGTGGGCCGCAGGTTTTCATTCTAACCCTTTTCCTAATCAGTGCACAGTTTTCACTGCTAATTCATTTCTTTTCCCTTCATTTTAATAGCCCCGTTTTTAAGGATTCAGTCCTCTGAATTGATTTGTTTCTTCACTAAATGGCAGCCAAACAGAAATGAGATGTGAAAGGAGCAGACAGATGAGCGGCTAAATTAAAACGCCAGTCAATCTCACTCCAACCAGTTTCTTAACGAGAAGCCGATTCCTGCCATTAATTAAAGCCGTTCTTGAATATCAGGACTTGTTGCCACTCTCATCCTGCCACAGTCGATTTTCACTTTCTTCATTTTCAGGTGAGCTCGCCATGTGGCAACTTGTTTTGGTATCTCATTAGTGTTTGGCTGCTGATTAAGGGAAGAGATACAAGTAAGGGGGTCCGAGTCACGTCAATTTATATATAAAAAAATTACTTTTTAAAAACCACTCTTATATCAAGTTAAAAAATGTACTAAAAAGTAGGTCTCTCATACATCACTGGTAAAATAGTACTCACTTCTTAAAATATTAGCAAAAGCGGCCACGCTTTTATTTTACCAGTGATGTATGAGACTTATTTTTTACCTTAATATAAGCGTGATTTTTAAAAAGTACTATATATATGTACTATATATTGAATGGAATTACTGAAATAAATCAACTTTGTCATGATATTCTAATTTTATGACCGGCACCTCTGTGTGTGTGTGTGTGTATATATATATATATATATATATATATATATATATATATTTATATATTTATTTATTATTTTCAACTTTTTAGTCTTGGGTTTGTTTTAGTATAATTTTGTAATCAATATTTTAACACTTCCTTTCATATCTCTATCCATTACTAGCGCCATCTATTGGTGAAATCTTGAACTATTCTTCATATGAAAATTTCATTTCTTAATTAACAAGGATTAAGTGATCAATTAGTGAAACTGATTATTGATTCCTGTATTGTCAGTGGAAGTGAGTAAGAGTATAAAATGTCAAGTCATTTGGACAATAGGAAGTGGATTGATGGATTAAAGGCCAGAAGTCCACATGACCATCATCATCAAGTCCTTCCATGAGAACCCTAAAAACAATGAGGACGGATCATTTACAGTATGTTAGGTAGAATGCCCAGAGGGGGCTGGGTGGTCTTGCGGCCTCTGAGCCCCTGCAGATTTTATTTTTTCTTCAGCCATCTGGAGTTTTTTTTTTTTCTGTCCTCCCTGGCCATCGGACCACCACTCTTATTCTATGTTGATGAGTTTTGTCTTATTTGAATTCTTACTTTGTCTTTTTTTCGTCATGTAAAGCACTTTGAGCGACATTATTTGTATGAAAATGTGCTATAGAAATAAATGTTGTTGTTGTTGTTGTTAAATATCGATTATAAGATTTGTACCAGACAACAAATAGGTGAAGTTAAAAGAAACGTGTAGTAATAAAAAAAAAAAAAAAACTGAGGCAAAACACGTGAATTGGCAGCAAAAAAATGGCTCTCTAAATAAGAAGAGGGTTAGAATGAAAACCTGCAGCCACTGCGGCCCACCAGGACCAGAGTTGGACACCATACCACTCCCCAATTTTGTTTTCAGTTATTTCCTGGCCCTTGGCACCACTGAGCGCTCATACTTTTCTCGTCTCTTTTTGAGCGATGTGAATGGGGGCGGCCGGGTTGGCACTTACCGAATGAGACTTGCGATCCCTCACTTGACCACAGTATGGGAAAAGAAATGCCACCTAATTAAAACAATCCAATCAGAGGGAATACGACTGACTAATCATGAAACAAGGGGGATGTTTTAGGGTTGGGGGGTAAGGGGTTGGTTGTGGACTTGCAGCCTCAGGGGATGTCCATGGCAGAGTTCAAGAAACCCTCATAATAAATAATCTTGGCACCTCTCTTTGGTCAAGGGGTCAAGTTGGGGAGAATGCACTGGTACAGCGCGTTGCCGCACCCACTACACATCGAAACAGCTAGGGATCCCGGTTGGCAACCCCCCAGGCAGACACGCGGTCCAGTCATACCCTCTGGAAATTACCCTCCATTTCCCACAGCCAGGTGTTACATGGGCGGACCTTGGCCTGGTCCAGTCACTCAGGTCCCCAACAATGAGGATCTTATGAGCCGGATCACACTCGGGGAAACGCGCCACATGGCCGTAGTGCCATAGTGCCGTAACTGCCGTTCCCTCACAATGCAGGTCATGTGCCTCATTCGGGACTCCATGAGCAACACAAAGTCAAACCAACGGCACCCATGGATTTTCCAAAGAGACACACATGAAGGAGTTCAGTCTTCATCTCAGGTCACTGGATAGCGTCCATGTCTCGCATCTATACAGCAAGACAGGAAGCACCAGGACTCTAAAGACTTGGTTACATCCAAAACAAATTCAGACTTCACTGGCACCACGGAGAGGGTGAGCAGCACGTATGGTCATGGGAGAAAGTAAGTGCGCCCCATGACACACTTATTCCATTTTTAACATGATGTGGACATATCAAGATTTGACCTTTAAGTAAATAGATAAAGGGGCCGTAACAGGCATCAGGACACATTTACATCTACAGTCCATTCTACAATTGAAATAAACATAACAGCAGACGTCACATACGGAAAAAGTAAGTGTGCACCCCAACTTATCAAAACCTGAAATTAGACTGGGGTCCCAGGATCCTGTGTGAACCTGTCCTCCTTATTTAAACCACACACATTTCAGTTCGGTGATGCGTGCACCACCAAGTCGACATCAAACGGGGTCTATGAGGCCTTCACAAAGAAGGTTCTAGATGCCAATGACTCTGGGAAGGGATTTACAAAGATCTCCGCTACGACCAGAAATCAAATCACTTCACTGCCCAGATGATCATCTGCTGTATACAAGCGGAGAAGATGTCATACAGCTGCCCGCTTGCTCAGGCTGGGCCACCCCAAGATGCTGATGGACGTCTCTAAAAGGGGACCACCAGGTAGCTCTTGTCACTGCGGATGTCAAAGTGCAGCGAGTCTACCTTTAGAAAGTGGAGTTTGTACCGCATGGTGGAATCACTGGTGAGGCGGAATGGATCATTAACTAATATTTAAAAATAAATACAGATTACGTCAAGTCAGGCCTCTCTACCCCAAGGAGGATTCCCGAAAACCCCCGTACCTGATCCCACAGGCATTGCACAGCGGCGTCCCATCTTCTGCATCTCTCCACAGAGGTGTTTTCCTGGTACTGCAGGATGCGCAGACTTTGCTTTCTTAAAAATAAAAATAAATAATAATTACATTCAAATACAAGCCACCTGGTAAATACGATGAGCCAACGCTGAGACGGCTAACTTGGCTGCCCACCCGTTTTCTGACCCTGCCCATTTCATTAAAGGGTTATGGGGACTCACAGACCATCCTGGCACCATGGATGCAAGGCAGGGTGGGATGCCAGTCTATCACACTCACTCATCCTGGGTCAATTTAGAGGGACCACTTAACACACCAGGGGAACCCCTTTTTGGGCACTTTATAGATAGACAACGGCTGAGCTAGGATTTGAACCCAGGATGATGGAGGAGTGAGGCGTCAGATTCAACCACTAAAGCGGAAAGTTCAGTCTGAGCAGCTCCACCTGTGGCTGGGAGTTTTGGACTTCCTGACAAAAACGGACCCCACTCATTGAGGACTTGGCAGAAAAATAAATAAATAATAAATAAATGTCTTCTCCACCACCGTCAGTGTTGTGCACGGCTGCCACCTGAGCCCACCTCTGTACCGTCCATTCACCTATGGTTGTGTAGCAAAGAGTGAGGGTGAGACCATCATCAAGTCTGGGGATGACGTCACTGTGATTGGCCTAAAACAGTGACAACGATGAGGCAGGGTGCCTACTGGGGCAGTAAAAGACCGGAGTGTGTGGGGCCATAACAGCCACCTCTCCCTGAATGTCAACTGGGCTGACTTAAGGAAGAACAAAGGCCTTCACCCCACCCCACCCCACATCACATCAATGGCTCTCATGTCCACACAGTTAATGGCTTCAACAGTCCTTCGTGGTCTGTCAACACCTCCTGCATAGTCAGGAAAGCCCCAAAGACCCCCGAGGAGGCTAAAGAGCTCTGGGGTAGAAGCCAAAACACTTGTGAACTTTTACCGCTGCACAGTTGAAAGGGTCCTGACCGGAGGCATCACGGTGTGGTTTGGTCACCTGACTGGCCAGGACTCCTTCTTCAAAGAACAGTCTGTAGGGCTTCTAAAAGCACTGGGGTGGACCACTTCAGACCATCTTCTCAAACCGATGGGTCTACAGGGAGCGGAGTCCATCGTCTCCGATGACAGCCGTCCGTCTGTTGCACTTGTGGGAAGCCTCGCCAATTGCTGCAGCTGCATCAGGGGTAGCCTCTCTGCCTCCCCAGGTCATAATGTGACAGGGGGTCCAAACAAACCTGGTCCTACCCGCCCTGCACCGTGCGCCGTACCCACCTGATGGCTTACGTCTAAAAGTGATGGGTTTACTTTCTCGTATACGAAGTGTAAGGAAAGTAGTGGAAATCGTCCAAAGAGTCGATGTCGAGATTTTAATGAATCTCGACATTTTAGACCTCCATTAGGTCTATGTCTCTGTGTGCAAACACGATAACTCGAGTACGCTTTCACTTCGGTCAACCACAAAGTGCATACAAGTATGAGGTAAAAAAAAAAACGTACATTTCTATCAACCTTTGGGCTATTTTCGCTAACCGGAACTGCTACTTTACCAGAACATGAGGTGAAATTCACATTTTTAATATTTTTGGGGAAACACTTCAGAGGAAGCACCACATTCTAAGCATTTTTTCGAAAAAAACGAGCGCTTTTCGAGACGATCGCACTTTTCCTTTTGACATTCAAATGGCAGCACATACATTGATACTTGAGAAGGTTTCTGCTTTACGTAAACGATATTTGGTGTCCAAGTGTTGTTATGTCACACGCGTCACTAAAGTCTCCGGCGACTTTTGCCCCTCTTCCGCTTACTGAGAGAGATGATATGCCTGGATTGTTCACCAAAATAAAATCATGGAAAATGTTTTATTTATTCAGCTGCAGAGTCACATTTATCCAACTTTTTAATAATTGTTCAAAAGATTATGAATTTGATTTGTGGTTGACGGTCCTTGAATGCACAGAATATAAAAATCTAATCTTTGGCTTGCAGTTTACTTCTCAAATATCCATCCCCATATGGGAGTACACGACAATGTCTGGGGAGATTCCCCTACCGATTATTTGAACTTTTGTTTGTTTGTTTATTTATTTATTTATCTTCTGCTACTCTTATTTATAGAAACACACAACTGTGGCACGAGTACTTCCCTTTGCTCTCACAGCGTATGCGACGATGAAGACGTCCAGTTCTCTACCCCACAGGGGGTCATTTACCTCACAACATAACCATCTGCTTGTTTTGACGCACCCCCCCCCAGCTAAATGATAAGATAGCACCGGTGACAGCCCCCCTTATCTCAACACAAACACTCACGGACACAACAAGCCGCTTCCTCCTTACTGTTTGGGCAAAGGGGGTAGCCGTCCTCCTCGGAGCTGCTGGTCCTGCCGCTGTCTGCTGCCAGCCGGGCTTTACTGCCTCGGGTTTTTTTTGTCAAATTCAAAAGCTCTGCGCTGAAAAACAAACAAACAGGAGCTCATGTTATAAGGAGGAGGATCTGCAAGCCTTACATGTCAGGGGCCTGCAAATAAATCAAATCAATAAATAAACCAACCACAGATCCATTATCCAACTATCCGCTTTATCCCAACTACAGGGTCAAGGGGGTCTGCTGGAGCCAATCCCAGCCAACACAGGGCACAAGACAGGAAACAAACACCCGGCAGAGTGCCAGCCCACCACAGGGCACATCCACACACGGGACAATTTAGGATGGCCAATGCACCTAACCTGGATGCCTTTGGACTGTGGGAGGAAACCCACGCAGACACGGGGAGAACATGCAAACTCCACGCAGGGAAGCGAACCCGGGTTTCCTAACTGCCAGGCAGCAGCGCTACCCACTGTGCCACCGTGCTGCCCCAACACCATAAACACAGAGACATTCATAACTCATATTTACATATAACATCTCTTTGTAGGGGTGTATTGTAAAGGCAGGTGCTCTAAATACCTGGGGGAGCCAGGTTGGGCGAGAGACACAATTACAAAGCGCCTGTCCCCCTCTCGTGGTGTGCAGCAGAGGAACAAACCACCAAAGACCTCGGACGTCAGCGCCACTCCGCCTATGGTGGTCCCACCCAGAGAGGTCGGCATTCACTCACGTAGCCGCACCTGAAGGAGAAGTAGGACCGGCCGTTTCAAATCTGGTGTAACAGAGGAAGGCCATCACAACGCCCCCCCCCTCCACCCCCACCCCCAAACTTGACAGGCAGAAGGTGACGGTGGTCTCCGATCGTGGGCCGTTGTTAGCAGTAGCAGTATGGAGTGTTTTGGGGGTCTGCCTTACCTGTACTGTGGAGTGATCAGCAGCTGATAATTGTCAGGGCTTTCACTGCTGGGGACCATCTGCATGGTGATGGTTACTCCTCGGAAGTCGGGGTCCCAACTCTTCGCGCTCTTCATTGGCTTTTGCTGTTTCCGTTGTTTCCTGGGGCGGCTGCTTCCCTCACCGGGGGCACCGGATTCTTTCTGGCCGGGTGGCTGGTTGCCCACTTTGGTGAGGACGTCTTGCTCGACGCCAGCCACTGGGACGCCGCTGTGACTGATCAAACCACTTCCTCCGGGGTCTTGGAGAGCCCCCTTTGCACTGAAGCACAGTTCATTGGAATTGAAGTCCAGCTTGGTTTGTGAGGTGGAGTGTGTGGTGTGGCATTCACCCTTGTGGGGGGTATCTTCTGTGCAGCCCCCTGCATGTCCCCTTTTGGACAGCGTGCCCTCCATCTGCTTCAGGATGTTAATGGTACCCTTCGAAGCTGTGACCCCACAGGTATTTTTCATCGTAGCAGACTGGCGGCCAACTGGAAGTTCATTGTTGTGGCCGAGCGTGAATTCCTTCCCTTCAGCCTCTTTGGTACCAACGGCTAAGGTGCCCACAGAGTATGTGCCAACTTTGGTGCCCCCTGGCAAGAATTTATTGTCTACAGAATGGCTCACATTTGAGCTTTCCTTGCACTGGGCCACCTTGGCACTACCCATGTCATGGACTGGTGGGCACAGATGACCAACACAACCCAGTTTGGGCATCTCCTTCGTCCCTTTGTCCATAGCCATACCAAAAGAGCCGGAGATGGCTTCACTGGTGATGCCCGCCTTGGCACCGTTAATCTGATCACTGTTACCCAACGGTTGAAGGACGCCATCCACAAAGCTCTCCGAGTTCATCAGTCTGTTGCACTGGAGGCTGATGAGACTCATGACATCCAAGGAGCTACAGCCGTCCAGCCTGGGCACCAGCCTGATGGAGCCCGAGTACACTGCCGGCTGCGGGCCGCACCAAGTGCCAGGCTGATCTACAGGGGTGCAAAAGTCAGCAGGTGGGTACTGGGCTTGTGGCTGTCTGGCATTACCGAAAGGGCTCCCGTCTATGGAGGCCACACACTTACTCGCTGTAACGGGGGGAACCAGCTTTGTCGTCTCTTGCAGAAAGTAGAGAATCGCTGTCTGCGGTGCTGTACTTGGGTAGGGACCCTCCGGGCACTCCTGGCTGGGCACACCAAACGGGCGGTCCATGGAGTCGCTGAATCAAAGAGAACACAAGAAAAGACATTTTGAATATTAACAGGAAGTACACGTCGCAAGTGCCACCTAAAACACTCCAGTGTGACGACAATCACACAAGTAAAATATCAGTCGGGTGGCACACTGGCACAGACTGCTGCCTCAAAACACCCGTGTCTCAGAACTGCCCGAGATCTCCCAGTGTCCGTGGGGTGCAAATTAGCCTGGGCTGAGAGCCACGATTGGTTCCTGCTTTGCACCCGGTGCTGCCAACCCTAAAACAGGGCAAAGTGGGGGCAAATAAAATGGGAGAATAGAAGGGCTGTGCCAATACACTTCTAAAAGTTAGTCAGCGTAACTCATTCTGTACATCATTCTCAGATACCCACCAGCATACATCCACTCTAGGGGGCCGTGAGGGTGTGGAGCCGACCCCAGCTGGATCGGGCACAACACAATCACCAGCCCCGAACTGGACACCACCATAATGGGCAAGGTCAGGTATCCAGTTACCCGTCTACAGGAAGAGAAGATGACAGACGGGGTGCCAGCCTGGGAATGAAGTGCACTTTGAGGGGGGCAAGGTGATAACGCTACCCTCTGTGCCACCATGCTGCCTACACACACACACACAACAGAATATTAGACACACAAACACAGGCAGTAAGATTAATAAAAACAAGCGTTAAAGTATCAGTACAGACACGTGGAATAAACAAACAGGCAGAGTGGAGGAGAGCAGCACTTTAGGGACCTCCACCTCTCCACTTGAGGTTATTTGGACATACGTTACACACACACACACACACACACAGCTAGAAACCCTCAAAGGGACAAAATGAATCACATAGAATTCCTAAGCTTTCCATCCCTACCGGGAAAACGGTTAGAGGAAAACGATTAAACATACAGGAATCAAAGGTAATAAATACCAAACTAAAGGGGAGGCAGTAGGTGGGGGTCTTAAAGTCTTATTTAACATGCGCATGTTCCTCTTTTCAAGTCTGCATACACTGAAAAAAGTATAACGATGTTGTTCATCCAACACAAATTTTCTCTTTCAAGCGACTTAAGATTAGTCAGTTAGTGTTGTCGCTTGAAATATTTGGTTTCAGATCTCAATCAAAATAAAAAAAAACTTTGTTTGTACCAAAGTAAGTTATGGTGGAAGGAATAAACATCAAAATCCTGTTTCAGTTAACCCAATATTTTCGGTTGTTCGCGTGCTGTGTTCGAGGGGCCCTTTGTATATTCTTCCGCGTGCTGGCTTTCCAGCTGCCATAAAAGAAGAACACGTCAAACCCCCCCAAGTGGAGCGGACGTGGACGTGGCTGTCCAGGTCTGGTCATTTTCAGCAGCTGACTTTTATAAAACGGAGGATTTCTGCGAAGTAACCCTGTTTCTCAACTCTTCATTTTAAGTATAACAACTCGTAATAAAAACATACTTTCAAGAAAACTGTAGAAACGTTTAATAATTTTTTGTTGTATATTTAAGAGTTACTGCGGTGGGTTGGCACCCTGCCCGGGATTAGTTCCTGCCTTGTGCCCCGTGTTGGCTGGGATTGGCTCCAGCAGACCCCCGTGACCCTGTGTTCGGATTCAGCGGGTTGGAAAATGGATGGATGGATTTAAGATTTACACTGCAAAATGCGTGTGTATTTGCACTAGATTTTTAAATTAATGTGAAAAGTACAGCATTGGAATGTGTTATGTTCATAATATTTCTAATAGCATAAAAACAGGTTAGGACCAATAAACCATTTTAAAAATTGTAACAACTTAAAAAAATAGATTTACTTCAGTATAAAACAAGTGAATTGCACCCAATCTCTCAAAATGATTTGCCTCAACTTAAAAATTGTGGGTTCAATAAGATACAAAGAATGATATTGGTTGAGATTGAAAATATTAAGTGTGAATCATTACCTTCAGAATTTTAAGTTCAATGGAGGGTATACTTTTTCGGTGTATGCTGGTTCAAGTCCAAGTGTCTGTTAATGGCGTCTTTATTAGAGAGCTGCGATTCAGCCAGCTCTCTGGCACTCATTGTGTTGGCTCTGATTTTTACTTGCACTGGCCGGTTAACTTGTATGTGTGTAAATCGGAGACCGTGACGGCCCTACGATGTTCTTGTATACGTGTGGAGAGTCTTTTTTGACATATGTGCCAAGAGTGCCAGGGAGCTGGCTGAATCGTAGCTCCCTAATAAAGACGCCATTAACAGACACTTGAACTTGAACCAGCATACACAGGCTTTAAAAACCCCTGGTCCGGATTAACAAGACTTGACGTACAAATAGAAATTACACAGGGATCTGATATCCGTAACTGTGTGTGAACAGTATATGAAAAGAATCGACCATTCCGGAGACGTTCACAGCCTCAGTGCGGTCGGTCATCAAGACCCGAATTCGAATTAAGCGAGTTTAAGGAATGAATTGAACACCCCAACCGAAAGGGTTAGCCTCCGTCTAAATTAAGGTTCTTGAAAAGCTTTCAAAGTGCTCTACACACACACACACACGGCTGTTTACACGGACTGTCAATGATGTCCTCGAATGTGACGCGCAGCCGACGGCTCAACATTTAAAAATAAAATAAATATCAAACGAAACAGTCAAACAGTCCGCTCGCTCCTCCACTCCCCTTTTCCACGCACACTCTCGTGCTCTTAAATGTTTCAACACAAATATAAACGCCCGCTTTCTCTTTCAGGACTTTTAAAAGAAGAAGGCGCCACCGCCGCCGCTCTGCTCCGTTTAGTTCTTTTGAATTCGTTTCTCGTCTCTTCGGCAATGCAAACGCCTCGCACTCCTCACTTCCTTTAAAGCTGAGCCGACATTTTATCAATTTACTTTTCTTTTTTTCTTCTCCCTCTTCACTATATATGTAGTTTGTCCTCTAAGCGGCCCTGTAAAAATTTTTTTTTCTAAACAAGCACTCGAGTACGGAGGCGGGAGCCGAATCCCCAGTCGGCGATGTGCATGCCACGCCTCGCTTTTGCGTTCACACAGCTCACTTCTAATTGTTTGTTTTTTTTTGGTTTTGCTTACAAAGAAGTTTACTTGAAGTTACAAACACCCGCGTAACGCACAATATAAACACACAGACACCAATAAATGTGCAAATGAATAAATGTCATCACCTGCAACGCCCCGCCACGCCTTCGCTGCTCCGGTTTGACTCCGAGTGGCGCGCGGCTGGCACTCCGTGCACACGACCCGCAGGTTGCAGGCGGCTGATCTGACGGCAGTCGAGCTCGGAGGGGGGCGCGTGCCCGGCCCGCTCATTTATGGTGTAGTGCTGCTGTGGCGGCGGCTTCGAAAGCTTGGAGGACATGGCGCTCCAGCTACAGTCGGTCTCCAGACACGCAGGGAAAAGCAGCTCCTTTAACACCGAGAAGTCGGGGGGCTGATCCGAAGCGAACGGCTCACCCTCGGCGCCGTCTTCCATTATCTGGGGAAGAAACACAAGGGTTCAAACACCAAAAAGAGAAGCAGGAAGACATTCAGGACAGATGAAGCTCAATGGTGAGCCCCGATCCCATTTGCCTTCATTGCACTTTCGAACACAAACAGTAATGTGGGTGGATAACTAGGGTCCGTAAAAATCAAATTTACGACAACTGAAGTCACTTTTATGGGTCTGTTTTTCTACCCATTCGCAATGCGCCTCCGTCATCATATCGTGAACGCTTTCATAACAAAACGACGGGCTCGCTGCACATGTTCGGGTCCATCTTGCGAATTCCGATTGAAGTTGTTTATACAAACACTCGGCGACATCGGCACCATTGTCATGGAAAACAGAGGGGTTTGAATGAAGTAGGGAGATTGTAGTAAAGAAATTAACAAGAAGAAAAAGGCACAACATTTTACCAAACTTGATCATCTACTTTAACAGAAGGGGAAGTAAACCGGAAGCGACCCTTCCTCGCCATCAGAAAATCTGCGCGGGCCTCGTTATGTTCAAACACGGAGCGAAACGAAGCCCTGGCGTCCATCACAAATTCTTTGAATAAACAATTTCTTACTACTACGAAAAAAGCAACTTGTGTACATAAATTACTTTAACGATCTGAAATGTACGTCGCTTTGTCTGCCGATCCTCCATTTACGATTGTAAAATTCGCAACAAAGCGCGGGCGTTACAAATAAAAAAATCTACATCGAGATTTTCCGTGATCAGTACTTCGATTGTAACTTTGACAAACTGCTAATAAAACCGCGATCTACCTCTGCGAGATGCTCCGTTTTCTTGTCATCAGTTAATGGCAAAAGCTTCGTAGTCGACGGCGTCCAAAATGGGGGCTTCACCTGGGTGCTCCGCTGATTTTAGCGAACGCCATTCGTGCAACGTTTAGAACAAAAAAAGGCGATCGCCTGCCTGGGGCCTCGTAATATCGGAAACTGAACCGAAAAGTATGATTTGGTGATCAATAACAACTCTAAAAAAGTCACATCTTTAAACTGCTGCCTACTTACATCGCTCGGGATCCGTCGTGCAGATTTCAAGCAGCAATACGAAGATACGATTTTTTTGAAAATCACCTAAAATAAAATTAACTCGCTCAACAACCTGACTACCGTCGAATGCGGACCTGATTGAGTAATAAAAAGTGAAAACGGAGCCGAGCGAGCGTCCGTTAACAGAAAACACCTGCTCATTGATGACGGGGGGCTGTGGCTCAGCAGCGGGGTATAAATGGCCGTTAGTTGGGCTTCTCGTCTTTTCGGTTTGCTTGGGAAGTCCCAGATACACGAGCTGTGATCGTTTGTGTTTTGAGATCGGTATTTGTACGTTAAAATGTCCCACCGTAAGTATTTCACTACCAGAGAGTGCGCGTTTACTGGTTTAAACGATATAAACGTTACACTGGGTCTACTTTGTGCTGAAACAGTCTACGCTTTATTATTCTTTCACTAAATTACTACAAGCAGCGGAGGAGGATCCCTGCGCCCAATGTCGGCTCTACTATTTGGGCGGTTGCCTAAGGCGGCAAACTTTGGGGGGGTCGCCATGTATTTTTTTTAAACAATACAGAACATTCGCACTAACTTCGATTGTCCGATTAAATTGTTTATAGGATAGCAGCAATGCTTTATGACGTGCAGCATTGAAAACACAGCCGAAGCAAAATTAAACGAGCGAAACTGCATCAGGACTTGCTAAAGGCCGATTTCACTCCGACTGTAATCCTCTCCCAGCACGGCTTACGTTAAAACTTATCGGATTGCTTTCTGTGTCCTTCCCCGCCGTCTGCGAGATTCGCTCCTGGCCCGCCAAAGCTCTTCTCCGTTGCCGTCTCGTGCGTGAAAACAAAACCAGAGGCCGTGCATTGATTGGATAGTTAAACTGCTTAATTTGCATACGTGAGGACGGAGTAAATTGTGGCCAAAGATTTTTATTTAGAGATGTCCTTGTACTTCAGTTTTATTGAATTTTGTGATATTAAGCTTGAAAATGTATTCGTTCTAATGACATGTATATGTACTGGAGCTGCTGCAATAATGTATGTCTTTTTAAATGGAATACGATCCCATCATTGTAACGTGCATGTTTAGCTGAAGGCTTAAATAGAAACTTGCATATGCGTTTGTGTGTTTGTTTATAATTGTGATGGTTTTGTATTTTTTTTTTTTTGAGAAATAATAAATACATAAAGCCTGCTCATACAGACCGATTTTTACTGGTCTGAAATGTCACCGCCACCACCACCCCTTTCTGAGACCGATCAACGTCAGTTTACAAGACTAACTAATCAAACTGTCAATTCACTGTTTCATATGCCAACCCTCCATACTTCGCCATCCCCTGTCCTGCCTCAGGTTTCATTGTCCAGGTCTGGCATTGATGATTCCAGTCAAAGCAAAGGGGCTGACTGGGCGCCATGTCCAACTTTGCCTGGGGCCGCAAAAAATTTCGAGCCAACTTATGTAGAATGGCCAGGAATAAAGGGCATTGTGTGGCACCCTCGCCCGTCCCACAGTGGCTACAGTTATGTTAGAAAATAGCACAATTAAAACATCGATCGATTAATATCACAAGAACATCAGTTAAAGATGAGGGTGCTGCCCATTAGCTAACAAACTCCCGAGTGGGCGAGGGGCTCGAGCGGTGGGTTTTCTCTTTGACTCGTTCCAGGGGTCTCGCTCCGCTCTTGGAGGGCTGCAGTAGTTGCAGGTTTTCCTTCCAGCTGCTTTCTTAATTAGTAATGCAGTTAAATTAAATAAATGGATCCATAAACAGACACGGAACTTTATTTGTCCTGGGGGGAAAATGTGGCTTTTTACAGAAGCTCTTTAAACACATCGAGAGATACGGAGCTTCTCTTAAAAAAAAGGCAGCGGTGGCTGCTAGTTTAATGTCACGCATGTCCTATAAAGTCCCCCGTGACCCCATTCAGGCCCAGGTGGGCCAGATGACAACAGACTGTGTGTTATTGTAATGGACTTACTTGAATGTTTTACCTTTTTCTTTCTTTAACAGGCGAGCGGCTGATTTGGGGTGGGGGGTCTCAAACATTCCAGGGGCCGACCATTTTGACTCCAATCTCCTATTCGGCTCTGACTGTAATTCACCTGGTCATTTCCTAAACTATTTTTCTTTTTCTTTATTTTGTCTGTAATCTCCATCCAGATGTTTTGTGGACCCCCGGCACATCAGCATTTCTCAGACTTTCATTTTTTTTTTTTTCCTTTCAGAAATGTTACTGAGACCGTGTGTGTGTGTGAAGACCACCACTGCAGATGAAGGCCGAGTGCGCCCGTCACCGTCTGGCTGCTCATTAAATGTGACCGTTAAAACGGAAGACCACAACGAGTAAAGCGACCCGGCAGGTGCCATTCGTAGTACTGACCGGTGAGTGAGGGACAAAGAGGCCGCCATAAAAACCTTCCGTTATCTTCTGTAACCAAACCTGCTCATCCTTTATATGAATTGTATTGATTGTAATCGTATGATGACGTTACTTGGAATACAAAAGGTGACCAGCGAGTACGGCTTAAGGAATATCTTTACTCTCATAAAGCAGGTGATTCTCTGGATCTTCCGGCGCCCTACGTTGTCATTTAAAAATCTCTTTGAACCTAACGATTACCTAACTGGTAAAGGATGTCGCCCAGTTGTCTGAGTCTTCCTTGTTTGTTAATTTATTCTTATTTTAAAGTTTGTTTTTTTTTAATTATATCATTCACAAACAATTAAAATTCACCAGTCGATCTATGTTCCTACCCTCCTCACCTGTGGTCATGAGCTGTGGGTAGTGACCGAAAGAACGAGATCGCGAATACAAGCGGGGTGTCTGGGCTTTCCCTTAACGATAAGGGTGAGGAGCTCAGAGTAGAGAGGAGTCAGATGAGGTGGCTCGGGCATCTGATCAGGATGCCTCCTGGACGCCTCCCTGGTGAGGTGTTCCGGGCACGTCCAACTGGGAGGAGGCCCCGGCGAAGACCCAGGACATGCTGGAGGGACTATGTCTCCCGGCTGGCCTGGGAACGCCTTGGGATTCTCCCGGAAGAGCTGGAAGAAGTGGCCGGGGAGAGGGAAGTCTGGGCATCTCTGCTCAAGCTGCTGCCCCCGCGACCCGACCTCGGATAAGCAGAAGAGGATGGATGGATGGACAAACAATTTAAAAAAAAAAAAAACAACAAAAAAAAAACCCTTTGTTTTCCTCCCAGGCGACGCCGGGTATTTCAGTTAGTACAGAATAAAAGACCGGGGGGGGGAGAGAGACCACCTAACTGAGGATCACTTTTTGTAAATCTGGACGGAACGAGGTCCTGCAGCCACAGGGGGTCCACAGAATTGAGCTTGGATACCCCTCTTCCCCCCCAATATTCTTTGTTTCTTTTTATTTTTATGAACTCGGCAGTTTGATGAAATGTGAAGCGTTTACACCCGAGTCTGTCACCTGCCCAGATATGTAGGAAGGGTGGACTGTTTAACTGGGGTGCACTTACTTTTTCACAGGACTCGATTCAACTCTTGAGGGGTCTCAAGTGGCCCAGATGGGGGGGAGTCCCGTCAAACCTCTCCGGAGAGACCCGACAGCAGCCAGAGAGGAGAGTGACGTCGGGCTGGGATTGGGTGCCAAAGGGGCTTCACCTACGGACTGAGGTAAAGGGTCTCGACGCTTTACATTTTTAGTAAGTCTGCAAAAATCATTGTTTTACTCATTGTTTCATTCTGGGCTACCGAGTGTTGCTTTGGGGGCTGAAGATTTGTATTTCTACTAAATATGCCACCCATAGACAAGCTGAAATCGAAGCGATCGACATGGAGCGCGGTGTTAATGTCTGTGAGTGACACCCGCAACGCAAATGTCTGTGACATGTCATCTGTGGAGATGCGTACTGCGTGCCTCTGTTGTGTCAGTTGGTATGGGATTTGTAACAGCAGTGCTACGGTTTGTGCTGCGCCATCTGTTGGAATGACAAACATAGGAACACACACAGAAACTTGGCAAAGTTCTGTCTGTCTATGCTTTTATATGAAGGTGGGTTGTTGTGTCACTGGACGCTGAATTGGGCTCGCAGAGACATTTTAAGTTGATGGAAATCTGAGGGCTGACGGTCTGGGCGACGAGGTGGATGGGGAGGGAGAGTCCACTGAGTTTTGTGGTGTTTTCTAATGTGTTTGTCGTATTTGTACGAACTCCTCAACATTCGAGTGAGGCTGAACCCTCATTAATCTCTTGTGTAACTTTTTCAGGGTTAGGGCTACGGCATAACGTCTGCCAGTGAGGACCACCAGGACACAGTCTCGCCAAAACCTCGTCTGAACATTAGGACACTCTAGATGAGAACCGGCCATTCAGCCCAACAAAGCTCGCCAGTCCTGTCCACTTATTTCTTCCAGAAAAACTTCAAGTCGAGTTTTGAAAGTCCCTAACGTCTTACTGTCCACCACACTACTTGGTCTCTTATTCCAAGTGTCTATCGTTCTTTGTGTAAAGAAAAACTTCCTAATGTTTGCGCGACATTTACCCTTTTAAAGTCACCATCTCGGTCCACTGTACTGTAATTCCCTTCATAATTTTAAACACTTCACTCAGGTCTCCTCTGAATCTTCTTTTTCTTAAACTCTAAAGGCTCAGCTCTTTTAATCTTTCCTCATCACTCATCCCCTGTAGCCCTGAATCAGCCTCGTCGCTCTTCTCTGGACTTTCTCTAGTGCTGTTATGTCCTTTTTGTAAACTGGAGACCCAAACATCACCCAGGACTCCAGATGAGGCCTCACCAGTGTGTTATAAAGCTGAGCAGAACCTCCTGTGACGTGTACACCGGCACATCGAGACCATATGTAACCTGACAGTCTGTTAGCCGTCTTAATGGCTTCTTAACACTAGTTTAGAGTCCACTATGACTCCTAAATCCTTCTCATAAGGTGTTCTCTCGATTTTCTGACCGCCCATTGTGTATTCAAACCTCACATTTTCACTTCCTGTGTGTAATTCTTCACATTTACTGACATTAAAGTTCATCTGCCCAAGCCTGTCTGCTGTCCAAGCCCACCTGTGATGATATATCTGCTAATCCACCTACAGTCAAAGTAAAAGGTATGTGAACCCCTAGGAAGTCCCCTATAAAACCTGGTCGTACCTTCATATCAGTCCCCATAATGAACACGCAGTCTCCTACAACTAAAGACACACAGATTTTCAGAGAATTGTTGACCATCTTGAATAAATCACTCAAACTGTGAAACTGAAGGTTGGAAAAAGTAAGTGAACCCTAAGCGAATGACTTTTTAAAAAGCTCATTACAGTCCGAATTTAGCACACATGGTGTCCATTTAATGAAACAAGTTCAGAGGTGAGGCCCAGAATGACTTTGATAACAAACACGATTAAAGTTTGAGCTTTTGACAAGAAGCATATCCACATGGGAGTCACGTCTCGCACAAAAAAGCTGTCTGAAGAACTACGATGGACGATTGTTCATCTACAGAAGGCTGGAAAGGGTGACAAAGTCATCTCTGAGATCTTCATCAGTCTACCGTGAGGCAAGTTGTCTATAAATGGAGACGTCTTGCTTTTGTGGCTACTCGGCCTAGAAGTGGGCGCCCAAGAGCACAATGCAGAGTCAGCAATGAGGTAAAGAAGAACCCAAGAGTGACGACAAAGGACTTGAAGTCGTCATTAGAACTGACTAACATCTCTGTTCACGAGTCAACTATACGCAAAACTTTGAACGAGAAAGGAGTCCATGGCAGGACACCAAGAAGGAAGCCTCTGCTATCAAAAAAAGAACATGGCTGAATGCCTGAAGTTTGTGAAAGAGCACTTGGACACTCCACAACGGGACTGGGGAAAATGTCTTGGAGTGATGAAACCAAAATTGAACTTCATTTGGCGTAAAAAGGGCACCGCATATCAACATGAAAACATCCTCCCTGCAGTAAAGTATGGTGGAGGGAACTTCAGGATTCGGGCCTGCGTTGCTGCATCAGGGCCTGGACAGCTTGCCATCACTGAGGGGAAAATGAATTCACAAGTTTATCAGCAAATTCTCCAGGATGACGTGAGGGTGTCTGTCCGTCAGCTTGAGCTCAGAAGAGGACGACAACCCCAAAGTCACAGCAAATCCACAGCACGATGGCTTCAGAAGAACAAACTCGGCCTTGTGGAGCGGCCCAGTCAGAGCCCAGGTCTCCATCCTATTGAATGACTTGAAGAGGGCGAGCCACACACACAAGACGACCAAAGAATATGGAAGGGTGGGCTCAAATCAATCGCGCGATGTGCAGGTCTGATCTGCAGTTCCAGGAAGCGCCTGGTTGAGGTCATTGCTGAAAAAGGAGGCTCAGCCAGTTAATAAATCCCAAGGTCCACTTACTTTTTCCACAACCACTGTGAACGTTGAATGCGTTTGTAAAATAAACACATGAAAGAGTAGAATTTGTTTTTTTGGTGTGTGTCATTGGCTTAAGCTCATCGTGTGACTTGGATGAAGATCACGTCGCTTTTTAGGACCAACTCGTGCAGTAAACCAGATCATTCCAAAGGGTTCACGTACTTTTTACTTTGACTGTACCATCTGTAAACTTATCCAGCTTGTTGCTTACAGTATAGTCCGCTCTAAATCCTTTATATTTATGAAAAATAGCAGCGGCCCCCTGCTGGTCACCACTCTTCATGTCAGCCAGTTCTGATGAGGTTCCTCACACCTTCACCCTCTGGTGTCTGAGCCAATTCTGCACCCACCTACACTCCACACCCTGAATTCCCACTTTGTTTGATGCCCACCCTCGCGTGGCACCTCCTCAAATATCAGGAGCTCCACTTTGATCGTATCCTTTTGCTGCCTCCTCATAGAATTCCAGCCTGCTAGTAAAACAGGACCTCCATCTTCTGACCCCATGCTCCTCCTGTCCTTGCCATGTGTTGCTCAGTCTTCTCCGTATTAATTCCTTCCATTCATTTTCCTCTGATGCAGGTTAAGCTTACCAGTCACTAGTTGCTTGGATCTGCCCTGTCACCCTTTTTCTATAACGGGATATTTGCCATTTTCCAGTCTTTTGGAATCTCTCCAGTGAGCAGTGACTTCCTAAAAGTGGCTAATAAGTCTCCTTTGTTCATTTATTAAAATATTGAGGACAACCCTCGCCTTCGTCTGTCTGCCCATTTTCTTTTTTCTTCCCCCATAATTTTTATATCTTTTATAACTTCCTCCTCTTTGGTCTTCATGCCCAGTGCTGCCACTTTGTTCCTGGACTATGGTGGGCCTGCCGTATGCTCGGTGCCCCCTTTGTTCAATTTATGGTGGCCATACTTTATAAGAAAGCAGATCAACAGCAGGCGTCCACCGAGCATAAATCGATGTCCTTCATGCCATAGCAGAGGGGATTTACTTTAAAACAAACGACTATTCTGGCAGGCCTGCCGAAGATCTACTGCCCGATGTACACAAACTAAAATGGCAACACATGCTGGGTATGCTCAGCTCAAGGTATCTGCACTTTGGTTTGGTTTCAGGCCAGTGGTGAATGTGGACATTTTGAACGATTTCCACTTTTTGAAGTAACCGACAACCCTTACAGGTCACCATCTAAATGAAAATCCCACCATTTCAAACTGCACTAGATACGGGTACGACGGCACATGCACCCTTACGTCGCCATTCCCAGTTACATGATATCTTCCACAGCCTTTGGCAGGGACCTCCAAATTACATGAAGCTCTGCATCCCTCAATCGCCATAAGACATGGCAGACGGTGGCACGTGTGATGGACCCCCGTGCTGTTTTATGTGTCCAGGCCAATGGTGGGTTAGAGTTTGAAGGGGAAAAAAAAAAAAACTGAGCAGGAAGAGAAACCACTTGCAGAACAGCCAATCGGCTTGAGGGAAAAAAATGGGGGCGTGGTCGGGCTGCACCACCCAACATGACACTTAAGGCTCTGCTTAGTCTTAATTGGATAACCAGCTGATGATCGGGCCACAGGGCGGACCTTCACACGCCTCGCATTAGATGGGCACCTGGGGGCTTTACAAGGGGGCTGATGAGTGCCATGGACTCTGAAAACGCCAAGCGAACCTCATAACCTGCTGACCTTTCAAACCGCCGCGTGATGGGGGCTGATTGACTGACTTGGAGGAAATCATATCACCAAATGCAAAAAAAAAAAAAAAATACAGTACAGGCTGATGTTATATTATCTGAAACTGGGGGGGGGGTTTGGATCAACTTCTCACCGAGAGGGTCCGTACAAAACCTGGCAGGACCTGATCCAGTGTTTCCCACCCTCGTGCCTTCAGGTTTTTGTTCCAACCAGATTCCTAATCAGTGACAACACTGAGCTCATTTACTTAGCTGGGTTTATTTTTCTCTTATTCTACATTCAGCCTGACTTTTACATTTATATGACATTTAGAAATAGTTCTCCTATAGATTGAAATGCTTAACTCTCTTTTGTTGATTTCATTCTGTTATGGCCTTTCTCTCTGTACAGTTTTTCCCCCTTTATTGTATCTTATTAATGACATTTAAACGAGCAGAGCAGACACGCTGGCAAACAACACTTAACTACTTTATCATCAGACTCACTAATTAGGAAATAAAGGATTAATTAATCAGAACACCTGGAAAAGTAGAATGAAAATACTGTTAAAAAGAAAAAAGTACATTCCCATATAACTCCTAGGTACATTGTAATATATAATATAATTTACCAAACTTAGATTTCTAATTTCTATATTGTTCCCAAAACACAGTAACACCTCACTTAATTAGCCCAGGAGTCCAATTAACAACAGAAGGTGGTGGGAACGAAAACCTGCAGCCACAGGACCACAATAACCTTTTAGAGTAAGCATTTAAGTCAGGGGGTCCCCCGTCCCAGTCCTGGAGGGCCGCAGTAGCTGCAGGTTTTTGTTCTAACTCGGTTGCTTAATTAGAAAGCAATTCTTGCCAAATAATTGAATTTCGTGGCTGGTTGGTGCTTTAACTCTGCCATGTCGGCTCATTCTCATGTCCGAGATTTTCTTCCCCTTACTAAGGATGTCATCCAAATGATCCGAAGTCTAAAACAGACGAGTTCTTCTCAGTGCTTCGCCTTTTTTCTCTTCGCTTTCCTCCCAAGTATTTCATTAAACCCGACAGTGCAGGATCAGTACACACGGGTGTCGACGGTGGTAAGCTAATGGAGAAATGCTGCTCTCCTTTGGCATTTGCACCTTACTGCTAATTCAAAGCTCTTTAAGACTAAAATAAGCAACAAGGACTCAAAATCCTAACCAGCGAGACCACTGAAGTGAAGCAGAAGAGTCACTTGAGCAGTAAGGGCTTCTTATTAGGCCATTGGGTCGGAGCAAAAACCTGCGGCCCCCCCAGGACTGTGATCGATGACCCCCCAATTTAAATGGAGGAAGCGGATTCTCTCTTTTTTTTTTTTTTTTAATTCTATTTATTTTTACTATTATTAAAGTTTTACTCTCTTGGCATGGCTCACTTTCCCATTTAGTAGCAGTTAGAGAGGCCTGGCCGTGTAAAATGGTTTGGGACGGTGGGGTCTGTAGAAAGACGCTATAAAAAAAAAAAAAGTTTGTCAGAGATACGGAGAATAAACAGTTACTCTTAAAGGCTTTATTTATGGCAATAAAAAGGAATATAAATTAATCTCTCTGCAGAAATGTCCAGTTATTCAAGAGCAGCACATAACTTGGCTTTCCCCATTTGGTATTATGACCTAAATATTTGTACAGATTTATATCTCCGACTAGTGGTTGGCACGACAGCCCACATGGCCACGAAGATAAAAGAACACACAGACAGACGTGGCGCCACTCTCACTCCTTCATTTCACCCCTTCTAAAAAGCGGGCCTGTGCCAAACTTCACCCTCTCCCTGTTGGCACGAGCTCTTCGACTGGGGCCTGGTGAGCCCCTGATGGCGCAGATTTAACGTCACTCTTAGGGCAGGTAAATGCGCCCCGGGGACGAGACGAGACGAGAGTCGCACAGTGTAAGGCAGCGGAGGTCTGGCCATTGTGCGCAGATGCTGACTCTGTAGTACGGAGAAGACGAGGCTGCCACCCTAATGGGAGGAAGGTGCTTCAGGTAAGGACAACGTTTGGGCAAACGCAACAGGACAAACTCCAACATGTCGCCCTTTCAAAGCTGCCGGCGTGATCTCGAGTCAAACGGACTTCTGCCAGCCGCTCCCTTCCATCCAAGTTCTTAAAACCTCTCGTGTGGGTGCAGGTGCCCCTTTAGCCCTCAAACAAGCGGCTGCTTTCTGCGCAGACCCCTGCGACACGCGGGTGACACGTAATCCGTGTGCCAGCCCAGTCTGTCAATGAGAGGCGGGCTTGTGACCGTCCACGTAGAAGTTTCGAGTGATTTTGGGCAGCGTCAGCTCGATGCCATCCAGCTCTGGGGTCAGGATCACTTGACAGCCTAGGCGTGAGTTTTCCTGCAGCAAGGGCGCCATGTCAAGCATGTCCTCTTCCCTGAAACAGAGTGAGACAGACAGAGAGGTCAGGAGCCGACGCTGATAGTGCGCATTGACAAACCAACTCAGGGTCCCAGATTAGGACCCCCCCCAGTGCAGCCACGTGACGGCGGGTGACACCTCAGCTGTTCAGATGGAATGGAACAGTAAAGAGAAGAAGAAAAAAAAGGAAAGTCAAAGAGTTAGAAACTGGCACCAAACTGCGTCCCTTTCAAATGATGAAGCCCCACTGAAGCCATGTGGATGTGTGTGATGGCACAAAAACACAAGGATTGGGGACCCGCAAATCACCACCTTGGCCACAGCTGTATAAACACGAGCCCCGCTGGTTTCTCCAAACATTTGTGACAGAATGGGTCCCTCTCAGGAGCCCAGTGAATGCCAGTGTGGTGCCCTGATAGGATGCCACCTGTGCAACAAGTCCATTCGTGAAGTTTCCTCAACGATCAGCTGTCAGTGGTGTTATAACAATTGGGAACAACAGCAACTCGGTCACGAGGTGGTAGGCCATGTCAAGTCACAGAGCGGGGACAGCGCATGCTGAGGTGGGCAGAAGTCACCAACTTTCTGCAGAGTCGATAGCTACAGACCTCCAAAAAGCTCAAGAACAGTGCAGTGTAGAGCGAGAGAGAGAGCGTCATGGAATGAATGAGGTCTCCATGGCCAAGCCTGACGTCACCAAGTGCAATGCAAAGCGTCAGATGCAGTGGTGTAAAGCCCACCAGACGCCGCTGGACTCGAGGGCAGTGCAGACGTGTCCTCTGATGGACGAGTCTGGGTTTGGCGGTACTCGCCTGACTGCATTGTGCCAAGTGAAGTAAAGCTGGTGGAAGGGGGGATTATGGTGTGGGGTTGGGCTTGGCCCCTTGGTTCAAGTAAAAGGAACTCTTAATGCTTTTAGCATACAAAGCCATTTTGGACAATTTCAGGCTCCCAGCTTTGTGGGAACACATTGGTGATGGCAACACGACTGCACAGACAGCAAGTCTGTAAAGAAATGGAGGAGCCCGGACCTCAACCCGACAGAACTGAGACTGCGAGCGAGTGAGCGAGCCGGACCTTCTCGTCCAACATCAGTGCCTGACCTCACAAATGCTCTCCTGGTCACAGATTCCCATTAACACACTCGCCCTACACCTCGTGAGAGCTGTTAGAGTTGCAAAGGGTGGGCCGACTCCATATTAATAAGAATGGGATGTCATTAAAGTTCATGTGTGAGTAAAGGCAGGCGTCTCAATACTTTTGGCAATATGGTGTATATACAGTACTTTAAACTAGCGGCACTAAGAATATTTAAAACTGGTCAGACAGTAAATAACATCAAAGTGGGGAGTCTATCCTTTCGATCTTTCCTTTAAAATATTAACAAAATTATTAAAAATAAATTCTGTTCATACCACATTTATATTTCTCTCCACTATATTTGGGTGGCACTGTTTTTGCCTAAATGCCCAGCTTGGAGATGCCACCTTGGCTGATTCCCCTCCCTAGCCTCGTGACTGCAGCACAAACATAAGACAAGCCAGGGGTGACCGTCCCGAGAGGACGTGTGTGAGCGTTCTGGGAGTGAGGGCTCCCCTTGGATTGTGACAAGACACGAGGGGCTTTCGTACCTTTCATCGGGCTCTGGGAGTTTATCATAGAAGGCGTCGCCGATGTAGACGTGGCACGTCGAGCAGGCCAGAGAGGCTTCACATGCGCCTGCAAACGAAAGGGTAAAAAAGAAATTTAGTGCCGGCCATCAAAGTTAACGCCCAGACGCAAAGTCCTGTGCCACGCAGGGGTCCCTGCCAAACACCAGGACTGGCTCTGCGTTTTATTCCATTCACAGAAAATGCTTAACCTTATGACACGTAACTCGTTACAAAGGCATACGCCACAACTTTAACCTGAAAAATACTCGACTCCTCCTTGTTACTTATGGATTTTGCTCTGGGGGTGCCTGGCTAAATGGAGCCCCTCCCCAGCTGTAAACCTGAGGCCTTTAGATCGGGGGTCCCCAGCTCCAGTCCTGGAGGGCCGCAGTGGCTGCAGGTTTTCATTCAGACCCTTTTCCTAATCAGTGACCAGTTTTCACTGCTAATGAACTTCTTTTTCCCTTCATTTTACTAGCCCTGTTTTTAAGGATTCGGTGCTCTACATTAATTATTTTCTTCATTAAATGGCAGCCAAACAGAAATCAACCGTGAAACAAGTCAACAGTTGGGGCTTCAAACTCCAACCAGTTTAATTCTTGCTGTTAATTAAACTTGTTATGTAATTCAATGGCTTGTTGCTGCTCTCCTTCTGACACGGCAGACATTTCCATAACTGTTGTTTTTCTGTTTTTTCTAAGAACACCATCAAGATGTTCTGGGGACCTGAGAGATCAACCTTACTGAGACCTTCAACCTAAGACTGAAATTAAAGAGCGAGTTTAATTAACGACAGGAATTGGCACCTCATGAAGCAGCTGGTTGGAGTGAAACTGGTTGGAGTTTGAGGCCCTGGCTTAGTTGGTCTGCTCTTGGCTCCCTCACTTCACATTTCATTTCTGTTTGGGTGCCATTTAAGGAAAGAAATGAAGCGATTCAGAGGAGCAGAAGCAGCACAAACCGGGCACTCGATTTAAAAAGGGTTAGAATGAAAACCTGCAGCCATGGTGGTCCTCCAGGACCAAACTTGGCGACCCCAGCTTTAGATTACACACACACACAAAAAAAAACCCCTCGATACCTGGGAGTCCTAAAAGAGGCCCTGATGGGCTCGGAGGACAGACGCTCGCAGTGAACTCGATTCTGTTTCACTCACCAGAAGCTCTTTATCTTCTTCTATAATACGCTAGCGTGACGGTCCGTTTGTCTGTCCAGAATTTTAGCTCGCAAACCCTTTGACCGACTGACCCGACGTTTGGCACACAAACACTACGTGACGTCTACTGTCCGCTTTCAGGGTGATGATTGACCGCAAAGGTTAACCCCGGTTAGGTCAAAAATCAAATAACCTGAAATTTGGTACACAAACACTGCGCTGAAACTCTGCACTACAGCTTTATATTAAAAGTGATGAGTTTTGGAATTATTCCTCTTATTTTATTTAATTGTAGAATGAACTCTCGGCATGTGGCGCATGCGTACGGGCGTCGGTCTCATTTCCTACCACCTTCACCATCGCTTCCCCTACGTCTTCATATCTTAAATCATTCTTGAGGCAGATTGAAGGCTTCAGTGAAAAATTAAAGAAAACGTACTAACTAATTGTAACGCAGACACGGACTTAATCAGTTATAACGTGATAAGATGCCGAGGGCCGCTAGGGTGGAGAAAAGAGCAGCTCAGCAAGCGGTAAGCGCATCAACCTCTGAGCAAATCAATGGAAACGTACAGAGAAATAGGCTGAAAACTCGGAAGAGCGCACCGAACATTTACGACAGGCTGACGCAGAGCGAAAGAGAATTGCTTGAGCAAGTGAGGGGGGCGAACAGACCACACCACGAAGTTGGGCCGACGGCGAGCAAAAGAGAACCACAACAGCAAATGAGGCCGAGGAAGAGGCGAATTGACGTCGGCAATCTGCGGTCAAACTGAGGCCGAGCAAAACGCCATCCAGCGACGACAAAGAGACGCTGATTGCGCGAGAATAGCTCCAGCGCTCTCGGTCAAGGGTATCGTTACTGGTTTAAGACATTTTAGCCAAAACAGACGTGTGGAGGAAGCAACAGGGCGCCTGACAAGTGCATTCTGCGACATTAATCATTTCAGATTTCTTTTAATGGACACCTTGATGCCGTTTACTGCTCTTCAGTGTTTTTGTTCCCATTGACGTTTATTGAATCAGGAATTTTGCTGCTTGTTTTCTCCATAAACAAAAAATGAGATGAACAACTTTTCTAGAACCTTCATAACAAATACAGAAAAATAAAACTTCACTTTTAGCCTCCTTGGCTCCAGATGAGAGTACCGGTCGGTCACCTTGCACCCTAACTCAGTCAGTCCCGTTTCTTCCTATCTAACAGATAGTTACTTTATTAATCCCAAGGGGGAATTCACATAATCCAGCAGCAGTATACCGATACAAAAAAACAATATTAAATTAAATAGTCATAAAAATGAAAAAAATAAATTAATTGTAATTTGAGGAGATGGCCGTGTTATTTCCCAAACCATTTTTCTAAACACAGGTCAATACATCAAAGACGATAAATGAAATCTGCGACTGTTGTGTTTTTATTGTTTCCACTTATCGTTATTCACTTTTTTTTTTTTTCCTGGAAATGTACTAAAATGTCACACAACAAAACATGTGAAGAAGCAGACACATACCCTCCAAGTCAATGCCATGCTTATGCGCCACATGAAGCACGTTGTCGCCCACTTTTGCTTTCACTGGAATCCGCTGGCCTGATCGATCCACAAAAACAACATTAATTCTGGAAATACAAAACAGTTGTGGAGTTAGTAATTCTGGAGTGACAAGCTGTTCATAAGCAGATAGGAAATAAAACAAAACTCCTGACAGGCCAATTCACTTCCAATTCTCCCATTTTATGGTAATGAACAGCAAGTCCTTGTCTAATTTTTAATGGCTTTTCACGACTGATAAATTTCCCGTAACAAGTCCAAAAGATCACAAGCTGATTATCACATAAGCGTGCTGAGCGTAGGAAAGGCGCTATATAAATAAAATGTAGTATTATTATATAACAATCCAAGATGTGTGTGCAATTATCACCTAAGGAGTCTTCTTTACCAATTCACCTGACAAGCAACACTGAACAGCCTCCGCCAGCAGAGGGCGCTCCCTCATTCAATAGTACATGATTTGTGACTGGTGGGTACGTTTGGCTCTTTGATTGACAGATTATTAATTCCAAGGGGAAATTCACAAGTAGTAAAAAGTGTCCAGGGAACGAGTCCACATAAAAAGAAAGTAGTGGGAGTTATCAGTGAAATAGAGAAAAAGATAGAAAGATAAAGTCTTGACGGAGCTGCTGGAGAGGCTGCCACTCGCGGCGGCGCCTGAGTCACAATCCTATATCCTTTGTGTGGAGTTGGCGTGTTTGGTGCATCTCTGTGGGTTTTTCTCACGCAAGATGTGTGTGCCAGCAGTCCTAAAGAGGACATTGCAAGAAACTGCGCCCAGGGATGATGGGATAGGTCCTGCAGTTAAGGCTGGACGTCGGCGGTTTGAGAATGTGTCGTGTTGTTATGATGTAGCAGGAGCCTCCACGTTCTCTCGACACATCTTTACACCTCCCGTATCTTCTCTAAAAATGATTTTGGAATTTCTGCCTGGCAGTAATGTCATGCATGCGTTTGCCCCATCGTCGAAATTCACCAAACAGTTTTCTTTTCATTACTTACACATTTTTGTCCGACTCCTGATCCACTTCACTGTGGGAGACACCTGAGGAAAATATAATAAAAGTTTAATTTTCACTTACTGAGCAAGTTGGGGGATTATTAAAATTGTGCAAATTGATTTTATTCATCCTTCCATTTGCTTTATATGCTCAATCGATGACAAGCAGGACTTGGTCTCATAACATAAAGGGAATTAAATGAGAAGGAGCAGGGCAGCCTCTTCTTTCTTGCGAGGCCGAGTGACGACATCAGTTAAACACTCTGCAACATCACGTCAGGAGGGGCCCACCAACTCAACCGGCTCACTTAGGGGATGCTCTACGGACCCCCAAGGGGGTTAAGCAGTGAAGGTGAGAGTGAAAACAAAACTGAGTGCCATTATGAACACGGCTACACGTCTCCTCTGTGACACACAAACTCTGAGGACTTTCAATCAATGGATCGCTCAGCAGAAACGCGACTGGGGGCTCCAGAATACCAACGGCCCGTCAGCTCTCCAGAGCCTCACGGGGTCTTCTCGCAGCCGAGTCCGTTTTCTTTTTTTTTCATTTAGTCACTCATTGATGTTGTAACTAAAAATGCATCCGCTTACTAATCAGTTCGGTCAGTCGCTGAACGCTACGCCTCGCGCACATTTTGGGTATTTGATGGGCCAGTGCGATTTGCCCATTTAGCGCACTGTTTCGTTTTAAAGGTTTACTTTGAATCGTGAGCCTGACGTGTAGATACGCGCCGACACTACGGCTTAGCCCCTGTATTGGTACTCATAAACGCAGACTTTGTGAAAAGCTTTGGTGTCTTCTAAACAGATACAAGTAAATGATCATGCACTAATTGGGACATAATTATCTTAACTTAATAATCCTGAAAATTAAAGTTACGTTTATGTATCTGAAGAAGTTAAATGAACTTCACTGTACTCTACAAATGCCTAACAATACTGACCGTATAAACCATAATCACGTATTTATAAATAACATGACTATCCTTCAAGCGCTGTGCCTCATCTGAACTGGACATCGCAGTGCGCGCTCCGTCCCATTCAAACAGGTACGAGATGTCCGCCTTCCAAAACGCAGCGTTTCTATTCCCCACATCTGCACGCTTACATGCCACCGAGGATTAAGTCAGCGGATACCTGCCGTCGTGCACACGTTCATACTCTCCGCAGACAGCCGTCTAGGTCTCCGGTTCATCCATAGCCGACAACACGTCCTCGTCCTGCCCGTTTCAGCCGAACAGGTAAGAAGCGGTGACAAACTGGATTTGAGGACCACAGCCATGCCTCTTCCAAGCATTGCGGAGGACGGCATGACAGTGGAAACACCAGAGTCATGTGGACATTGACGCAACTTCCGGATGGCGGTACATCCGGGGATTTGAAACGGAAGTACGAGACGGCTGTTGGATGAAATAGACATAGAATTACTAGACGCCGCATGACCAGCAGCATCGTACGTCAACGTCGCCGCCATATTGCGAGTGGCACGGCTGGGGAGTGAAGTAGTGAATAATGTGCTGCTTGGGATTGTACAAACCGCTGTGCGCTCCAAACCAGATCCCGGGGATTACATTTCATAGGTAAGGCTGAACAATTGTTTTGGTTATATTTGGCCATTAGAAAATCCCGTTTTATAATCTTAGTACTCAAGGTCACCTTACAATAAAATTAAACATTAGTAAAATTAAAACAAGAGAATGTTAAATGAAAAAGCAATAATTAGCAAACAAACAAAGTTAACTGGCAGTAACAGTGCGAAATTCACAATTGGTATGCCAGTTTGAAAAGATAAGTTTTGAATGCAGTTTTAAAATGTGATATTAAATCGAGCTGACGGATATGAGAGAGAAGAGAATTCCCGAGTGGAGGAGCACCAGGAGAGTCGCTCGAGCTACCAGAGCACAGAGTCTGACGTGGGGTACAGAAAGTCGAGCTGCAGATGAGGATCTGAGTGAGCGAGAGGAGTGCCAGTCTGGAGGAGATCAGTGAGGTTGTGGGGAGCTTTAAATATTCAGAGCTGGATTGTGTATCGTATTCTGTAGTGAACATGGAGCCAGTGAAGTTGAGAGAGAATCGGTGTGATATGTTCAGTAGATTTAGAGCAGCAGCTTATTATCCTGGCAGCAGAAGTTTGAAGAAGTTGTAAGCGATGGAAACGTTTTTATGGGATGCGAGATAGAGTAGCATTACAGTAATATATACGTGAGGTGACTCGGACATTAACCGACACTTCAGTACTGTGCTGGGTAAGAATGGGACGAAGTCTAGAAATGTTTCGGAGATGGAAGAAGGCAGTCCAGGAAATGTTACTTATATGGGAGGAATTATTTAATAATTGCTATTATTAGTGTATAAATGGATATAAATAATTGCATGTAAACGATTCGCCAAAATATGTTGTATGTAAACGACACTGTTTTAAAACGTCATTATTTTTTTCATCAGAAAGCCCGGTTTCCACGTCTACCTGTATGAGTTTAAATGGACGCGCTGACGTGTCGTGCCGACTGGGCAACACCGTGAATGCGCCGTCTATCTATACTGCATATGTCTATGGTGCTACTGCCCTATAGAGGCACTTCCCAGTCATACGAAAGTCCATTATAACAGGGAGCACCCAGTGACCCCCAGCAGGGCTGATTTGCCGGGCTACATCTCCCTGGCATGCCCTGCTGGCTTCCTATTGGGCACTGATATCCGGGGCTGCTGCCATCTAGCGTGCTGGGAGGGTAAAAAGCCCCCAATGCCATCTTCCTTTTTAAGTGGGCTGCCCCCTCCATCCCTTCAGGTCTTTCCTTCCGCGTCTGATCCCCTTCTTGTCCCTGGCTGGAATGCCTATCTGCCTGTTAGGAGCCGCCCGTCCAGCCCATGTGGCATCTCCCCTGTATATCAGTCACTCGCCGTTAACACCGTGTAGTGCCGCAGGGCGCTTTGGAGAGAAAACGGTCTTAAAACGGACAATGTAAATGTGAAGCTCCGGTGGCAGAAGTTGTTCTGAAATGAACACTTGAAGGTGTGATACCAATATAGCGCCTTGCTGGCCTGCGTGTCTTGACTCCGTATTATTGCTTTTGCTATACTGCGTGAGTGGGAGGCACGTCTCGCCCAGTCCTTGCCCTGCCATGTTGGCGTCACCCTGCCCGGCTGAGCAGCAAGCGTGCAGATGGATATCTCGAGTGTGATCCACGAATGACTGACTTTGCAGCACACCGTCGATTCTCACACGTTCAGAGTGAAACTAATACGTTGGCCAACAGCTTCACTCTCCCATGGGCCGCTGTGGGTGAGGGACGCGCCCGACATGAACTTGTCACCCTCTCTCCGCGAGGGTTATTTTTATACTCGACACATCCTTAGAAAGAGCCGAGCTGAGCTGAACAGAAGGATACTGGCGTGCGGTTAGAGTGCTGGAAACGGACACCGAGCGGCGGCGCGTACTTACTGGGCTTGATTAAGGTTGAGGGTGGGGGAGCGGAGCTGTTGGTTTTAACGGGTCTGCTGTCAGGCGAGATGAACTCATGGCGAGGCACACCAGGAGGTCTTTACTGGGGATTGTCATGAGCCGTTATGGCGCTGGTTTCCCAGTCCTTGTGCCGGAGATTCCCTGTGGCTGCAGTCAGTGACGCGCGGTGAAGTTCATGGCTGGTGACTCCATAATATGAGAGTCTGACTTACAATCATATGAACCCCAAAGAGTCGCCTAATTCACCACTCGGCTGGCAGCCAGCACATTGACTGCTGCTTATGTTTCATATCTCGTCAGAAAGCTGTACACACACCGGTGAGGCGCATATTTGGCTAAGAAAGAACGGAGAGACAAAGAGAGAGAGAACGGAGAGAGAGAGAGAGACAGAGAGAGAGAACGGAGAGAGAGAGAGAGAGAGAGAGAGAGAGAACGGAGAGAGAGAGAGAGCGCATTTGTTGCCGTTGCAAGTCCACAAAACTCATTTAATACAAACGGATTTCAATGTTGACCTTAATTGAAATATTTAGTTGTTTTTAATTCTGATGCGTTAATCAATTTTACTGCAAGACAAAAAAAAGAATATTTTATTTAAGGTCAAAATCCATCCATCCATCCATTTTCCAACCCGCTGAATCCGAACACTGGGTCACGGGGGTCTGCCGGAGCCAATCCCAGCCAACACAGGGCACAAGGCAGGAACCAATCCTGGGCAGGGTGCCAACCCACCGCAGGACACACACAAACACACCCACACACCAAGCACACACCAGGGCCAATTTAGAATCGCCAATCCACCTAACCTGCATGTCTTTGGACTGTGGGAGGAAACCGGAGCGCCCGGGCGAAACCCACGCAGACACGGGGAGAACATGCAAACTTCACGCAGGGAGGACCCGGGAAGCGAGGCAGAAGCGCTACCACTGCGCCACCGTGCCGCTCTAAGATCAAAATTTAGTTTTTAAATGTTGGGTTGTTTTTTTTTTTTTCTTAGTCTGAACCCATTTTTTTTATAAAATTGAAAAACGTTTCTGGTGTTTACCTTTATTTGTAAATGAAGTCCATGCACCTGTCCTTCTCCATGAAAATCTCCATCACTTTCAAGTAACAGTCCCTCCTTATTTTGCTTTAGTTTTAAAAATCTTAATCTTCTATTTTCCATTTCCAAGTCAGAACAAAAAATAAAAATAAGCGGCCCGCTGCAGCTCACTAGACTTTCTGATATCGCTAACTTATTTGCGCCTCTGCATAGAAGAACAGCAGCAATGAGCACCTGTCGGGCTCGCATGCGCCCCCTTCAGGGCGGCACAGTACTGCCTTACTTGCTGCGGTTTAATGTCCGGTCAGCAAGACTAAATATGTCAGACACATTCCATCCATGCCTTATCCAACCCGCTATATCCAGGGTCACAGGGGTCTGCTGGAGCGAACTGCAGAGCCAACCCCATTTAACACAGGGCGCAAGGCAGGAACAAATCCCTGGGCAGGGCGCCAGCCCACTGTAGGGCACACACACACACACACACACACTATGGATGATTTAGAATCGCCCCGCAAACTCCACGCAGGGAGGACCCGGGAAGTGAATCCGGGTCTCCTAACTATGAGGCGGTAGCGCTACCCACTGCGCCACCGTCCACTTGAACTTTTTCTTTTTTTGTGGCGCCGTAACATCCATCGTCAACTGTCCTAAGTGACCTATCAGACACCTGCCCCGCTCAAGCCCCGCCCATATTAGCCAATCAGAATTAGCATTTTTCTTTTAAAAGTTGTTTTTATTTTTTTTAATTCATACCTTATTATCACGAGCCCCTGAAGTGCGGCAGGGGTGCGTGCTGGACAGCAGGCTGATGGCAGTTTTTGTATTATCAGCCAAATTTGAACCTATCCTGGCTTTTTGTTTTTGCAATGGCCCCTTTGCGAGCAGGAACAACCCCCAACCCCAACCCCCCAGGGCTGTGCCCCCGAGTCACCCTGATGATATACGCGGCCACGCACAGAGTGAAAGGCGCGGCAGTCGAGTCCTTTTAATGCAGGATTGACTATGAAGGTGCTGTTCCTCAGTTTCGCCACCAGAGGCCCCCATTGAGTCACAGT
This sequence comes from Polypterus senegalus, assembly GCF_016835505.1. NCBI lineage: Eukaryota > Metazoa > Chordata > Cladistia > Polypteriformes > Polypteridae > Polypterus > Polypterus senegalus. The sequence continues at coordinate 82,639,399 of NC_053165.1, forward strand.
TAGACGTATGGTGTGCGCAGAATCTCGCCGAGCGCCCCCCGTTCTTCCCAGCGTTTCTCTTTCGCTCCGCGACTCCCACGCCAAACCCTTTTGAGTAATGAGGTGTCGGCTTTCAACTGCTGAATGTGTGCCATTAAAGAACTCGCACTGTCATGTCCTAAAGCAGCGCGACAGACACGGCCATCAAGGTCTTTAACGGTTGTGATGACAGACCGAGGTCAATGCCCCGGACTCTGACCGCGCGGCCCAGCAGAACAGGGAAATGTTTGAGATTTTGGAGAAAGAAAGAGAAGAGAGTGAGAGGAGTGATTGATTGGATGGTTGGGGGGTAGGGGGGTTGGATGGGGTACTGGTGATACCCTGCGGTGGAAAGCTGACTGGCATTTTCAGACCCTCCAGAGGTGGCTCATTTTATGCCAGGCTCAAAACGTGATGTGAAAAAGTAAGTGCCCCCCAAGACAGGTTTACCTGATGTGGGCAGATCAGGATGTGATCTTCATTATAAGAGCATATACGGATAGCTAAAGGTGATACAACAAACGTCAAGCCACATTCACATTTTGGAGTCCATTGTTTAGTTTAAAATAAAATGTTCAAGTAAGTCCACCTCTGCGTTTACCACCCCCTCACATCTGAATCTGCTGTAAACGATTAGAGCCCCATGGGAAGTCCTGCTCAGACCCTGCCCGTGTTTGCTTTGCTCTTTGTTCTTGACGCGTGTGTTGTCACCGAGCTCTCGGTGGGCTTCACAAATCTCCAGACTACTGGAAATCAGGCACTGCACTTGTCCACTTGACTTGTCTACAGCAAGTTCAGCCTGAGAGCAGGTCACAAGGTGCTGACAGGGGTCTCTACAAAGCCCAGCATTTTCACCCCAGGACCACCTAGTTGTGGGTGTCAAAGAGTCTACCGTTAGAAAGAAGCTTCTCAAATGAGGGCTACAGGGGCCAGGAGGACACCGGAAAGAACATCAGGGCGAGAGGAAAGTCTGGAGGAGGTCTGGAGTGGTGGACACGAGAGACAAAGATGGAGTAGCAGAAGACATGACTGGCAAAGAGCATAAAAGGGGCATCAGAACGGAGGAACCGGATAACATAACTGTACAGCAATGTGCTGCTTCTTGCTTGGAAGATGACCCACCTGCAAACCTCATCAGGAAACATTACAAGAGCCAACGGCTTTATTGATGATCTGCCCATCCACTGAGCTTGGCATCATCTGCAGACTTCACCAGCCTGTCGGCCTGGCGCTGAACCCTGCTGGACACCACTGTGAACATGTTCCTGTCACTGTCACCCTCTGCTTCCTGCGTCTGAGCCAGTTCTGCAGCTGTCTGGGCACCACTTCTCTCAGTTTGATGCCCACCTTATCAAATGCAGTCTGAACGCCCAGGTAAATGATCTTGTATGTGCCACGCTGCTTGTGGTCGTGGCCTCCTTGTAAAGTCCCAGCATGTTAGTGAGACATGACCTCCTCGCCCGACCTTATGAGGTCTGTGCCCTCCTGTTCAGGACTTGTGGGTCTCCATCTTCTCCTCCCGCTCATTTAAGCGTCTCAGGCTGGTTGGATGGCACAGCGGCACTGCACTGTAAACGCCTGAAACACACAGCGGCCATTGCTGCTCCTTGTTAGCCCCCCAGACCTTCTGCTCTTCTCCTTGTCGTTACATGCCCCCCTGCCTGTAGACCATTTCACGCATAGCTTTAAGGGCGACGCTGGCACTGGGGGCAGCCTAAACAACGAGAGGCGGTCTTTGAAGGAAGGCAGCCAGCGCCGTAATCTCTGATCTCCAGTCTGATGGAGTATGAAACGCAGCTGAAGCTTCTGGAATAACATGTTTTGTTTTTTTTTGTAAATCTTCAATGCAAACCTAACCCCCCCGTGGGGGTCTGCCTCATGGCCCGCCCTCCGCTCACTTGTGCCACTGTTTGCCTTTCTTCTATGGCGACTTCTACCTTCTTAGCAGGCACACGTCCAGCACAATATCTGCAAATGCAGTCTGACTATTTAAGAGTGGGGTGGTGGTCCGTGTTGCCCCCCTCACTGGTCCAGTGGCCCCCAGTCTGTCTTTCAAAATCTCTTTTTTTATTAGGAGATTAAGCTGATGCCATCCCTGGCACATCGACTGCCAGCACTTCAGCTGGTAAGGCCAAAGACGAGGCCACCTCTGACCATCAGAGAAGACATCTAAGCAGCTCCAGGAAAAGCCTCAAGGCCAGAAGGGGTCCGTCCTCGAGGTCTTCAGGCCTGGTGGTGTCCCCTGTCACCCAGACTGGAGAAAGTGACGTTGCAGTGGAAAGCATCCTAATAACAGGTGGCCCCTTACGTCTCACGTCCTGGAGACCCTCAAGAAGATCTGGTCCTGGACTGTACGAGTCCTCTTGTGAAAGACCACCTGGACCCTCTGGGGTTTGCAGTCGGTCGTCTTTTCATTCTCTCCCCTTACTGTGCAGTCCTTGCCCACCCTTCATGTTCTCCCCAGGACCACACAGATGCCCTTCTCCAGTCGTTAAGGAGGGTCTCGGCTCAGACCAGAACAGATGTGGCGCTCCCTGAGGCTTGTGCGTCGGTGCCATCTGCCTGACGGCTGGTGCTTTTCTTTTCCTCTGCCTGCTCCTTGGATGAGGCTGGACGGGACGGTGGGCCGGGTCTCGGTCTCCGGCGGCCATCACTGCACTCGCCATCTCACCACTGATGCCAGTTTAACCTTCTAAATCTTCACATCATTTCTTCTTCTCAAGTGGCAGCCGGTTTAATTATGATATGCCATGTGCTCTGCCCACAGTCCAAAGACATGCAGGTTAGGTGCATTGGCTATCCTAATTTGTCCTTGGTGTGTGTGTCTGTGTGCCCTGCGGTGGGTTGGCGTCCTGCCCGGAATGTGTTTCCTGCCTTGCGCCCTGTGTTGGCTGGGATTGGCTCCAGCAGACCCCCGTGACCCTGTAGTTAGGATATAGCGGGTTGGATGATGGATGGATGGATGGACGTTATAATTGATAGTCATGTGGTGCCATGCTAAATGTCATGCCATGCTGTATGTGATGCCATATTGTTTCCACTGGTACTCTTTGGTGCCATCTAGTGGCTCAGCAGGTATTGCTTTCACTGAAGCGATCTCCCTATACCTCTGCCCACTCTCCCGTAACCCCCTTGCAGTGCCCACCTCCCCCTGGGTACCTCAGTGTTGGTTCTTTTTCCGTGCAGCTCCTTCTTTTGTAGTTTTTTTTTTTGTTCCCCTGCCCCCCGGTCCATTTTCCTTTGTCAGTAAGACTTCCTTTCAGTGTTTTTTAATTTTAATTTTGTGTTTTCCAAAATAACATGCGAGCGTTTCAGCAGGGGTGCCCAGGATGTTTGCCACACGTGACGATCACCAACTCCTGGCACGCAGTCTCCCACCCACAGGATGCCACAGGAATTCAGGGAAGCTGAGCCGCGTTCCCAAACCACAAGGAGAAGATGAGGAGTGGGAGGGCGCAGTGTAAAAAGCCAAACGAGTCCAAGTCGCCCCCGATACACGAATGTTCTTTAAATGAAGAAAGAGCCACGAAGTGCTGAGAGCGTTTAAGGGGGGCAGACGAATGACAAGTAAAGCAGGAGACGACCCCTCGCCAGGCAGAGTGCGGCCCGCAGGAGGTCACTCAGTCACCGCGCCTTCTGCTGTCTGTCACTGTCACTCCTTATTCACACTCTCCCATTTTTATTTCACTTGTGCAAGTGACGGATGGCCGATGTGCGCCTCTGTCATTTTTAACACTTGGCGCTGTAACATTGAGGGGGCGCTCAGCCATCACATGGGGTCTCCCCCTTCAGCCGTTCACTCACTCGGCTTCAGCGCAGAAGCAGGAATCAGAACCAGATGTGTCACCGTCATTGCTGTCACTGTCAGCTACTAACCGGTGGCACACTCCACTGCCAAGCTCTACCCTGCCCATCAGGGAGGGGTGCCTGGAAGTGCCATGAGCAGACAGTGACCCTGTTTAACCCGGGCAGACTTACAGACGGGTGCAGCTGTGTGTCAACTGGCAGACACTCCTGGGGGAAAATGTGAATCAGTCATCTAAGAGCCAGTGAAACGTGGACTCCCAGCACACCTCCCTTGTCATCGGGGGTCCGCAAGACCCTCCAGCATCCAGTTCAGCTTCAGCTTTGCAATAAGAGGAGATGACATTGTGGCACTTGTTTGGGGTAACAATTTTGGGCATGGGGTTTATAGCCACTTTTCCTTGGCCCCGCCTATCAGTGCCCGTTGCCTAGCAACCAGCTTGCAGCCAAATGATAGGAGGGGGACATTTACATTTATTTGTTTAGAAAGCGCGTTTATCCAAAGCTACATATAAAAAGTCAGCATATTTGTGATTATGTTATATGCCATTTGGTGTGGGATTTGTAAAAGCAGTGTTAATAGCTGTGATGCGCCATCTGTTGGAATGACGAATGCAGTACATGCGTCTCCGTTATATGCCAATTGGGGTGGGATTCATACATGCAGTGTTAATGTTTGTGATGCGCCATCTGTTGGAATGTAAAATGCAGTGCATGTGTCTCTATTATATGGTATTTGGTATTGGATTCATACAAGCATTGTTAATAGTTGTGATGCACCATCTGTTGGAATGACACAGACATAGCAACCAGACAGACTCTTTTTGGGTGGATTCATGAAGTGAACTGCACTGCACTGGTGTTTTGATGGATTACGTTTACACTTCCCACTTGCTGTTGGCACACGGCTATTGATAGTCCCAGGTTCAAGGAGTATGGCAGCTGCAGCCAACCCGGACCCTCATGGTGCTCCCTTGGAGTGCTCAGTCTGTCCCACCTTTTTAAAGAAGCTGCTTTCCTGGTTGGCTTCTCCAGGTGTCCCTGTCCCTTCTGACACTGAGGTATGCGTCCCTCTCTTCATTGACCCGTTGCCCAAACACAATCTTCAGGTGGGCATTGGTCTTTGTGTGGGTGGGCACTCGTCAACAGGAATTTCCCTGATTTAACAAAGGATCGACGTCCACACAATTTGAATGAATGGCTCATCAGTGAAGCTCTGGAGTGAGGAGATGTTATGGGACAAGGACTCGTGCCATGACGGGCACACGCCCTCGCCAACATCATAAACATGTCGGGATTTGACAGAGCTGGGGTTATCCATTCATGGCTTTTTATGCAACGTGTTATGGAGCGTCCACGTTGAGGGGTCTTTTGAGGACCAAAATCGATCCCCCTTTGGCATCGCTGTGAAGAACCAAGGGATGGGGTGCGCTATGAGAGAGCCCAGGGGCCCATTTTGTGACGATCCCCAGCTCAATTTAAAGCCACCTCAGAATCTACCCGTTAACCTGCGAGCAGGGGGGGCTGCTCTAGAATGTTCCTCTGTGCGGGCAGAGCCGTCTGACGCTAACGTTCACCCACACGGCGTTCGCATCAGTCAGACAGTGGGAGGCTGGTGCCTGGGCTGTCACGACTGGCATCAGGGTGACATCATCGTCATCTGATACAAAAGGGAGACCCCCATTGTTGGAATGTCAGACACTGAGGTCATGAGTTCAAATCCCACCGCCGACCCTGTGTGACCCTGAGCAAGTCACTTCACCTGCCTGTCCTCCAGTGTCACCCTCTGCATCTCGATGGTACGGCTACAGGTGACGTCACCTTAGCAGTCTGATACTCAAGTGGTTTTGAGGTCTTTCAGCCATTATCTTAACCAATGAGACGGACCCCCTAACCGGAGAGCCCTCAAACGTGGCGGCCGCTCCCACCGAGCGAGTTCCTGCCTGACTGGCTGCTCATTTTCTGTCGTTTTGTTTCTTTTCTTTCAGATTTCTGCAGAATCGAACAATCAAACATCAGCCGGCTGGCAGGTGAGTGGGCTGCTGTCACCTCTCCAAGTTTTGATTTTCTTTTTTGTTGTTTTGCTGTGAGAACCTGCGACTTGCCTGGGATTAAAATCAAAAAGGAGACGAAAGCACGAAGAGAGCGATCTGCCCAAACTTGCCGCTCTTTTCTTTTCTTTCATTCCCCACGCCCTGCATTCACCCGCGGTGCCGACGAACAAAAAAACAAAAAGGGCCGCTTGGCGAGAGGCTGACGAGGTGAGGCCAACAGCGCCCGGCCCTGCGTGTCACAAAGTCACTGGGCCAAGAATTAAAAAAAAAAAACATCCCAGGACTCGGGTTCAAATCTCAATTACATTTTATGCCTATGCCACCTAAAGGAAGACGATGCCATCTGAAGCCCTGGCAGCAGCCTTGGTGAGATGTGACATCCGCCCAGGAGCTGCTTACCTGCATTCTCAGGTGTGCCATCTGCACGGCCCGCGGCGTCACTTAACACGCTCCACAAAACAAGCAGGCGCTGGCTCCCTGCCTGAAACCTCACTGCCTTGGGAAAGGCGCTTTATTAGATAAATAGAGCTGAACAGCCGACACGTCTCTGCCAGCTTTGGTGTTGCTCCCACCTGCGATGCCCACCCAGAGTCCGTTCCTCCATTTTAGGATATCAAAGCTTAAAGCACTAAGTTCACCCAATGAGACGGCCCTTTGTCAAGCAAGGGGTCTCAACGAGGGACCACACAACCCAGTAAAGTGCCAATCTAGAGCCCCCCTCTCCTTAAGAGCGCAGTGACGGCCGACGCGATCTGAAAATTAAAGCAAGCGAGTTCAGTAAAAGGATGGATGGATGAACACGTCAGCCTATTTCAGAATGCCATCCTGGCCACCTTGAGATATCACGAAATGACTTCCTCTAAAAAGCCCCCTGACGTTCATTTCTACTTTGAGACGTCTTGAAAAGGACAGGAAATAATGCAAAAAATGTCACGTCTCTCAAAGCGCTCATTGTCCCTCCCCGATACGGCTGAGACAGGGGACACGTTTGTGACACCCGTGTCACCTGCCTGGAGTTTTCAGATGGGCACTTGAAGCCTCTCCTGTTTGTGCGTCAATGGCACAAATTTCACTTGGGTTACTTTGTCACCCGGGACCAACTGTGCCATCCCTCAAAATACATTTGGACGTGAAAGGCACCAAACAGACTGATGAGGGGCCATCACTGACTCACTAAAGCAGACCACTTCAGCTGCCATTGCTCAGATATGGAGGCATCTGTAAAGTACCTTGGGGTGCTGCTCATTGGCGGAACGCACCAAGCAAGCTGTACTGGCACAGGGCACGCTACATCAGCCCCTTGTGTGAGCTGGCATCCCATCTTGTAACTGAGCAGCTTCAGAGCCAGCAGCAGGGCGTCACGATCAGGGCTGAATTGCAGGCTCCTGTTGCTTTTTCTGTATTAGACGCCATTTTGTATAACAGCTGTTAGGGTCGCAGCCCCGTGTTTTAGGGGTGTGGTCTCTGGGGTCATGACCTCAAGTTCATTGGCACAATGGGATCGGCGTTTGCACTCAACTTTATGAGATCTGCGGAAAGACCCGTTTTATGATCTGACTAAAAAGATCACAATATGCAAGTAAAGGCAACTCGGGCCCCTTCTTCAGATGAGATGTAATCAATTATGATTATTGATTATCAGTTATTATCAATGATTACATCTCGCCTGAAGAAGGGGCCTGAGTTGCCTTGAAAGTTTCCATATTGTGATCTGTTCAGTTAGCCCATAAAAGGGGACTTCTCGTTACATCCATAATGGCTGACACGGTAAACACCTTAGCACTCCAAGCTGTGGATAAATCCTCTAAACACTGTGCCCGGGTGGGCCGCCGCCACGCTAGGAGGTCAGAGCGTTACCTCCCCCGGCGGTGCCTCCGACTCCTGCATGGCTCCATGGGACTTGGAGTGTGGTGCAGCCCTGTTGGGGTCCATGGGCGCTGCCAGGGGGCGCTACAGCTGCTCCTGAGCCCGAATGGGCAATTCTTCCATCAAGCACCTGGCACACTTCCTGGTACTCTGGGAGGAGGGAGACGAAGCTCACCTGGAGGAGAGAAAAGGAAAAGAGTTGTGTGCTTGGCAGGGAAGACCATGTGTGCTTTGGAGTTGGGCCTCTGCGTCTGTCTGTGCCAGGTTGGGGCAGTAGTGCCCACCTTGGAGGTCCACAACACACACACACACACACACTTCTGCTTTCTGCTAATTGATCTTCGTGTCTTGCCAGGTTTTGTGTTCTTGCCTGATTTTTGACTTTGATTCCTGCCTCTCGTCTGCGTTACGGTCGCTTTGTTTCGATTTTATTTGTTTTGTTGTGCCTTTTGCACCCGACTCCTGGCTCATCCCAAATGATTAGTTAACGAGATCCTGCCGAGCCGGGATGCAGGGGGGTCCAGCTACTGATCTAAAAGAGTACGTACTGTAACTGCAAAAGAATCCATTCTGGCACTGCATTGGTGTCAGCGGTGGGATGAGCGTAAGACCTGCTGTCTAATGTGATCAAGGGCCGAGTGCCACTGCCTGGCTTGGCACCTTCTGAAAGGCCGAGGTCAGGGATCTGCAGTGCCATTTGCAGCATCAGCACAGGGAGGGAGACAACTGAGAGATGGCTACCTCTGCAGCTCCACCAGCGCTTCTCCATCTGCTCAGGTCTGCTGGCCTCACCGCACAGATGTCGGAGTTCATGGAGCTCAGAAGAGTGTGAGAGGTTGTGCTGCCAGTGACCCCAAGTGAGCCCCATGAAGGAGGGCCTGTGGGTAACGGATGAGGCGGACCTCGGAGGGAGAGTCTCCAGACCTGGAGTGGCGTCTGCAGCATCCGTTCAGAGAGACGCACCTGCGGGCCCACCGCAATCGACAGCTGGAGTGCCACCCTAACCCTGCTGCAAGGTGGGATAGCACACCACTCAACATCCTGGCAGTGCCACCGAATGGCAACACAGTCAAGACCCCTGCTGATGTGCTTCTATCACCAGCTGCAAGACCACCCCACCGTTTTAAGGAGTTGGGGTGGTCACTGGGGGCTGACAGGTTTCATCAGCAAGGGAAGAGCCTCCCATAGTATGAGTTGGCATTCCATCACCAGCAGCAGGGGCACTGCAATGGGCGGCATGCAGAGATTTAACAAGGACCCTTACCCAACCGGGTGGCCAGTACAATGGAAGGACTGGGGGGATGAGCGTGGATACATATTTTCTTCCCCAATACGCTAGGTGGCAGCCCCCTTGGGTTAGGATCCCCACACAGATGCCAGCAGCACATGCTGGGACTTGTAGTCCCGTGAGGCAGTCTTGTTGGGCTCCAGGGGGGGCTGCAGGGATTTACAGTTCCTACATTCAGGCGGTGCCCTAAGACCAGAATCCCTCCCAGGCCTGGCATAAAGGAAGCCCCTCAGCCTCATTCAGGCAAGCTGGCATCAGGTGGAAGAGAACAAAGCTTACCAGGGAGGTGTGGAGAGAGAGAGAAGAGCCGAATTACTGCTGTGCCATTGTTGGAAGCTCTTCAAGGTTTTTGTGTCTAATTTGTGTATTTGCACCCGGGACTGGTGTCTGTGCAGTTGTGTTTTGGGGTACCGCAGTGCCCCCTACTGGGCAAAGTGCCCAAAAAACAAAAGCCGCAGACAGAAGTCCAGCAAGTGTGGCGACGGAGCAGAGCCCCTCTTAGGGCCACATGGAGGGCACAGCGCTGGCACTACAAGTCGAGACAACAGGGAAGCAGCTTGAGATGGGAGGCGGGGTTTGCTACAGAAAGATGCTATAAACAGCAAAGGTGACATAAAAATACAAGATGGCAGACTGAAGAGAAAGGGACAAAGTCCTCGCTCCACCGGCGAGCGCTGCGAGGAAATAAAAGACAAGTAAATGTGTGCTGACGGGGCCGGGACTTCAGCGCCTCATCTCACCCCTTGGGTGGGCAGCAGCATATGATTTAGTCCAGTAGAGGCACTCATGCCCTATAGGTGGCGCTATACAGAGAAAGAAAGAAAGAAAGAAAGAAAGATGCTTTGATAGAAAAGCAAACTGAATGATCAGCTCATATGTGGACACCTTGGACGATAAACTCAGACCCTCTCTGGAGATTCCGCACTAGTGGGGGGTGCTGACAAAGGAGAGGAGTCGGGGGGGAGAACGTGGAGGCCTGTCAGCAATTCAACATCAGCAGAACCAAAGAGCTGCTTGTTAAAAAAGCCCCCTACGCCTGTTCACGGGGTCATCGTGGAGGTGGTGGTGCACTGCTACATGTACTTTGGGGGTCCACATCCGCGACAGGCGGCACTGGTCTTGTAACATGGAGGAACTGACGATGACGGGTCCCTTAGGAGGTTGCGTCCCTTCTAGTAGGGGGTCTCGCCTACTGCTTTTCGTGCCCCTCAAAGACCCCCCAACCCCTTTAGATCGCTGGCTTTTGGCTTTTGATTTGTTCACTCACTCTCAAATGGTCCTATAAGAGGGGGATTTCTGATGCGCACACGTCAGTGTGGATTTTACAGACCCCCCCAATCCCTTTTCTTTTTTATTGCTTCAGCTATCTAAACAGAACAGGAATGTAAGGGTGGTCATAAATTATGAGGCCCCCCTAAAATATGCCTTTGGCTTGGAGGCGCTGCACAGTTCTGCACCTTGGACCGCAGTGGCTCCGGGGGGAGTGCTGGGCCAGTAGTTCTGACGCCGGGGGTCTGTCAGGATCAACTTCCAGCTGTTTGTGGTTTCTTTCATTACTTTCAGTTGACTTTTGACAAGGAAGAACTAAAAACTGCGATGATGATGATGATGAAGAAACACTGGCACTTTATATATGGTGGGGGTAAATGGGGCAGGGGCACATAAAGAGGGTCCAGTCTCCTGGCACAGAACCATCTTATGGCACCATGTGGTGTTTAACGGGTGCCATGTAGCTCTTTGTACACTTGCACTGTTTGCACAAAGGCCATTCTGTCTCAGTTAGGGGGTCTGATGGCGCCTTCTTTTATTATTCAGCACCTTTCATTCAGTATGTCTCACGTTTAACAATTCAGACCGGCTGGAGTGCCCAGAGTTGCCCGGGTATATTTGTAGAGTGGGTTAGGACACAAAGCAAAGGTTTCTGTATTTTTTAAAATGGTGGTCCTGTTGCTATTGATACCCCCAGTGCCTCAATGTCTCTGTCCTCGTGAGTCGAGAATGTGTTCTTTTCAGATCCGATTGGATTGTAGAATTGTGGCGACTCCTTGCGGGGTTGTAACCGCGAATGCTGTCATGTCCGACTTTTCCTCTTAGTTGAAGGTAATGAGTTCATAGCTCTTAAAATATGAAGAAAAGCCGACAAAGCAGGAGTTAAACGACAGCCCTGTGACTCTCCTTTATGCTCTCGATCAACTCTCAGCCAACACCCTGGAACAGCGCAGCTTACAGCAGACAGGAGGGGCACGCCATGTTGGCGGGTAAGTCATGTTCACCTCGGAATCGTTTGTCTGCTAGTTCGGCTTCAGTCCTTTAGGATGTTTCACTTGCTCTAAGCCAGCAGGTGGCACTGGTGTACAAAAAAAAGAAACACTGGGACCCCCAGGGTCAGAATTTTGGGTTCCAGGGTAGTCTATCTTGACCATGTGGTCCTGGAAAGCAGCTGTGCTAAATTTAGTCCTGATTTTTCAAGTGGTGTGGGATTGTATAGGAAACAAAAAGACGGATATACGGACAGACAGATGGACATATAGATGGATGGGTGGACAGACATACGGACGGGGTGTACAGATAGTCATACAGATGTACAGATAGCGGAACATACAGACAGACAGACTGACAGACACAGACAGATAGTCAGATGGATGGACATATAGACGGATGGTTGGACAGACATACGGATAGACGGACAGATATTTAGACAGATAGATGGATGGACAAACAGACTGAAATACAGATGTACAGACAGAGAGATGCGAGTACAGACAGACTAACTGACAGATGGACAGATGGATAGACAGACAGACAGATGGACATATAGATGGATGGATGGATGGACAGACATACGGACGGGTGTACAGATAGACAGACAGTCAGTCATACAGATGTACAGATAGAGGGACATACAGAGAGATGGGAGTACAGACAGACTAACTGACATATGGACAGATGGATGGACATATAGACGGATGGTTGGACAGACATACGGACAGACAGATATTTAGACAGATAGTCATACGGACAGACAGATAGGACAGACAGATAGATGGATGGACAAACAGACCGAAATACAGATGGACAAATAGATGGACAGACAGAGAGATGGGAGTACAGACAGACTAACTGACAGATGGATAGACAGACAGACAGATGGATGTACAGACGGACAAACTGACATATGGATGGACGTCCAAACAGATGGACAGGCCGAAAGACAGACATTCTGACATATGGACAGACAGATGGAGGGACAGGCAGACAAACGAGAGTACAGACGGACAGGTATACTGATAGTCGGACAGACAGACTACTATACAGACAGACAGACTGACGTATGGGCAGACAGACGGACATTCTTTTCATATGTCAGTAATGTGAGAATCGCTGCGTTTAGCAGACTGACTCAGCACCACACAATACGTCGAGCTGGGCGTTGAACCAGGGGTCTTGTGCCTCTCAACACACATAAAGCCAAGAGCCTCCATTTTGCTTTTTGTCTCACAGCTTTTCTCCGTCGCAGGCCCTGAAGGAGACCTACATGGTGAAGGTGAGGGGTCCAGCCTCTCAGATGCTGCGTGCCATTGGCGTGAGTTGCTCGCGCTGTCCCGTCACGCCTCCGATGTCTCGTTTTGAGCGAGTGCCCCCACTACTGGACCCCCACCACCACTTGTAATGTAAACAGTCGGCATTCCTCCTGAATTTACGGCTCCGCTTCCGAAGTCGTATCTCATTCTGCCGTGCGGTCAAAGCGCCACGCCACAAATAACGAATGACCCCGCTGCCGCTTACAGAGAGTCAGACGTTTGGCGCATGGACAAAAGAGTAAAAATGTAAACTGAGTGGAAGCCGAGTGTGTTACGAAGAGCAAAGGGCTTCTAGCAACCTGAGGAATACGGCACTCTGGAGTATTAGGCAAGAGGCCAGCATGAGAAAGAAAAATAAAAAGACGAGAGATGAGAGATCTTAATCAAGACCGAAAAAGAAGGCCAGACTGGTGCTATGGGGGCAGAGTGGACTATGGCGCCATTCATGACCTCCGCATCCTCAACCTCTTAGGACTCGGAAGTACGTGATGGCCATCAATGAAGAGCTAAGGAGCCACGGGGGCCTTCGGCTGGGCACAGGGGCTCGAGTGGGGCTGAACACTTTGCTTGACTGGAATGTGAGCGGCGGCTCGGTGGGTTCAGTTAGCGTCCACAGGGACCCTGAGAAAACAGACCGAAGTGGCTGAAACGTCCCAGGGTGACGCTGATTTGGTCCTCCTCTTAGGAGTGCGAGTGACAGCATGTTATTCATTTTCCTAATTTAGGAAATTACTGCGAACATCACCAGAATTTAGGAGACCCCCGTGAGCCATCCTAACTCGCTAGGATCCACCAGAAGATGGCGTTCAGGCAGGCGTCGGCACGCACACCCTGCCGTGAAATCGAGAACCTCAAATGTGAACTCCTACTCATCATGTCCGACTGTGAGGCACAGCAGCACGAGTTCTCATCCTAGTCCATGATGAACGCGGGCCCAGGGCTCCCCGTCTGTGCGGAGTCTCCATTTCGACTTCTCAGGGGTCCGGTGTGAGCGATGGCAACCTCCAAAGCTAAAGGAGAACGTGGCTTCGGACTGTGAGGGCCCCGGGGAGGGCTCTTAGGTAGCAGCAGGCTGGATGAAGACCCCGACAGCCCCCCTGGGTGGCTTAACAGGGAGTTGATCTCACCGTCAGCCATGCCTTTCTGCTCATACTCGCCCGTTTGCGTCCGACTGGTGATTTTGGACCCTCAATTGTGTCTTCAGGTCAAAGCTTTGAAATTCAAAGGCCTTTCAACGTTGCAGATATCTGACGTGGGCTTTTGGTTTTGCTCTCCTGACTCAACTGCTGGCCGCCTCGGCTATGAGTGCAGATTCTTGGTTATAATCCTTAAGACTCTCAGGAGCATCACCGCTGCCCATAAGTACCACAGATAAAACTGTTTCAGAAATAGCGGGGCGACGGCCGTCACTGAGGGGGCACGGTGTGACAATAATGGAGCCGTTCGGCCAGCGCAGGTGCACCAGTCCGTCAAATCAAGGTGAGGTGCGCCAGTTTTGGACGCAGGCTACTCGTCTTGAAATTGACAAGCCGGCGTGGAGCAGGGTTTCCTTCAAAAGTGCTCATCTGGAACGTGAGCTCACATGACAGGCATCCTCGTTTGAGGCTCCTTGGCTGCCATTCGAGATTCCTGTCCTCCCTAAGGTGCAACGAGGCTTTGACGTGACCCCCCCACCACCCCTCAAGGGAAAATGATCTCCAAGAAAAGTTCTGCTTGGAAACTTGCGGCCTCAGAGAGCTTGGATTTCCTGCAGCTCTCTGACCCTTCGCATACTGGAGGCCAGACTGGAAATCTGCTTGATTTGGGTTTTCAGTCTCCTGCCATCAATGACGTGACGGGCCAGTGGTGCCACGTTGAGAAGCTTCTGGAAGGAGCTCAGCTGGTCGGCCTGGTTGAGGGATTCATGTCGGATATCTCCTCTGTTGCACCCCAGTATGACTGAGCGGTAGTGTAGTGTGTTTGGGAGGCATGTCTTAGGGGCAACAAGGGGTTTTCTGCCTGGTAGAGCGTGCCAGGGGTTTGTGGTGGTGCAAGGCTTTGAAAACAGTGTGGCACAGCATGAAGATGTGGGTTCTGCTCCAGGCTCCTGTGTCCGTTTTGGGAGCTCTTGAACCCGACACTGTCGGTAATGTCACCGGATGAGCTGGACAGTGAAGACATCACGAAGCAAGGGGATGGTGCAAAAAGGTGCCAAGTGCTTCTACTAAAAACAACAAAATCAACGCAGTGGCCAAATAAATATCCATCCATCCATCCATTTTCTAACCTGCTGAATCTGAACACAGGGTCACGGGGGTCTGCTGGAGCCAGTCCCAGCCAACACAGGGCACAAGGCAGGAACCAATCCTGGGCAGGGTGCCAACCCACCGCAGGACACACACAAACACACCCACACACACTAGGGCCAATGTAGAATCGCCAATCCACCTAACCTGCATGTCTAGTGCAGTGCAATCACATTTTTCAATAATAAATAAATAATCCAAATCAAAAGGTAAAAATCCCAGATGTTTAAAACAAGGCTAAAACGAGAATAAAATCCCGCTGACGACATTGGGGTCACACCAGCCGGGTTTTGCTCCTTCCCAGTCTCTCCAGCCACCGCGGCCCTCATGCTACCGCTCAGGGTCAGTTGTCCTCCCGTCTTCCTTCTCGCACTCTTAAGTCGTCCCTCAGATCCCGAGGGCAGTGCCAATTGTACCCACACTATTAAAAGCCTCAGTGGGAGCGTCAATCACTCTGGGACCCCTGACTGTGCGGACCTCTCTTTCCCCCAATGCTGCTCTCTCGCTTTGTCTCTTTCTTTCCTTTACCGTTCCCCCCTTCAACCTCGTGCTTCTCCTATTTATTACGAGGACGTGGCTCAGGTGTGGCGATTAGCAGCTCCCGGCTTCAGTTACGGATGCAGACGATTCCTCATCTGTGCACATAAGCAAGGAAATGCCCGCCTCCGGTAGCGGTCAAGGAACCTCTCCGGCCACACTACCTCGCCCCCTCTTCAAGCCGCGAGTGCAGCGATTATTTATTTAAAAACTGGGCTTTTATTCGGAGCCGTGGACCCGCTATACCCCACACGGGCTTTGTGGGTGTAGGTGCCTGTGGGCAGAAAGCTGTATAGCCGCGGAGTATTTAATGTGACATGTGATCAGCACAGCCATCTTTAACTGACTCTCTGTGGGTCGTTATGGGAAGAACTGAACTGACAAGGATAAAAGGGGAGAATAACGAAAATTGAAGAAGAGAAAAGCCACATGAGAGAGAAAGTGAAAAACTGGAAAATGAAGCCAATGTGGAGGAGAGGAGGTCAGGATACCCATGAGGGAGTGAGAGGAGTGATGCCCCTGTTGAGCATTAGGAGCCAAAGCCACCAGCGTGCACCAAGGGTCATTCTGTGGATGGGAAGATGGATTTGGGCTCTGAATGTCCCAGCAAAGCCTTCAGAATGTTGTGATCTGGAGTCATGGGGCCTCCGAAAGGCCTGTAAAAAAATGTCAGGACCTTCACCAACCTGCACAGAAGAAGCTCAGGCACCGAATACTACCTGCAGGATTCAGCTGAAGCAGACCCCAAAAATGGGGAGATGGTAAAATAACATGAACTGTTTCAAAACATATCAGAAATCTTCACAAGAGAGAGGGTGACCATAAACCCCTGGCATGAAGACAGAAGGACAAACAAAGGTACTGTTGTATTGGCTTTCTGTTTCCCTCAACTTTCTATTTACTATTTTCACTGCAATTTAAGAATAGCAGAAAAAAAAGTCAGAAGTTACTTCAAGGACCCCAAAAACCTCCAAAACAAGGGGGTCATGAAGACTGCTGCACAAATGAGTGCAAAAAAAAGAAGAATTCCTAACTGTGTGAGGCCTTTGAGCTGTCCTGTAAAGCAGGCCAGAACCCTCACCAGCCTGCCCAGAAGGAAACCAAACGGTGATGGAGGAGGTCACGATGCTCTCAATGATGGCCGAGTAGAAAATTCACAATATCGACCTTGATATGCCAAGCTTCTTAAGGAAGAACAATCTCTGCCTGGCCTTCTTAATGATGCCGTTGATGTGCTTGTCCCATTTTAATGTAATAGTGAAAGACACCTCCATTATAAAACACAAAAAAAAATTCAAAATTCAAAAGCAACAATAAAACATTAAGCAGGGAATAAGCCCAGGGTGTAACACAGCACCGGTAGGTAAGCAGAGTGCGTGGTCCTCAGCCCACCACCGTCTGGATCAGGCCATTTGAGAAGGTTACCACACAGATAAAATATTCTGGCTGATTGTATCGACGATTTACATATTTGCTCAATTCTGGATGGGATTGATTTACTTTAATTACACACCAGGCGGTTTGTGTTCAGTGGAATGGAATGAAGCGCCGCCGCCAGGGCAGATTCCACTCAGTCGGCCATTAGCACTCATGTGGAACAACAGCACGGCACAAATGACTGCTTCTCACTTTACAGGCTCAACCCTTTTTATTTATTATATAGTGCCTATCACTGTCTATCTTTCCATCTGTCAGTTTATCTATCTTATATAGTGCCTTTCATATCTATCTATCCTATATACAGTAAGTTTCTTGTCAATTTATCTAAATTTTTAATCTTGCCTACTACACCCTCTATCTATCTATTATATAGTGCCTTTCTCTCTCTATTATATAGAGCCTTTCATCTACCTATGTTAAAATGCCTTTCTTGTTAATCTATTTAAATGTTTAATCTTGCCTACTACACCATCTATCTATCTTATAATGCCTTTTACTATCTTTCTAAGAATTACAAATGTAAAGAAAATAGTTAACACATCAATGAAAACAATACAACCTAAAGGTCAAACAGATAAATAAAAAAGGAAGGCTGGTAAAGGCCGTGACTCACTGTGTTGAGAGTCTCCGCACACAAGCACACTCTCGGTGGAGCTGACGCTCTCGCTGTTTCACTTTGTAATTCAGTGCTGACAGCTCAGTGTGGCGCGAGTTCCTCTCCGGGGCACTGAAGTCACAAGTTCAGTCAGCTTGTCTCATTATAAACTGATAAAGCGTTGAGTTTGTGGCAGCAGTAAACACCCATCTGTTGGAGACATGCCAATGTCGAGATGGCAGATATGCTTCATATTCTCTTCTGATCGAACACTCCATCGTAGATAAGGGAGGTTCATGAGGGTGTGAGATACAAAAAAACACAAAACGGAGCAAACGTCGCTTCGGAATAGTTGGGGTATTACCGTGTGGCATAATATATAGAAAATAAAGCTGTGTGCCCCGTGGTTACTGTCTGAGGTGGGCATTTGCATATCTTGGAACAATAGCGGGAGTTTTGTGCATTCGATTTATACGACTGGCATTATAAAATACCAGAAATTTGATGGTAAAATCAAAGCCCAACTTATCCGTGGGAGAACTTAAACATCGAGTACACACGGTCATCATTCAAGAGCGACGCCAAATCAAGACTACACAAGAGCAAGACTTCTGCTTATACAGAAAGAAGACAGGAAGGGGTGGGATCACGGAAGGAAGTGACTTCTGGTAGGTAGGCGTGGTGAAGGGCCGGAAGTAGGCGGAGTCTTGGCGGTCTTTATTTCTGTTGGTCTAGGGAAGAGGAAAGATAGGCATTAGCACCGCTTAACTACCCCCGTCTGTGTGTTTCCCTCCCACTTAGTCCCGCGTGTCTGGCACCATTCATGTCTTAATCTGAAGGCTGGGAGGCAGGAATTCGGAGTCTTCCCCAGCAGTAAAGCACCACACCAAAGGCCTCACCCGTCCATCACGGAGCACTCGATAAATTCTTTTAGCTCAAACTGATTAATGAGATGAGCCGAACCAAAGACGGATAATAAAAGCGTGAGGAGCGGCGCGTCGTCTCTCGGCTTGAAGAGCTCGCTGACGATCGTAAACAGCGGCACAGCGCGTCTGCACGGCCCTCCATTCTTTACGGTTTGTCAACTCTTCGTCTGGCTGTTTCACGGGAGGCTGACAGCTACTGCCTGAATCGGCCACGGCGCAAGCAGCAGACAGGGCTTGAAATTTGAGGGTCTTTGTGGAGAGCAACTGGTTAGAAATCAAAGGATTTGTTTTTTTGTAAAGCAGAGCGAGGCTTGAATGTCCCTGAGCAGGGAGGAGTCATTTAATGAGAACCAGATCCCCCCAAACCCCCCCCCCATATCCTTACAGATCGGGGGGCTTATGGGCTTTGCTTGCTGAAGCGATGATGGAAGCAGAAAGACGGGCCATTCAGCTGGGAGAGATCCTGACTTCCCCGCTTTCTTTGTGCTCCGGCATCTGAACGCTGCGTTCCATACGTTTACCAGCTGCTGTTTGTTTCCTTTTCTGTTCATTTTTTACCAAAGCCTCTTTTTTTTTTTTCTGGGGAGTCCCCACCCCGACTTCCTGCAGGCAATAATCTTGGAATCAATGCACAGCAACCACGCTCACCCATCGATTACTTTGCACAAAATAGCCGTCCATTATCGACTCTACTGTGGTGGGCTGGCGCCCTGCCCGGGATTTTTTTCCTGCCTCGCACCCTGTGTTGACTGGGATTGGCTCTAGCAGACCCCCGTGACCCTGTAGTTAGGATATAGCAGGATGGATAATGGATGGATGGATTATCGACTCTCTGCTTTGTATTTCCCATTGCGACTGATCACTCACTCATGTTCTGCCGTTTATTCAGGCGCAGCAGTCTTAGCAGCGAGACACACGTGGCCCACTCATGCTGTGGATCCCAAGGCCTTCCCGCCATCTTCTATTCCCTGTTATGTATTGCTTTTTCCTGCCATTGCACTGTGGGATAGACAGCTGGGGACCTGGAGAAGCAAGGGACTGGGAGAGGGGTGATTCCTACCCCGGGACGCAGGAGGGCATCCGTCTGGGATTGCATGAGAACCACAGAGCTTGTTGGGAACCTGTGGCCACCGCCAGGGGGTGGATGGATGGTTCAGAAGCCATGGTACGGGAGAGGAGTGGAGGCGGCAGAAGAGAAGGAGAAAGGAAAGAACTGAGCATTGTGGGTCTGTGCAGAAATAGAAGAAAAATGATAAACGCGTGTGTCTATCGGTGTCGAGGCTGATTTTCACAATGGCATCCCAGATGGGACACATGGTGCACAGGCCCACAATGCTCAGTCCTTTCCTTTCTCCTTCTTTTCTGCCGCCTCCACTCCTCTCCCACAAGCTCTGTCTTCTACCTCCCGACTCCGGCTCCCTGAATGGAGTGAGGCGGCCCCTTTTATGATGTACCCTGATGTGCTCACTGATGCTCTTTCTGCTGGACTTCCTGGTGTGTCCAAGGCTCGGGGATTGTCCACAGTCCGCAACAGCATTGAGTTTCCATGCTCAAGTCCCGTGGCCCTGATGCAAACCAGTGGGGCTTCCCTCTCATGTCCCGGGGAAGGTATTGCCCCTCTCCTGGTCCTTTGCTCTCCAGGCGTCCCGGTGGGGCAAGGTCCCCAGTCGTCTGCCACCCTTCATACCCTTTCATACCTGCTATTGCTTGTTCTGCATGTTGTCACAGGCTACCTTCTTCTGTTGCTACCCTTTGTACCATCATGCCCTTTCACACCCAGTCATATTCCACATACCCTGTCACTGCCCTCTGTTACCCCAGTGCCACCCTTTATAATCTGTCACTGCCCTCTATTACCCCAGTGCCACCCTCTATACCCTGTAACTACCATGTCATACTATGTCACTACTTTTTTATTTCCCAGTGCCATCCTTTATTTCCTGTCACACCCTGCCTTCTTCTGTCACTGTCCTTTGTACCATCATGCCCTTTCACACCCAGTCATATGCCACATACCCTGTCACTGCCCTCTGTTACCCCAGTGCCACCCTTTATACCCTGTAACTACCATGCCATACCCATCACTGCTCTTTTATACCCCAATGCCACCCTTTATACCCTGTAACTACCATGTCATACTATGTCACTACTTTTTTATATGCCAGTGCCACCCTTTATTTCCTGTTACACCCTGCCTTCTTCTGTCACTGTCCTTTGTACCATCATGCCCTTGCACACCAAGTCATATGCCACATACCCTGTCACTGCCCTCTATTACCCCAGTGCCTCCCTGTCATACCCTGTTCATACCCTGTCACTGCTCTGTTATATCCCAGTGCCACCCTTTACACCCTGTCACGCCCTGCCTTCCTCTGCCACTGCCCTAACTAAACCTTCACAGGCCTGAGGTGCCATGATGCTGCCACTGATGCTCTCTCTAAATGATTTATTAACTAAATAAAGTCAAATCAAAAGAGGAGTAAGCAGAAGGCTTGGTAAGTTTCACTTATCTGATTCAGAAAGTCAGCTTGTTAAGTTTCTGTGAGGATGTTTAAAAGCCCCAACTGCCCCATGTTGGCATTACTCGAGTAATCGCAGGTCGTGCCCACTATGGCACATCTCTATTTTTTAATTTATTTTATTATTTATGCAGTGCCACCCAGACCCCAAGGGATACAGAGAGGGGCTCCTATTGTCTGAAGCTCTGCTGCAATGATGGAGCGCGGGCAGCGGTGCCTGGCAGCTTAAAAGCCAGCAGGTTTTGCAAGGCGGCACAGTTGTAGCATGCCTGAGCAGGGGCTGCGGCTAACCCACTTTCTAACGGACCCTGTGAGCGGGCGCTTTCTTGAAGATTCAGCAAGCAAGTTGGAGGTTAAAGTGAAACTGAAAACCACAGACACGGGAGATGGTGCTATGGTGGGTGGTGTCGGGGTGACTGAAGTTTCAAGGTGGGCCACTCTGGGCAGCCTTCATGCATTCTTTCCTACTTTTGCTCTTTTCTCGAGTCACACAGCACCGTGTACAAATCTGGCATTTCCTCTGCATCCCCCCAAACACCCCGAGGTGGACGGGTGGGCTTCAGCGGTCGTAGTCGAGCTTCAGGACTAATTCGTAACATCTGCCCGCTCCTACTTTTTTCTTTGTCATTTCCTCTCAAATGTTTGAGGCTGTGACGTCTCTTTGGCTCGGGGGTCGTCCATCCAGCCCTGCAACAACAAACAGCAGAGGCCGGACCCCTCCATTTATCGTGGCCTTCATCTCTTTTCCCAAAATAAGCAGGCAGTTTATCAGTCAGCACTTCCAGCTTCGGGGGAATCGAGGAGCGGCTGATATTCAAGGTGGCTGCAGCCGTGAGAGAGAGAGAAAGAAAGAAAGAAAGAAAGAAAGAAAGAAAGAGGAACTGCAATGAAGGGTGCAATAAGAAAGACCTCCTGAATGTTGAGGCCGTCACAAAGCACTGAGGCCCACTAACAAACGCCAAGACCACAGCAAACTCAGGCTCAGCCAGTCTTGTGATGGGCACTGAAATCACAAAGTCAATCAATCAATCAATCAATCAACATTTATTTATATAGCACATATTCATACAAAAAAAATGTAGCTCAAAGTGCTTTACAAAATGAATAGAGAAATAGAAGACACAATAAAAGATAAACATAAGTCAACATTAATTAACATAGAATAAGAGTAAGGTCCGATGGCCAGGGTGGACAGAAAAACAAAAAACTCCAAAGGCTGGAGAAAAAAATAAAATCTGTAGGGGTTCCAGACCAAGAGACCGCCCAGTCCCCTCTGGGCATTCTACCTAACATAAATCATCATATTTTCATGGAAGGACCTGATGATGATGGTCACGTAGACTTCTGGCTTTCAGTCCATCAATGTTGGTGCATCATGATGCTTTGAGTAGGTGGTGGTGGCGCAGGCCTCCACCACAAAGAAACCGGAAAAAGAAACAGAAGAGAGAGTAGGGGTCAGTACGGATTTTAGAGCCACCATGAATAGTTATTATGAAGAATTGAACATACAGAGTATCAGGATTATGTTAAAGTAATGTGTTTTCAGCAGTGTTTTAAAGTGCTCTACTGTATTTGCCTGGCGAATTCCTATTGGCAGGCTATTCCAGATTTTAGGTGCATAGCAGCAGAAGGCCGCCTCACCACTTCTTTTAAGTTTAGCTTTTGGAATTCTAAGGAGACACTCATTTGAAGATCTGAGGTTACGATTTGGAATATAAGGTGTCAGACATTCCGATATATAAGATGGAGCAGATTATTTAAGGCTTTATAAACCATAAGCAGTATTTTAAAGTCAATCCTGAATGACACAGGCAACCAGTGTAGTGACATCAAAACTGGAGAAATGTGTTCGGATTTTCTTTTCCCAGTTAGGATTCTAGCAGCTGCATTCTGCACTCGTTGCAAATGATTTATGTCTTTTTTGGGTAGTCCTGAGAGGAGTGCGTTACAGTAATCTAGTCTACTGAAAACAAAAGCGTGAATTAATTTCTCAGCATCTTTCAATGATATAAGAGGTCTAACTTTTGCTATGTTTCTTAAATGAAAAAATGCTGTCCTAGTGGTCTGATGAATATGCGATTTAAAATTCAGGTTACAGTCAACAGTTACCCCTAAATTTTTACTCCGTCTTAACTTTTAATCCTAATGCATCAAGTTTATTTCTGATAACCTCATTGTATCCATTATTGCCAATCACTAAGATTTCAGTTTTCTCTTTATTTAGTTTGAGAAAGTTACTATTCATCCATTCAGAAATACCAGTAAGACATTGTGTTAGTGTATCGAGAGAATCAGAGTCATCAGGTGCTATTGATAAGTACAGCTGTGTGTCATCAGCATAGCTGTGGTAGCTCACGTTGTGCCCTGAGATAATCTGACCTAACGGAAGCATGTAGATTGAGAAGAGCAGCGGACCCAGGATAGAGCCTTGTGGAACACCATATCGAATATCATGTGTCTTTGAGTTGTAATTACCACAACTAACAAAGAATTTTCTCCCTGCCAGGTTGGATTCAAACCAATTTAAGACCCTGCCAGAGAGGCCCACCCATTGACTAAGACGATTTCTAAGAATGTTGTGATCAATGGTGTCAAATGCGCACTCAGATCTAAGAGGATGAGAACAGATAAATGGCCTCTGTCTGCATTTACCCGCAAGTCATTTACTACTTTAACAAGTGCAGTTTCTGTACTGTGATTTGTTCTGAAGCCTGACTGAAATTTATCAAGAATAGCAGGTTTATTTAGGTGGTCATTTAACTGCATAATGACTGCCTTCTCTAAAATTTTACTTAAGAAGGGCAGGTTAGAAATGGGTCTAAAATTTTCAAAGGCAGAGGGGTCAAGATTATGTTTCTTAAGAAGGGGTTTAACTACAGCAGTCTTAAGACAGTCTGGAAAGACCCCCGTATCTAATGACGAATTAACTATGTCCAGAAAAAGTCGGGTCCCCAGTGCCCAGCCCAGGGATGAAAGTCACTGCTCACCTACTCATCTTGGCATCTATGGACCTACACAGCAACACACAAAATGGCTTACTGTCACAAAGCACCTGGGCGGCCATTGCTAGGACCTTCCATTTATTTCAGGTGGTCCTCTCCCTCCTGCAAAACAGACATTAAGTGCCCTCAGGACGTATTCAGAAGGCCCATGAAAACATCTAATTGTGGTCTGGAGTGGAGTTCACCAACAAAGCCACTGCATAATAAAGGAGGTTTGGCATGAGGCGTGCCCTCGTGACAGAGTGGTCAGCTTCACAGGTTCAGCATCCTGGGTTCAAGTCCCATTCCCATGTTCTTCATCCTCTCCTCTCACACACCCCACAGAATGCAATTTAGGCTCATTAGCTATTTGAAATTGACCCCTCATGGGTGTGTGCGTGAGTGGGACTGGCAGTGGGCTTGTGCCCTGGCCGTGGCTTCCCCTGCATACCCTCGACTCTTCATTGCCCCGAGTGGCTTTGAGAAGGTTACTTTAGTTTGTCACTGAGCACCGTGTCAGCATTCGGCCCACCCAAGGCAGGCCTGTCACTCAGGGGTTACTCGTCTGTGGCGCCCACATCCAGCGCCAATGCGACTGGCACAACAGCATGGTAGGCACACGTGTTTTGCTTGAGGCCACCTGTGAGAGCTGCTCCAGGATGACTCCAGAGTTGGGAACAGAAGAGCGGAGCGGGGGGAACGGGGCGCTGAAAACGGAGAAAAATAAAAAAAAAAAAGCCAATGAGCAAGTTTAAAAATATCTGGGAGAGCGAGAAGCTTTCCCACGGGACTTGCAGGCAATGTTTCTGTAAGTCTCTGGCTCAGGACGGCGGGGGTCCGAGGACCCTCGCTGTCCTGCTGCGTCAACAGAGGGCTGTGTGTGTGTGTGTGTGTCTGTCTAAGTATATCTATGTCAGTGTGTGTGTGTCTCTGGCCATCTGTGGGTATTTCTGACTGTCTGTCTGTGCTGCCAACATGCCATCCCACAGCAGTGCCAACCCCCCAATTCCCTCCGTGCTTAAGCTAAATGAGTAAAAAAAAAAAAGAAAAGAATGAAACGCTAAAAACAGAAAAAGAAAACAATAAAGTCACAGTTTAAATAAAGAAGCATTTCCTTCCGTCACTACGCGAGCGGCTGTGCAGGCCTTCCCTCGGCGACAATGCGAGGATGTGACCGCACGATGACTGGCCGTGATAGCGCATCATTCACTTGCTCCGTAACCAGCGCCTGGTCGAGTTGAGCCTGATGACCTGCAGCCTCGGCCAGGGCGGCTCCACTCCGAACTCATCCTCCTCCCTTCACCCGTTCAGAACTTCAGAGGCGGCGCTCGGGCACTCAGCCCACCATCCACCTCCACCATCAAGGGATCGTTTTCTGGTGAATGAAATGGAAGGCTGAGGACGATGCGGGCAGAGGAAAGGCAGCTGAGGATGGGCTGCAGGGACGCCTTAGCGAGAGGCGCACATCTGATGCGTCAGTTGCAGGGGGATGGGGGGCTGGCAGGGTGGTGTAGGTGGTGGCATCATTGGCTTCGGCCCCTGAGCTTGTTTTCGGAAATGTACGAGAACAATGTCGGCAAACCCCTGAGATTTTTTTTGTCCAGTTTGATTGTGCTAATCCTTGAGCGAAAGCCCCCTAAACTCGGTTCGATTGATATATTTTGGACAGACGATCACAAAACTTCAAGGGGACCAAACCTGCCCCCTCCCAACCCCCAGCCCACTGTTCGATTACTTATCCTAGTCTCAGGTTGAGTGGCTGACGAATCAGAAGGTTGCCCAATCAGTGCCCACTTCCATCTTACCATGTGACCCTGAGCAAGTCATGAAACCGGTCTGAAAAACCTAAAAATACGTGAAGTGTAGATAGACACACGCGTGAGAGCTGAATAATGGAAGGCTCACTGGGGTGAGGCTGAGTGTGGGACAGACAGAAAGAGGGAAATTAAAGACAGAACAATGGAAATGAAAGGCACTCTGTAACAGATAGAAAAGGCTCAATAAAAGAGGAATGGTAGGTGCTATAAGACAGAAATGTAAATGATAGATAGATAGATGTGAAAGGCACTATATAATAGATAGATAGATAGATGTGAAAGGCACTATATAATAGATAGATAGATAGATAGATGTGAAAGGCACAATATAATAGATAGATAGATAGATAGATAGATAGATAGATAGATAGATGTGAAAGGCACTATATAATAGATAGACATTAAAAGCACTATATAATAGAAAAGGCATTTTATGATTGATGGATATCAGAGAAAATATTAGATCGATAGATCAGGGGCACATGCTCCTCATTCAGAAGCCACAGACCCCCCTAATGCTTCTTTGTGATCTGTGTAAGTCCAGTGTGGACCTTCCCACAGTGGACAATTAATCAACTGAGCCACTCAGATCCAAGGGGGCACCACTCATAAACTCAACCCCAGTCCACAAAATGTTTCTGATTTTAAAAATGACTTGTGGCTTGACCACCCAATTGTTTCCAGGACCCCCACTTTACAGTTTCTGGCTTTGCCGCTGCCATAGATAGTAAAAAGCACAATGTGGCCAATATCAAAACATACTGTAAAAGAAATTATATAATAGGAAAGTATCTATAGATAGAAAGAGAAATGGTATAGTAGGCAAGATTAAAAATTTAGATAAACAATAAAAGCTTTATATAGGATAGATAGATAGAATTTGATATAGTTGGCAGGATTAGATAGATAGATAGATAGATAGATAGATAGATAGATAGATAGATAGAAGTCATTATATGATATATAAATATGAAGGGCATGTCTATTAAAGGATATTTTCGGCGTATTCCTTCAAGACGTCCTCTCTATGCATTTCCTATAAATTATAAAAAATATTTTGCCCGCCCTGGTGCTTTACAGCTGAGAACTTGACAATGGCTCGGATCTGCACACATCCTGACACCCCCCTACCCGGCTGACCCCCCCGAATGATCATAAGGTTCGTGTGCCACACACTCCAGGCAAGCCCGGGGGCACAGGGGTCCTCTAGAAAATTAAAGCCTTAAAACCAATCAATGAAGCAACGAAAGCTTCAGTATATGACAGCACGCCTTCCATGTTTCCGATGCATGTTTGTGACTAGAGAATGTAGTCTGGAAATATTCCTTATATCACATCCTGTATTCCTGGTGCTATTTTTCTCATGGTAAGGATTAGTTTGCTATTCACTTGAGTGATTCTCACATAAACTACGCAGCAGAAACAGATTACTGTGATTTGGTCTTTTGAGGTGAATCCTCACTGCGGGGGGTGAAAGGTTATTGCAGAAGATGAAATGCTTTTTTTTTTTTATTATTTCATAGTATTGGTGTTTTTCTTTACCAATGACATGTATGAGCTATTTCACAATGTGGGCCCAATCGCAGGACGTGGCTCAGTACTTGACAACTGTCTCAGACGTATTTGGGAAGTTTTTTAAAACTTTTATTTTCCAGTGGAGCCCCATGCCCCATTAGCTTCCACTGTAAAGTGCCTGCACATGCAAGGTATATTTTTTTTAAATGTATAGAAAACACTTAACTTTAGAACACAGTTTTGTGTGGCAATGCACAAATACCACAGAAATAGTCCAATGAAAACATTTCAAACGTGTCATTTAACAGTCCCAGTACGATTTGAGAGGGATTTTTCAAAACAGCCGACTAGAGAATCTGCTTATCAAATGTCCCAAGTTCAGTGCAAGTGATAAATGACAGTGACTTCTCTATGTCAGCTTCATATTATTAATTCAATAGTTTGTGAGTGACCTGTTTTACAACAACCGAGAACATTTGGCCCAGAGGAAGGGCTGACCCCAAAACACGGGGGCCCTAGAGACATGGGACACCACTGGACTGCAGTATGGAGGACGTTGTGGCTTTGATTGTCCTTTGCATTGTTAATTTGATTGTCTGACCGTCTGGACGTTGACAAGCTCAAGTTATAAAGATATGAGAAGTCCCGGTACTCAAATGTAACATTTATCTTACTGAACATTTTCTGTTTCTTTGGTGCTGACTGCAGACTTCAGTAATAAGATGCTGTGGCGTAGGAGATTTCAGTATGACGGGGCCTTCCAAGTTCCTCTCTCGTGTCACCGGATTCAAATTTGAGGTAGTCATAAATGGAGGGGTGCACTTACTTTTCCCCACATGTGAAATTTGCATTCTTGTTTATTTAAATTATACAATAAATAACAAAAGTTAAATGTGGCCTGATGTTTGGTACACTACTTCACACTGAGGAAGTGAAGATGAAATCTCGAGGGGTCCAGCATTTCATGGGGTGCCCTTACTTTTTCACACGGCACAGTATGGCTCTCTGTTAAGTTCTTCTCTGATCACATATGCTTTCACTTGTAAGATCATTCAGCAGATTGATTATTGCTAACGGTAAATGGTTGCTGGCAAATCCATCATCAAAACCAGAGGCGTAATACGAGTAACAGAAAAATGAAATCTCCCAATAAGTCAAATCAGAAAGAGGGAAAAAGAAAAGAAAAAAAATTGGCACTCAATCCAAAGACTTGGTTAAGGCCTGAAAGAAGAAATAAATAAATCCTCCAAATGAAACGGGATATTTCCATGGTGTGCTGCAGGACGCCAGGTCTAATGATGGGGTTTCGCTCGGCATGCAGGCTCCAAGCCCAGCTGGCCCGAGGATCAGAGAAGCGCGTTGTGTTTTGTCAGTTTGGGACGTGCGGAAACTTCTCCGGGGGCTCTGGTGCGGATCGCGCAGTTCCCATCGGGTTGTTCGGCAGATATCCCGGAGGGGATTTTTTTTTTTTCTTTTTATGGTCCTTAGTAAACAAATGGGACCGCGGCCTTCGGGCTGCCTTGTGTTTTTCTGAACGCAGCTGTACGGCGACCTTTTCTCTGAAGCTCCCCCCACTGAAGACCCTCACTGCACCTCTGTGTTCAGTTTGTGGCTTTTCACCTTCTCCCAGGATCTCGTGCTGTGGGAGTAAGCATTTGGACCGCAAGACCGACGGCGTCTTCACATTCAGCCGGGGCCCTGACTGCAAGGGTTTGAAATGTGCTGATCAGGAAAGGCGCCGTTTTTTGTATTTTTCTGATGCATTGTATAGTTCTGCGCTTCGCCCTTCAGAGCCACTGTAGGTTCTGTATGTTTAAGGTATTTTTGCACCGCGAAACGCACTCGTTGCTGCCTTGCTTTTCCTGTACTCGAAAGTGTAAATTTGGCAGCTGCCCTTAGGAAAGGCGCTGCGGTAAATTAAGCCGAATTGCTTGTGCAGTTGAACGCGTTGCGCTGACGCCAACCGAGAAAGGAGCCGTAAATAATGAGGACTGAGCGGCTGCTAAACGCCACGCCACGCCACATTACGCGACTTTTAGAGCGATTCTCAGTCGTACACTACAAAAACTGGCAGTACATTTAACGGTAAAAAATACTGTAAATGGTGGAAGTGAAATATAGTTTCTGACAAAAAAGGAAAGTAACCTTTTGTGCTACTGAAATTACCGTAAACAATACATTTCATTATTTTTTACAGCCAAGTTCTGTAAAATCGATATTTTTCTACCTTCAAAATATGCTACATATACAGTACCGTTTACAGACGCATTATTTACACTGAAAAAATGTAAGTTAATGTGACATAGTGTAAAACTGTGCAATGTAAAACGATAAAGTGCTGTGTCTGTAACACCGAAGTTACGATATTTGCATAAGGACACGCCCCCGTTCATCCTATTGTTCCTGGTGAATCACATACCTTTAAACAATAGGGAAAAAACTTCAACAAAGTTAGCAGACCTTAGTGTTCCCTGCGTGCTGAAGGCTTGTTGAGGTTATGGAAGCCGATTTCAGGTGGGTTGTATTCAAAAAGCTGGCCCACCTGTAGGACACCAAACACCGCAAAAGCAAACTTTACGTCCCCACCAGACAATGTGCCGTACCTCCCTTACATATTGGATTGTTTTCAATGTGTATAATTAGATAGATAGATACTTTATTAATCCCAAGGGGAAATTCACATGATAATTCAATAATAATTAACATAATAACATAATTCAATGATATATGTTTGTTATTGGTTGTTTTTACTTTACTGGTGCAAACTGCGTACTGGGGTTTGCCCTGACAATACCTTCTAATGGTTTATTGATTGGTGTATTTATTACAGTGCATGGATTTCTGTTGAAATATGTTGTAAAGAAAAAAGTTATTTACAGTACAACAAAGTTATACCGTAGACCTAAAACTAGTGTTACCTTACTTATTACGGTAAAAGTCTGCCAACCCAGCTGCCAGTACTTTACCGTAAATGTAACATTTTTTTTTTTTTTACAGTGGGTTTCATCGATGTAATCTTAGCGATTCGGAGGCAGTCGGCCCGGTCGTGTAGTCTGACAAACTGCGGCGAGGCGGCTGTGTTTTCACCTTTTTATGGAGGTGCAGGCGCGGTGCCCCTGCCGGTGTGGCGGGAGCAGGTGAGGCCGGTAAGGGTAACGAGGTTTTTAAGTGCAGTGCATGGCAGGTGAAGTGGGGCGGGGGGAGTTTTGAAGGGAGACGGTGGTATGGGGAGATTGAATGAGATGGGAGTTTGTCTTTTATTCGAACTTTAAAGTGGGAAGTGGAGGAGAGCGAGTGCAGAGTGAGCCAGCGGGTCGTGAGGTGGGGATGTACGAAAGACTTGGCGCGAGGCTGGGATGTTTACCGACAACCGGTGAGGTGATAAGGAAGGCTGCCGGAAGTCCACCTCTTCTCGGCAGAAAGCGGCGAGGTGAGGCTGAGAAGGAAGCTCCTGAATACCTGAGGTTTCCCGGATTGCCGACGTGAACAGGGAGGGGTGCTACCCTCTGTTAATGATGATGGCTGGAAACCTAGGAGGTCCATCATAGGCCACCTCATCAGGTGTCGGGTTTTGTAAGAGATGTTGTGCTTCTCCCCTACAGGGGTCTGCATTTAACTGAAGCCGCAGGTGTCATATATACATCTGGAGACATTTGGAGGGCTAACTGAGGGTCTCATTTCTAAAGCAATCTAACATCTCGTGACATCTCCTGATTTCGAACCGCAAACGAAGATCGGAGGTCGTGTCGTTAACCTGCTCGAAGCAGCGCTTTGTCACTTCGACGGCCGCTACAGTGCATTCAGCAAGTCTTCAGACTCCATTTTGTTATGTTGCAGCTTTGCGCTAAAATCATTTCAATTAATTCATTTCAAAGTAACAATCAATACATCAAAATTAAAAAAAGTAAATCAGGTTAGCAGTAAGTTTTGCAAATTTAAGAAAAAAAAGAATATCACATTGACAGGCATGTTTGTAATTGTCGATCTATAAGGCACTATGATAGAGAGAGAGATTGATAGATAGATAGTATAGCGGGCAAGATTACAAATTCACATCGACTGACAAAAAACTCAAAGGATAGATAGATGGCAAGCAAGATTAAAATGTACATAAATTCATAAGAAAGATGTTATATAAGATAGATTGATATGAAAGGCACTATGTAATAGATAGATAGATAGATAGATAGACACTGTAGACAGAAGCAGCTGGAGAAATGCAAACTCTGCTCTGGATCGTCTGTATGGTGTGCCCTCCTCCTAGTCTCACGATCCTGATGGTCTCAGAATTATCTCCATATCCCACTGGGGGCTTTAACATCAACAAGTTCTGAGTCTAGAGGAAAGTGAGCCAGAGAAAAGGCACGCAAGGCTTAGAAATGAGATAAAGGCTTCTATGAGGTTATCGTCATTTTCTGCAGAAGAGGAGAAGATGAGGGTAGTTTTCTGAATTCATGGTAATTTGGGGAGATGCAGAAAATCTCCGTAGATACCTACAGGCACTGGTCTATCTCAGGGCACGTATGCACATACTGGGGTTGATCACATCGGACACGTGTCTGCTCCGGACATCTAGTGACAGTAAAGTGCACCATTTATTGGAATGTATTTTGTAATGTGTGTAGCAATAAAATGAACTGCATTTGTCATTCCAACAGACGGTGCATCACAAACATTTACAGAATAAAACGCATTACTACAAATGCTGTTGATGCGCCATCTGTTGAAATGACAAATGCAATGTATATGTCTCTGTTATATGCTATTTGGTATGGAATTCTTAAAGGCAGTATTAATGTTTATGATGCACGTTCTGTTGGAATGACAGAGACATAGCAACTGGATGGACTATATAACATGTTTAGTTCATTTTTTCTGGTTGGTAAAGAGTAATGTAACTAAGTTACTTTTAAAAGTAAGATTTTTCCTCCAAAATGCTAACATCACACCTTCTGTATTGGCTAACACTGGGACATCATGCATGCAAAGGTGAATTATTGAACGTGGAAGGGGTCTGCTATCTAACCTCACCCACACTCGTCCCCACCCTTTCTCGTGTCCCTGCCCCATCTCATGTTTTGTAGTGAGGGGAGGATTACTGAATATGGGAGGAGTCTAACATCCAACGCCACTCACAACAGCCCCCCCGCCCCCAGCCCAGCCCACCCCATTTTTCGCAGTGAGGAGAGGATTAGTGAATACGTTTAGAGTCTGACATCTGACCCCGCCCACATCCGACCCCCCCACCCTACCCCTGGTCCAGCAGCTGTGGGGAGATGCTGCTGTCTGTAGTGCCACTTAAACTGAACAACTCACTGCGACAAGCAGATGTTCCTGTCCTCAGATGACCGGTTGGTGACATGCACAGAAGAAAGGCATTGTGGGATATAGGATGGAGCAGATTATTAAAGGCTTTGTAAACCATCAGCAGCAGGGATCTGCGATCAGAGGAGGTAACTGAGGCAGAACCTCACCTGTCATCAAGAAAAGTTAAAAAAAAGAAACTAATAATGATAACATAAAATAAATGTGTCCATGTGTATGATTCCAATCATTTTGATCATTTTTATAGTCAAAATCGCTGAATTTCCTGTTCAAATACACGGGAGAAACACGAGGTGCGACAGCGACGAGTGGTGTTGTTGTGTGCCCGTTGCTGTCTCTTTGTATGTCGCCAATATAATTTGTGCAGTGATGTTTATTATACACCCTGACTTTCCACAGTCTGGCTAATATTTTTAATGAATGTGTGTGACAAATTTAGTCTTGCTGGTCGGACATTAAACCGCAGTGAAGGCACAGGGTGAGGCAGACAATACCGTGCCGTCCTGAAGGGGGCGCAAGTGAGCCCAACAGATGCTCGTTGCTGCTGTTCTACGCAGAGACGCCGATAAGTTAGCGATATCAGAAAGTCAAGTGCACTGCAGCGGTCCGTTTAGTTTTATTTTTTGTTCCTACTAAAATGGAAGATTAAGACTTTTAAAACTAAAGAAAAATAAGGAGGACTTTTATATAGACGGTGTTCAATTGTATTAAAAAATGGGATCAGACTAAGGAAAAAAACAATCCAATGTTTAAAATCTAAATTCCGATCTTAAATAAATTGTTCTTTTGTTTTTCTTGTTATCCTTTTGTATTAAATATGATTAAAGCATCAGGATTAAAAACAACTAAATATTTCAATTAAGGTCAAAATCTAAATCCGTTTTTTTTTTTTTTTTTGGTACACCGCTCTTCATTTGTATTGAATGAGTAGGAATTGTGGGATTGCAACGGCAAATTTTGAACACATGGAGGGTGACATTCACAAAAGAAAGACTTCTTTGGGTCGACTGGTTACGACCTCCGCAGTCTGCGACCGGAATTCTCATTTTGGGAGCCCAATAAAGTCGGCCAAGCTAAGGAAATTCGGGTGCAGGAGGGACTTCCGCTTTGAGCTTGACGTCGTGAGAATAAGTAACAGTAAAGAAAAACTTCATTTTTGAATGCAAGTCTGCAATGATTGTGTCATTTCTTGTACTCTGGCTTTCTGAGACTGAATCAACGGGCTCGACAGAGTAATAAATAAATGAACGGTATTGGCTGATATCGGACTGGCGCATGTGTGGACGGGCCAGAGAGAAACCGACGGCTCCTGGTCATGAACCCGATTCCTCAGTAGGGCGGACGGAGTTCGGGTGCGGACCACTCACGACAGAAGCAGTCAAATCAATGAACCTCCACGCCCTCATTTGCAAATCAGCGGCAAACAGTCTTCATGGGGTCCAAAGCAGTTTACTTGTTTTGGGGTCTTCAGAGAGAACCCCCAATTCGGGTGCAACTGATCATTTAAGGAAACGGCCGTCGGTGAGCAGCACCATTTTTTGTTCATGCCCCCCCGCTAGCTCCTTATTGTGGACAATGACAGGCGCCGTTACAGAACAAAGAGAACTCGGTGGTTGTAATGATGTTCTTAGTGAAAGGTTTGCCGTGCTAGCTGCTAATTTAAATGACGGCCATAGAGACGCCAAATGTGTCGTAGCGCAGAAACAATTCTGGCTTCAGCCCATAAGAGAAGAGTCGAGAGCCACCGGGCGTCCTTAAGCGGGCTTGATGTCACTTCAGAGGCATCCTGCCTGTCACTCTGGCGGACGTATTGAATCACCAGAGAACACATAATCACGGCGGGCTTTAATGCACATGCGGTCGCCTGCTAATCTGCTACAATTCGACTGGAATTTCCCCCTCATCAGCAAAATGCCGCCTGGCAGGGCCAAGCAGCCCCCGACCCCTGATCCCCCCCACACCCCTTTCATTTACATCATTGCATTTTCCAAATTAATTTCATGCGGGTTTATAAGTTTGACCGCCTTATACATTTGACGGTCACACTCAGTGCAGTTTGTTTCCAATACAGCAGCAGTTTAAAAGTTGCTATCATTGCAAGAAATCCCACTGAGGTGGCACATCACCGCTGTGGTGCTGCCAAGACGTGCATCATGGCATTTATGTCAAAGTAGAAGCCATTTCAGCGGGCTCACATGCTTAGTTTCACAAGCTTTATGACTGTTCTTTCCTCTCTCTGTGGTGTACAGCAGTGATTCACATATCAGCAGCCACCTAAATGTTAACAAGTGAACACAAGCACTGAACACGGGCACTGCCCTCGGCTGTGGTCAAGCAACTGGCTTTATTGTTGTGTGGTTCTTCTTACCTGCAGCTTTTCATTACAAGCAGTTGGCTTCACGGGAGGCCATTGATTCAGGTTAATGCATGAATATCAGACCTCATCTGTAATAAAGGGGGCACATTAGTAAAAAGATGATGATGATGATGATGAAAATGGGCATTGTCAACAACCTACTGGGTTTATGGGCACTAATATAGATCAAATAGATTAGATATACAGGAAGGCCCTTGTGATTCATGGGATTACGATTTGCACTGTCGGTCATCAATAATTAAATGAAAATCAGCGCCAGTCAATCCCTTAGTCAGCTTAGGGCACCATTTACGAAAGTTAAGAGACATGCCCACCGGGCACTGAAGGGAACAAACATGTCCTTGAAGTACAATAATAATATCAGCGTATCTACACATAAGGGGCGCCATGTCCTGACATTGAAGGGGACCCCACAGTCGAAGAACTCTGATGTGATAATACTGAGTGGGCACCATTACCCGCTGGATGGCATTTATGAAAGTAAAATGCACACACTCCATACACCAAGGGGCACACCCTCTTTGAAATACGTTTGTGGTGCCATTTGTGCTGTTGAAAGGGCGCTCATTCCGGACACCAAAGGGGGACAACACACACACACAGGTCGTCAAAGCCTATTAATGCCAAGTACCAACTATACCAACTATGACAATGATGGGCAACATGTGTCACATATCAAAAGGCCTGTATCTCCTCAGGAAGTCCAGTCGCTCTGGCCCATTTGGTGTTGTCAGACCAATCTAGTTTGCTCTTCAAATGGACACCCAGTCTTTAAAGACACTATAAAGAAGCCCAAGAAAGCACCCGCGGAGGGGACAAGGCAGAATTGTCTATGATGGCATCCATTTTCGCCACCCTTCTCTTTCCACAGCAGCTTCCAGAGAGCTGGCTCTAGTCATATGTTTGGTCAGCTGTTTTGCATCACGTGAACTCAAATTGCTTTCCCAGGAGACCACCATGTAGAACAACAAACTGGCTCCGATGGACTGGTAAAACATTTCCAACAGCTTGCTGCACACGTCAAAAGATGTGATCCTTCCCAAGACGTCCAGTCTGCTGTGGCTCGTCTTGTCAGTCCAGCCTAGCCTGCTGTTCATATGGACCCCCAGGTACTTGTAGCTCTGCACCACCTTAACTTCCTCTCAACAGATGATGATGACTTGTCTCAGGGCCCTTTAACATCCTGGAACTTCACCACCAGCTCTTTTGTCTTCTTGATGTTGTTCTCCCTGCACCACAAGGCAAAGTGATCCACCACCCTCCTGTACTCTGACTTGTCTCCATTAGCAATACAACTTGCGATGGAGGAGTCATCTGAGAACATCTGTAGATGGCAAGAGCTGGCATTATACTGGACATTGGTTGTGTGGAGAGTAACCAAGAAGGGAGACAGGATGGCCCCCTGAGGTGCCCCAGAGTTACACACCATTATCTCTGACACACAGCCCTCCTTACGCCTCATAAACTGTCATCTGTTGATCAGGTAGCCCAGGATTCTGGAGACTGTGGGGGCATCAAAATGCATACCCCCATAGCTTGGGCCCTAGTCCAAGGGGCAGGATGGTGTTAAAGGTGCTTGAGAAATCAAAGAACATGGTCCTGACGAAAGTGCTGGGTTTGCCAGGTGGGACTTGGCACTGTGGACCATATAATTCAGAGCCTCCTCCACACCTGTATGTGCCTGGTGAATCAAGATGATCGGTAATTAAAGTGCACATCAGAGATTCAGAGATGAAGCGAAATCTTTGACGCCGTTATAAAGTATCTGGATGAGATATTGTGAAAACGTAACTAGTAGCGAACCAAATGACGACAGTGGACTGAATGGTCTCCTCTCATTTGTCAGACTTCACACGTTCTTGTGTCCTTATCCAGTCAATCCAACTCCTGAGCTTGTATGGTCACCGGGAACCAGTGGCGCTTGATACCAGGCCATCAGAGCGAGACATGAGAAGAAACATCTGGGCGAGCTTCACGGCTCTGTAGAGCAGACCGAGGGACACGCATTGGGCCTTTGATAGCAATCAGACGTTTTAGCAAGTACGGCTTAGCAAACAACACATTCAGAAACCACACGTTACCCCGACTTTCATCTCATTTCATGCTTAATGGTGTGAAAACACTGCCTGTGCTCTGCTGACCGAATCATTCAGCTGAGGCAAAAAGCACATGCCAGCTCCTACGCGTAAAAGTCAACTTGGAGAAGACAAGACTTAACATTTGTAACTCTGCTTAATCCAAATGCAAAAAAATATTTAAATGTGAAAATGAACACAAGTATAAATATTTACCTATCTACTGTATAGTACTGTTCACATCTATCTAAATGTTTAATCTTGCCTACTACACCATTTCTGTGCCTCTCTATCTATAGAGACTTTCCTATCTATCTATTATATAGTGCCTTTCACTCTATCTATCTATCTATCTATCTGTTATATAGTGCCTTTCACTCTATCTATCTATCTATCTATCTATCTATCTATCTATCTATCTGTTATATAGTGCCTTTCACTCTTTCTATCTATCTATCTATCTATCTGTTATATAGTGCCTTTCACTCTACCTACAGTATATCTGTTATATAGTGCCTTTCACTCTATCTATCTATCTATCTATTATATAGTGCCTTTCACTCTATCTATCTATTTATCTATTATATAGTGCCTTTCACTCTATCTATCTATCTATCTATTTATCTATTATATAGTGCCTTTCATTATCTATCTATCTATCCATCTATCCTACGCAGTCCCTTATAAATCTACAAGTTCTCATATGCTTCATGTTACAACATCAGGCTGTTCTCTTGACTTGCCCACCTCTCACGCCGTTCACCAGAGGTGTCCACCAAGCCCTTCCAACACCTGCACAGGTTTGACCTTTGGCCTTTCATGTTTTGTGTAATACAATCCAGTATGTTTAATATTAAAAATATTTCAAATGTCATTTGTTTCCTGAGACAGCTGTTAGTCTGAAATGCTCTCAGTGTGAGTCCATTGGGCTGCTGTACTTGGATGTGTGGCTGTTTGTTACTTTGAAGGTAAGCTTGGACTGCCTTTGCCTTCCTTGTTGCCACCCACATTGGTGGGTTCATAAAGTATTCAGACCCTTCACCTTCTGCAGATGTTATTGTGTTGGACATGTGATTTTACATGGATAAATTTGCTGTTTTTTTCCATCAATCTACAGTCATCAACCTACGATGACAAAGTGGAAATGCGTTTTCAGAAAGGTTTGCACATTTATTAAAAATCACAGACTGAAATCTTTCATTCACAGAAGTACTCAACACCCTTAATTCAGTACTTTATAGAAGCTTCTCAATGCCAGATTCGGGTCTTCTTGGTAAGTCTGGACAAGATTTGCACACCTGGATTTAACCCCACTCCTTCTTAAACTCCATTACATTGGATGGGAAGCGTCTGCAAACTGCCATCTTCAGGTCTCATGTTTGATGGGTTTTGAGTCTTGGCTTTGGTCGGGTCACCCAAACACTCAAAGACTTGTCTCTCAGGACCACTCCATTGTTGTCTTGGCAGTATACTTTGGGTCCTTGTCATGCTGAAAGGTGAACTGTCACCCTGTCTGTATGTGGCTGCATTCATCCGTCCCTTATTTCTCACCAGTCTCCCCGTCCCTGCACCCCCATGGCATGATGCTGCCACCACCCTGCTTCATCACAGGGCTGGCATTAGGCGGGTGATGATCGGTGCCCGGTCTTCACCAGACATAATACTTGGAGTTGTGCCCGAAGAGTTCAATCATCAGCCCAAAGAATCTCACTGTTGTCTTATTAGAGCCAATAATCTTTATCCTCATGTTTTCAGACTTCCTCTCACTCAAGAGTGGTTTCCGTTTAGCCATTCTACCATAAATGTCCATTTGATGGAGAGCTGCTGAGATGGGTGTCCTTACAGGTTCTTCCATCTCAGCAGAGCTCAGCTAGAGTGAGTGTTGAGTCCTTGGTCACCTCCCTGACTAAGACCCTTTTTTGCCCCATTGGATGAGTTCTGGTAGTTCCAAACCTCTAAAAGCTCAAAGCTTCAGAAGTGGTTTTATTCCTTGCCCTGATCAATGTCTCACCACAGTTTTATCGTGGAGGTCTGCAGAGAGTTTCTTGTTCTTCACGGTTTGTTTTTTGTCCTTACACACAGTGTGGATTGTGGGACTCTCTATACACAGTTACGCGTGTGCCTTTCTAAACGATTAATTCAGTTTTCCACAGGTGGACTCCACTCAAGTTCTATACACATTAAAGCAAACAGGAGGCACTCGAGTAGAATTTGGGGCGCCACGGCACAGGGTTTAAATACTTCTAGGAATGAGAAATTTCAATTTTGGATTTCTAATACATTTGTAAACCTTTCTTAAGACGTGTTCACTTTATCATTACAGGTTATGACTGATGGGTAGAAAAGTGAAATCACCAACATGATAAAGTGTGCAGAGAATGGAGGCATCTGAAGACTTTCTGAATCCTCTGCAGAACCAGTAAATGTGAAGACAGAACAAAACACGTAAAGCTTACCTGTCACAGAGACACATACAAGAACTGAGACCTCAGCCTATGAAAATAGAGATGGCAGGAGGACTTTTCACAGGGAGAGCACACCGTCTTGATGATGCCATGCAGGGCTAGTCTTTTAAGGCCAGTGGGCACAGAAGTCACCATAAGGCCACTTTGTGCTGCTGGCCCTGGGGACTTTAGACCCTCAGCCAGCCCAAAGTCCTTTCCCTGCCAGAGAGGAATGACCTCTCAGTCTGCCAAGGAGGTGTGGGTGAAGGTTCACTGGCAGGAAGGCAAACAGGCCAGAGATAAGCGTGGTGAGAGGTGAGGGGGAGTGCGCTGTGTGTCACCCTCCTGCATAAATGGTGCGACTCAAACCACCTACACCTGAACAGCAGCAAAACCAAGGAGCTGGTGGTGGATTTTAGGAGGCCCAGGCCCCTCATGGACCCTGTGATCATCAGAGGTGACTGTGCAGGGTGAGGGTGCAGACCTATAAATACCTGGGAGTGCAGCTGGATGATAAATTGGACTGGTCTGCCAATACTGATGCTCTGTGTAAGAGAGGACAGAGACGACTATACTTCATTAGAAGGTTGGCGTCCTTCAAAATCTGCAATAAGATGCTGCAGATGTTCTATCAGACAGTTGTGGTGAGCGGAGGGGTGGGGAGGCAGCATAAAGAAGAAGGACGCCTCACGCCTGGACAAACTGGTGAGGAAGGCAGGCTCTATTGTAGGCACGGAGCTGGACAGAGCGTGGCAGAGCGACGGGTGCTGAGCAGACTCCTGTTAATCATGGAGAATCCACTGCATCCACTGAACAGGATCATCTCCAGACAGAGGAGCAGCTTCAGTGACAAACTGCTGTCACCGTCCTGCTCCACTGACAGACTGAGGAGACCCCACACTATGCGACTCTTCAGTTCCACCCGGGGGGTAAACGTTAACATTATACAAAGTTATTGTCTGTTATACCTTCATTGTTATCACTCTTTAATTAATATTTTTTTTTTATCAGTATGCTGCTGCTGGAGTGGGTGAATTTCCCCTTGGGATTAATAAAGTAAGTATCTGTCTATCTATTATAGTACCTTTCACATCTTTCTATCTATCTATCTATCTATCTATCTATCTATCTATCTATCTATCTATCTATCTGTGTCACAGGACTAAAGCCTTTCTGCTCACACTGATACTTTCAGCAACAACATTTATTTCTGTAACACATTTTCATACAAATGATGGAGCTCAAAGTGCTTTACAGAATGGAGAGAGAGAAAAAAAAAATATAGAAATCAAATTAGGCAACACTAATTAACATAGAATAAAAGTAAGGTCCCATGGCCAGGGAGGACAGAAAAAACAAAGAAAACTCCAGACAGCTAATGAAAAATGAAAAACAATCTGCAGGGGTCCCAAGGCCACGAGACCACCCAGCCCCCTAACATCAATGACCTCAATCAGTCCTCATGGTTTACAGGCTTCACATGGAAGAACTTGGTGATGATGGTCATGTGGACCTCTGGCCTTCAATCCGTCAATGGAGGGACAGCATGGCGCCCTGATCAGGTGGAGTTGGGGGGGACGCAGATGGCCACCACAGAAAACCAGAAAAAGAACAGCAGAGAAAGTAGGGGTTAGTACGGATTACAGAGCCACCATGCATGATAATGATAATTCGATGCAGATACAGTACAGAGTATCAGAATTAAGCTAACATGAAGCTATGAGAAAGCCATGTTAAAGTAATGAGTTTTTAGCCGTTTTTTAAAGTGCTCCAGTGCTTAGCCTGGTGACTTTCTATCGGTCAGCTATTCCATATTTGAGGTGCCTAACAGCAGAAGGCCGCTTCACCAGTTCTTTCAAGTATAGTTCTTGGAATTCTAAGCAGACCCTCATTTGAAGATCTAAAGTTACTATCTGAAATGTCAGGTGAAAGGCATTCTGGGACATAGGATGGAGCGGATTATTGAAGGCTTTGTAAACCATCAGCAGAATTTGAAAGTCAAAGTCACAGTCCTTTAGTTCAGCCTCCTCTCTGTGTAACAATTTTGAATTACAAATTCTTTGTGACCTGAGGGATTTGTTTCAGGTGTAGGGAAAGGCCTTCAGTTTTCCTATTTCTATTATAATGCACAGCGTCTATAAAAAGGCTTCACCACCTCGGAGGTTTTCACACTTTGTTGTTCTACAACTTTGAATTGAATTAGCTGTTTGACACTGACAACAGAAAAAGACTCTTTAATGTCAAAGTGAGAGCAAAACTCTGCAAAGTGTTCAAAATGATTTACAAACATAAAGCACAAAATAATCGATTGCATAAGAATTCACCCCCTTATCATATGAGCCCCCCCAAATCATCACTGGTGCAGCCCACTGGCTTTAGAAGTCCTGTCAGTAGTTTGGTGGAGGTCACCTGTCTGGGGTTTCAGTTGATTGTCATCTAAGTGCACCTGAAGGTCCAGCTTGTGTGAGTCAGTATGGTGGGATGATGTTCCTCGTGGAGACAAAAGAACATGCAAAGCAACTCCATGAAAAGCACAAGTCAGGGGATGGAGACGTGAAAATCTCCAAGTTGTCGAATACTCAGTTAAATCGGTCAAGAAGAAATGGAAAGAGTGTGGTCCAGCAGTCAATCTGCTCTCCAGAAACACTGAAGAAGACGAGAGACCTATGGGAACTCTGAAGGAGTCACAAGCTACAGGGTGGAGAGACCGTGCAGACAATAACTGTGTGAAGCGCCTTGATTGAACAAACTCATTCTTCTAAGAACGGTGAACTTCACGTAACGCATTTGCAAGTGAAGAACTTGACTGTGAGCTTAGTTCAGTTTTAGGTGACATTCTGGATCTGGTTTAGACGTTTTGACTGGAAGTCTCTTGTGTGGAAGGTAAACATGAAGGGAGACAGGATGGTCCCCTGAGGAGCCTCAGTATCACACACCACCA
This sequence comes from Polypterus senegalus, assembly GCF_016835505.1. NCBI lineage: Eukaryota > Metazoa > Chordata > Cladistia > Polypteriformes > Polypteridae > Polypterus > Polypterus senegalus. The sequence continues at coordinate 82,681,787 of NC_053165.1, forward strand.
TCTCTGACACACAGCCCTCCTCAAGCAGCAGGTAATCAGGTAAATCCCTGATTCAGGAGATTGTGAGGGCATCAACACGACCTATGATGGAGAAATTGTCCGAGAACATCTGTAGATGGCACCAGCTGGTATTGTACTGGTTGTTCGTTGGGCAGGATGGATTCCTGATGGCGTTACACACCACCACCTCTGACACACAGCCCTACTGAAACCTTATGAATTGCTGTCTGGTGGTCAGGTAACCTATGATCCAGGGGACTGTAGGGGTATCAGTACAACCTGTGATGGGGGAATCGTCTGAGAACTTCTGTAGATGGCACAAGGTAGTAGTAACTTGGTAAAGGAGTAAACAATAAGGGAGACAGGGTGGCGACCACCATCTCCATCTTAGGCCGACTTTCAAATGTCAGAAAGCACACATATGAAATAACGTTTTGCTTATTTGTCTGGTGATGCAGAGACCCCCAGCTCTCTTTATACTAAAGACGAAGCAGAAACCCCCAACCATGCAGGCCTCCCAGCCAATCCTTCTGTTTCAAGTGCTAATTTATCTGACATCCGAATCTAATTACATGCAAACATGAAGATGAAGAAGTCAGGAAAAGGGTGTAGGCAAGTATGGGGAGAGGCGGGATGGAGCAGTCGGGAGCCCCCAGTTCTACCACACTTACATCAGGCCTTGGCTTTGAATTACAATGGCAGGATGCCCACACCCAGCTGCACGTTATCTTTTTTTTTTTCTGGTAAAAGCAGTTGTTTTGGCCAATCGATTCCGGACTCCTGCGCTCCACTTAATCCTCTTCCTCCTTTTTTTTTTTTTGTAAAGTGTATTGGCCTTGTCACAAGGACCACGCTGGTGGGGGGGGGGTCTGCGTGTCCATTAATGTTGTTCTCACTTTTAACTGATTTTTTTCGCCTCCTCTGTTGCTTGTTTTGTGCATTTGCTGGAAAGGCTGCAGTAGTTGGAGCTGCGGAGAAATCTGGATTGTGGGATCATTGAAGACAAGCAGAACGAAACTGGCAAAAAAAAAAATCAAATCTGTTTCCTGTGATCTCATATACTTTCAAGGGGCAGAGACCACCTAATTAACACTTTGGACCGACAGCCTGAAAATCCAATTATTAGAGTGTCCCTGAAGAGACCCCCGAAAATAAGCATCAGCTGAAAAGTAAGACGCCTAAGGCCGGGTTTACACTTCACGCGATGTGATGCATGTGCTCAAAACATCCATGAAATTGCCGTACTATCTCTGAAACGGATGTTTAACAATTACCTCTATCAATCTGGGGATGCGCACCATTCCAGCAAGCATCGGGCGCGAGACCCTGGATTGGGTATCAGCTCATCGCAAGGTGAACACAAACACATACACTGGCGTCATTGTAGCATCAGCAGATCCTCAAACCTTCATGTCTTTGGATGGAAAACTGAGCACACGGTGGAAACCCAGCAGGAAAACATGCAAACTCCAGGCAGGGATCACAAGGCACGTGACTCCCAGCGAGACAGCAGCGCTACCGCTCCGCCACCGTGTCACTCCCATATGTGTAATTATTAAGAGTATTCATTATTTAAACAAAGTTAACGATTTATCTGTAAACTGTAACATACAAACGCTAATGCATTTCATCATGAAAGCGATATCAGGTATAAATCTAAGGATTCTAAATCTGCAGAGAGCTGGAATATCATGCATGTCATGTGTTCTGTGTGGCAATTGCTGCCTGGCGCTGCTGTCAGGTCAGGAGGAAGCCCCAGAAGCTCGTAGTGATTAACAACTGGGATGACGTTTACGACGGTCTGCTTTAATGATGAAGTAAATTACGAGGTAAAAGTGGACATTTCGAGATTAAAGCCAAAATTTCCACTTAATCACAAAATAGGCATTTTTGCCATGTCCTTAATTTTTGGCTCAAGTACGCCGCCGTACATTCTGATGATGTTGTGAAAGTGCAAAAAGAAAAGATGCCACAGATGTTATGTGAGACTTTTAAAATATATTGTGTCATTACGATGCGGAATATGCAACGATTGAATATCAAAGCAATACGAATACATTTGTATGTCGACATTTTGCTTCACCACATCGAACCGTTCATCAAACATCAAAGTGCGCACATCGATCTGCAAAGTGGCTGGAGAAGCAAGAAAATCAGGCCGGAGTTCCGGGTTTGAATATGAAGAGTTACGACGATATTCCAGAAGAAGATGACATGACAGTATTCAGTGGCCGCTCGGGGTGAGGCGGTGCTTCAATTTGCCGTCCTCCAACATATCTGAATATGTTAACCTATTTAAATAGAAAATTAAAATGACGTATAGAGAAAAATTAAGATTCATTTTCCATCCCGCTGAATCCGAACACAGGGTCACGGGGTCTGCTGGAGCCAACACAGGGCATAAGGCAGGAACCAATCCCGGGCAGGGTGCCAACCCACCGCAGGACACCCACACACACGGGCCAATTTAGGCTCGCCAATCCACCTAACCTGCATGTCTTTGGACTGTGGAAGGAAACCCACGCAGACACGGGGAGAACATGCAGACTCCACACAGGGAGGACCCGGGAAGCGAACCTGAGTCTCCTAACTGCGAGGCAGCAGCGCTACCCACTGCGCCACCGTGCTGCTCTAAGATACATTTTGCATACATTTATTCGAATATAGAGAAACAGCAATAATTGTTCACATATAATTATTTATAAGTATTAACTAGACAAGAATACAGTATAGACGCACTGATAAGCTGTGTTCTAATTATTAGTTTAACATAATTACGCTGCGAAAACCAGAACCAGTGTGGTGTACAAGTGATAGGTGAGGATATTTTCTGCGCAGAGCAAGAACGCATTCGGTTTGATAATGAAACGAAATGAAACATTGTAAATTAGTTGTTTATTTTCTGAGAAATTATAATCGGTGTAACGTTTATGTTTATTTTTGTTATTGCCTCATAAATTTCAACTGCGGTGTCTGATGCTGTCACAGAAGGACAGTCTGAAAATGATTTTTGAAGCATTTGTGGATACAAATCAGAGAATTTAACTTTTTTCATTCATGAGTGATATTTTTGCCGAACCCTGCAGCTTACACACGTATAGTACTGAGTCTTTTGGCCAATAATGCCGCCGCCCGGGGCGGTCCAGCCCCTGTGCCTGCCCCTAACTACGCCACTGACTCTATTTGGATAAATGTGTATTATTCTACATGAATAAATATAAGACATCCCCTGAAAATAAGCCCTAGTGCATCAATTAGAGTAAAAATTAATATAAGACCTGGTCTTATTTTTGGGGAAATAGGGTAGCAAAAAAACATGGTGTGCTGTTTGAGATTGGGATTGTGAGAAGGTGGAGCAGCTGCTAGAGTGGTGGGGCGGAGCTAGACATTTGACTGGCACTGGGCTGGGTGGGGCTGTAGCCTTGAGTGTCAGCAGTGTGGGCGGGGCTAGAGGTTTGAGTGGCAGAAGCCCATCCTTGTGTGTACTGGCAGTGTTTTAAAGTGTAACTCTTCACGTCACGCTTAACAATCTCCAGCACTCAGACACATTGCTCAAAGCTCCAAGGGGGTCCCACCACTTTGCTCAAAGCTACTGCCCGGCCCTCCTCACGCTTCACATTAGTCCATCAGAGTTACAAGGGGTGTGCTGGCATTTATGTTTGTCCACATCAAGCACTGCCTTACACTAAAATGCAACATCTTCTGAAAGGCCCTTTGAAATATAAAAGGGTTTTCTGACAGCATAAGGCCTAACCCCGCATACCCCCAGTGAAACCGAGGAGCAACAGCTGAAGTGCCTGTGTAGCTTAAGGCAACCTGTGGTTTGAAAGAAGAACGAGAAGATCTCAGCTGAGTCAAGCTACCGGACAAGCTGTGATGAAACAAAGAGCCCAGATCTCACAATCGCTGATAAGGAAGCAGCAGCCGCCTCACCTACAGAGTGCCGAGTGTCAACTCGTGAAGAGCTCAGAAGTTCAAGGTGACACTTTTTTTTATTAACACCGCCAAGTGAGAGTCTTTGTCTTATAATCAACTGTACAATTTCTGCTATGTTTGTTCTTTCAAGCCTCACTATGGGTGGAAACTTTGTTAAAATATTCCAGAGAATTGCATGGTGACATGAGAGCTGGATGGCCTGATCTGAACTGTGACGGAAGGTGGAACAACAATTATTATTATTATTATTATTATTATTATTATTATTATTATTATTAGTGGCAAAATATGTGTCATTTAATTTCTATAGCTCCACTAATGGCAAAGGAATTCAAGGAGCCCATGAGATTAGTAACTGTCACTGGAGAAGAGGAGCGAAATTATAAGTACACTGGGGGTCCATCTCAACTGTAGATTGGACTGGGTGGTCAACACAGAGCTGCTCTTCAAAATGGCTCAGAGCGGGCCCTTCTGTGTGGACTTTGAATGTTTAACGTGTGCTGATAGTCCAAAATGGCCAGAGTACATAAGACAAGAGGAAATAAGGAAAAGAAAGTAACAAATATGGATGTGCCACTTAAAGTTTAAGGTGCTAGCGAAGCGCAGACTGCAGCTGGAGGATCACAGCCTCACTAATGGCATGGAGACCTTCTGTGTGTTATGGGGGCTGAGGGGAGCAATGTGATCTATCAAGATTGGGGGAACTGGTCACTAACTGTTGACAGGACTTTGGAGATGGGGGGCTTCTTCAGTGGCGTAGCGTGGGTGTCAGCTGCCCCCTTATTTAGGTATTTCAATTTAAAAGACTAAAATATACAGTAATTATTTGCCGTCCGGGGCGGGCCGCCTCTGCCGCCCCCACTACACTACACCACTGGGCTTCTTGTAACACTTTAAACAATTATTTGAATTTATGTGTGGAGTAGGAGGAGTGTACAGGAGGAGTGTACAGGTCAGGTTGGGGAGCAGGGACTGGTACACTGCACCCATCACATGACAAAAAAGCTTGGGATCCTGGTTGGCAACCCTCCAGAGAGACTCACAGTCCTGTCCCACCCTCCGGAAATGACCCTCTATCTGCCACAGCCAGGTGTTACATGGGTGACCCCTTGGCCTGGTCCAGCCACTCAGGTCCTCAACAATGAGGGTCCTATGAGCCAGATCACCCTCAGGGAATCAAGCCACATGGCCGTAGTGCCGTAACTGACGCTCCCTCACAATGTAGGTAATGTGCCTCATTCGGGACTCCGTGAGCACAAAGTCAAACCAGAGGTACCCAAGGACCCTCTGAAGAGACACAGTACTGAAAGAGTCCAGTCTTCATCTCGGGTCACTGGATAGCATCCATGTCTCACAACCAGGAAGCACCAGGACTCTAAAGACTTACACCTTCATCATTTTGCAGTGATATCGGGAACGCCACACACGCCTTTCCAGCGAACTCATGTCTCCCCCATACTCTACCAGTCCGTCTACTGACTTCATAGGAAGGGTCACCAGAGACTGAATGTAACTGCTGGGGTTAAGTAAACCTCTCCACGAGGTCGACACTCTCTCAGCAGCACAGTAGTGGTGAGGAAAATGACTTTTTGTATTAACTGGTTTTCTTATGAAATTGTTGATTATTTATTAACTGTGAATGTTGATGTTTGGTGTTTTCTATTATTGAGCATAGTAAAGTTTCAACAAAATAAAAAAGAAAATCTATCTATCTATCTATTATATAGTGCCTTTCTCTATCTATCTATCTATCTATCTATCATATAGTGCCTTTCATATCTATCTATCTATCTATCTATCTATCTATCTATCTATCTATCTATCTATCATATAGTGCCTTTCATATCTATCTATCTATCTATCATATAGTGCCTTTCTCTATCTATCTATCTATCTTAAAGCAAACCTTTACTGTCTATCTAAGTGACTAGACTTTCTATGGTCCTGTCCTTAATTACTGGCCTTGACCTCACTGGGCTTGGCAAACTACCCCAAGCCTCCTGTTCCTGTTTGGGGTGAGTCCTTCTCCTGACACATCTGGTCACTTTCCTTAATAGACAGAAAAGAAGCACTGAGGCAGCTGGATTTCCTTCTCTGTTCCTTCACAGGTTTCTCTGTGCTGCCAGCTCGGTCCTCATAGGGACTCATACTGAACTTAGTCTACCTATTATATAGTGACTTATGCATCTATCTATCTATTATATAGTGCCTTACACATCTATCTATCTATCTATCTATTATATAGTGCCTTACACATCTATCTATCTATCTATCTATTATATAGTGCCTTACACATCTATCTATCTATTTTATATAGTGCCTTTTCTATCTATTCACTCACATGCACTGGAGCCCCACAGGTGGTCCTTCACCCAGGATACCACCGGCCTGTCCTGCCATATCTCTCTTTACTCGCTCTGCTCTTTGTTTTAACCCCTTGTTGGTTCCTGCCCTAAAAGCAGCTCTCGAGTGGGTTAATCTGATGTAATAATCTGTAGATGGAGGTTTCAAAAGGGACATTTTCAGTGTTCACTCCAATATTAAACTTGTAGGACCCTAGCTGTGATTGCTCATTTTAGTTAAGCGTGTGAATCACACTAAAGTAGTCAGATCTCGCCTAAAACTTAAAATCTAAAAAAAATAAAAACACACAACAAAAACCCCAATGTTCTAATTTCAGCTCCATTACAAGACTTTTCTGTTCGACAAATGGAGAAAGTGACAAGCAGCTGACTTCTCTTTTCATCATTACTCCCATGCTGACTGAAATGCCTGAGCGATCGGTCCTCTGATCTCTTAGCTAGTGCTATCTGGGTCACACACCCCCAGCTTTCATCAAGCCACAGACCTGTAAAAGTGAAAGTGGCACTTAGCACGTGAGGTTTGCCACCTCCTACCCAGTTTAGGTTACACGATTTGAAGTAAAATACGAGGGGCTCACTGTTAGGCTTTCCTTACCACTTGGATGGACGCAGGTGCAGACGAAATGGCTTCAGTTAAAAAGCTGGAATTGTTCATGTCCTGCACAGGGCAAAGAGGTGGACATGAAAACAGAAAAAAATAGTAGAGGAGCCCACAGGATAAAGACACACAACTTAAAAAAGATCACACGCTACGCATGGTAGCTGCTTTCCTGTGACTTGTGGACACACACGTGGATGGATGAAGGGGGTCGTGTACATTTGGCCCATTTACACTTTTTCATGCTCCCTAAAACTTTCCATCAGATTCTCTGCTACATTCGTCCAGAAACTTCACACTTTAGCAATATAATTTATTTACAGTATATATACATGTATAAAAAATTCTATATATACTCAGCAATAAAAGAAACGTTCCTTTTTCCAGGACTGTGTATTTCAACAATAATGTTTTAAAAATCCAAATAACTTGACAGATCTTCATTGTAAAGGGTTTAAACAATGTTTTCCATGCATGTTCAATTAACCCTAATCAATTAGTTAACATGCACCTGTGGAATGGCCGTTAAGACCTTAACAGCTTACAGAAAGTAGACATTTAAGGTCACAGTTCTAAAAACGCAGGACACTAAAGAGACTTGTCTACCGACTGTGAAAGATGCCCAGGGTCCCTGCTCATCTGCGTGAACGTGCATTAGGCCTGCTGCAGGGAGGCATGAGGACTGCTGAATAAATTGGCATGTCCGCACTGTGAGACACCTAAGACAGCGCTACAGGGAGACAGGAGGGACAGCTGATCATCCTCGTAGTGGAAGACCACGTGTGACAACACCTGCACAGGATCGGCACATCCGAATATCACACCTGCGTGACAGGTACAGGATGGCCACAACAACTGCCCGAGTCACACCAGGAACACACAATCCCTCCATCAGTGCTCAGACTGTCCGCAATAGGCTGAGAGAGGCTGGACTGAGGGCTTGTAGGCCTGTTGTAAGGCAGGTCCTTACCAGACATCACCAGCAACAACGCCGCCTATGGGCACAAACCCACCTTCGCTGGACCAGACAGGAGTGGCAAAAAGTGCTCTTCACTGATGAGTCACGGTTTTGTCTCACCAGGGGTGATGGACGGATTCGTGTTTATCGTCGAAGGAATTGAGCACGTCTGGGACCTGTTGGATCGCAGGGTGAGGGCTAGGGCCATTCCCCCCAGAAATGTCCAGGAACTTGCAGGTGCCTTGGTGGAAGAGTGGGGTAACATCTCAGGGCAAGAACTGACAAATCTGGTCCAGTCCATGAGGAGGAGATGCACTGCAGTACTTCAAGCAGCTGGTGGCCACACCACATACTGACTGGTACTTTTGATTTTGAGCCTCCCTTCATTCAGGGACACATTGTGAAACATTTTTAGTTTATGTCTTATGGTGTTGACTCTTTTAGTGTTCATACAAATATTTACACATTAAGTTTACTGAAAGTAAAAACAGTTGAAAGTCAGAGGACGTTTCTTTTTTTGCCGAGTATATATATATATATCTAGCTGCCCCCCTGTAGCTCCACTCGTGTAGTAGTGAAACAGGACAAACTTTAAAAATCAATAAACAAAAAGGTATCGCTAGCTAACCGGAGGCGATGCGCTTCAACACGTGGCGACAGGTAGAGCGACTTGAACGAAGACTGGCGCTTGAGTGAGGAGGGCCCCGCCCAGCTCCCCACTCCTAATGTCACGCCTCCCCCTCCCCTCTGGCCCACAGCCACTGTTGTAGATTTGGGTAAATAAATCGGTACTGCAAATGAACTGTGTGCTTAGAATGATGAGAGAAGTCGCAAAATCAACCGGAATGTTCAAGCAAATTACAGAAAAAAAACCCAATCGAAATTTTTTAAATAGTTCTCTCGTGAAAAGTGTACAGACAGGCAGACAGACAGAGAGACAGACGTTGGATTTTGTATATATAAGACATGCAAAGTTGACTATCACACCTAGTTTTTCCTGTTTAGTTAAAAAGTGGTGACTGGGCAGGATGGTACATCTGGGGCAGTAGGTATCTGCAAAGAAAGGACATTTTGATATATCAATATTTAGGGGTTAAACCCCCCAATAAAAAAAAAAACTAAACACCCCAAAATATCAAAAAAATGATTGATTTAACTGAACTTAGTGAGATTATTGAAGAAAGAAAATTAACCAACACTTTTTTCATTTGTCAGTAAACTTTTTATTTGACGATATTATGCTAGCATGAAAGCTCTGCACTGCACTGAGGGGCTTTATGCTAATGAAGGACACAACAGAAGTGATTGACAGGCCAAGTGAAAAGCGCCACTGACCAATAGGGTGAACAGATGTTCGCGATGGCTTATGGGTAGTTTGAAGACGCATAGCACAGCACTCTGTCATTAGTCTAGTTGAGCCAAGGTCAAATCACAAATGTGTTGTATTGTGTCAGCTTCTGTCTGTTCTGGTTACCGTATAATTTCCAAATGATCTTTACTGTTTGGTTTACACTTGTAATAGATGGATAGAGGTGCTTACATTCTCAGATGTTGTAGATGTAAGGTAGCCTTCAGATCTTCCATGCTCAACCTGTGACATCTTGTAAAATATGCCATGTCACTGAGCATTCATTATCTCAAGCTAAATCCATGAACATAGATAGATAGATGGATAGATAGATAGATAGATAGATAGATAGATAGATAGATAGATAGATAGATAGATAGATAGATAGATAGATAGATAGATAGATAGATAGATAGATAGTGCAGGCACTATATAATACATAGATACTGTAGATATGAAAGGCACTACATAATTGGTAGATAATACACAGATAGATAGATAGTGTCACACACGTGCAATTAGGGGGCCGCGTAAGGACCTAAACTGTAGCGTGAAAGTGCATGCCAGAAGGGATTGGCGGGTTACTAACCTCTCTCTCTTTATTTCTGCAGAAAGAAAGAAGCACCACCGCCATGAATCTGCCATGTTTACCTGACCACGCATCATCACTCCTGCCTTCCCTCTGATGACATCATCAATCCCAATCCATCTCGGTTCCTTCCCAGCATTCTCTCTTCATTTCCGGTCCCTCACCATAAATGCTCCCCCATTCAGCCATTCTAGCAGTCTCTGTTTGATGAACTACTCTTTGTACAATTCTACTTTGGCTCACTTCTACAGTATATGGGGCCGGAAAACCCCAAACCTTTATGGGTTTCTTGTCTTATTTCTACAATAGATAGATAGATAGATAGATAGATAGATAGATAGATAGATAGATAGATAGTGAAGGCACTATATAATAGATATATACTGTAGATGTGAAAGGCACTATATAATTGGTAGATAATACACAGATAGATAGATAGATAGATAGATAGATAGATAGATAGATAGATAGATAGATAGATAGATAGATAGATAGATATGAAAGGCACCATATAATAGTTAGACAGACTAAGTTCACTGTAACTCCCCAGGACGGCCATGTTGGAATCACAGAGAAACCAGAGAAGGAAATCCAACTTCTTCAAAGCTTCTTTTCTTTCTATTAGGGCAATGGTCGAAGTGTCAAGTGAAAGACACACTCCAGAGAGGATCTGAGAGTGTGGGGTACTTTGCCTGGCCAATAACTAAGGGCAGGACCTTAAATTGTGTGGTGGTCAGAAGCAAAGGGACTCCTCAGATCCTCGACTTTTTGCTCTTCCTCTTATCCTGATGCGGAGTATCACATGCATACCCTCCACTGCCATCATAAATGGTTCTTGCTGAGTTGACAGACACTTTTTTTGTTTTTTTTTATTCCCTCTGGTCTTTGACTTTACTTTTCTTTACGACACAAATGACTCAGTAATGAAAAACCCCACCCAAAAAAAAAAAAATGACATTTAAAGTGCTGCTTACAGAGGATGGTGGTTAACACAGTTCTCTGGGTTACTTGTGCCCTTCCAGTAACAGCACAGAGGAAGAAATAGATTTCTGAACTTAGCTGAAGTGTCAAGCAGTTTCTCATCTATTATGGTATGGCGTGTGACACAAAGTAGTACACAGAGAAGGCAGGAGAAAAACCAGGGGCACAAATAAATGAGATGTAGATCGGCAGGCTTTGGTCACACAAGTTGATCCATACTGTATTCTGAACGTGTGCATGTGGGCTTACTCAAGTAGAGTTGCTGCTATAAAGGAAACCAGTAAGTCCTCACATTGTATAGCATCTTTTTCCAACCCTACAATGTAATCTGTGGGAATAACAAAGACAACACCACATGAAGGGGAGTCCTTGCTTATTTGTTTAATGATTTGTGAATAATCATTACCCGAGAACAAGCACCACAATTCTCATTCACTTGTGATGCAACGCCTCATTTTAATTATGTATCCTAAAGGTGTTATCATGGTTTGTGTACTAAAACAGGACAATGGCATATGAAGTATCATCATGTTAATATATAATTATATATACACGCTGTATGAACACAAAATGACATACAAATTATTATATTATATATTTTTTTTGTGATCCACTTTTTATTAAGTAAAGACTAATTGACAGGATAGAATTGATGCAAATTGAGGGGATCATTCCCTCCTTCCCACCACCCCCAAACCCATGGACATCACACATGCACCAGCCTCTAATCTCATAAATGCATCAAGCAGTTCAAATGAATCAAAAGAATCGATTCACTTAAATGTAAAATTTGAAAGAATCAAATCAGTAAAGTAAATTGCAATGCCTTTCACTGATGTGTAGAGAGAGTGTAGACGCAAGAATGGCTGCCATTGTATCATTCAGATGGACAGTGCAAGTTGGTCATTGTTGAAGTGGTTCCCTTACTGTATATTTGGCACTTTCCCACCACAGAGGCTTTTTATCAGGAACCAAGGACTTTTTAAAACCCCCAGAACTTTTGGAGTATTTGTACTTCCTGGTAGGCAGTTCCTGGTACTTTTTTTAGGTCCTGCTCTAAGGTATGATTTTCATATTTTATCAGGAACTATCATGGGTAGGGCTCGGGCAACGAATTGTGTGGATTGGTTGATGACATGCACTGGCGTGATCTTACGATACTGTTGGTAGCTCGGACTTTAGAGGGTTATCAGTGAAGATGGAGCACCGCTCTTCACACTGCCTCACTCTTCATAGCCACTTCCCTGGTGCCGCAGTGCCATACAACACATTGAAGCAATGACTTCCCCTTTGAAGTCGCCATCGCTTCAAAGCAATAAAGTGTGGAGGTCCCCTGTGGACTCCGGTTTACACTGCACTTTACACAGCATCACTCTTCAGCCACCAACCTGTTGTGTTGTTCCAGGCACCAAATCCATGCAGTAAGGTTGGGTGGGTGATGGGAGTCCCGGTAAGCTTCTGATTGTGCTGCACATCAAACCAGATCACTCTTCATAGCCTCCTCCCCAGTGCACCGGATGAACCTCACTTCACATCATATCACCCTTCTTTGCACATCTGCATACACAAGCAGCCAAGGGCCTACATCAGATGGGAACACATCGGAAGAGTTCCTATGTTGGGAAAGCGTCTAATGTAAAGTGCTATATAAATGAATCTATCTATTACAGTGCATCCAGAAAGTATTCACAGCGCATCACTTTTTCCACATTTTCTTATGTTACAGCCTTATTCCAAAATGGATTAAATTATTTTTTTCCTTCAGAATTCTACACACAACACCCCATAATGACAACATGAAAAAAGTTTACTTGAGGTTTTTGCAAATTTATTAAAAATAAAAAATCTGAGAAAGCACATGTACATAAGTATTCACAGCCTTTGCCATGAAGCTCCAAATTGAGCTCAGGTGCATCCTGTTTCCCCTGATCATCCTTGAGATGTTTCTGCAGCTTCATTGGAGTCCACCTGTGGTCAATTCAGTTGATTGGACATGATTTGGAAAGGCGCACACCTGTCTATAGACGGTCCCACAGTTGACAGTTCATGTCAGAGCACAAACATGAAATCAAAGGAATTGTCTGTAGACCCCCGAGACAGGATTGTCTCCAGGCACAAATCTGGAGAAGGTTACAGAAACAATTCTGCTGCTTTGAAGGTCCCAATGAGCACAGTGGCCTCCATCATCCGTAAGTGGAAGAAGTTCAAAACCACCAGGACTCTTCCTAGAGCTGGCCGGCCATCTAAACTGAGTGATCGGGGAGAAGGGCCTTAGTCAGGGAGGTGACCAAGAACCCAATGGTCACTCTGTCAGAGCTCCAGAGGTCCTCTGTGGAGAGAGGAGAACCTTCCAGAAGGACAACCATCTCTGCAGCAATCCACCAATCAGGCCTGTATGGTAGAGTGGCCAGACGGAAGCCACTCCTTAGTAAAAGGCACATGGCAGCCCACCTGGAGTTTGCCAAAAGGCACCTGAAGGACCCTCAGACCAGGAGAAACACAATTCTCTGGTCTGATGAGACAAAGATTGAACTCTTTGGTGTGAATGCCAGGCATCACATTTGGAGGAAACCAGGTACTGCTCATCACCAGGCCAATACCATCCCTACAGTGAAGCATGGTGGTGGCAGCATCATGCTATGGGGATGGAACTGGGAGACTAGTCAGGATAAAGGGAAAGATGACTGCAGCAATGTACAGAGACATCCTGGATGAAAACCTGCTCCAGAGTGCTCTTGACCTCAGACTGGGGCGACGGTTCATCTTTCAGCAGGACAACGACCCTAAGCACACAGCCAAGATATCAAAGGAGTGGCTTCAGGACAACTCTGTGAATGTCCTTGAGTGGCCCAGACTTGAATCTGATTGAACATCTCTGGAGAGATCTTAAAATGGCTGTGCACCGACGCTTCCCATCAAACCTGATGGAGCTTGAGAGGTGCTGCAAAGAGGAATGGGCGAAACTGGCCAAGGATAGGTGTGCCAAGCTTGTGGCATCATATTCAAAAAGACTTGAGGCTGGAATTGCTGTCAAAGGTGCATCGACAAAGTATTGAGCAAAGGCTGTGAATACTTATGTACATGGGATATCTCAGTTTTTTTATTTTTAATAAATTTGCAAAAACCTCAAGTAAACTTTTTTCACGTTGTCATTGTGGGGTGTTGTGTGTAGAATTCTGAGGAAAAAAATAATTTAATCCATTTTGGAATAAGGCTGTAACATAACAAAATGTGGAAAAAGTGAGGCGCTGTGAATACTTTCTGGATGCACTGTATATAGTGCCTTTCCTATCTATCTTTATTTCTATCTATCATATAGTGCCTTTCCAATCTATCTATGTTTCTGTCTATCTACCTATCTATTATATAATGTCTTTCATATCTATCTATCTACTGTATATTGCTAAGCATAAAGGCATTAGGCCCAAATTATAAATTAAAGATTCAAGCAGGCAGGACAAAAACGCACACCAGGACATTCTCAAACGTCAGATTTCTGTAAAGTGTCACTGCTAAAGCGATGCCACCATCTGAGCCCTCCATTTTTTTTAGCCCAACCCCTTCCATCATGTGACTGTGAACTAATTAGTTTTGCTTAGCAACAGTTACTGACAGGAGAAATTGGGGCAAAAAGCAGACAAAAGGAAGGGCTGGCAATGTACAGTTTGCTGTGTGCTTCTGCCCTGTCAGATAAAAGTGCAGATAAGAATCAAAACTAAACAATAGTGAAATACTAACAGTTCATCAAGGTTTATTTTTAATTTCTGAGACCTCCCAGCACAGTTACGAGAATACTGCAGATCAGCTGACAAATGACAACAACTCTTCTCTGGTGGAGGATTATTATTAAACTGTATAAGAGGGTTTCATTAAGGCTTGATCTTGCTACTCCACCAGATGGCCCAGCCAGTACTTGGATAGGAGACCACCTAGGAAAAATCTTGGGGTGCTCCTGGAAAAAGTGTTGGCCAGGCCAGCAAGGGGGCACTCACTCTGTCCTCTGTTTGTGGATCCCAGTGCCACAGAGCAGTGATGGCCACACTCTGCTGTAACAGTTGGCACCATTCATTGAATAGTCCTGACTCTCTGTGCTCGTAAAAGTTTCCTGCACATCCTTCAAAAAGTGTAGGATGTTTTCTGATGTCCTGGCTAAATTGCCCACCACAGCCTGGTCATTCTGTTCCCCTTTTGCTCAGAATCTTGAGTCTCTGCATTCTGACGTAAAGGTCATCTTTTCTTTTGCTCTCTAGTGTTCCTTTGTTTTTTAACCCTGTTGACTAATTCCTGAAATTTATTTTTTCAAATGGCAATAAATGCATTTCTGATAACAGCACAAGAACTAACAACACCTCGTTCTCAATGTCTGGGAGGTAATGCTGCACATTGGAAGAACATCAACAGTTTAGCCTATGACATTTGCACGTCACATGCTTTGCATAAAGGTTACAGCTCCTGTTGTGCAGTGGGAACACAACACACGAAACTGGCCAGGGCCCACCAGTGGTCTGGGACCTACATCATTGGTTCCTCAAAAGAAAGTTCTGCGGTTGGGAAAGCACCTAAAAAGTGCAGATAAGATGAGAGTGGGGTCATCGGTGGAGTCCCTCGGTGGTCTGTCCTTGGACCACTACTGTCCTAGATTTAATGGCACAGATTTCAGAGTAGTAAACCTGTGAAATTTGCATGATGTTGCTAAAATTGGAGGACTGGCAAACAACAAGGAGGCAGCAGAAAGGGTTAAAAAAAAAAAAAAAAACTTGGACCAGCTTCAGAATTGGGTGAACACCTGGAGAAAGCAATTTAATGTCGAGAAGTGCTACACGCAGGCCACAGAAACGTCAAGTAAGGTATGCTGACTCAACATTCTGATTGTCTAAGCAAATTGAAGAAACAAATCTGGTCTGGTGCATCATGTTTGGCACACCTGGATTTGGAGCACCTCTGCCAATCTTCTCTAGAGACCTTTCTCAAGCTCTGTCAGGCAGGAAGGAGATTGCCTGTAGACGGCTGCCTTCAGGTCTCTCCAGAGATGTTCAGTTGAGTTCAAGTCCACACTCTGGCTGGACCACTCTGTACTTTGCTCCATTCATCTTTCCCTCAATCCTGACTAGTCTTCCAGTTCCTGCTGCTGCCATCACCCTGCTTCAGCATTAAAATGGATGGAGGCCATCAGTGCTGGAGTTACTTTCCGGTCTCTCCAGAGATGTTCAGTTGAGTTCAAGTCCACACTCTGGCTGAACCACTTGAGGACATTCTCAGAGTTGTCCTTAACCCACTCTTGTGTTTTCTTTGCTTTGTTCTGTTAGAAGGTGAACATTCAGCCCAACCAGAGGTCCACAGCACTCTGGGCAGGTTTCCATTAAGGACATCTGGAGACTTTGCCATCTTCAGTGTTCCCTCAACCATGACTAGTCTCCCAGTTTCTGATACTGCAGCACTAGAATGGCAATGCAGAGGTGATGAGCAGCGCCTTGTTTCCTCCTGACGTGCTGCTCACAATTGAGGCCAAGCCTAGAACCTTGCTTCTCACAGTCTGAGAGTCCTTCAGGTGCCTTTTTGTAAACTCCAAACAGACTTTCACATGTTTTCTGGCCACTACCATAAAGCCTAGAGACATTGAATGTTGCATTGGTGCTTGTCCATCTAGAAGTTTCTCCCATCTCCACATAGGCTCTGTCGAGCTCAGCCAGAGTGATCATCAGCTTTTTGATCATCTCTCTCACTGTGTCCCTTCTCCCATGATTGCTCAGTTTGGCTGGGCGGCCAGCTCTAGAAAGAGTTGTGGTTCTTCTAAATATCTGCTATTTAACAATTACTGCTCTCTTAGGGACTTTCAATGCCGCAGACTTTTTTTGTACCCTTCCCCAGATCTGCACCTCGACACAATCCTGTCCTATCAATTCTGTTGATCTCATGGCTTGGTTTTTGCTCGCCTGTGGGACCTTCTATAGACGAGCGTGCGTCGTTCCTAATTGGTCCAATCAACTGAACTGGCCACAGGTGGACTCCAAACATCTCAGTGTTAATAAAACAGAATGTTTGTTCAATGAGAGTCAGTTTTGATTTACTTGCAACAATGTCTAAGATCCAGTTTTGCTCTGTCATTATGGGGTATCGAGTGTTGAGGGGAAAAAATAAATGTAAACAATCGGAACGCAAGGCTGCTACATAACAAAACGTGAAAAAATTGGCGGGATCTGTAGACTTTCTGAAGGCGCTGTGTGTATATCTGCACATGTATGTGAACACACAAGTATATGTGTGTGTTGCAGATGAACCGGATATGCATAAGCATGTGACAATGTGTACCTGTGTGTGTATACTGTGACCAGAAGGGGGCACCACTGAGCCCCAAACCCCCAAACACAACCTTACAGTCCCAGGTTCAAACAAATGGTTCATTATAACCAAATACTTTCATGAAGGCTCCTTTCCAGGTAATACAGGCACAAGTATTCTCTCTTCTCTCTTTTCCTTTCTTCCTCCATTACTCTTTCACCCAACCTCATCTCACCTGGGAGAGGGGAGAGCGGCTCCTTTTATCGAAGACCCAGGGGGTACTTCCCAGGCCAGGTCTTCCATTTCATGTGGAAGTCACAACAAAGTAGGGATTGCTAATCCTGAAAGAAACCCCCTGGTAGCACCCAAGGAACCCAACAGGGTTGCCTCACACAACTACAGTTCCCAGCATTCCCTACTGATACTAAGGGTGGGGGGGTGCTGTCATTTAGCAGCTTGAGAGAGTATGTAGTCCAGATAGATTGTTTCCCCCTGTCTCTCTGCTTTAGTAGTCTACAGCCAGGTTAAGGTTCTTTGATCCATGCCCTCCACCCGTCAGTTTTAAATTGGCATCTTTTGCCAGCTAGGGCAGCCAATATTCTGCCTTTCTGCCTGCCCTCTCATTACCATGGCCTCCTGGCCAGGAAAATGGCTGGAACCCATCCCGACAGGGATGCCCACCTTAGTGTGTTTCCATCAAAATACACACACACACGAGCACATGGGCATCCCAGTAGTGTATATCTGACTATATACAAAGAAGGTGCACTGGGCAGAGATGTGTGACTGCAGTATGCATGAGTGTCAGCCCTCTGCAGGCGGTCTAAGGATGTGGACACATGCCACTCAGCACTGCAATAACACTTTTTTAGCTTTGCTGTTTTGGTACATCATTCTAGATTAAAAGATCAGTGCAGGCTCTCTGAGGCAGTAGCAGGTTTAATAACCTGTGGTTGATCTAAGCGAGATACAGCCGAGTGCTTAAGCCATCTTAGCAAGAAACCAAACCTTGTATAATGAAGATAACAGAGCATTTAGCTGATGAGATATGAGAGAAGAGCAGAAAATCCCGTAACAGGAGGGCCCGAGATGTTCGGTCAGCTCGGTCTGCATTCTCCTTTTTTTGTTTTTTTGCAGTTCTGCCACTTTGTTGTTTTTTTATTGGCTAGGAGTCATTTGTTAAAAGCCATCCTTTTTTTAGTCCCTAATCATTGTTTTTTTGGTGCCGACCAGATGCTGAGAGCTCGTAATAATCCTGTTTTTTTTGACCAAATTTGGCATTTTGCACAAATGACAGTTGAACGGTATGCACGGCAATGTGCCCTCGGAGCGGCTGGGGTCACGAGCATGGAAAAGTTTACGTCGTAGAAAACGACTGTCTGGCTATCAGCTGAGCAAAAGTGTTAGTGGACTCGTGGAATGCGCCCCTCACCCTGAGCAATGGACAGCAATGGGGTGAAAAAATTTAAAACTGCAGAGCCAGAGGCCCCGCCACAATCCTCAATCCCATTACAGGCCTTCCCGCCTGGCGGCTGCTGCCTTACCAACTCTGTCAGATAAATGGAGACTCCACTCCGTACAGGCTCGCCCTCCTCAGAAATAAAAAGGCCAGTAATCTGTAGGAGTTCAAAAGACTAAAGGCCATGTCACATTATTTGAAGTCTTCCAGTGATTTTTAGTCATAGCCTTCATTCACATAATCTTAGCGGATTGGAGTCAGCCAGCGGCACACTTCCCACTATAACCAGCGATTCACCCCTCAGGGGGGTTTCATTTTGTCCTTGGACATAGGACTGGCTGGCTTCTAAAGGCCATATACCACATTGTGTGACTTTTCGGCGATTTTCAGTTGTAGCCTTCATTTACATAACCTTAGTGAACCTGAGGCCATCGCCAGTGTGCATTCGTGCAAGGCAGTCATCTAGTCTGACACACTGCAGCCAGTCTGCGACCCACAGATTTTTGGGTGGGTTCTCTGCGCCTGAGAGCTGACAACCAATGAATGCTCATCTGGAAGTAGAATGCAGTGACGACAAACAAGGAACGCGGGTGCTTTGGACTTCACAAACAGCAGAGACGTTCAACTGTCTGTCGTCCTGTGTTTTACGTACCACAACAGAATGGAAATAAAGAAAAACAAGAGGAAAGAGACTGTGTCTAATCTTACCGTGTCTGCTAACTTCTCATATGGTGCCAGCTCTGGCAGGCAGCCCGCTATTAGTTGTCACAAAAAGGGAGTGAGTGCGTACAACTGTGCTGGAAAGTTGTCACGCAGTCCCTAAATTTGACATGCCCTGTGATTTATAGTCCAATAAACTGACGTGGTCCAATTTGGTCGATAAGTTGGATATACCCAATGACCTGAAGTCACATAATGTGACATCGGCTTAAGCACCAAGCCAAACAAGTGTTATCCACCTGTAAAGTCCTTCAGACTTTTCTGTTCTATGTAGGTAAAACATTTTTGTCCTGCTTGATCTTTTCATCGTCTGTGTAGCGCAGTCCTTGAACTGAGACAGCTCTTCACGTTGGGTAACAAGTGGTGGTCACACAGGGCTGGGAGTGATGAGGATTGCTGGTGTGCCTTAGCAGTGTGAAGGACACAATCTTTTTCTTCTTTTTCTTCTTCTTCTTTCGGCTGCTCCCATTAGGGGTTGACACAGTCGATCATCTCTTTCCATCTTCCCTTGTACATATCCTGTACCACTCTTAGGTCCTTCTCTGCCACTCCCGACTTCCTCATACAATACCACAACTCCTCTCGAGGCACCCTATCATTTGCTTTTCAAGGTCCTTCTGGCCTTCTCTATACTTCTTCATCAACACCCTCAGAGCAAACATCACATCTGTGGTGCTCTCTGTGCAGACATGATTGCTTTTTCATATACTGCACTAATGGCTTGTAAGTTTCCCAGACCCATCAGATGTCCTCCCTCTCTAGTCTCCCATTGCTGAGTTTTGTTCTGTTTATACCTATTATGGACATTTAGTGTGTTCTTCATATTCTGTTAAGACAATTGAAAATGTCACTTTTTTTTACAAAATATGTCTTCATTGATCTTGCACTAAATTGGCATTTTTGATGTTATCATTACTGCTGCAGCTAACATGGGCCTAGAAAAAAACAGGTGCCCTGTGTTACTAAACATATTAAGCAACCCTGATATGGCCACACTGATGACGGCTCACATTGAAATCACTTCAGTGTGGCCATTTCAGGGACATTAGTTGGTTTTATCCCACTGCTACCACATATGTGAAGATGTGGGGAGCACAAGAGATAAAGGAATGAATGGTATGGCCCTGAAAAGGACTTCTGGTTTCTGCCGCATGCCTCCACCGTGCCACCGGTTCTCCTGTGGAGCCACGTGGTCCCTGCTGCTTCGTCCCCTCTGCTGTCATACTCAAGGCACCACCTGTCTCTGCCTCACTCTGCTCACCTAGGGTTGAAGGCAACCGGGCTGCCACCCTGTCACCTGGTTCCAAAAGCCATGCCAAGGCCAGGGTTTAGCCACATTCACAGGCCAATAGGGAGACACATAATCAATGAGCGCTTCTAAAGCCAGCTCCTTCAGGTATCCCCTGCCCCTCTGAAGTGCCAGAGAACATGTCCCTCTCACATTCAGACCCTGGGTCTCTACAGTACCTTTTTGCTGGTGTTCATCGTGACAGGTGCTACATACACCATACTGTTATTGGCTTTGATTTGAAGTTAATGAGGTGACCTGGGACACGACCCCACTGCCTGGGTGAAGTCTGCATGTTCTCCCCGTGTCAGTGTGGATTTCTTCAGAATGTTCCGGTTTACCTCTTAAAGTGTTTGGAATGACCCAAGTATTCGTTTTTACAAAGTTTGCTGCTTCAGTGTTTTCAGATCTTTTTGTCAGATGTTTCTATGGTATACTGAAGAAGAACTGCAAGCATTTCAGAAGTTTCAAAGGCTTAAATTTGACAATTCCATGAAGTTTATGCACAGAGTCCATCTTTGCAGTGTTGGCCCTTCTTTCTTTTTCAAGACCTCTGCAAGTTGCCCTGGCAGGCTGTCTGTCAATCAACGTCTGGACCCAATTCTGACTGATGGCAGCCCATTCTTGCAGAATCAATGCTTGGAGATTGTCAAAATTGGTGGGTTTTTGTTTGTCCACCCGCCTTTTGAGGATTGAGCACAAGATCACAGTGGGCAGTTTCCTGGCCATGGACCCTAAATTTCTATGTTTTGTTCCCTGGTTCACTTAGTTCTCACTTTTGCCTTATGGCCTGGTGCTCCATTATGATGGTCACCAAACTGTTCTTGGATGGTTGGGAGAAGCTGCTCTTGGAGGATGTTTTGGTCCCATTCATGGCTGTGTTCTTAGGCCAAATCATGAGTGAGCCCACTGCCTTGGCTGAGAAGCAACCCCACATGCCATGAATGGTCTCAGGATGCCTTATTGATTGTATGACACAGGACTGACTGATGGTAGCACTCACCTTTTCTTCCCTGGATGCCCCAAACAATCAGAAAAGGGATTCACCCGAGAAAATGACTTCACCTCAGCAGTCCTCAGCAGTTCAATCCCAGAATATCAGTTTGTCCCTGATGGCTTCTTTGCTGCCCTTCTTGATACCCACCAGGCCATCCTCCAAAAGTCTTTGCCTCACTCACACCTGCCTGCTGCCATTCATTCCTGAGCAAATTCTGCCCTGGTGGTGCCCGCAGCTGAATCCACTTTAGGTGACGCTCCTGGCGCTTGCTTGACTTCCTCGGGCACCCTGAAGCCTTCTTCACAACTACAGTGGAAACTGGGTTTTGTGGGGTTAAGTTTTGCAATTAATTGCAATTCATCTGATCCCTCTTCAGAACATTCTAGAACACAGGCTCCCAAACTCAGTCCTGGGGACCCCGTGGGGCTGCAGGTTTTTGTTCCAACCAACTTCTGTTCTTAATTGGACTCCTAGCCTAATTAAATGAGCTGTTATTTTCGTGTTTCCTGGTCAATAAAGAGAAAAGTCAAGCAAAATGACCAAAAAGATTACAATATGCAAGCTTTCGAGGCAACTCAGACCCCTTCTTCAGGTGAGATATAATGTAATGTATGTATGACATGTATTGATTACATCTCGCCTGAAGAAGGGGCCTGAGTTGCCTCGACTACATATTGTAATCTTTAGTTAAATAAAAGGGGTCATTTTGCTTGGCTTTTCTCTACATTCATAATGGCTAACACGGTACAACACCCTAGTACTATAGGTCAATAAAGAAATTACGAGAGTATGTTAATACATCTCTCTATTATATAAAAAAATGCTTTGACGCGGTGAGGCTTTTTGGAGATGAGACTTTGGCCATTAGATTTTTTCAAGTGCCGTCCTCCTCTCAACCGTATTTAACCACGGTCACGGTACTCTCACCTCTCATTCGTGTGAATGCTTTTCTCAGATGCAGTTCCTGCGCTATCAGCTCTTATACATTTTAACGCTTTCTTCACTTAAAGAAGACGTATTATGTCCAAATCTTATTGAAGAATTTCATCCTGAAAGGTTGTCAACAGAAGAAATGAGTACGCGGGCAATCCTAGCACCGAGAAACGATGAAGTCAAAGGAATTAATACCAAAAATGCCCATCGGTTACACGGCAAATTGGTTAAATGCGTATCAATAGACTTTGCTGAAACAGCTGGTGGTGATGGTGAGAAAGATGAAAACATCAACTTACAATAATATCACAAAGAATATCTACAACCGTTAACACCGTCCGGTCTTACAGTTCACGGATTACTGTAGAAAGAAGGATGTATCCAAGAAAAGTAATGTAGGACACCTTCAGCAGATAACATTAGACACCAAAGGAGATCTCGATGTGTCATTTGTATTAAAATGTTAACAGTTTCCCGTAAGAATAGCTTTGGCAAAGACAATTAACAAATCACTGAGCCAAACATTCGAAAAAGTCGTTTTATTTAATAGAAAGAAAGAAATGAAATTCAG
Organism: Polypterus senegalus; assembly: GCF_016835505.1. Lineage (NCBI taxonomy): Eukaryota > Metazoa > Chordata > Cladistia > Polypteriformes > Polypteridae > Polypterus > Polypterus senegalus. The sequence goes on from NC_053165.1 coordinate 82,704,807, forward strand.
TCACGGGCAGTTATATGTTGCATTGATGCATATGTAACAATTCCCATGAAAATAACAATCTGTTTAAATTGTACATCCACATCCCCATACAAAGAGGCTAGAGCGTGGCGCAGGCCGGGGAGTTGGCAAGTGAGGCGAGCAGGGGGTGAAGCCCCCTAGTTTTAATAAAAATGAAGCTAGCAGTTAAATGTGCATAAAGTATTTTCTTATTTTTATTTATGCTCATCCTGATTTCTATTCTTCCTTTCTATTATTGAGTAATTAGTGCGTCTAACGCTGAAGCAGTGACAGCGTTTCATCTTTTAGTGTTGCTCACCTGGGTGTCTGCTTTGCTGGTTTCTAATTGTCACTATTAGGATACAATGAAAGGAGCCGACTACAGAGAATAAAAGAAAAATAATAGGAAAAGAGCAAAAAAAAAGTAAGCACTTAAAGCTATAGGAAAAAAATAGAAATATTTATAAATGTCCTATGATGTAAAAAATCATACTGCTGTGCTTTTCTGAACACAGAATAAGAAAAGAGAGAAAAAAACGCATCTAACTAAATGAGATTGATTATTATCACTGATCGGGAATCTTGTTGGAACAAAAACCTGCAGCCACAGGGGGTCACCAGGACCGAGTTTGGGATCCCCTGTTCTGGAGTAGATGCAAACTAACATCCCAAAAATGGAGGCAGCTAACTTTGTGAAAATGAATATTGGTGTCATTCTCAAAACCTTTGGCCACCACTGAACATCCCAAAGACGTGCATGTTGGATTAACCTGGTGATCCCAAACTGGTCCAGTATGAGTGTGTGAGTGTGTCCTGTATGGTGTACTAGCATTCTGACCTGGAGATGTCGGGTTAATAAATGGGGAAGAAGGACCCATTCTTACCTTTTTATGAACTGTGATAAGACAACTGAATTACTTGTAGCAATGACACGCATGGGTTATTTTTGGCAGCGGTTTGTCATTTTTGGATCACAGCCGGGCAGCGTGCTGCCCCCTTCGCCACGACTTTGGCCTCTGCCACCTTGACCTGACCTGCAGCGTTGGGATTCCTCCGTCTATTTGTGGCCCCTCTGAGCCGCGGCTCACCGTGTCATTTAATTCCAGAGCTTTCTCTCTCTTTTTTTTTTTCTTTTTCAAGTCGTGGCCCGATCCCAACACAAACAGGCCCTCAGGCCGCTCTCACACTCTTTGGGAACGCGAAGCAGGAGGGGCAGCTGACTCAGGCATGACGAAAGTGGAGCAGGCGAGCCGCCGAGTGAAAGTGCGCCGCACAATCGGGGGAAGTGAGCCAGCGTTCCTGTGCGTTTGAATTTTTAAAAGTCAACAGGGCCAGCGGCTGGTGGGGGGCCCCGCACAGACACGCAGATCCAGTCGGCTCAGCTTAACACACTCAATTTCGTGAGTCACCAAAGTCACGGCCACCACCCGCCATCATCGGTGTCCCTGCACACCTGTAAGTGGGGCCTCTGCGTTGTGACTCACAGGAAGATGTGTCAATGCCCTGAAATGTGACAACTCCGATTAAACAAAAAATACAAATAATTGCAATTTTGAACTGGGCAGTCAATGGCTTCCGTCATTGTGGAATTGTGGAGAAACGCTTGCAGCGAAGAGTGCGGTCAAGCAGCCGGATAACACACAGCCACAATTCAGTTCAAGTATGCCGTCCCAAGAGGGAGATTTGGATTGTCGGCAGGTTTTATCAGAAGAACAGGACATAACATTAAAATCACGTCAACAAAGAACACAGCCATCGAACGAAAACTAAAGTAACTTAAATAGAGGGAAACATTCGATGAAACATATTAGACAAAAGAATTAAAACAATGTTTAGACTTGCTGACTGCTCACCCTATCACTTAAGCCTGTGGCTGTTTATTATGATTGAACTTATTAAGAAGATTAGTAGCAGTTGGAATGAAAGACGATTTGAAACGGTTGCTTTTCATCCTTGGAACCTGCGACCTGATGGCAGCCATCGAAACTGAGGAGGGAGAGGGTGAGTCCTGCCTGATGACAGGCCCTCAGATAACCGTCAGACTTGCTTGTTAATCAGATCTGTGAGATCGGGCAGTTGAGACCTTGTCATTTTTAGAGCTCCGTTTTATTTCATTTTTGCTAACATTAAGATTTCCAAACCAGGCCAGCAGAACATCAACAAAGTCGGACTCAATGCAAGGTAAAAGAGTGACATAATGGAAGGACTCACTTTAAAAAGACTTAAACAGTAGAAGTGCTGCTGTCCCGTGATCACCGTCCTTATAAGCTACCAGTCAAAAGTAATGACACACCCAGAAATGTTCTTGTTTTTAACTGAAATGAATATCTCTTTTATCAAGATATTGTGAAATTTATTTAAAAATACAGTCAGAACATTACTAGCGTGGCTAACGGCTATCACTGTTTGAAATGACTGATTTTTAATTTATTATTCACATACTCGCTGTGCAAATCAACACAGACCTCAGAGTTAACATCTATTGGAATGCATTTGTAATTCATGGAGTAGTAAAATGCGTTGCATTTCTCATTCCAACAAATGGTACATCAAAAACATCTGTAGTAATAAAATGCGTTGCCTTTTTCATTCCAACAGAGGGTGTGTCACAAACATCTGTAGTGATACAACAATTGCATTTATCATTCCAACAGAAGGCCCATCACAAACATTTGTAGTAATGAATGCAAAGCATTTTTCATTCCACAGTTGGCATATCAGAAACATTTGAAGTAATGCAATGCACTGTCATTCTAACAATTGGCACATCAGAATATTTGTTGGAATGAATGCAATGCATTTTTTATTCTAACAGATGACACATCAGATCTGTTGTGGCAATGAAATGCAGTGCATTTGTCATTTAATGAGATGGCACAACAGAAACATTAGCACAGTTTTTACGAATCCCATACCAAATAGCACATACCAGAGACTGAGCACATGGACACACAGATACCCAGACACACACGCCAACACTTGTCCTTTTATGAAGATGGATCTGCAACAGGAAGTGACCCTGATCTGACCAACAAGAGATGTCAGCTTCCTTCAAAGCTAGCTGCATTCATCTCTTCTGTTCTTTGGGAACCTGAAAGTTGACGAGCCACTCTCTCTAGGATGAAAAGCCATCCAGTCTCGGCGGATCAAAGAGCTCACCAATACTCTTTGGCCTGAAAGCTGCTATCCATAGATCCTTGGAGCTGGATGCCCTGAACTAGCCCTAAGACCCACTCTGTGCCAGTGACTCTGAGAAGACGGAGAAGCAGCACTACTTCAGGAAGGGAACTTCAGCACCTACACTTTTGTGGCAGACAGAGTATTGCTTTTTGTGAAGAAGCTGCAGAGGACACTGCAAAGGATCTAATAGTGAGCTGAAGAAGGCACCTTTACAGCACACCACAGTCAAAGGGCCATGTAACAAAAAGTAAAAGTAAACTCCAACGCAAGAAGAGTCCTCGACTCCAACAACACGCAACTCTAAACAGCAACAGACATCATCCTTAAACATTTGGTATCATAAAACTGTGCCAAGATACATTAGAACTCTGAATAGCAGGTAAAGAGCCAGTAAACAGCCAGCCACGTCTGAGTTAAGTGTTTGTTTGTCTCTTCTGCCTCCCGTCTACTGTTTTCTGTTGATATATTGTATATGCAGTTATCATGTCTATAATTCTTGCGTTTATCAATAAATTGTATTATCCTGTTTCCCAAAACAAATGTTCTTTCTTTATAAGTTTAATGGCCAGAAGCAAATAAGGAAAATAAAGTGGAAGCCTAGACAAATGATTGAATTAACTACCAGCATTGCCAAATCAATTCTTCTTCTCCCATCTTTATACATTTTCCTACATTTATTTGGCGTCCCTGGGTGGGCCATGACCAGAGATTCTTCACTCTTTTCCTACTCTGGCAACCAAACATCACCAGCAGCAGCAGCTGCATACTCTGTGCTTAGTCACCAGTCAATGTACTACCAACGTGATAAAAGTTCCCGAGAGAGCAACTGTTGGAACCAGGCTCGGGTTTCCATCTCTTCTTGCAGCTTTGAGTACGAAGGTGAACATCTCTCTTCGTTCAGCTACAATGTTTCATTCTATTCCTTATGATGTAGGATCTACTGTTGTCTTTATTATTTGTTGTTGTTGTTATAATTCATTTATTACTGTCTATTTCAATTTATCTTATATATAAACATTGTGGCAGTAGGGGGCGCTAGTGCTCCCTTGAACCCTCAGGTACAACTCCAGACACCAGGTAAAATTCCAAGACCTTTTATTTTGGTTCACAGTGCACCAAGCACCTTCCACACTACTCATATATTAAGCCACACAAAACACTACCAAATATTCTCTCCTCCTCGCCCAGACACTTTGCTCCTCTCCCACCACGCTCAGCTCGTTGTCTGGAGCGAGGTGCCGCCCTTTTATAGCCCCTGACCCGGAGGTGTTTCTGTCCCAACAGTCCACAGTTCCTTATTCCTTCCGGGTCAGGGCAATTAGTCCTTTACTTCAACCCGGGAGCACGACATTTCTTCCTGTCACGTGCTCGTGACGTACTCCCGGGTCATACGGCATCACAGAGCCTATACGCCCCCCCACAGCGACTCCTGGTGGTCCCCAAGGTATCCAGCAGGGCTGTGTATCAACACTACAAAGTCCATAAGGCCCTGCTGGACCTCGGGGCACGATTCTGCTGTCGGGAGAGCTCCTCCTGGCGGCCTGGGGGTACGGACCGGCATGGGAAGCCGGCAGTCCTTCACAACATCTACGAATGGAAGTGTGTCCGTCTGTCTGTCCGGCCCAGAAGTGAGAGGTGGAGCCGGGGTAAGGGCTCCACCTCCGAGGAAACAGAACCTTGCTTAGCCACTAATACACAAGTGAGGCGAGCACATTGGCAAAATGAAACCTCCTAGAAGAGAGACGCCCAGAGTAGTTCCTTTCCATTACCTGACATCTCTGTATTTCTATTTTTTTTTTCTGACAATTTCAATAGTATCTAGGACCCCTGCCTTTTTACAGCATTGCTTACACAGCTAGTTACTATATATGAATTTACCAATGATTTATTCATTCATCTATTTATAGTATAGTACAGTTCCTTACTTGTCTTGCAGTTGTCCCATGGTTATGTTTTTGTTGCATGTTTTGTGCCAATGTATGGTGCAATGTGGTGTATGGATGTTATGACAACAAATACCGTGTCAATGTCTGAAGGACTTATGGAGTCCAGAGTAATAGATGGTGAGCCAGCCGGACAACCCTGTTTAATTAAAAAAATTAAAAAGTTGTCCTCAAGAACAGCTGCTTAATGTTACAGTTTAGGAGCTCCATGCCACTCTCCAGCGACACCCCTTTTTTATTCCATCCCAATCAGACGGGACTGGGTCTTCTCTGGGCACTGTGGGAGGAGTCAGTTGTCATTGGAATTCTTTCTGGAATTGCAAACAGAAGAGAAAGCACCGTTGGTGACGGTGACTCCTCTTGGTTTGGGGTGGTATTGTTCACCTTGCTTGAGCCCTGAAGGTGCGCCCCAGGCTGACACGCCTTGATTCGAGACAACCTGAGTCCCAGGAGAGCTGCAGCACTCATGTTAAGTTAAATGGCAACTCTCAGCCACTCTTGTATGTTCACGTGTAGCCGCCATGTGCACCTACTAAATATGGCAACCCCTCTAGAGTTGCTTCCTACTTGATGCCGCCACTTACAACCCCACAGTGAAATAAGCGGATTCAGAAAGTAGATGAGTGAATATCTGTTATAAAAGCAAGCATCAAATGTGGCACATCAAGAGTTAACAGGAGTTGAGCATGGACAGCATCAGGCTGCTCCATGGCAGCCAGTCCTAAGCTTCCAAAACTAAACCAGTTGCTCTTGTTTTCTTTTGCTAATTCATGAAGCACTTCCTTCCACATCCCAAATATGTGCATGTTTGGCAGCACCTGGCATGAGACTTTGTGCTTTGGGATGAACTGGCGTCCCGTCCAGGATTGGCCTTGTGATGGAATAACCATGTTTGTTAAATGATTGGAATGAATACTTCATTGAGCCTTCTCATTTTTTTTCAAGTTTCCCACTAACTGCGCTGTTTTCATTTCTGAGGAGCACATCGTTATAATTATTCCAGGAATTTGTCTGCTTTATATTACCATCCTCAAACTAAATGATCAAAACCCAAAGTGAGGCAATAACATTTGCTTGTAATAAAAAACTACCGCTGCTCAGAAACTGTGACTTCACTGAATAGGAAGCATTGAGCTTTTGCCTTGGCCAAACCAACCGTGCGAGCGTCTGTCATTTGGAGGGCTTCTCTCTGATCACCGCGGCCCAGCTGGCATCTCCGTGTTCTCCGCAGAGTGCAAAATCCAACTGGCTTTTTGTAAAGCCTGCCAACGGAAGACAAAAGCAGAGACAGCCAGAAAAATGAGAGAGTAGGATGCTAGTGATGTTAAGTGCAGTCTTCTTCTTCTTTCGGCTGTTCCCGTTAGGGGTCGCCACAGCGGATCATCTTCTTCCATACCTTTCTGTCCTCTGCATCTTGTTCTGTTACACCTATCACCTGCATGTCCTCTCTCACCACATCCATAAACCTTCTCTTAGGTCTTCCTCTTCTCCTCTTTCTTGGTAGTTCTGTCCTTAGTACCCTTCTCCCAATATACCCAGCATCTCTCCTCTGCACACGTCCAAACTGACACAATCTCGCCTCTCTGACTTTGTCTCCCAACCATCCAATTTGAGCTGACCCTCTAATGTCCTCATTTCTAATCCTGTCCATCTTCATCACCCCAATGCAAATCTTAGCATCTTTAACTCACCAGCTCTCCACCGTCTCCATCCCATATAACATAGCTGGTCTCACTATCATCCTGTAGATCTTCCTTTTCATTCTTGCTGATACCCGTCTGTCACAAATCACTCCTGACACTCTTCTCCACCCATTCACCCTGCCTGCACTCTCTTCTTCACCTCTCTTCCACAATCCCTATTACTCTGTACAGTTGAGCCCAAGTATTTCAACTCATCCACCTTCGCCAACTCTACTCCCTGCATCCTCACCATTCCACTGACCTCCCGATCATTGACACACATGTATTCAGTCTCTCTAGAGGATATCTCCACCTCTCCAGGGTCTCCTCAACCTGCTCCCTACTATCGCTACAGATCACAATGTCATCAGCAAACATCACAGTCCACGGGGACTCCTGTCTAATCTTGTCTGTCAACCTGTCCATCACCATTGAAAATAAGAAAGGGCTAAGAGCCGATCCCTGGTGTAATCTAACCTCCACCTTGAATGCATCCATTGCTCCGATCGCAGACCTCACCACAGTCACACTTCCCTCGTACATATCTTGTACAACTCTTACATACTTCTCTGCTACTCCCGACTTCCTCATACAATACCACCCTGTCATTTGCTTTCTCGAGGTCCACAAAGACGCAATGCAACTCCTTCTGGCCTTCTCTATACTTCTCCATCAACACCCTCAGAGCAAACATCACATCTGTGGTGCTCTTTCTTGGCATGAAACCATCCTGCTGCCCACTAATCATCACCTCATGTCTTAACCTAGCTTCCACTATTCTTTCCCATAACTTAATGCTGTGGCTCATCAATTTTATTCCCCTGTAGTTACTACAGTCCTGCATATCCCCCTTATTCTTAAATATCGGCACTAGTACACTTTTTCTCCACTCCTCAGGCATCCTCTCACTTTCTAAGATTCCATTAAACAATCTGGTTAAAAACTCCACTGCCATCTCTCCTAAACACCTCCATGCTTCCACAGGTATTTCATCTGGACCAACGGCCTTTCCATTTTTTCATCCTCTTCATAGCTGTCCTTACTTCCTCCTTGCTAATCCGTTGCACTTCCTGATTCACTATCTCCACATTATCCAACCTCTTCTCTCTCTCATTCTCTTCATTCATCAGCCTCTCATCTGCTCAACAAACTTTCCTCGCTTGTGAGTACGTTTCCATCTTTATCCTTTATCACCCTAACCTGCTGCACATCTTTCCCAGCTCGGTCCCTCTGTTTAGCCCACCGGTCCTTTTCTCCCTCCTTCGTGTCCAACTTCTCATACAACTCATCATATGCCTTATCTTCTTGTACTCTTGTCTATTTTCTGCATATCTCTGAATATTCCACTTATTCTTTGCCATCCTCTTCCTCTGTATACTCTCCTGTATCTCCTCATTCCACCACCAGGTTTCCTTTTCTTCCTTCCTCTGTCCAGATGTCACTCCAAGCACTCTTTTTGCTGTCACCCTTACTACATCTGCTGTAGTTGCCCAACTGTCTGGTAATTCTTCACTTCCACCCAGTTCCTGTCTCACCTCCTCCCTAAACTGAACCTTGCAGTCTTCCTTTTTACAACTTCCACCATTTGATCCTTGGCTCTGCCCTCACTCTTTTCCTCTTCTTGATCTCCAGTGTCATCCTACAGACCACCATCCAATGCTGCTTAACTACACTTTCCCCTGCTACTACTTTGCAGTCTTCAATCTTCTTCAGATTAACTCTTCTGCACAGGATGTAATCTACCTGTGTGCATCTTCTTCCACTCTTGTATGTAACCCTATGTTCCTCCCTCTTCTTAAAATACATATTCACCACAGTCATGTCCATCCTTTTGACAAAATCCACTATCCTCTGACCTTCTTCATTCCTCTCCTTGACACTAAACCTACTGTCGGAGATGGCTGAGGGGGCGACCCGGCCGGGACGCCCAGGAGGACCGGAGGAGGGCTTACACCTTCCCCAGACCATGTGGGGGCGACCACCCTGGTACCTTTGGGGGCCATGGGTACAGAGCTATGAAGCTCAACCCTGTAGGGGCCCGTGGTCACCGCCAGAGGGCACCCCTATGCCTTTGGAGCCCTGGACCTCAGCACTTCCGCCACACCCGGAAGTGCTAGGGGGAAGAGGAGCAGGGACACCCGGAGTGCTTCTGGGGATGCAGCTGCCACTTCCGCCACACTGGGGTGTGTCAGTGGAAGATTGCCGGGACACACCTGGAGCACATTCGGGGGAATATAAAAGGGGCCGTCTCCCTTCATACAATGGCTAGAGTCGGGTGGAAGAGGACAAGGTCTTGGAGGAGGCAAGGAGGCGGCCTGAAGAGTGAGAAGTCAGTGTGTGTTGGCCAGGACTTTTGGGTACTTTGGGGTTGTGGCACTTCATGTAAATAATGGATTGTGTAAATAAACGTGTGTGGAGTGATTACAACGTGTCCGCCTGTCTGTGTCCAGGCCAGACGCCACACTACCCATCACCTCTTCTTCTCCACTATTCCCTTCACCAACATGCCCACTGAAATCCGCTCCAATCACCACTTTCTGTCCCTTGGGTACATTGTTCATCACTTCATCCAACTCACTCCAAAAATCTTCTTTCTCACTCATTGCACACCCAACTTGCGGTGCATATGCACTAACAACATTCATCATCACACCTCCAATTTCCAGCTTCATAATCATTACTCTGCCTGACACTCTTTTCACCTCCAAAACACTCTTGACATGCTGTTCCTTCAGCATGACTCCTACCCCATTTCTCCTCCTATCCACACCATGATAGAACACTTTGAATCCACCTGGCCTTACTCCCCTTCCATTTAGTCTCTTGCACACACAATATATCAACCTTCCTTCTCTCCATCATATCTGCTAACTCTCTCACCTTACCAGTCATACTGCCAACATTCAAAGTTCCTACCCTCAGTTCCACTCTCTTTACTTTCCTCCTCTTCTTCTGCCTCCGGACACGTCTCCCCCCTTTTCTTCCCCTTCGGCCAACAGTAGCCCAATTTCCGCCAGCATCCTGTTGGCTAACAGTGCTGGTGGCGGTTGTTGTTAACCTGGGACTCGACCAATCTGGTATGGAAATTTGTATTGTTGTTCGCATATTGATTTGGCAAAATTTTACACCGGATGCTCTTCCTGACTTAACCCTCCCCATTTATCTGGGCTTGGGACCGGCACAAAGAAACACACTGGTTTGTGCATCTCCTGTGGCTGGGTTAGTGATGTTAAGTGCAGTAATAGTGCGGAAATGAAAGTCTGCGAGAGTGTCGGGCTGCTTACCCACAGGCATTTTCTGTCAAACAGCTTCCTCCCCAGTTTTCAATGCGTATCTGCACTCCCCCCCATCTATGCTGCCTGACATCCCACAGCACCGATGAAGAACTGATGATGCATGATGACCTCTGCCACATTTGGCCTCAACAGGCCCCTCTGCCTGACCTCTGGCAAGCCTGCCACAGCATTACTCCAGGTCCAAACACAGTCTCAGGGGTCTCACTTACTGCAACCCACCCCCACGTTACCCATAATGCACCCTTCTGAGTTTCTGCTGACATGAATGTAAAAGTCAATACCAGGAGAGTGTGACCCACCTCAGTCAGCAAAACAAGCAGCAGTGATGGGGTTCTAAAAAAGAAATACACAGATGGGCCAAAACAACACTATGATGTTGCTCCTCCATGTGCCAACCTGACAAGGCATGGACTCTACAAGACCTCTGAAAGTGTCCTGTGGTAAATTAGCAGCAGATATTTGCAGACTTAAAATTCAAAGACATCTCATGGATACTCGATTAGACTGAGATCTGGGAAATGTGGAGGCCAGGGCAGCACCTTCAGTTCTTCATCATGTTCCTCAAACCATTCCACCAACAGTCCACGCAATGGGACAGGGTGCAATATTCTTCTGAAAGATGCAACTTCCATTGGGGAACACCATTGCCATGAAGGGGTCTACTCCACATCAAATAAATGCCCACATGAATGTCCAGACTGAGAGTTTCCCAGCAGAACTTCGCCCAAACCGTGACACACTCTCTCCAATGGCTTGTCCTCTTTCCACAGTGCATCCTAAGGCCATCTCTTTCTGAGATAAACACCACACACATCGGGATGGGATTTAGTTTTGGTTGTATCTGTTGGACCAGACGACCTTCTTCTGCGGATTCTAGAGTCCAGTTCTGATGTTTGCATGTCTATCATAGGTGCTTTTGATGGTGGACAGGGGATAGCATAATGGACACTACGACGTGTCAGTGGCTATGCAGTCTCGCTGCACTGTGTGTTCTGACACATTATAACCATAAAACATTGTTAATATTATTTGTGCCACAGTAGCCCATTTCTTGGTTCTTGCCTGTCAGAATAGCCTTCGTTGACCTCTTGTATCAATGAGTCTTGGCAGCCCAACATCCTGTCAATGGCTTGTGGTTTTTTCCTTCCTCAGACGACTTTCATTAGGTGCTCACCACGGCTGACCATGAGCACCCCACAAGCTTTTGGGAATGCCCAGACTCAACCATCTGGTCATAACAACTTATCAAAGTCACTCAGGTCTTTACACCTGCCCATATCTTCTGTACTGAAAACGCTGACTACAAGTAACTAATGTCAGCTTAACATATACCTGCCCATGACTTGTGCCATTGTTATCAGATAGTCAGTATGGACGGCAGTCCACTCACACATGTACTCCCACTTATTCATACCTTCCAGTTTAGAGAGGCCAGTCAGCCAAGCATGCAAGTCTTGGCGATGTGGAAGGAAGCCCCAAACAGACAGTGACCGTATCGTATGTCTCACCCTGTGTTTAGTAGACTTCATTACCCGCATGTTCTCACTGGAAGTGTGTTGAGCATGTTGGGCTGTCAATGTCTGCTGAAGCCTCCATTTTACTTTTCATTCTCAAGCACCACATCACACTCAAGGCCAGCAATGAGTTAATGGGGCACACTAGACTTGTGAGTTTACATCACGTCTTTCACATTCAGCACCAACCTAGTTTAAATAATATAATACAATTTGTTCTGCATTAGCACACTGTAAACAAATACAATCAGCGAGACCCTGTCAGAATCAGAACTCAAACTTTCACATTCGGCATCAACCCAGCTTTAACAGGTGGCTTGGCAGATAATCTCATATCCACTGAATCATCACAGAGGGACTTGGACAGCACACAGGAAGTTTAATGTAATTAAATGTCAAGTATTATAAGTCGGAAGTAAAAACGTTAGCTTTGAATACAAAATGGGAGGTCTGAAAATGTAAAGTCCACCTTATGAGAAGGATTTAGGAGTCATAGTGGACTCGTCTCACACCTCCAGGCAGTGCTCAGTAGCCATTAAGAAGGCTAACAGAATGTGAGGTTATATAGCGCCCTGACGTGTGGAGTGCAAGTCACAGGAGGTTCTGCTGAAACTTTATAACACACTGGTGAGGCCTCATCTGGAGTCCTGTATGCAGCTTTCATCTCCAGGCTACAAAAAGGACATAACAGCTCAAGAGAAAGTGCAGAGAAGAGCAACGAGGCTGATTCACAGCTACAGGGGATGAGTTATGAGGAAAAGTTGAAGGAGTTGAACCTGTTAATCGTTTAATGTCAGTAAATGTAAAGTATTACATGTAAGAAGTAAAAAAATGTGAGATTTGAATACACAATGGCAGGTCTGAAAATCAAAGGATTTAGGAGTCGTAGTGGACTCGTTACTATCAGCCAGGCAGAGTTCAGAAGCCATTAAGAAGGCTAACAGGTTATATATTATATAGCGCCTTGATGCGTGGAGTACAAGTCACAGGAGGTTCTGCTCAAGTTTTATAACACACTGGTGAGGCCTCATCTAAAGTCCTGAGTGTAGTTTTATTGTTCATATAACAAAAAGGATATAACAGCACAAGAGGAAGTCCAGAGAAGAGTGATGAGGCTGATTCAGGGCTACAGGGGATTAGTTATGAGAGAAGATTAAAAGAGCTGAGCCTTAAGGAGATGAAGAGGAGACCTGAGTGAAGTGTTTAAAATTATGAAGGGGATTAGTCCAGTCGATCGAGATGGTGACTTTAAAATGAGTTCATCAAGAACACAGGGACACAGCTGGAAACTTATTAAGGGCAAATTTTCTCACAAACATTTGATAGTTTTTATTTACACAGAAAGCCACAGACACATGGAATAAGTGACCAAGTAGTGTGGTAATCTTTAGGACTTCAGGGACCTTCAAAACTCGACTTGATGTTATTTTAGAGAATTAAGTGGATAGGAACAGTGAGCTTTGTTGGGTTGAATGGCCTGTTCTCGTCCAGATTGTTCTAATAACACAGCACAGTTTGTTCTGCATTAGTACAATGTAAACAAATACGGATTGCGTGACCTTCTCAGAAGTGCGTTGTGTCAGTGGAGAGCACTGAACTCTGTCTTTTTATATAGCACCTTTCACATTCTACGTTAACCCAATTGTAATAATACAGTACAATTTGTTCTACATTATTACGTCTCTAATAAACATGGCTTGCGTGACCTGCTCAGAATCGCACTGTGTGAGTTGTGAGGACTGAACTTTGTGGTTTAATTTAGCACCTTTCTTAGTGAGCACTGTCCCAAAGCACTGAAGATTTTTTTTTGCTGCTTTTTTGACTTACACTCCAGACTTAGAAAAATGAACTTGACAGCAACTGGCAGGGTTGGTGCCTGGGCTTTGAAAGAATTATGTTAAAAACATCAGAAACTCCTAATTTTCTTTTTTGGGGGGATTGCTTACTCTTGGGAGAGCTTCATCTGTAGAAAGGTGCTATGTAAACAAAGTTACTGATTGATTTATTAACCTTCTTGATTTCTTCAAGTACCATGTAATTGCATTTCAATATGCGCCGCCAGGAGATGAGGGTGCAGACTGTGTGCTCCACTTGTGCGTGACTGCAGAAGCTAAATGTCAGCTGCGAGCTGAAGAAGCACCACCGGCTAATGCATTTCCCTGACAAATTCCCAGATAGGTGCCCATAGCCAGCTGGCAGCACTGAATTTTAGAGTGACAACCATTAGGGGACTGCAAGTTCCACGCAGAGAGCGCCTGCACCAGGAGTCAAAGTCAAGTCCCTGGCTCTGCTTTTGGCATCAAAGCTGCTACACCACCGTGCCACTCAAAAAAGGATTCCCATCCATCTATCCATCCTTTCATTTTCTACACTTCCATTTTTTCCTTACAGGATCAAAGGGATCTTGAATCGATCAATCCCAGGAGCATTGGGTACAGTGGGAATCAACCCCAGGTGGGACACCATTGCACTTGCCAATTGCGGGCCAAAAAAAACTTAACACTTTAACTTGTATCAAAAACTTTGGGGTATTTGGGGAGAAAACTCAAGGGACCAAAAGGAAAATGTGCAAACACAAATTAGTCACCTGATCTATGGAGACCAGAAAGAATACGGGACAGCTCCTCTGGGGCAGCGTGACTGGGAGTATCAGAGTTTTACAATGCTGTACATAAACACGGCTCATACAGTACACACAATGGCTGTACAGAATAAAAACAAACACATCGAGCCTTCAAAGCAGCCCATGTAATGAGGTACTTTAAACAACGTGACGTGCCCCTGCTGGGGGTGTTTGGTGATGTCGCCATGCTATCTACAGCCACTTCAACACGACTTCAAATGAATTAGAAAGAACTACACAGCCACTCATGCTGAGAGCCAAACACGTCTGTCCCTCCCAATGCCCCTGTGTGCTCCAGTGGCCTGGGGACATTAACAAGGGTAACAAATTGGTTGTTATCTGTCCCACTTTCACAGTGCATTATGTAATCATGTAAAGAATTGAATTAAAAAAATCCCAAAAGCCTTTGCCTCAGGTTGACTGAAGATACCAAATTTGCTGCCTCTAGGTGTGTGTGCGTGAGTGGGCTCAGTGAAGGACTGACACTTGTCCAAGGTTGGTTCCTACCTTCATCCCAATACTTGTAATACTGCCGTTACCCTGCAGGCCTGAACCAGTTTAAGCTGGCTTCAGAACGTTATTTTTGAATTTTGGCCCATCTGCCTCTTTTTAGAGATTGTCGCTACAGTAATGATATAAACAATTTGGTGTAAGGGCAAAAATTCCACTTATTCCAGCCTCTGGTTATCTAGTAAGCCATTTCCACTGGTATTCTGATTTGTATCTGAATTCTCCCATCCAAGTACCCTCAGAGCCAGGCAGTAAGGCTCCCTAGTGACCAGGCTGCTAAACTACACACACCAAGTCAGTACCCACTGCTGGTGTTACGGTGGTTATTCATAATTCTTTTTTGTTGATGTTTCCTTTTCTTCTGCCCGAGGGCTTGAAACTTAGTCTGACACGGAAACAAGTCGATACTGAAAGGACATCATTTTTTACCAAAGGCACTTTACACTCTAAACAAATCAGAGTCAAAAAGAAATATTATAAGATTGGAAAAAAAAAACAGAATAAAGAAGTAAACACGCACAAAGTTTTTTTTGTTAATATTCAAATCACAGATGCTGAACAGTCTTATCGGTCCAGTATTTAAGACATCGTGTTAATAATGTCACATGCAGTGTTGTACATAAACACCCCCAAGTGACCAAGGGTGGCATTTTGCCAACAGAAATGACAACAATGGCATTGTGGAAAGGCAATGTTAAAGCTTCACTGATTATCTCCAATCAGCAAAAAGTTTTTAAGGAGAAAAGACATAATACAAGACACAATGTGTAAGTCAAAACACGATTGACAAAGGCCCAAGAAGGAATATGCAAGAAGACAAGTGCCAACAGAAACACGGAAATCACACACACGAAACATTAAAGTTTTCATCTATTCTTATATGTCGAGGAACGGCTCAGGTGAACTTTATGCTGCCATGCCGGTGAAATCAGTGCTGCATTGTCCTAAAGTATTATGGGATTGTTTCCACAGAAACAGATGACACAAGCACTCCAAAACTGCAGCGCCAATTGGCAAAACAAAATTGGTGCCAAAATTCAAACATTTAAATAACGCTTCTATTTGAGGATCTAATTACAGAAATGAATTCTCTGTGTATGAAAACTCTTCAAAACATGTTGTGAGCCACCCTAACCTCTGACACAGACAGGCAGGACACAGGTTCAGCTCAACACCTGTGTTTCTTTACAGTTATTTTACCAATCACCAACACCACACCAGTATACAGTCTCTTCTCTTCCTTAATGCCAGTCCATCCACCTCCACTCTTCATCAGGCTTTGTCCACTCCTTCCTCCTCACTCTGGCCTACTTATGGAGTGAGGTGGCTCCTTTAAATAGGGCACCTGCTAACAAGCTTTTTCATGGTGTGACCAAATAAGGCCCTGGAAAGGTCCATGTGCCCCCCTGGCGGTGGCCATAGGTTCCAACAGGGTTGAGCTCCCATGCTCATAGCACGTGGGCCCCACTGGAAACCAAGGGGGCTGCCCTCTAATGGTCCGGGGGATAAACTGTCCTGATAACACCTTGAGCATCCTGACTGGGTAAGGATTCTGGCCACCCGCCATAATGTATAATGTAAAAAAATGAAAGAAAATGTCAATTATGACAATATTAACAATGTTCTAGAAGCAATACTGTTGCATAGTTACTAGGGTTTTGGTTACTGTTTTTATTTTTTAGATTTTTTTCCACATGGATTTTTGAGATCAAACACTCGTTTTTGGGTTTGTGAGGCTCCTGAATAGGATTATGACTTTTATTTTTTAGAAAATCCAATCACTTAAAAATGTATCAAATTTTTTGGACCGTGTCATCCACCATTTTATATTTCGCAATATCGCCACTATGTTTGGTTTCCGTTGTCAGGACCACTTCATGTATTGCTTGGGGTGATGGGATAAAAGATCCCCTAGGAATTGACTTCCTTAGCCAAGTTGCTGAAATACAAAACTCTTTTTTTAAATGTTTTTGGTATCTTTTCCTAGTTCTGACTTTATTGCTCTTTATTTTTGACTATGATTTTTCTGTCTCGTTTTGGCTTTGACGTTTGTGATACATTTCTGTCACTCGTCTATTCTCTCGGTCATTTCTCAAATCCAGTCAGTGTGCTGATTAGTACATTAATAAATATTCAGAAATACTTCTGGATAAATTAAATGAAATCTATAATTTCATGCATATTTTTTTTCCAGAGAAGAATGTATTTGACCTGAAATAAGTTTTTAAAGTACACAGCTCATAACACCGTTGTATTCTTTTTAGTTTTTTCTTACCCTTTGTATGTTTTCGATTTTGGAGTTTTTGACTTTTGTACTAGTTTCTTGTCTTAATGAAAATAATATTTATGCTGTTTCATCATTTAATGCTATGTTTCCCTGTAAACAACCTGGAATCACAGAGCGTGTGACTTCACCAGAGTGACGTAATTAAAGGTAGCTGCCGATGTCCTGTCTTTATCCACGATAGTGGACTTCGCCAAACACTTTACTGCTTCAATTTACTGCAAAAGTCATTTGGTTTTTCTGGTTATTGACTTTCTGGCACATCCTTTTCGACTTGTCAAAAGATTATTAAATTCCTGATTCTGATCTCTTCTCCTGATCCTTTTCCCTACTCGCTGCTAGTTTTTTCCTTCCTGGTAGTACCACTAGCTCACTGCCCACCCCTAAGTGAATCACTCCACTCTCTAGAAGCAGCACTGAGTGGACAGGATTTGTAATACGTGATGGATAAAAAAAAAATCTTGTTGACAGCTTCTGACTGCAAGTGGCTGGCAAAGACTTTTGAATTTGTGTTGTGGTACAGTACACTTCCTGAGTGGGCCACTGTTTGCTCTCGATTATGCAAAGTACCAAACCAAACACTGAAACCACAGATAATCTTCCTTCTCAAAACAAAATGGCCATAAACAGATATGAAGGCTAGTGTTATTTTTGTTGTTCTGTTTTATTCCCATCCTGCACCCTGCTTTACAAAGAGGCTGTGTCCTCCACAAAGCAAAACTCCAGTGGAAGCAAAAGAATTCCTCCATGCCAATGCAAGAGCTGATCTGCAGGCCTTGAGTGCCATCTTATCAGAACGCGCAGAGCAACAGGCTTTCCTGTGGGGTGTCAGCCTGTACCTGATTAGTGAATGGAGAATGGAGCAGGTACAGGTAGTGAAGTTCACAAGGCTGCTTGCGACAGATGTTATGAGTAAGTGAAGAACAAGGGGAGGAAGTGGGGCAGATTAGGGGTTTGATAAAAGGATGTGAACGCATTTAAGCTCACATGAGACTGCACTGAAACGTCAAACTGATCAGTGACTTTCTGCCTGCCCGACTTAAATACCACTGAGGACTCGGCCATAAATTGGCACTAATCTTTCTCCTACAAGCTCATTGATTGGGTTGAATTTATTTAACTTGCTTTTAAGGAGATGGGGTGCGACAGGGTGGTCTACATTTATTATTGTCTGTGTTCCATAGGTGCAGTGGTTAAGATTACTATGCTGTCACCGACATCAGGGCCACTACTAGAGATATAATGGTCCAGATTGGCTGGATGACTCCCTTGAAACCAGGACCATCGATAGGCACGTCCAAGATGAGCCGCACAATGAGGACACATAGCAGCAAGAAAGGACGGTGCACAGTGCAATTGTGCTTTTATTTTGAAATGCAAACAAAGTGTTCAAAACTAAGTGCAGTGCTTCTTCTAATAAATAAATAACAATAAGTAGCTTTGATTAAAAAGGTGTTCCAGTGGAGGTTAAAATCTTCAAAAAATATATAAATCCAAATATAAAAATAAGGTGAAAACTCTGGCAGACTTTATTCGTTAAAACAATCTCCAGGCATGGGGCTTCTTTTCTAAAACCAAAGTCTCCTCTGCTTACCCTTTTAGGTCTCTTTAGTGTCCGCCGACAGGTGCAGTCAACCTTTAACACCAATCTAGGCATTCAGCGGTGGACCCCACGTGGCCTGCTCCTGTCTCCCACCACTGTTGCTCAACCTTCAGGTGGGAAATGTCCAGAGAGGATGGTTGCTCAACAAGAGTGACCTCTGCTCCCCTCAAGTGCTGGCCGCACTTTCCCGACTGCCTTTATCAGCACCTGCTCTGCCTTAGTACTTCCTTTCTTTTCTTCTCACTTTTACTTAATTTTCTTCAATTCTGTTTCTCCTCTCCTTCCTGGTCAGACTCCCCCTTTTACACTAATGTGAGCACAGGAGCTGCAATCACAGATCCTGGAGTGCTAATGAGGAAACTGTCTGCACATTAATGCCTGGCCATTTAATTCCCAATCAACACCCTGAGCTGTGTGTTTTATATTTATTAAAAACCAGGCACCACCACGGACCGTTTATAAGTCACAATCACCTTGTACATGTGCATACGTGAGTGCAGCTCGAACTCCACCCTGAAACATCCGTATATGGAGCATGCTAATCAACCTCATACATATGGAATCAGGATGCTGCAGAACTTTATTGGATGGCAGAGCAGCCACTCCCATGCATGACACATTGAGACCCCGCCTCCTACATTTAAGAATATCTGGCTGTGCTCCACAACTGGCAGTACAAGACCATATGCAGCATTATTGGGTCTTTCATCTGTACTCTGGGGGTCCGGGAAAAGTGCAAAGCACCAGTGTCTGAGTTGGTAACCGTTATCGCCTGGCATACGTAATGATGTGATAGCTGTTACACCGAATAGTGCAAGCCATTTAAAACACATTAAGGCCAGCCACCACATACAGCATCACCACGTCTGCCAAAGCGACTTTGCTTCAAAATAAATGAATTGCGAGTTGATGCCGGCCACTGAGACACAAAGTTTGCCACATCTTGGATGACACATGCATTGATGGAATGTCACTGCCTACAATTCACAAAAGCAGGTTCATTCTCGTTAGGTGCCCTTATTATAATAAGAGTGCAGTAAATCGCTCTGATTACTTTAGAAGAACCAGACACGGCTGCAAATTAAGTTTTAATATATGTTAATATATGTTATATATGTATCAGTATACTGCTGCTGGATTATGTGAATTTCCCCTTGGGATTAATAAAGTATCTATCTATCTATCTATCTATCTAATGTTGGCAAAAACACATCACATGCACCCACACTATACAAAAACTGGATGTGGCATCTCATAGGTTGGTTAATGGTTTCCAGACCAGTAGGCAAGATGGAGTGAAGCTTGGCTGACATATTCCTGGCATGTCATGCAGTTCCCTGAGAAGTGACAACAGGTAACCAATAAAAACTGACAAAAAAGGACATTCAGTGCAAATACACAGCATTGGTCCTCATAAATGGCAACTAAAATACAGTCCGTGCATGACATCCATCACTTTTGACGTGTAATTTATCATGTCAATGCACATCATAATAATGGCTCGATGATCTGAGTTATTATCTGAGCGATTTGTCATTAAGCTGGTACGGCTGAATTTCCTTCTTGATTGAGGGTTGGCTCATTTCCCAGTTTCCCCAAAATGCTGGGTACGCGTGGCTCAGAGTTGCCGTTTACATATGTAAGCTTTTGCGTTGAGGCTTTCTTTTTTTAAATCCCAACATTTGAGTGACAAAAAGAGGCTCAAAACATGTGTATGCAAGCTAAATAAGCGAGACCCTAGGTCACTGTCTACGTGGATTTATTCTCCCTGTGACCATGTGGGTTTTTCTATAAGATGCGAGTGTTTAATTGATGAGTGTAAATTGTCCCTGACTGGGGGACAACCTGCATAGGCTGCAGTTCCCTACTATGGAAATAGCAGTGGGACTGAACAACAACAATATTCATTTCTATAGCACATTTTCATATAAATGATGGAGTTCAAAGTGCTTTACAGGATGGAGAAAGAGAAAAAAGACAAAATATAAAAATAAAATTAGGCAACATTAATTAACATAGAATAAATGTAAGGACCAATGGCCAGGGAGGACAGAAAAAAAAAACTGCAGACGCCTGGAGGAAAAAAAAAAACAAAATCTGCAGGGGTTCCAAGACCACGAGACCACCTGGCCTGCCCCCTCTAGGCATTCTACCTAACATCAATGACCTCAGTCAGTCCTCATGGTATTCAGGCTTCACATGGTAGAACCTGATGATGTTGGTCATGCGGACCTCTGGCCTTCAATCCATCAATGGAGGGGCAGCATTGTGCTTTGATTGGGTGGTGGGGGCGCAGATCACCACCACAGAAAAACAGAAAAAGAACAGCAGAGAAAGTAGGGGTTAGTACGGATTTCAGAGCCACCATGAATGACAATGATAATTTAAATGCATATACAGAAAATCAGGATTTAACTAAAATGAAGCTATGAGAAAGCCACCTTAAAGTAATGAGTTTTTAGCAGCTGTTTAAAGTGCTCCACCGTATTAGCCTGATGAATTTCTATCTGTCAGCTATTCCAGATTTTAGGTGCCTAACAGCTGAAGCCCGCCTCATCCCTTCTTTTAAGTTTAGCTCTTGGAATTCTAAGCAGACCCTCATTTGAAGATCTAAGATTACGATTTGGAGTGTCAGGTGAAAGGCATTCTGGGATATAGGATGAAGCGGATTATTGAAGGCTTTGTAAACCATCAGCAGTATTTTAAAGTCAATTCTAAATGACACTGGTAACCAGTGTAGTGACATCAGAACTGGTGTGATGTGCTCAGATTTTCTTTTCCTAGTTAAGATTCTAACAGCTCCATTCTGCACTCGTTGCAGTCGATTGATGTCTTTCTTGGGTGGTCCTGAGAGGACTGCGTTACAGTAATCTAGCTGACTGAAAACAAAAGTGTGAACTAATTTTTCACCATCTTACAAAGTTGTAAGAGGTCTAACTTTTGCTATATTTCTTAAGTGAAAAAATGCTGTCCTAGTAATCTGAAGAGAATGAAAGACCCCCATCCACGATGCATGCATCCTTTCCTCTTTGTTACAAAGTCAACTCGTTGCCAAAAGCGTTAACATTTTAGAAATACACTGAACTAAGTTAGTATATTAAAAAGGTTGCTTATAATAATATTTTTCCAGCTTGCAGTTTCAAAGATGCCTCGAGCGAAAGCCGCCACTGTTAGACAACCCAGGAAGCCACCTCAGACGACACGAGGATAAGTGTGCAAAAATAAAAAGGGAAAGGCAGCAGGGTTGAGGGGGAGCAACAGCTCGGCTTTTGGACAGGAAGCGATGTTGGGGGGGGTGGGATGTTGGTTACTGTGAATAGGGGTCAAGAGCTTTTTGAAAGGTGACGTCAGCAACATCAGAAAGCCAAACCAGTCCGTACAAATGGAATGAAATAGCCGGACCACCTAATGCTGCCCCCAAGGACATTTTCTAGGTTTTCCTTTCCTTCCTGCACCTCCCTCCCAACATTTTCTTTCTGCTGCCGCAGAGCTACTGCTTCAAAGTGCGAGTTCTTTACAGAAGTGTGAATGTTCTTGGCGTAGAGCAGGGCCGTCGCTTATAATCCCTTTAAAACCTAAATAAACCAATTTTCTCTGTGGTTACGACTTGTTAGGGAGGATTTCCTCTGCTATTAGCCGTGCATTTGCTGAAGGCAGGCAGCCAGGTGACTCGAGGCTGACGGATCTCCCAGGGGTTCTTGGAATTCAGGTGCAGCCAAGAGTCAAGGTCAGAGCCCACCAAAATAAGCCCTGTCGTAAATGGACTGAGGACAAAATCAAAGGGTCACAATCTGCTGGGGCTCTGCTGCTGCTGTTATAGGGGGGCATAAAGGAAAAAAAAATAAAATGATGGATGATACAAGTGACAGGCAGGAAACGCAGCCCTCGGTTTTCACGGGTAACCAACACTAAAATCTCTTGTTTGGGACGAGGGCTGCAGAGAGGCATCGCTCGTATCCAGCCCTTTGCTGTCACAGAAGCCCCACTGATGGCTGATATCACTTCTTACTAAGCATTGTGTGTTCTGTGATTGCCCTTTCTCCACGCGCTTTAATAACTTGGTTATTCATGGAAACACGGTTTCTAAAATTTCATGTAAACTCTTATTCCAGTTAGAGGAACTGAGATAATAGTCTCTGAGAAAAAGGGTTAACATTACATAGATTTCTTCACGACTGACTCAGTGTAATGGACAACATGGGTCGGCTGACATCCTGGCCGGGATGAATGATTCCTTACCAGACTGGGAGGCCTTTTTAATGGAAGGAAGTGGGTGGATGGGAATCCTTGCCTGGCTGGTAATGTTTCCTGGTCAAGACACAGATATAATGGATAGACAAGGGGAGACTGTGTCCCAGCAGGGCCATGTGCCTCCCCAGTACACTCTCCTGTCATGGGGAGCTTCCACCTGACGCGGACGTGCTTCCTGGATGCCATGTGATAGCACCTATGGCACTCCTGGGTCTGGTATAAAGGAACATCCTCATGAAAGGACAGCCTGCCTCCTCCAGCAGCTCCCCTTAGTAGTACCTGAGAACACTAACAGGGCTGCCCACCAAAACTACAACTTCATGCGGATCTGTGTGTGTTTAAACGGGATGCACGCCAGAGGGATGTCAGCATATGGACATGGGAAGCAGTCTTCCCCTATCCATCTATTATAACAACGTCCCGACAAGGAAAGGTACCACTAATCAACATATTCGGGATGCCTGTCCACCCACATCCTTCCATTAAAAAAGCCTCCCGGCCAGGTAAGGGTCCATCCAAACAGACCGGGATACAAGCCAACCCATGTTGTCTAATACATCAGTTATGTGGCCACATAAACCCTTAACCGGGTTACACTTCAGGATCTTGTAGTCTGTGCATGTCTGTTGCACTCTTTTAGCCTGTGCTTCACATTTGAATCCACCAGCCATGGGTTGAAAATGGCGGAAGGTTCCATACGATCAATTTCCCGAGGCAAATACTCAGATGCTTGAATTATTCCTTCTCCCGGCTGAAATAATCTACCTCTATATTTCAGAAATCGCTAAATTTGTGTGGATGAGATGAACATACAGTGCTGAGCTCTGTAGCAAAAATCTTAAGAGCAGTAGGGAAGTATGCTAAAAGTAACGCACATTACTTTTTAAAGTAACGAGTAACCTAGCATGATATTCATGTTATTGAAGTAAAGATTTCTGAGTAATTATTGCAGCAGCGCTGGGGATAAGGCAAGAAGCACACTTACTGGTATGCCAGTCATATACAGGGCTCAGTCACGCAACAAAATGCAAAAGAGTGAGCTGTGTAAAATCCAGTAGCAGAAACATCAAAATAAAAAATGTGATTAGTTTTAATTCAGCTGTTTGCTATCAGCATGTTGAGACAGTGTGTGATCAGGTGGCGCAGCAGCCAGTGTCAATACTTTGAATCTCCAGGGACTCAAGGTGGAGATGTAAAAAGGGGACTGGTGTGATTTACTTCACAGCATGTGAAAGACCAAGCATATCTATCTATCTATATCTATACACAGTGTATATATATATATATATATAATTTAAAAAATCTGTCTGTCTGTCCACTTTTCACAAGAGAACTACTTAATAAATTTAGATTGGGTTTTTTTCTATAATTTGCTTGAACATTCCGGTTGATTTTGTGACTTCTCTCCTTGCGCTTAGTATCACAATTCACTTGCGGCACTGATTTATTTGCCTGAATCCGAGAAAGAGGCTGCGGGCAGAGGGGAGGAGGAAGGCGTGATGTGCCTCTGTTCGAGTCGCTCTACCCGTCGCCACGTGTTGGAGCGCACTGCCTCAGCTTAGCTAGCAATACTGGTTTGTTCAGCAGATATTATCATCTACAGATTGTTAAGGAGTAATGTTTGACGGGTTTCAGAGAGAGATCACAGCTACGTGTCATTTAGAGGGTAGCTGCTGATTGCCAGAGATGATCACGTGGCCACGCGGGGGACACTCTCCAGTCAGAGCTGATCACGATCAGTATTACAGTGCCAACGTTTGACTCTGGAGCTTACCTACCTTCCGCTTGTCCAGAATTACATTTATTTTTATTATTGATTTTTAAAGTTTGTCCTGTTTCAGTACAATGTAGGTAAAGCTGCAGGGGACCGCTAGTTTATTTATAAAACAAGAAAATGATCACGGGCTCCATGCTTATTTGCAGATTGATGGTGGCCGATGAGGACGCTTTACCAGCATTTGCACAGCTTAATGATGTTGTAATGTTTTGCTAAAGGAGAACTCCATAAGTGGACTTGAACGTGTCAATCAGTCAATCCATTAAGCAACACAGGAAGCCATGCAGGGTGCCACCATCTGAGGGGCATGACTTGTGATAGGTAAGTGGTGCACATTCAGCACATCAAAGGGGAAAACATTGTAGAAAGATGGCAACAATGTCTATGTTTCCAAGGGTGTCATCAAACTATGATGATAATGAGTGGATGCCGTTACTGAAAGTAAACCCAAGGTCATTGAAGTCTAATAATACTGACCACCCGCTGTGGACAATGTGGGGCAACGTCCGTCAAGTCTAACCAAGGTTCCAAATGGGCTTCGAGTGGCACTGTACTCATGTAAATGGGGGGTTTAAATAGACCAGGTCACTTCTGGTCTTTCGCCTTATCTTGGTTTCGTGTGTGTATTTAAATAAGCAGGCACAGAGGATCACTGCCATCAGGGCTTTGGGTGCCTCATTTATTTTTAAGTTCATAAATCATAACATCAATTATTGCACAGGCTGTTTCTGTCACAAGTGTTCGTCCCCGAGTTTTGCATGGCTTAGCAATGTCTTCATTGAGAAGTTCACACATGTGACCTTATCTCCAGCCTTTGCCTTGTTCTTGGATCAGTCATGTCACTGTATCCCTGGCCTGGGGTTACATATGCTGGAGGAGGCACAGCTGTTCAGTGAGGGTCTACAGTCCTTGTCACACACCCCCATAAACCTTTGTCACCATTGCTGGACACCTGTGTCCTTTAAGATTTATGGGACTCTATTTGTGCAGGCTGCGAGTTAATAGACACAGCTGAGAATATGGACAGTGAAAAATGGATCACACCAAATCTGATACGCTAGACACGGCCGTGCTAAGCACCCCACGCCAGGGACAAAGCCCTTCAAAGACAATTTAAAGATACAGTGGATACCCCTTCACTTTCTACTGTGATGGAGATTTCATTTTAAATGGACTGCTCATCAATCTACACTCAATAACCCATTAATAAAGTATCTATGTATCTATCTATCTATCTATCATAATGACAAAGTGAGGACGTGTCTTCTGAAAGGTTTGCAAATTTATTAAACATGAAAATCTGAAATCTGTCATTCATAGAAATTTTTAGACCCTTAATCCAGTACTTTGTCGAAACCCAGAGGCGGAGCTTCACAGAAGCTGTACCTGAAGAGAAAGGAACACTGGGACATCTGACCAGATCACCTCTGTGACCCGACATTTGCGCGATAGACATATGAGCGCCGATTAAAACGCGGCGTCAAAATCGCGAAAGGTTCATTAAATATGAATCACTAGTTCAAAGCATATATAAAAATGTTTATTTTAGAAGTCAATATTATGAGACGAAGCATGCCATCAGCACGGCACGCAGATAGTCCTTAAGATCACGCCAAGCTGCATATGTAGAATTGCAGCAAGACGTCTTGATAGTTGAGCGTATTTAGACTTGCTGGCTGCCTGACTGCTGGTAATTCCGCTTTGTATACGACGCGTTATGCTAACCCTCGACTGAGTTATTTGTTCGCGGCATGCCATCAGCAGTTATAACAGTTATAACCTAGCACATAAGGTGTACATAAAGCGCACGTACGCGTCCCACTCTCTTGGCCTCTCTCGCGATTTTGTCGAAAACCAGTTCGTGGGTTTGTCGCCGCTCATTTGTCCGTCGTGGTTTTGTCGGCGCTCATATGTCTATCGCGCTTTTGTTGGTGAACCGATCACCTCAGCTATGGCACTGTTCAGAAGATGTACAGAATAGCGGGGAAGCTTACAATGAAGATGGGAATCACCTTAGCTGAAGTTCCAAGGGGGCAGAACGGTAGCACAGCGGTAGGCTTACAGTAAGAAGACCAGGGTTTGTGTCCTGGGTCCTCCCAGTCTGGAGTTTGCATTTTCTCCCCATGTCTCCCACAGTCCAAAGACATGCACATTAGGTGGCTTGGTGACATGACATTAGCCCCTTATATGTGTGTATTCATCCAGACCAGGGATTGGTATTGCCTTACACCTGATGCTTGCTCTAGATAAGTGTGTTTAGAAGGAAGGTAGTTCTACTCACTAATCATGGTGTCGGAGAGTGGTGACCTATTGCATGCTGATTACCACAAGTATTTGAGAATATCACTCTACTCTGTACTTATGACAATAATCCACCTTCATAAAAGGATAAGTGTTCACACATCTGTGGGTCCGTCTGGTTGCTATGTCTGTCATTCCAACACACGAAACATTACAAACATTTGTAGTAATAAAATGCACTGCATTTGTCATTCCAGATGATAACACATCACAAACATTAACACGGCTTTTACAAATCTCATAACAAATGGCATATAAAAGACATGTACGCATTGTATTTGTAATTCCAACAGATGGCGCATCACAGACATTAACACTGCTTTTACAATTCCCATAACAAATGGCATACAACATAGACCTGTGCATTGCATTTGTCATGCCAGTATATGGTGCATCAGAAACATTTGTACTAATGCATTTTATTATTACAAATGTTTGAAATGCGCCATCTGTTGGAATGATTAATACAATGCATTATATTACTACATGCATTACAAAATAAATTCCAATGGTTGGTACACTGCAAACATTAGTGCTGAGGTCTCTGTTAATCATCTAGATATCAACCCTTCTTATAAAGGTAGCAAGGCAAGTGACCCCATAAACCTATAAGAACTGATATCGATAACCAAAGTTCACAAAGCAACAATAACCTCACAGTTTATTATAAAGTTAAGTCAAAACCAGAGGTGACATGGACAACATAATGTCACGCATTACATGGGGAATATGCACCATATGCAGTGGAATAGCAGCAAAGCATTTTCAAAATGACAGCATCCATGATAAACAAAAACACCAAAAGCCAGCAGTCAAGACATTACTTGTGCATTCTGGACACTTGTGTGCTTTCTTGTGTTTCCTGTCACTCAAATGCTTTTGAATTTCATGCTTCAATTAATTACTTGCAGTAAATCAGTAACACTCACAAACTTTAAACTCCAAAAACTCCAAACTCCTCCAAAACCAAATGACCTCCGACTCCTGAGCCTTCTCAGCAGACGTGCAGAGCCAGAGGGAGGGATCACGAGTCATGATGTCAGAGTGACCCCGCCTCAGACCCACCCACCAAAAACAAGGAACAAGGAGTCACATTTAAAGGAACAGTGTACAATTATACTCATCACAATAAATATGTTAAAAAATGAAAAAATATAAAAAAGAGCAATAAAACACACATTACTCCCTAGCAGTTTCAGCTTTGGCTACATGACTCGGTAACTTATTCCAGACTGTCCCAATCCTTTGTGCTTCCCAAATTGCTGTTACAATTTGAGATGTCAAGAGCACCTGAAACAAATAGTGCCAATGAAAGTCAAAACTTAAACTCAACCATCTCCGATTGCCATTAATAAGACAATCTCAACACCTTCATTGTAAGCAGTAATTCAATAACAGTTACATTTTAATTTAAAACAGCATGATGCCTGCTATTGGCAATGAAGTTCACTTTAAAAAGAAGAGGCGGGCATTTTGCCAGAAACCATCAGCCGAAAGGCAGTGGCGTATACAGAGTTTACCACTTGGCCCAAAGATTATTTTCTTTGCATAAAAACTCAAGCAATGCCTGACTATGAATGTTGATAAAGGGGGATTGCGCTGAAAAAAATCTGCATTTGTGAGTTCTCTTTTCTTTTGGGTTGCTTTAAAGGCAACGTTGGCGATCATTCTTGGAATTGCCCTTGTGCAGTATACGAGGGTAAGTCAATAATTATCCGCCCTTTTGTTTGGATTGTGTGGACACATGGTGTGTCTGTGGTCGCGGTGGTAAAGCTTCGACCTTGATCAGTCGGTTTCTCTTTGTCATCAGCCCTGGCTGGGGTTCAAATGACTCTTTTCTGTCTCTTCTGTTCATTATTGATTCTTGGATTCGTGTTGACTGTGTGCATCTTTCTTTATTTTTGGTTTTGTCTGTGTACACAACCTGCCTGTGTTATGCTCCATATTTTTTGTGTGGGTGGTCCCCCCAAAAGTGGGGCCACCAGCCAATCACCGCCCAGCGAGTTCTTGTTATAAATTCTATGTGCTTTGTGATTTTTCTCGATTTGTTTCGACCTTTTACTCTGTGTTTGGACCTTGCTATTGGAATCTGTGTTGCGACTTGTTTGATTTGGATTGCCATCTTCTTACTGGCAATTCTGTGTTGCCTTTGTGCTCCATGGAGCTTCATTGTGATTGCAACAGTGGCAGATTCAGATATGGGCAACATGAGCAGCTGCCTGGAAGGGCATTTTACTGGGGTCAGCACAGGGCTCTCACCAGAGATTCAGAATAACAGTTACAGCCTCGGCCGGTCCATCCATTAAGGTTGGCATTTATAAAATTTAAGGGGCGCATATGTCGGACACCCAGTAGCACGCGCTTCTTAAAGTCCCCATTATGTATGCAGAGAGATGCCATGTATGTACTACGGACATGGAGTAGGACCTACCCCACCTTGATTGACGGAGTCTAGTAATACTTTTTATGCGCCATCACTGGAGGAACTCCATTTATGAAAGGTAAAGGGCATATATTGTACTCCAAAAGCTCTGCAGTACGTGCACAGAGGGACGACATTTATGTATGTCAAGGAGTGCGCACCCTGGACACTGATTGAAAAAGTCTTCAAAGTCAAATACGGACTAGCCACTACGGGCACCAAGGAGTGTGCCGTTCCCCCACCCCACCTATGACTTCTAATGGGCCACCTCTGAATTGTAATACTTTTTTTTGTGATGAATTAATCCTTTATTTTATAACTATCTCTGCTACCTGTCTAAGACAGGTTGAAAATCTAACTAATCAATAAACACCTCAGGGTTAACAGTTGTAGCACACAATGTAAAACATATGTCTCTGTTATTTGTTATTTGGTATGGGATTTGTAAAAGCAGTGTTAATGTTTGTGATGCGCCATCTGCTGGAATGACCAATACATTGTGCATGTCTCTGTTATATGCCATTTGTTATGAGATTTGTAAAAGCAATGTTAATGTTTCTGATGTGCTATCATCTTAATTGACAAATGCAGTGCATTTTGTTACTACAAATGTTTGTAATGTTTCATCTGTTGGAATGACAGACATAGCAACCAGACGGACACAGAGATGCATGAACACTTATCCTTTTACTAAGGTGGATTATTGTCATATGTACAGAGTAGAGTGAAATTCTCAAGTATATGTGGTACTCAGTATGCAATAGGTCACCACTCCCTGAAACCCTGGTTATATTGCATATGTCTCTGTTATATGCCATTTTGTATGGGATTTGTAAAAACAGTGTTAATGTTTGTGATGCGCCATCTGTTGGAATGACAAATGCATTACATATTGCTGTTATATGCTATTTGATATGGGATTTGTAAAAGCAGTGTAAATATTTGTGATGTGCCATCTGTTGGAATGACAAATGCATTACATATATTGCTGTTATATGCTATTGGGTATAGGATTTGTAAAAACAGTGTTAATGCTTGTGATGTGCCATCTGTTGGAAAGATGAATGCAGTGTATCTAATTACTAAAAATGTTTGTGATGCGCCATCTTTTAGCATGACAGAGACAAATCAAGTGGATGGTCACACAGACAGACACACAGACACTTATTCTTTTATTAAGGTGGAAGCGTCAGTGTCTGCTCCTATAACTAGCCAGGCCTTGGTGCCTCAAAGCAAAGCGGGTTGAGGAAAATGCATGGATAAGCTCAAATAGAAACTGTCAAGTAAAAAAAAAAAAACACTGAAAGTAAAGTGGGACAAAATACAGGAAACGGATCCTATAACAAGTATCAAATAAAATCCCCAGGGAAGCAGAGATTTCATATTTTACTGATAATGTAATAAGGCAAGATTCTTCAAGACACGTACAATATAGTATTACAATGAAATACGGTCATGTTTCAGTACTCCTTGCAAAATGAATGGTAGTGTTGCAGTGACATACCACATTTAGCACTTATTTATTTTGAATTTTACAAAGTACAAATATTTCTGATTCATGTTGAATTATAAGCGCTGTTGCAACCTGTGGGTGTCAGCGAGTTTTGGTTTTATTCTTGTGGTCTTTGCTCTAGCAATGCGTTGCATGAAAATTTTGCTGTGAAGTCCTATTAACAGCTGTCAGCAACAATGCCACTCATCCCCCTTCCACTTGCATTTATTTTTAATTTGCAACAGACTGAATTTGTTGAGTAAGGTTTGTTTATTTTTATTTTTTCTACATTGGTGAAGTAAACCCACATCTTAGCCCGATAAGAGTTTCTTTTCAGGTCGGGTCGGGCAGGTTACGTTTATTTTCATCATTTAAGGACTCAATTCCATTGCCTTTTGGCCTCCCTGGCAAACCAGCAACTTTTCATCAGGTCAAAGGGTATAATTTATATTTCGTTTGGCTCGGCTCCCACTTCCTACAGTTTTCCTCTGCTAATTCTCCGCATGTGTCACACAATAGCTCTGCCAAACCTGTCTGTGAGTGAATGGGGAGAGGGCAGCAATCTCTAAATCGTTAGTAGATGTTTGAACATGTCTGAGCCTGACAGCTCGTAACTGAAAACTAAACCAAGTGTTTAGGGCGTGGGGAGGAGTGAAGCCCAGCAGGCTCTCTGTGCTTAATACCAAAGCGTGGTGGCTGCATGGTGGAGTGTCATGTTGTCAGCAGGGACGTTCAAAGTGGCCAAAGAGTAGATGAGCTGTTGCTAAAGAGTCATGTTATCTTCTAACCTGCTTAATTTCAGATCAGGGTCATTTGGGAGCGTAGGCTCAGCTAGCATAGGGCACAAAGCACATCCCAGGACAACATACACAACACCTGGGCCATCTTCACATTGCCAGATTACCTAACCTGCATATCCTTGAGCAGTGGGAGGAAACTAGAGCTTCTGGTAGAAAACCCACACAGATACAAGGAGAACATGGTGAGAACATACAAACTCCATGCAGGGAGCACCCTGGACGCAAACCCAGGTCTCATTACTATGAGGCAGCGCCGCTACCACTGCACCACCCTGTTGCTAAAGATTGTTAGCTTGTAGATTCCATAATGGATGTACAGGCATTTCGTCGAAGGATGAGGAACACATCCTTACACATCTGGGAGACCCTATTTGGATTGGAGGTGCAACCCAGCTGGGATGGTGCTAGGCTCCTACCAAGGAAGTATATCCCCTAGGGTGAAAGGTGGCAGGGTTCCATGGGACATGCAGTTCAGAAGAACAATTCCGTCGGGGTCCCTGGGTGTCATGGGATGGTGCTGCCAGGAAAAGGTCACCCTACTTTGGGAGGCTGACCATGCTATGCTATACCATGACGTCGGAAGTACTCCTGGGTCCAACGTTAAAGGCGCCATCTTGCCTCACTTAGGTGACTCAGAGTTAATATAATAACTAAATATAAATAAATGATTATACAAGGCTATTCAAAATGAAACTGCAGATTTCAAACATTTATTTCAGACAAACTGTATAAGACAGAAACACATTCCACACATCACTGGATAGAGGAAAGTTCAAAGTTTAAAAGCCCGCCTAAAAGTACCAGTTAATGCCACCGAGCACCGTTTCTCATTTATAGTAAAATGGCGACAACACCATAAGAGAAATTGTGTTTGGTTGAGTTTTGTCTGGTGTTTGGGACTCTTGGGCATCCCTGATGGCAAAATTCTAGTAGGCCTGTACCTGAATTTTCCATAACATATGCTGAGGCCAGTAATGTTAATATTAACTAAACTAAGAATGTCTGCCCCTTTAATCTACTGACTATTCAGACTTGTAAGTTTATGCACCGTTGACATCACAAAAAAAAAATAATCAAAGAAATGATGGGAGGTGGCACAGTGGTAGCGCTGTTGCCTCATAGTAAGGAGACCCGGGTTCGCTTCCCAGGTCCTCCCTGCGTGGAGTTTGCATGTTCTCCCCGTGTCTGCGTGGGTTTCCTCCCACAGACCAAAGACATGCAGGTTAGGTGCATCCTAAATTGTCCCTAGTGTGTGTGTGTGTGTGTGCCCTGCGGTGGGGGCTGGCACCCTGCCCGGGGATTTGTTCCTGCCTTGTGCCCTGATTAGCTCAAGCAGACCCCCGTGACCCTGTGTTAGGTTATAGCGGGGTGGATAATGACTGAAATGATGGGAAGCTGGTGCCTGGTCTATTTACTTATTCAATAAAATGTGTTAAAATTCGTGCAGGTCCCTTTCCTCGTTAAATTTCAGCATCAGAGATGAGTTTGTTTCATATGTCACATTGGATTTGGTCTTTGTGGCTGCAGCTGCTCTCCTTTTAGACGAGGTGCCTTATAGTATTAAATGATCATTTAAAGAACTGGGCTCTCCTCCATTTTCAAAGCTGCTTTATCTGTTTAAAAGTCCCGAGACCAGAGCCTAAAGTCGCAGAAACAGACACAAGGCAGCAATCAGCCCTGGAGGCGGCCCACCATACACTCAGACATGATCAGTTTAGAGTCCCCCGTACCACTGTGAGATACTGGAGGAAAACCTGACGAGCAACACAAAAACACTGTGAGTTCAATTCTGAGAGGCAGCAGCATTACCTACTGTGTCACCACGACCGAAAAAAAAATAAGCGCTTTGGAACTTTAATTTATTCTTTTTACTTTTTCACATATTTACTTTCCATCCATAGCAGTCCGACACTGCACAGTGGTGTAGCTCGAGTTCGTGCCACTCGGGGCGGGGCGGTGCTTCAATTTGCCACCCTCCAACATATCTGAAAATGTCAACCAATTTAAATAGATAATTAAAATGACATACAGAGAAAAATTAAGATCATTTTTGCATAGATGTATTCATATATAGAGAAACAGCAATAATTGTTCACATATAATTATTTATAAGCATCAGCTAGACAAGAATATAGTATACATGCACTGATAAGCTGTGTTCTAATCATTAGTTTAATATAATTACGCTGTGAAAACCTGAACCAGTGTGGTGTACAAGTGATAGGTGGGGATGCTTTCTGTGCAAAGCAAGAACGCATTTGTATTGTTAACGAAACAAAATTCTACATTGTAAATTAATAGTTTATCTTCCTAGAAATTCTTCTCGGTGTAACGTTTATGTTTATTTTTGTTATTGCCTCATAAATTTCAACTGCGGTGTCTGATGCTGTCACAGAAGGACAGTCTGAAAATGATTTTTTGAAGCATTTGTGGATACAAATCAGAGAATTTTACTTTTTTCTTTCATGAGTGATATTTTTCCGAACCCTGCTGCTTACACACGAATTGTACTGAGCCTTTTGGCCAATAATGCCAATAATGCCACCGCCCACCGCCACATTTAATGGCTTTCAGTGACGTTTTTTCTGTCTGTAATGTCAGGATTTGGGCTTGTAGGCACCACAGCTCAAAACGAATCTCTTCTCATAAATGAAACTTGGCGCATTTACTGCGTTGAAATGATGGAAGACTTGTTGATTTATTTGTAAAACTGATTATGTGCTACAGACAAGTACTTACTTTTAGTGTATTTTTATATATATTTATATTATATATATATATATATATACACACACATAGACATATACTAGGGGGTTTGCCCTCTGCTCACTTTGCTCGGCAAACTCCCCAGCCTGTGCTAAGTGCCAGCCACTTCTTGTCTCTGCCGATCGCGTTGTGAAGAGGAGGACTGAATGCACCCCAAGGAGATGCGGTCGCTCCTCCGAAACTCCCTCTTAAATGGTGATACAATGGGAAAGAAACACTTTTTTTTTTTTACGTCCTCTTTGCTTGATCAGCTGCTGGATGGCTTGCTGCTGCTGCTGGTTTTGTTTGAAAGGCTTTGTTATTCTATGGTGAGGTGACCTGGCTGGCATCTCAACATTTCTTGAGACAATTGTCTCCATACCTTGCATGACCACAATTGCTTTTGAACGCTGCCTGGAGGTTGATAGTGACGGGTCCACACCCAAGTCCTCCTCATAAGGTGTATTTTCAATTTTCAGGTAATCCCCCCACCCCCATTGTGTATTCAAATCAAACATTTTCACTTCCTACTTGTAATACTTTAACATTAAATTTCATCTGCCACAAATCTGGCCAAGCCTGTATGCTGTCCAAGTCCCTCTGTAATGACTCGATGGATTCTCTCTTAATATCACCAAATTCAGATAAGGTTCCCCGCACCATCAGCCTTTTCTTCCTGTGCTTTACCCAATTCTTCACCCATCTATGCAGCATACCCCGAACTCCCACTTCTTTTAGTTTGATGCCCACCTCTCATTAAATGCTACTGAAAGTCCATATAAAAGTGTACCTTCTTTAGCAGGTTGGTTGACCAGGCCTGAGAACATCGGACCTCCTCAGTTAATCTGATTTTGTCTTCTCTGACCTGCAATATAAATAAATGTATACTTGCATCAGTGATTGTGTGACAACAATAATCTGATGACCAAACTGAGCATCACATGGTTGGGGTCTCTGAGGGTATTCTGAACTATGAAGCAGCCAGTCTCCACATCAGTAGGGTCGGGAGTACTGGGGTCTCGGAGACACTGACAGTCTCCCATTTTGGTTTTACAGAACGCAAAAGAGAGTTTCTGGAGGAGGCGAGGTGTTGCTTCAGAGCGACTTGGCGGCAGCGGCAGTCAGAGGAAGCCCTGGCGCTGTGTCCAGTCTTTGACTCTGCAACGTGCTTTGGCTGTGATGGACTCACACTGCTGCCAAGCTGCTACAAAGAAAATGACGATTAAGTTTTTGTTTTATTTTGGTTTCTTTGTTCTTCAAATGCCACCTCCTCTATGTCAGACCACCCTCCCAGTCTTTTTTTTTTATTTTTGTTGGCTTGGAATTTGTTATGAATACCATTTTTTTTGCATTGGTTAAAAGATCCCAGGCTGCTTCAGGAAGGGATCAAGCTTTAGCCACGTCTGGGTTTAGAAAGTGTGGTCCTGATATCCCACCAAGTCAATAAAGTGGTTAGCTGCTGCCTCACAGCTTCAGAGTTCATCCATGGTCGCAGACTGTGTGGAGTTTGTCCATTCTCCCCAAATCAAACTACTATCCTCAGACCATAAGACTCCTCAACAACTACATATTGGCCTCCAGTCCACCTGCATTCACAACTGACTGACTTTATCTAACAGTTATAAAGTACAAGCTATCCAAAAGAGCACCACCACTCTCTTCTAGACCACTAGAGTGTTAATTGGGTATCACTTCACATTCCATGGATGCATGTTCTCCCTGTTTCCATAGCCGATTACTCCAATTAACTTCAGCATCACAAAGGCAGGTATGTTAAGCTACCTGGAGACTCATCTGACCCTTTATGAATATATGTTGGTGTCCAATTCCCATGATGCATTTGTGTCCCATGTAGGATTATCTCCAACTCTCAGAATATGCTCCTGCACCTATGATGGAAATTGCATTTTCAGAAAATGGACGAATGGATAGAAATATCCCGGA
Source organism: Polypterus senegalus (assembly GCF_016835505.1). Classification (NCBI taxonomy): domain Eukaryota; kingdom Metazoa; phylum Chordata; class Cladistia; order Polypteriformes; family Polypteridae; genus Polypterus; species Polypterus senegalus. The sequence continues at coordinate 82,741,171 of NC_053165.1, forward strand.
TTCGATTATGTAGGAGTGATGGGCGACGTCAGCCTGTGACAGGCTCACCCTAACGTCTGCTGCATTTAAATTCAGGCCTCACAGTATACAGAACGCTCCAGGTCATAATTCATCACCAAACAAAAAACTGAAATGAAATGCTGACCGAACATAAAGCTCCACACACCCACAAGACAAGCACCAGAATCCATCTCCCCCATCATTTAAAATGGGATTGTGGCGGCCAACCTGGAACTCAAAAGCAAAGCCCACACACGCCTTAGCACTTCAAATACGTTTTCAGTTAAGCCGCATTTCTCTGTTTATGTTAGGTCTTAGCCGGGCGGGTAAACATCAGGGAAGCCTTTGGGCGCTGCTCTTTACCTTATTTGGTTTGGGCTGCCAGGCTTGTTTGTGGCAGCCTTTCAAATGAATGAATTAAAACTTGTAAAAAAAAGTATTGTAATACACAGAGAATACTGCTAAAAGCTACAGAAGTGTTACATTTACATTTGTAATCAGTATATACTGTATGCTCGACTGGATTTACACAATCTTGGCATTTCGGATTGTAAGTCTTTTAAGCTCTTCCAGAAAAATAGGCCCCCCCCCCAACACACGAATTTTAACCAGTCCAGTCCAGAGGGGCGACGACTAACTGGGGACAGCCAGAGGCTTTCTATATCTCAGTGAGCTTATCACTCTGTGGATTCCAGAAGCACATCACATCCTAATCAAAAGATATTCCGGAAGAGATAAGGAAAACAGCTATTCATACCTTGGGAATGATTACAAAATCCTGTCTAAAAGCTCTGCCTAAAAATGGAGAAGGTTTGGAAGAACTGTGAATTTTATTGTGAGGCACTAGTGGATCTTGTCTGAAGTGGCACTTTTTCCAAGATCTTGCCTTACTATCAAACACACCACATGAGCTCCCAGGTCACAGTGACTGTTTATGTAAATTCTAACACAACACAACATATGGTGCAGTGGTTAGCGCTGATGTCTACTGTGCCCGGTGTCCCAGGTCCGAATCTCACACCCTCGTTTTGTGCAGGTGGATTTGCGCATTCTCTTTGTATCTGCTTGGGCTTTCCTCCTGGTGTTCTGCCCACATTGCCAAAGATGTACTTATTAAGCCGATGTCACATTACGCGACTTCTGATCAGACTTGTCGACTGCAGTTGCTGATCTTGTTGCTGGACCATCTCAATTTACACCCGTGGTTCTCGGAGGAGAGGAGTCAGGTGAAGAGAAAGAAATTGAGAGAAAGAGAAAGAATCATCTGCAACTCAACATCAGCAAAGTCAAGGAACTACTGATTGACTTATTGACTATTGGCCAATGAGGCTCTATGGCTGGTCACAATTCAGGGAGTGAATGTAGAGGTGGTCCATTTCTACAAGTACTTGGGGGTCCACAGCAGTGGCAGGTTAAACTGGTCTTATAATTCAGAAGAACCGTAGAAGAAAAGCTTTCTCAGAAAGCTGTGTTACTTTAACATGGGTTGTGACATCCTTCACATCTTCTACAACTCTGTGATGGCCAGTCTAGTGTGTTACTTCAGGAGAGGCCCACCAAATCAACAAGAGCAGGCTCAGTTATGGGATTAGATGTCATGAACGTAGCAGCGAAGGAAAGAATTAAAACAAAACTGAGCACCATTTTGGACAATTCAGCAGATCCTCCCTCTGATACACTAACATGGAGGACTTTCAGCTAACAAATTATTAAGCAGTATTGTGTCAAGAAATGTGACTTGGGCTCCTTCATACCTGGATAGTGGCTCACTGGGACTGGGACTGCCAAGTTAGGAGATTTCTTTCCTTTTCATTTTCTTCCTTCTTTAGTCATTCTATTGTATGTTTAGACTATAGTGTGTGTGTGTATCTGTCTGTCTATTATATAGTGCCTTTCACTATCCATCTATCTATAGTATCTCATTGTTCAGTCCACAGGGCCCCTTGTGACTGCAGGTTTCCTGTCACATCCCAGGTCGTCTGTTCAAAAAACCCTTAAACTGCCGCATACTTGGGGGTTAATGCACCCCTGGACCCTAAATACTTTCTTGCTGCACTTTTTAAGTAAGCTTCACAATTCACTAAGAAAAAGTGAAATTTTAATGGTCACATATTTTTCATGCAAAGAGCATCACAATTACTGCAACGTGGATCATTTTACACACTGCTAATAAACTGTAAAAACTATAAAAAAAAAAAAAAAACTACTGCAACAATATGTACAAAGTGCAACTGATGCCATGGATGAAACCCAATAAATCACCGAGCCAACTGCGCTTGAACTGGCTGCACACAAGCACAAAGAGGTACACGCCGACGCTGGCAGGCTAGTCTAGTGCAGCAGCTGAATCCCAGGGACTGTGATGATGATTCGCTAGGGGGCGCCAGTGGTCATGAGCTCAGACGCACGGACTGATCAGCTCCGGCGTGTTGGCAAATTGCACTGGAAACCAACTATAGCTGGTTTACGGCAGTTTAAGGGTTAATTGCACTCCTACCTTAAGTAAGTAAGCCGTTATTTCCATTTCTATGTTTTTCACCAACAGGTGGAAATTATAAATTGGATATGTCATTTTTTTTAATGAATGAAACAGTATACAGTATGTGTTAGACAGTTAAGAATTTTTTCTTTTTCCTTTTTTTTTTGGTATAATCAGCTAGACATTAGTGAATGCAGTGTCAACATGAGTAATGTGCTAACAAATGGTAAAAAATGCCTTACTAACCATTTGTTAAATCATTTTTAAATATTTAAAAGTACATTACCTAATGTATGAATTATCATTTAATAACATTTATAACTGTTTGAATGAACATGAACTCTTGATCTGTTAAAGATTTCATAATGCTCATTAATTGTTTATTAATGAAAGTTATTATAAAGTACTATTTTTTTTTATATTTCATGGTTAGGTGGATTGGCGATTCTAAATTGTCCGTAGTGTGTGCTTGGTGTGTGAGTGTGGGTGTGTGTGTCCTGCGGTGGGTTGGCGCCCTGCCCGGGATTGGTTCCTGCCTTGCGCCCTGTGATGGCTGGGATTGGCTCCAGCAGACCCCCGTGACCCTGTGTTCGGATTCAACGGGTTGGAAAATGGATGGATGGATGTTGCAGTTATTTATATAAATATTTACTAACTAGCGGTACAAAGATATCTGTCCTTTTATTAAGGTGGATTGGCACATATTTGTTTGACACTGAAAAAGGGTTGCGTGATATACTGAAAAACCCAAATTTTAAATGGCATGGTGCCAGCATTTTAGTATTCTCAGTGCCATTTCATTGTGTGGATGGCTAGGTATGTGTGTGTCATTTACCAGTGGAACACTTGTGTCACGGTAGCCATTCTGCTGGTTTGTACCCCAGATGAGATAGCCTTCATTGACCTCGCAAATTGAGGAGTCTTGGCCACCTAACACCCTACTGGCCCTCCTGGGACCACTGTCTGTGGGCACTTACCATGGCTGACCATGCGCACCACACGAGCTTTGCCATTTCAGAAATGCTCTGACCCAGTCATCCGGCCATAACAGTTTGGCCCTCATCAGAGTCACTCTGATCTTCCCACCTGCCCGTATCTTCTGCATTCAACACGCCAACTATGAGCACCAAATGTCAGCTTACCGTCCGATTCGTCCATGAGCCATTGTTACCAGACCACGCCATGCATCAGAGACTAGTATTGAACCAACAACAATGTTGTTTGTAGTGGAGCACCTTAACCATCAATCGGAGGGCCTTCACATGCAAATGATAACACGACATGTGCAGTTTCACAGAGAAGAGACTCCTGCAAAGTCACGCCATAAGTCAAGACAAGGATAGAAGCAGCAGTGTGCAGTCCAGCGCCTTAGCCACTAAGCTGCAGTGCCATTTGATGAATTGTTACCACACAAGTCTACACTTCTGTAATGAAGGTGTTATCTTAAGGGTACAGATCAAGGCAGAAGTGCCAACTAAAACTAGCAAGCTTCTGCTTTGTAGAGCAAGCCTATAACTACTAGACCACACTGCAGGCGAGACAAATACTTTCCAAAGAATTTAACTGCTTGTCCAGGGGTGCCAGGTACTACTACTAAATTCTGAAATCCCCTATAGATGAGTCAGAATTAGCCATCTGGAGATGATTCAGCCCCAACATGTGGGGAATGGCTGCAGGTTTGCTTTCTGGAAGGAAACTCTGCTCCACGGGAGCCAACAGGAACTGGTAACATTAAACTGGTAATAAAATGGAAAATGATTCACCACAGATTAAGAATTTGGTTGGAGAAAGACTTACAAGTGGTTTGATGAAGTCATTGTCCACCCTGTCCAGACCAAATTAAATCTTTATGCGGCGTTGCATTAGGCTCAGCAGATTCATTGCTCACCAATGCACCTCAAGTGGGCTTGAGAGAGAGATGATGGCAGATTAGTTTGCAGACGCTTGGCAGGTCACAGTGGGTGTTAACAGAAGCCCATACATCTCAACAGGTGGTAAAGTCGGGAAGCCTTTCAAAATATATGATAAACTAAGTAGGTGAGACTTTAGCAGAACTCACGCGAGTGTTGTGATGATATCCACGTTGCCACAGAGATCAGTAATGCACAGGCTTAGAGCTCAGCCAAGACCCATGCAAAAACTGAGAAGGAGGTTACAGTTCTGCTTGTTGAAGGACAGTTGGAAATCCACAGAGGGCACTGTCAGGAACTTCGAACATGACACTGGTGACAAGGATGGCGATACCTTTTGCTGTAGATAGTGTGTGAAGGTAATTGTGTTGATGTGGAATGATCGTCCCGCTTATGTAAGATACGCCACTTCAGTCTCAGCTTTTAACTCCTCACTGGCATACCCTGACTAGAGCTGCTGAATATCTGTACATAATTCATCTCTGCTTATTAGTTGTTTTTACAAAAATAAAAGTAATAAAATATTTACAGACTGTCATAAACACCCCTCCATTCTGCTTCTCTTCTTTGTATCTTGATGTGGCATTTGGTGCCAATGCTCTACTGCTGAGATGATCTCCTGCTTATGGAAAAGTCATCTCAGATACTGGGAGCCTTGGAATCATCAGATGGAAAGATTATGTCATCGCAGTGGATGGCCAGCAAAGACTTCACTGCAGAATGACCAATGGGCAGGGGGGAGCTAATTGGCCAAGGAGTCCAGGACTGTGATGGCGTCTGACTTTGTCCTAACTGACTGTGCACACCCTCAAAAGGCTTACTTTCCCTAGGGATGCCTCTGTCTGGAGTTTTTATTTTCACCTTGCTCACTGTCAACTGCCCAAAGTCCATCAAATAATCAATGGATAGTGTTGCAGATGGCCAGGGGCCTTGCCCAGTCGGGATGCCCTTCTGTGGAGAGGACATGTCAACAACACGAGAGGGCAGCTCCCCTGGTTTGCATTGGGGCCACTGGCTTGCAGCTTGGAAGACCAACCCCGTTGGGGCCTGTGACCATCAACAGGGAGCCTGGTCAGCCAATCTTTGTGTGCTAACTCTGCATTAAGAAATTTGTAAAAATCTATGCTTGCATTTTACCCGAGAACTTATCACAACACTCTTCGCCTGCACTCGGTGAAGGGTGCTACATACAGATAAATGGAACTGAGCTGACGTTATGAATTACAGATTTCCTAAGCAGAAATAATGCAAAATGCCCACTAGAAACTGTAAAACCCCGGCTGGTCATAAAAGGGCAAATGTGGAGGGTAAACGTTAGAGCAAAACAGGGAGATGCAAAATACAAACAGCAAAAAAAGGTCAAAGCTGGCAGATCAACAACAGTAACCAACGCCAAAGCGTAAGACAAAATTTGCAGTCAAAAAGTACAAGCACAACCTGAAGAGACTCATAAGAAGAATTTTAAGGTGTTTTGGTATCCACATATTAGACCAACTAAACCATTAGGAATACTGAGTAATTAATGACAGGAAAAGAATTCTTGACCCAAAAAAGTCCCAATTCTAGTGGGAGAGTACCATTCACTATCCAAATGAACCAAAAGAAACAACAGCAAAACCAAACCAGGACCCTTTATAAATTAAAAGATTTATTTTCACAAAAATGCTCTGAAAACATTGAAGCTCCAAAGAGCACAAAAGGCAAACGGGGTTGCCTGAAATAGATAATCCTGAAGCAAACAACGTACAAGAAATCCAAAGAAAAGCCAAAAAAAAGAGCAACTCACAACAGCACAGAAAAATCACAATAGAAACTCACCAATGCCTGCTCATTTAATGAACCGCAAGGGACTACTTGTTTGTTCATCTTTTACAGGGTGGAGGGCAGACCCTTGGCCTGCCTCTTGGGAAACCTCTTACGATATACACAAAACATAACAGGACTAGCATAGACACACAGAAATGAAATAATAGACAACACCAATTAGAAACACAGAATAATTAAAATAATAAACTCCAGTAACACTATTGATGCAAACAAAAGAATCAAAAATGGGTGAAAAACACATACAGTAGTAAAGGAATTCGAACACCAACCAGGTGGGTAATCCTGTCTGAAATATAACAATTGAATTGAATGTCAACATGCTACCAGACATTTATCTGACAGCAATAAAATGGATCACGTGGCAGAAATGCTGCAAAATGAGAATATTGCAGATTATTTCTTGAAAAACTAGGGGGCTCTGCCCTGTTCTCGCTTCGCTTGCCAACCCCTGGGTGGGCGCTGCACACTAGCCAGTTCACTGATCTGCCACTTGAGTATGAGGAAGTGGATGTACAATTTAAACAGATTTTTATTTTCATGGTAATTGTTACATATGCATAATAGAACTAACTATTTTACATTACAGCAAGTAATTAACCATTGTAAAAAATAATAAAACATAATGATTTGAAAGTAAATTATGTTTCATGTTGTGTTAGAGTTATTCGTGCATTATACATTTTCTTTCCGTTTGGCTTTGAAATAACATGCAAATACTTTTTAAACTTACACTTTTACTGTAAAATTACTGTAAACTTTTCTTCAATATTGCATTGAACTTTGATTCCGTGTTTGGACTTTCATTGTGACAACGCAACGTAGAACTGCCTGTGACTGAATTTAGTTTCTTTCTCTCTAATAAATAAACCAACTTTTTCAAATGTTTGTCTCTGTGATTTGTTAATTGTCATAGCAAAAGCTATTCTAACAGGAAACTGTAAACGTTTTAATATGAATGGCGTATCAAGATTTCCCTTGTTGTCTAATGTTATCCCCTGAAGATGTACTACATGACCTTTCTTGTCGCCTGTTAAAATTTGACATGTCAGAATTGTTCGACCAATTTTGAATACAACTAATCTTGTCCTATTGCATAGCCCATCTCTCAAATTTAAATTACGCAATAACATTACGGTACTTCCTTCTTTCAACAGTAATTCAGCCGGTGGAAGACCGGACGGTGCTAACAGTTGTGGATATTCTTCATGATATTGTAAGTTGATGTTTTCATCTTCCGCACCATCACCACCAACTGTTTCAGTATAGTCTACAGATATGCATTTAACCAATTTGCCGTGTAACCAATCGACAATTTTCACGTTAATTCATTTGAATTCATCATTTCTTTGTGCTACAATTGCCTGTGTACTCATTTCTTCTGTTGATAACCCTTCAGGATGGGAGTCTTCAATAAGATTTGGACATAATACGTCTTCTTTTATTGGGAACTTAAAGTGAGGAAAATGTAAAAATGTATAAGAGGTGAGAGTGCAGGAACTGTGCCTAACAAAAGCATTCACATAAATGAGAGGTGAGAGGACCATGGGCGTGGGCTGTTAACCATAAATGGTTGAGAGGAGCGCGGGACTTGAATAAATCTCTTGGCAATAGTCTAGTCTTGACTCAAGATTTTCTTTTAGAATAGAGAGATGTACCAATGGGTACTCAACATTACAATGGTGACAGAATTGGGATCCCTTCTGGCCACAAAGTGATTTGGGTGGGGTGGCGAGGCCAGCCTTTTGGGGGATGTTATGTTACGTTACTATTCTGTGTTACTAGAATGCTGCTTCTGCTGAGAAGGCTTCTTCCTCAAACCTGAAAGGAGATCAAAAAGGGCGCACTGATGGAAATCAATGACTTGAGAGCAGTGGTTCTCAGGTTCACTCCTACAGTCTTCAAAATGTTGGCTCCATCAAAGCACTTTACTGGGTTGTGTGGTGCCTGGAAGAGCCATTGCTTGACAAAAAAACATTTCACTGTGGGAAGTGTTCTTTGCATGTGACAATTGTCATTTGATCTTTGAAAAGGTTCCTAATATATGGACAAAACAGAAATATTTCATGTATGGCAGGTGACCTAGCAGGATACAACAGATCAAGAAAACCTGAACCTAGCCTGGCTGATTGAGTCTTTTGCATGAACCCATTGGTATTTCACACATTTGAATTGGTCTACTTTTTCTGTTACGCATCTAAATAAATAAAAGGTTCTTTCTGGAACCTTCATGTGAATGGTTGCTTTGGAAACCAAAAACGGTTCCCTATGAAGGACTGCTGTGCCACTTTAATTTTTAGGAGTGTAGGGGCTGCCAGAGGAGGTCTGTAGGCTTTTGTTGCAACAAAATTCATAATTGTTGGGACATTTTTTTTTATATTTAAATCGAGTTCATTATTTAATTAGCTGCTTTTTTTTTTCTTTGTTATTTTGCATTCAGAAAAGTGCAGTTGGGTGAGATGCGTAAGAAATTAAGTAATATTTATGTTTTTTGATATATCTTTTGTAAGACGCTAGGGTCACTGTTGCCCCTTTAACCCCAACAGACAGACACTTAGGTCACTGGTAAAACCACTAACAAGATTTTGAATTCTGTTCTTCTTAATAAACATGGCTCCCTAAGCACCTCCGCCACAATAACAGACACAGCAGTCACGCAGTGGCTACATGGCTGCAGTGAGCTAGGAGCCCCAAACATTTCCAATAATGGCCATTAGAGGGCAACATCACCCTTAAACCCTGGCTAGTAATAAGGGCAAGCGGCAAATGGCTAGGAAATAACCAGAGGTGGGTAGAGTAGCCAAAAATTTTACTCAAGTAAGAGTAGCGTTACTTCAAGATAATATTACTCAAGTAGAAGTAAAAAGTAGTCATCCAAAAAATTACTCAAGTAAGAGTAAAAAAGTATTTGGTGAAAAGACTACTCAAGTACTGAGTAACTGTTTGATCATAATAAATGATTTATGTTAATGAAATGTTGTAATAAGATAGACAAAAATATAAAATAATGTGCAAATTCTGCTATTTCCAAATAATAAAATAAAAAATGAGTAAAAATAAATAACATCTTTACAAAATAAAGATGCACAAATCACACAAAGTTCCACATCTCAATTTTTTATAAGAAAGCTTTTGAAGCCGATACCTGCAGTAGGTAACATGTATGTCTGAACAGTGCAAACTGCTTACAGTGACAAGACATACTGTACACCGACTGTATAACACTGCATATGCACTTCCTCTCCAAATAGCCCAGCTGATAGAAAATAACATTAGGACAAGGCAGCTTGTGCACATACAAGAAGTTTCACTTTACCTTGACTATCTGTGTCTGTGCGTGTGTGGTCAACATATGCTTGTTCTTCACTCAGTGAAGTGAAGGTTAAACTTCAGCAGGAGTTGACTCTCATTTTCATGTACAGTGGAACCTTGGATTGCAAGTAACTTGGTTTGCGAGTGTTTTGCAATACTAGCTAAAATTTTTAATAAATTTCGACTTGATAAACGAGCGAGGTCTTGCAATACGAGTAGTCGGTATATGCTTTGTCTGCCGAGCGTCACGTGATCACAACTGAGCTGATGGTTCTTCTCTCTCTCACTGCGGGATTGTGGGCAATCGTCAGTCGGCGTGCCTCACTCATATAGTCAACATCCATACGAGCGTATACTGTTTACTACAGCATTGTGACCATGTGTGTGTGCTGTGACGTGCGAGTCTCCGTCTTGCACCCCAAAACACGAAGCTGAGTCTCAATACTTCAGTGACACCATCTTTATTCAGCTTGAAACAGGAACAGCGCGGTTATTTATTGTAGCGGGATCTGCTACTCTCCTATACACAGACACAGCAGTCAGGCAGCGTCTATGCCGCCACAGTTTGTGTGTGGTCATGTGACTGCATGGCTACATCTGATTGGTGAAACTGAGCCATGTGACTATTATTGCGACGTCTGATTGTGAAACAGTCATGCAGTAGATCCACTGGTGGCTTCTCTCTGGCAAAAATATAGTGCAATATGTAAATGGAAAAAAGTAACGAGTCAAGTGTTGCCCAATGTAGCGGAGTAAGAGTAGCGTTTCTTCTTCACAAATGTACTCAAGCAAAAGTAAAAAGTATGGTGCAGTAAAACTACTCTTAGAAGCACAATATTTTGAAAAAGTTATTCAAGTAAATGTAATGGAGTAAATGTAACTCGTTACTAACCACCTCTGCAAATAAAAGACTTATTTCTCACAAATGAAGCTCAATGAAGCACAAAGGCCAACTGGAATTGCAGCAAAGTCCCAATACAGAATCCAAATGGAGTGGTTGAGAAAATGGCATGAGTGTCAAAATTCCAAAATATACGACTAGCACAGCAAAACACAAATAACCCACCGACTCCAGAACGCTTTACAATAAACCACCAGGAACTGTAGGAGACCCTCCAGATGATTAGGACAGAGGACAGTTCCTAGCAGTGATTGAGAGGCCCCACCCACGTAACTTATGGGACATAACAAAAGCAGCTTTATATACATAGACCAGTGCTTCCCAACCTTTGTGGTAGCACAACACAGTTTTTCACATGCCAATGCATCACAACCTGAGGGTGAATTTCGGAGGGGGTTCCGTTTGATCACCACAGTATCAGATAAATTTATTGCGATCATCAATGTTTTTCTTTCTTGGCGACTCAAGTGCGATCGTCAGAGCAGTGTTTAGAGAGGTTGTCCAGAATCAGCCACGATCCACCTGCGATTCTGAATAGAAAGTGACATCACAGGAGTGGTGAGGGGGCCTATGATAGCACAGGTGAGTCAGATATCTCTGCAGCCCGAAGCCTCCTCCCTGGAGCTCCAAGTAGATGGAGTTAACTTTCTTGAAAGTGTTTTGCATTATTCTAGTCAGATAACCACGGTGCAACTGTAAGGAGTTCTGGAGATTGGCAAGCGAGATTCTCTAGGTGTCCATTACACTCAACTCCACCTACTGGAACCAACCTAGTGCAGCCCAATGGGTGGAGGCTCCAGAGTGCAGAGATATAAATGTGACACAGGTTGGGAAACACTGCCATTAAGAAATCCAAAAATAAATGATGCATATACCCAACATAAATAAAAGAATCAACAATGAACAAAGGAGACGTAAAACATGAATCTGAAGCCCTGCCAGGGGAGGAGCCCTGAATGAGACATGGCAATTATATAGTATGTGTGTTTACACATTTTGTAAATAAAATATACACAGTACTAAAATGCTAAGTCAAAGTGACATTCATTTACATAATATCTGTTGTAAATTACTAGTTTTCTTTGACATCATTTATCAAGAATTGTTAAACTCTTTATAAAAAAATGTATACCTCTACTGGACATGAATGGGAATAACTAAATTCGGTTCATAATCTATTTAAACTACCAGATTGTAAGCAGAATGTAATGCTGGATCAATACGTAAAATTGTCACAATCCTACATTTATAAAACTGTTATGTCATTGACTTGGTCATAGCACCGGGGGTAGGGAGCGCAATTTGAGCTTCGCCTTGGACAGCAGAACTGCTCGTGGAAGTAACAGCTTGGTTAGCTAAAGTAGGAATCTTATTAAAAGAAAAAGCTGGTTGGGAAAAAAACCTGCAGCCAGAAGAGACTCCCCCATGACCGAACTTGAAGTTGAGATTCACGGCTTTAGAGCACTTCGGAATATTCCGAGTTGTTGCTTTCCCGCGTTCATTATCGTTCGTTCCCCTCGCTTTTCACGGTTTTCTTTGAAAAGTGTCTTGGTGTTTTTCAGGCACGGAGGACTCCGATGGGCACGCCTCTCTCTCGTGGACCACGCCCCCACTAAAGTAAACGCTTGACATGCTGGGCGGAGCAGTGCCAGACGGGCCGGTGGAGAATTCAGTTTAGAAAACGTCCTCCGCCTTGTCTCACCGAGCGTTTTCCGATAGTCCAAGAGTTGAGGCGACTGGCGTGCACGTTAAGGTAAGAGAAGATTTATTTCCATGTCCGTGTGATCTCTGAAAGAAAGACTAATAGGGGATTTCTCGCTAAGTTAGAAAGCTATTATACTTCTAAACTGGTGGGCTGAGGGTGTTATTATGGGGTCTCGGATACATTTTGAATCCCATTTAAGGACCAGCTCCACCCTCCATTTATGAGAAGAGGAGTCTCATCCAAGGACTGGACTGGACTGAACTAAACACTACTCCGACGCACAACATAAGGGAATTTTACAATCATCACCCGCACGTCTTTACGCCACCAGAGCTGAGCCACGCGAAAACATGCACACTGATTTGAGTGACTCGAAGCCGCGTTATTACTTAATTTTGGGACCGCTTGGTCATTCGTTCAAGACGTCTTGTCTGCCCATGAGAGTTTCGGAAAATTCGCAATGCACAGTTAAATGGAGTTATTGACATATTTTTTTTAAACTTGCACCAACGATGATCGACCGATTTCTAATGCGCACAATCCGAGAATGACTGGTTCCAATTAAAATTATCTGATTGCTCCCGGGTATAGAATATGGAGTAGAGGTTTCGATATAACTAATCCCCCCACCATTTTTTTTAAAATTAAGTTTTATAAACGCACCATTGCAGATTTTCAAGAAGAAGGTCATTTTGAAAGTTTGCGCCAGATTGTTTGGCCAGTCGTTATGACCGCCTGCCGAGCAAAAACTCTGATTTCTCTTCAAAGATCATAGGCTACATAGTACACAAATATAACACATACCAGTGTGCTCTTGTTCTACGTCAATGTTATTAATATTATTAGTTTTGCTATTTTTAATAAGGTTCGCTTACGTATTACAATTCATATAGCAAGTCATTGCAGATATAAAGAGTCACATCTTATCATAACTTCGATATTTTTATTAACTTATATGGCTGATGCCCATATGCGAGATATAATTAGTTACGCATTTCTTTTGGTTGTCCAACAGGCAAATGAAGTGACTCGCTTATTGTCACGCAGTCTTACTAGCGGGATTTGAACCTACAACCTTAGGGTGTGATGTCTAAAGCCCTAACACTATACGTCAAATGATTAGAGAAATGTAGCTAAATATAATTAATTATTTTTATTATTACGCTTCCATTCTTGTCTTTAGCCTCGATTGTTCAGCTAGCCAAATAACCAGTACTTCTAAAGAAACTTCAGGGTAGTTTTTAACACCAAAGTAACGAATGATGCGTAGGGGTGCACTGCATGGAACTTGAAACCCCAAGCAGTGTGAAAAGCATTACTCAAAGTAATGTGTACGCAGTGAAGCTTCATACAAACCTGTAGTGAACTCCACACTGGATTGGTGTTGGCATTACTAACGTCGTGTTTTAAAAATTAAAATAATAAAAAAAGGAAGCATCTTTTTCATTTAGAGCGGCACGGTGGCGCAGTGAAAGCGCTACTGCCTCTTAACAAGGAAACTGACGATCACGTCCCAAGTGTTTCTTACATGGAGTTTGCATGCTCTCCCCGGGTGTTCCCGCTTCCTTCAAAGTCTAAAGCCATGCAGGTTAGGTGATCTGGCGATGCTAATACGTGTGTGTGTCCACACTGCGATAGACTATTGCCTTGTCCAGGGATTGTCCCTGCCTATCATTTGTGCAACGAGATTTTAGTGGACGAATCTTTTGATTCAAAACTTATTTTAAATACAAACAGCATTGTTTTATATTTAGAAGAACAACCGACTGACAACAGTTCTATTATGTAAATGTTTATCTATTATGTAAATGTTTATCTATTATATAGTGCCATTCACGTGTATCTATCTAATATGCGACTTACTCGCGAACGAATGGGTCCAACACTTTGATCGTAGTCTTAATCGAAAGTTTATGACTTGAAATGTTGGGCAGAAATGTTATTGTAGTGAAGACACGGTCCCCTCCAGGCCATCTAGGACGCTACGTACGTGTTCAGAATTCAGATTTAAGTGCAAGTTCTTTGCATTTTATTTCAGACCCTTTGATTTCACTATACACTCTGAAATGACACTTTATTGGGTTGTGTGGTTCCTCGTGGAAGCATTCCTTAAGAAAGAGCTATTTCATTATGCCAAAGGTTCTTTGCATACAATATCGGTTCTTTGGGCTTTGACATATTTTGTGGACAAAAGAGAAATGTTTAATGTGTTGTAATGATCGGAGAGATCGAGAAGACTTGAATGGAGCAGAAGTCTCTTTAAAATCATGAACACGATGGTATTTTATACCAAAAGGGTTCTCATTGCATTGAATAACTCAGGCTGAGTTCAGGTCTTCTGTATCTCTCAGTATCCTGCTATGTAGCCTATTGGACAATAAAGTTGTTTTTTCTGCATATTAGAAACGTTTATCAAATCACCTATTTATGGTTATTTATGTAGTCTATTATGGACCCAAATAAATAAAAACTCAGAAGTTTCGTAAGGATGGTTCTTTTGGGATCCAGAAATGTCTTCCGTGTGGCATTGCTCTGCAAATCCACTTACACATCATTTATTTTTTAAGAGTGTAGTTGTAATAATTATGAATAAATATTATATTTTGCTGTTTAAAGATCAGGCAGCGTCTATTGCATTTAAGACAGAATATCCGCAAATCCAGGAACCAACCCTGGACAAGTCACCCGTCCATTACTTCGAGTGACACTTTCTCAAAGATTTTAAAGCGTGAAATTAATCTTTCTGATAAAGACTTTATGACAAACGTGTCAACGATGCAGATAATAATATGAAGCGTTTACTAGTAACTACCTCAAACAAAGAAACATATGACGGCGTGCATTGAAGTTGATGGTTAAATGGAGACGCGTGCTTTCCTCATCGGCGTCTGTTTAAATTATCAGACATTCTGCACTGTGGAGGGAGTCAGATGCATGGCCACAATGTCAGACTGTAGTGTGTTAACAAACAAATTGTGTGTGCATCTGCGATTTAAAAAAAAAACAAAAACATTATTAGTAAAGCCATCACATTTATGAAACGTATGAACGTTGCTCTATAAAAAATACACATTATCTCTCCAATGTAAAAAATGTCCATTATAAGTTTTTAGAAAAGAAAACTTTGAAGACTATAAGTGCTATGGTGTATCCATTCACCTGTGACCTAACCTGCTTAATCCTGTCCGCTCCAACGGACCACAAGCCCACCCTGCGGCCCTCAAATCCAGCGGTCCCGGGGATCCGCCGCTGCTGCGGGTTGGGGCAGCAAACTGAAGCTCGTTAGAATGGAAATCAGCGAATTTACACTCTGAACAACTACGGAGCATTGGGGCGCTTTTGTGCGGTTCCTCGTTGAACTATTGCTTGACAAATAATTACTTCATACTGGCATGGGTTCTTTGCATGTGAAGTTTGCAGTTTGGGCTTTGAAAAGTTTCCTATTATGTGGACAAAACACATTTTTAGCAGACGATCTAGATGAAGAAAACCTGACCTGAGCCTGAGTGATTGTATGCGGCATGAGTCTTTTAAAAATCAGGAACTCTCCGGGATTTCATAAGTCTGTTTATCCATTCATAGTTATTTACGAAAACTGTTACAGATCTCTGCTGGGGGCTGGCGCCCTGCCCGGGTTTGTTCCTACCTTGCGCCCTGTGTTGGCTGGGTTTGTCTCCAGCAGACCCCCGTGACCCTGTAGTTAGGATATAGCGGGTTGGATAATGGGTGGATGGATGGAAGTTACAGAACTAAATAAAGGTTTTTGGGACCGTCTTCTGGATGGCTGTTTTGGGAGCCATAAACGGTTCTCTTTACGCCCTGACACCTTTACTTTTAAGAGTGCACTGTGTAAAAAAAATAATAATAATAAAAATAACGATTTAGATGGTCAAAATGGATAATTTTTCCAATTAATATTTTAACAATATGTGAAATAAATGATTGAATGTTTTCATAGTGCTGGTTACAAATTCATTTTAAAGAACTTTGTATTTATTGAAGACGTCTGTTAATGTGACTACATTCTTTTCGGGTGCTTTAGAAAGACCATTAAGAAAGGTACAATTTAGAAACTTTTGGTTAAAAAAAAAACCACAGAAAATACGAAAAACTGGATATATTGCATTTGTTAATTTGAATTCATTACTTGTTTGTAAAGTGCTATGATTGCTTATGGAATGATAAAATAAAGACTGAGAGATTAGTCGCCTTCTGTTTTCTCCCACATTCCAAAGTATAATCTATTATATAGTGACTTATCTATCATATAATAATTTTTTACATATCAGTCTATCGCATAGTGCCCTTTACGTATATCTTTTATATACCTATTAAATAGTGAATTTTCTACATATCTATAAATTCGATAGTGGTCTTTACATAGTGTTGTTCATATCTGCTAGTGCCTTTCATGTTTATCATATAGTGCCTTTTCAACAAATATATTACTGTACATAGTGCCCTTAGTCTCATTCATACCTATTAAATAGCACCTTTTCTATCTTTTCTCCAAAGACATTCACTTTATATTGATAATTGGGCCTTATCTTCCCCGAAGTCGGTAAGTGTAGGTGGATGTGGTATATCTGACAAATAACTATCTTATACTAAAGGTGGATGTGGTAACGTGTGCCCTGCAATTGGCTGGCATCACATCTTAAAAATTAGAGATGTCAAAGTAGTTCTTCAGAGTAATGTTCTAGGGGAACCGTTTTTGGTTTTCAAAAGATCCATCGAAACGATTGTCTCAGAAAGAACCGTTTATTTATTTAAATCTGTACCAGTTTTCATGAACAGATGATAGTAGATTTGTGAAATTCCAAATGGGCTCCTGATTTAAAGGGACTCTCACTGCATTGAATAGCTCAGGCTGGGTTCAGCTCTTCTGTATCTCTCAGTATCCTGCTATGTAGCCTATTGGACATTTAAGTTTTCTGTTTTTTCTGCATTTTAGAAATGTTTATCAAAGGTCAAAGAACCCACTTCATAGGTAAAGATACCTTCCCAGAATAAAATGGCAATAAAATGTCTTTTTTGGGACAGCCTGGTTCAAAGTAATCCATGGATGCTGATAGAATTCCATAGGCTGTGTCCAGAAAAAATAACTTGGTGTTATACACTGGATTGAGATGATTATGACATGAATAACGGCCTAAATACAGCATTTGAGACATTATTATAAAAAGATTAAACCTATTCAATATAGAATTTCAGTTTGAAATTAATGTTAACAGATATCTATGTTTTCTTATTTTTAATTCTCCATATGCACTGCAGCCTACAAGCAAATTATAAATGTTTGCAGTATTCTTTTCATGTACAGAATGTTAGTTCATTAATATTAAGTTCAGGAGTTCAACCAAACTCCACGTACTTATTTATCTCATTGCTGCAGGAGAATCATTACAGTTACATACAAATCTGTCATTTCTTCATGAGTTTAGAGCCGGGTACTTGGCTACACTCCCGAGGTCTACAGTGGCTGCAGGTTTTTGCTTTAAGCAGTTTCTTCATTAGAATCCATTTATGTACCACTAAAGCAATAGTTTTTGGGGTTTTTTTGTGTGTTTTACTTAACTCATTTGTTACAATTCTGATCCCTTCGCTGCTCATTTTAGTGTTCAGCTTCTACATTAAGGTTGTAAGTGTTTTTTGTTTGCTTAAGCAGCTGTCAGTTAACAACGAGGTGCAAATAGCAAAGGATCCAGCAGCTCCCTGGCTAACGTACTTCCCTGTAAACCCGTGCAACATGAAGTATCCATATTAATAAAATATTCTGAAATGAATAAGGGAGCAGCGAAGGACCACCAAACATATGGAGAAAGTTCTCAAAGGACAAAAAAAAAATATACAATTTTTGTCTTGGAAGAATAAAAACAAGCCATATAATTAAATAGCAAGTTATGTTATGTGCTAAGCCCAGCTTTTAATTATGAAACTGTTTGGAATGAAAACATGCAGCCCCCAGGACCAGTGTAGAGAACCCCCTGGTTTAGAGCAAATTATGAATAAGTAGAATGTTAAGGAGTTGAAGGCACATTTTAGTTCAAGTGTACGGCAATGCATAGTTCAATGGAACACTTATGGAAATGGAGCCGCACAGGGGCACAGCACCTCGCAACTCAGAGACCAGGGTTCAAGTCCTGGGTGGAGTTTGCATATTCTCTGCACAATTCAAGGACATGGAGGGTAGCTGGTTTGGCAATACTGAATTAGACCCTGATGTGTGTGTGTGTTTGTGTGTTCGCCCTGCGGTGGGCTGGCATCCTATCCAGGTATTGTTCCTGCCTTGTGCCCAATGCTTGTTAGGACTGGCTGCAGCTGTCACGCCACCCTCACCTGGAGAAGTGGGTTTGGGCGGCAGATGGATGGGTTTTAAATCATTACTTTGGTTTTCTGCTTTTATAAAACAACATTTTACATGTAATGAATATTTCTGTCTTACAGTCCTCATTAGTCACTTGTGCCCCATTAGATGTTGAAGTAGTCGCATTCTTTTACTAAACAAAAACAATTAAAAGTCTCCTTAATTAATAACCTCATTTTTGTTAATATAACATGGAAAGAATGGTTGGGTTGACATATATTAAACCTGAGAGGAGTGGCACACTGGTGATGCTGCTATACCTCATAACAAGGAGGGTCACGTCGAGGGTCCTCCCATAGTCCATGTGGGCTTCCTCCCATAGTCCAGGTTATACAGGTCAGGTGAACTAGTGATGCGGAACTGGCCAGAGTGTGTGCTTGTATGAGTGTGTGGTGTGTGTTCACCCCGCAATAGACTGGCATCACGTTTAGGGATTATTTCTGCCTTGTGCTTGCTGGGATCTGCTCCAGCTCCCTCACCTCCCTGCTCAGGATAAAGCAGGTTTGGAAAAAGGATGGATGGATTGATAAACATAACAAACCTCAAATCTACTTAGTGAATGGGAAAGTTGCTATATACTGTAAATAAAATGTATTATTATTATTAGTCCCAGTAGTATTGAGCGTAAGACAGAAACCAACCCTGGACAAGGTGTCTGTCCACTTGGAGGGTCACTCACGCTGAACGTCAAATTAGAGCCGCCATTTAGCCAACACACATGGCTTTGGAAGAAAATAAAAATGGAGCAACTGGGAGGAAACTTCACATGAGCACAGAGGGAAGAGCAAAATCCGCACAGAAGAGGACTTGGCAGGGCATTCTGACACAGGGTGTTGGATCCATGAGGCTGCAGCACTAGCCAGTGCACCAGCGTGCCATTAAGAATGAAATCTTCAAAAAGATTAATAATAATAATAATAATAATAATAATAATAGACAGTGCAGTAGACTGAACACCTCAAGGTTGTTGGCGCCGGCTTTACCATTAGCCCACTTTGTGGTCCCGAGTAAGTCAGTGTCTCTGCTGTTCCCATTGCGGAAAGCTCTCGTGGAATGGCTTTGACTACAGAAAGGTGCTTTATGTGCCATACAGTGTGGCCAAATGACGAGGCTTTATGGTACCGACGCTGCCCCATCTGCTCCCTTTACTGACTCACTGAGTGGGTTTATCAAACTTAGGCTGGAAAATATCTTACATTTTGATGGAAAAGCACAATATGACATAAATTACATACATCTTAATAGCTGAGTCGCTGTACTGGAAAGCACAATGGTGTCTGCTTATTCCTAGGCATTCAGTCGCTGGGCTACCCCAAGCCTTGCATCTTTCTTTATGAAGGGAACTTAGCTGCCTCGAAAGCTTGCATTTGTAATCTATTTAGTTAACCAATAAATGGTGTAATTTCACCCAACTTTCTCCTGTATCAATCTATGGCTAACATGGTACAACACTCTACTGCTATGGGCTACCCCAAGTGACTTACTTCATCAACGTGGACGCAATTGCAAGTTCCTTTGGATAAAAGCAGTGGAAAGTCAAACAAAATGACCCCTTTTATCGGCTAACTAAAAAGATTACAATATGCAAGCTTTTGAGGCAACTCAGGCCCCTTCTTCAGGCAAGAATGTAGTTATGATGAACGGGTCCGAGTTGCCTTGAAAACTTGCATATTGTAATCTTTTTAGTTAGCCAACAAAAGGGGTCATTTTGCTTGACTTCTCACTACATCCATAATGGATAACATGGTACAACACCCTAGTGCTACTTTGGATAAAAGCTAAATAAATGCAAATCTAATTTAAAAAATACATTGTGAATTTGTGGTCTTTTTAAAAAGCAAGAGTTTACAGAGCAGTTAAATGCGATGGCCCAGTTTAGTTAATAGTTACAAACCGATTGCACCACCACTCGTATACTGTAGTTGTGCCAGTTTAAATACACAAATTATGCCAACATTGCGTAAATTGTCCTTTACTAAAAAAAAAAAAATAATTGTAAAGTGTCAGCATTCTATTAGTGTATGTGGTGAATTTACTTATCAAAACTTACAAACATATTAGCATTCAGACTCTGGCAATGAGGAGTTCATTTCTCAACAAATATCCAAAGAATTGCCCTCCAAATAGTAAGTATAACAACAACAACTTTTATTTCTATAGCACGTTTTCATACAAATGATGGAACTTAAAGTGCTTTACAAGATGAAAACAAATCTAAAAATTAAGGCAATACTATTTAACAAAGAATAAAGCAAGGTCTGATGGCCAGGAAGGACAGAAAAAAAAAACAAAAAAACTGCAGAGGGCTAGAGAAAAAAAAAACAAAAACCAAAACAAAATCTGCAGGGGTTCCGAGGCCATGAGACCACCGGGCTCCCCACTGGGCCTTCTACTTGACATCAATGATCTCAATCAGTCCTCATGGTTTTCAGGCTTCACGTGGAAGAATTAGACAATGATGGTCATGTGGACCTCTGGCCTTCAATCCATCAATGAGAATTAATTGAATGTATTAACATCTTAATTCTGTATTTAGGGAATAAACTCATCAAAAAAAAAAACTAAGGTATCAGCATCTAAACACTGTATAGAAAGAATCCATTGTCAGTTACCACTTGGCAATGAAAGAGAACAGCTTTAATAAAATTCAAACGGAAGTGACAAATTATTTTTAATTTCTTAAAACCTCTCATATGTTGTGTTTGAACATTTCTTGGTTATAATACAGTACAGTGTGGTGTGGTGGTTACGACTTAGAACCGCAAACCTGGATGGTGTGGGCTCAAATCCCACTGCTGACACTGTGTGACCCTGAGCGAGTCACTTCACCTGCCTGTGCGCCAACTGGAAAAAGGAATACAAGTCACCTTGGATAAAAGTATCAGCCTCATAAGGAGATAATAATAACAATAATAAATGTGATACATTAGTTATAAGTTGATTAAAAATAAAATATTGTTAATTGCCATTTAACATAAAACTCTTTGTAAATGAGGAATTCAGTTTTAGTCTTTAGCTCACAATTTATGAAGAACTGGTCATTGATACACAGTAATGGCTGCTACAGTAATTACACTGCGTTATTTTAAACTGAGTCTTTAGTGCACAAGGCATTTTACCTAAAAGCAAAGCTACTGTAACTGTTCCTGGCACTTTAGTCATCCACCCATCCACTCATCTATCTGTCCAATCTTCCGTCCATCCATCTCTCCATCCACACTTTGGTTTTTTGTACCTGCTTTCCGTGTCCGTCAGATTCTTGTCTGGGCGGCCTCATGGTCTGGAATCCCTACAGATTTTATTTTTTTCTCCAGCCGTCTGGAGTTTTTTTTTTGTTTTTTCTGTCCCCCCTGGCCATTGGACCTTACTCTTATATTATGTGAATTAATGTGGACTTATTTTATTTTCTTACTGTGTCTTTTATTTTTCTATTCTTCATTATGTAAAGCACTTTGAGCTTCTGTTTGTATGAAAATGTGCTATAGAAATAAACGTTGTTGTTGTCGTCATGATTGCCTCAGATGAAGCGCACATGAAAATCCTCTTCACTGTATAGAATATGTACAACAATTCATGATAATATCAGTGGTTTCTTAGTGACTTGAAACCCAAGATAAAAGAGCCAGAGGGTGATTTGTTTTAACAATCACAGCCTGCCATGAATACTCCACCTAATTCTACCCAAGCAGACAGACCTCACCCTCACCGATTACCAGCTACTTCATGATGGTCTCCGTGTTTTGCCCCCACTTCCTCACATGCCATCATTATGTAGGACACATGTTGAAATGCGCACGTGTTGGGCATGCTTTGTAATTCTTTGGAAAATGAGTGAAATAAAGGATTATTAAAGTCAGGAAGGTGGAAGTATTTTTTTTTTTTTTTAAGTCGGTGGAATTTCTACAGATACTAATGCAGTTTTACTCAATTCTAAATACTCTGTCATTCATTCTATTTTGTTCTGCTGCAATTCATGCGAATTTGATTTTTCTTTACTTGAGGGGTGTGGGAGGGTATACTTTTCTTCTCATATCAATGCATCATCAGATATCTGCCATAACTGGTTTCTGTAATATGCTCAAAATTAGCCAGATGTGTCAGATACTAACTCTTGTGTTCTTCTTGATCCAGAAAATGTTGGCACAATATACTAATAGTAAGGCAGTGTGCAATGTGCTCGTCTCGCTCTTAGATTATTTCTTTGTTGTTCCCGTTTTGTTCTTTGTTTGAGTTTATTGATGTGTGTATGTAGTACAATACAAACATCGCTTGCACATCTCCACAGACTAGTGACAGTAACACAGTAACAATAAAAGACGGTGAATGCAATGCCATCAAATTAAATGAAATGCCAGACAATATGAACTAAAACAGTTGTGGAGATGGACATGTGAGTAACTGCTGAGTTGTGTTATGACCTTTCCCAAGATCTACTGGTGCAGATTGCAATGATCCTGAATGGAGGAGGGAGAAAGGCTGACAGACATTGGTGAGCTTTAGGTCCAGTCCCATCAAGTGGCTTTATTGTCATACCATCCATACACCGGACTGCAGCATGCTGCAGCACTAATAACATTCTCCATGGGCCACAATGCAGCATAGACACAAACACAGGTAAAGAACTATACCATCCTATATAATGCAATGAAAAGGAGGTGGGCATTCATCACAGGAGAGGAGGGCACCTGTGCCAACGAGGCATAAGGGACAAGGGCTTGAATCACTACAGTTCACCTATTTGTGCAAGTCCTTGATATTCTATCCACTTCAGGTGTCAGATAAAGTAACAGAGTTTATTGTGGTGTACAGTGTAGATCCCAAACCAGCAGCACTTTCTCCTTTTCTTCCCATATAATTAATATTTGTCAGACTGCCTTCTTCCATCTCTGAAACATTTATAGACTTTGTCCTGTTCTTACCCAACACAATACTGAAGTATTGGTTAATGCCCGAGTCACCTCACGTATAGATTACTGTAATGCTATTCTATCTGGCATCCCACAAAAACACATCCATCGCATACAACTTCTTCAAACTTCTGCTGCCAGGATAATAATAACCTGCTGTTCTAAATCCACTGAACATACAACACCTACTCTCTCTCAACTTCACTGGCTCCCTGTTCACTACCGAATACAATACAAAATATCGCTCTGAACATCTAAAGCTCTCCACTGCCTCACTGATCTCCTACAGACTTCAACTTCCCTCTCACTCCCTCGTATCTTCATCTACAGCTCTACTTTCTGTACCACACATCAGACTCTGTGCTATGGGAGCTCAAGCGTCTCTCCTAGTGCTCCTCAGCTCGGGAATTCTCTTCCCTTTCATATCCGTCAACTCAACTCAATAATACGTTTTAAAACTGCATTCAAAACTGATATTTTCAAATACAATTATGAATTTAACTCTGTTACTGCCTGTAATCTTTGTATGTTTGCTACTTCTGTACCCTAATGCTTTTTGATTTTATCGTTCTCTTTGTTTTTATTTTATTAATGTTGTTTAATTTCATTGTAAGGTGACCTTGGCTGTTAAGAAAGGCGCCTATTAAAAAAAATGTATTATTATTATTATTAGCATTGCATATAAATCAACAAGCAGCCCTGAAAGGGGTGCCAGTTCATCACAGGGTTATTTTAAAATGCAGTAACAAAGGAATAAAACCTGAAGCATACTTTAAAACGGGGACAGCATTCAGCTGACACAGGTGGACAAAACAGTGTGACATTTTCAGAGGATTTGTGTGGCATTTTGTGCACATCTCAGTTATGCAGACTTGCTGCGGGGGATTGGGTGGGACACGGCTGGTGATTGGTCACGTGAATGAATAGGTGGGGCTGTACAGTCTAAGGTTAATGCGGCTTGAAATTAGGAAGACATTTCAGACTGGGAACCTGAACTCCGTCAGTGTCTTTTATAGTTTGTTACATCTTCAAACTGAAAAATTAACCTCATTTCCTTAAGGAAAAAGTTATGATTAATAAGGTGTGTATCATTTTGAGAATCAGATCAGATCATACAGAACCTTGTGATCCCAGGGAGATATTTGGATTTTCACAGAAACTCTTTAAATAGATAGTCACACACACACACACACACAATAGTCTGAACACACGTCAGGACGACAAAAGAAAGAAAAACATCAGACTTGGCAGCCCCAGTTCCAGTAAGGTGCTATCCAGACATATTGCTGTTGGTATAAAGGACCCCAGTCATGTTTCTTGACACACTTCTTTGGCTGAAAGTCCTCAGTGTTAAGTGTGTCACAGACAGGATGTGCAACATTGTTCATAATGGAACTCACTTTTGCTTTAATTTTCCCCTTCACTGCAACCTCCTGGTGGTTCAGAGTGTATCCCATAATTGAGCCTACCCTTTTAATTGGCTTGTTGATTCAGTGGGCCTCTCTTGAATAAATCATTAAAAATCTAACACATACTGTATACTGCTTCATTCAGTAAAAATATGACATATCCAGTTTGTAATTACCATATGTTAGTGAAAAACATAGAAACAGAGAAACTATGGCTTGCTTAATTAAGGTAGGAGTCCAATTAACAGACGACGTGGAATATGACAAAAATCCGCAGTCACAAGGGGCCCTGTGGACTTAACAATGGGATACTATAGACAGATGGATAGTAAAAGGCCCTATATAGTGGACACACACACACACACACACTATAGTCTAAGCACACACCAGAATGACTAAAAAAAGGAAGAAAATGAAAAGGAAAGAAATCTCCTAACTGGGCAGTCCCAGTGAGTCACCATGAAGACAATTCTTTCTTCACCAAGAAACAAAGTTCTCCCCCTGCTGACTCCTCTCCTGGTGTAAATTGACACGATCAAGTGACAAGATCAGCAACTACAGTTGACAAGTCTGACCCCCCTTATCAATGCACACACCCTAGAAGTGCAGAATTATCAGAAAATGTCTGCAAGTGTCCTGACCAAGTGTTATATTTGTAGTCGGAGGTGTACAGAGTGAAGAGTAAAGCTGACTGGCCTGGTCCTTGTGCTGCTCCGGCATTGCTAACTCTGTCCTCGAGTCCCACAAACTACCACCCGGTTTTTCCCAATAAAGTGTCTTGGTAACCCATTTTTGGGTGGGAGATTGAGCATGATCATCTGTGCCGTGAGTCTCCACAACCAACTGTGTCACCCACAAACATTATAAACAATAGCAACCAGCTACCTACTGGTGGCAACCCGAGACCCACTTGGTGGTTGAGAAACACTGCTCTACAAAATAGAACAGTCTAAAGTAGTGTAGTAGTACATTAAAATGCTTGACAATCTTCAGGATGTGAAAAGACAGATGGAAATTGTATTTATTGATTGTGAAGGAGTTTGCAGGGTTGCAGCATCAGACAAAAAAAGCCATAAATATATATAATGAAAATGATCATAATCTTAAGCATGCTAACACATTTGCAATGCACACATAACAATTATCTGTAAATAGATTAGCTAAGTGTAGGTGTTCACGAAGTGTAAAGTGATAAGAACTGCACACGCTTGTCAGTTGCACTTTTGCAGTACAGGATGTCTGTCACTGTCAAAGTATATGGCACATACTGACATTGTCTGTTAAGATGTCTGCTAAGCCAGCTCAGTACTCTTCAGCACCCAGGAAATAAGACCACCTTGGCTGTTGAGTGACTGATAGCTGAAAGTAGAAACAGCCTCACGTTGCGGTCTTTGGAGTAATGCAGCGTCTCAGTCTGTTACTGAATGAGCTCATCTGTTTGGCCAAGACCTCATATGAGGTGTCAGAGTCATTGACCAGAATGGTGAGCAGCTTCTTGAGTGACCGTCTCTTCTGACACATCCTCCAGTGAGTCCAGTCTGACTCCCAAGGTTGGACCAAACAACCACTTTATTTAGTCTGTTGACATCACCAGCACTAATGCCATTTCCCAGAGTACTACTGCATAGTAAATTACACTGTCCACCACAGACTGGTAGAAAACATGCAAGACTGACCTTCATACACCAAACCACCTTAAACTTCTTAGGAATTGTATATGAATGGCCTCCATGTTGGTACTCTGTCATTTGGATTCACCCTGAGGTACTTGTATGTCCTCACCACCAATGAGAACCAGGGCTGAGTGGAGTTGACCTTCCTGAAGTCTACGATTATCTCCTTTGTCTTACTGATATGGAGCCACAGGTGGTTCAATTTGCACCATTCAACAAACTCCTTCACAAGTGTCCTGTATTCATTCTCCTGTCCACCACTGATACTCCCAGCTATGGCTGCATCATTAAAAAATGTCTGCAGATGACGTGATTCAGTACTGAATCTAAAGTATGAGGTGTACAGGCTAAGCAGGAAGATAGCCAGTACAGCTCCACTGTGAACCCCTCATGACCATGTCCGATACACCGTACTTAAGCCACACAAACTGTGATCTGCCAGTTAAGTAGTCCATTATTCAGGACATAGTGGTATTATCAACCCACACTGACCTGAGCTTCTACCCTAGCAGTTTGGGCTGCATGATGTTGAACGCACTAGAGAAGTAAACAAACAAGACCCTCCCTTGCTGCTGTCTTTCTCCAAATGAGAGGAGGTTCAATTCAGCAGAATGATGGCAGCCCTGTCCACCCCTATGTGGTCCCAGTAGGTAAACTAATAAGATGTGTGATACTTTTAATGATCACCCATACATCTTTTATAGTAGATCTTTATTCTTTACAAGGGGTTGTCATTATTCCATCTTCCAGCTGCTATTTGTACTGAAAAGGTCCACAAAAATGAACATTTAGTCATCCCATGAAAGGAGCAACTATAGCAGGAAAGTACAGTAATAAAAACAGTGATCTTTATCATTATTTATGATCATTACTAGAATCTTGGCATGATTTCTACCCCCTAAAACTGTTTTACTGTAAAGGACAGACAACTCACTAAAATAAAGTTTGTGCTCTTGCCAGTTTGTAGTTGAAATGCTGCCCAGGTACACGTTAAAGAATGAAAATGAGACTTTAGCTCTGTTGTGGTGGTGGTACATTTGGAATTTACATTCACTTTTATTCAACACCAGTCACTTATCATAAATGCATGAAGTAGAGGGCTGCACCATACGTATCGTGTTGGCATTGTGATTTTGATCAAAGTCATCAGCTGTAAATGCAGGACGTTTTTCAGAAAAGGGTGAAAATAAAAGGGTACAAAAGGATGCAAAATAAAATCTAACATTCTACACTGCCAATGCTCTTCTGTAGACTCACTTACAAATCACAGTGGTTCATCATTTGCGGTAGAAGAGGCTCATTCAGGAAGTCGGGGATGGAAACAGAAGATTGACCTCAGCTGGAGGACACAAGAGGAGCTGTGGCCTTCAGAATGACATCAAAATGTTCACAATTTTATTGATGCATCTGAATTTTCAAAAACAAAAACAAGTGTCCCCTGCCCCCACCTTTTACAGGTTACACGTACTCTGTCCTCGGCGAGATGTCTTAAGCAATATCCTTTGTCGATCATACTGTGGTCTGAACCGAATACTGCAAGTGGATTGGGCAGCCTTGTTCTTTAAACTCCAACATTCAGACATTAGTATACAACTCCAAAGCTCTAACACAAGGCTTCTCAAAGTTGTGGTCCATAGAGCGCTGGTGGTCCAAGAGCATGTGGCAGGAGGTCTTGCAGATGACTTTCTTGCAGATGATAACATCTTTTACTTCTGCACTACTTCTTGCCTCTCTAATTCTGCTCTGTACTTTGAGCCAGCAAGGTAATTCATACAGTAGAATAGCAATACGAGAATTAGCGGACATCATACACCTGACAGTCAAGAAGTTATAGACAGCTGGTTTCTGCATTGATGCTCCATGCTAGTAGATTTCTCCTAAAGTTCTGTTTAGACATTCAAACATTTTGCAGCTTGTCTTTTCTATTTTTAGAATTCATGTAATGCTTCCTCTGTTGATGTTTGTTCTGCTTTGACACTTTAGCTGAAAAAGCTGATAAAGACAAACCAAATAGAATCTTGACAGTGCAACAAGTTGCTGACTTGATGTTTTAGGTGTAGATGTAGGTGAAGGTCCGCATCGAATACCCATAAGCTACTGCAAACATGTTGCATTGTGTCAGCTTTGATCGTTATGGTTACCACTTACTTTTCAAACTGCCTTCACTTTTTGATTTACATTCGTACTTTACATGTACTTGCATTAAACTTCATCATCCACAAATCTGTCCAAGCGTGTGTGCTGTCCAAGTCCCTCAGTAACAGTTTAGCCGATAGGCTTCTACCCGACATGCAGAAGTGACCCTGACCAGGATTAAGGACGTTTGGGAATGCTATATGTTGTTTAAGGTGTTACACAAAATATCAGTCAATCTTTAGTTTATATGGCCCCATTAATAGCATACATTTAAAATAAACTGCGCAGGAATTCACAGTAAAGAAAAGAAAAAGAAAAAAAAAAAACAATGACAGAGCGATATTAGAGCAATACAAACCGCAGCGCTGCATACTGGAAGCCTAACAAAGCACATGAGGGAGGTTTTGTAAAATACAGAGGTTTTTAATATTTTACACCCAGTGAAACGGATCCTTTTTCTTTGAATTTCAAAGTGGAATATTGTGCAGCTTTATTATAGTAGAACGTCTGCAGACTGAAAGACATAAATGGCTTGCAAATGTGGGAAACATTGTCACATTAACTTGTTTTTGTTTGTTTTTTAATTGTAGGTTTCCTCAAAGAAAGCACAAGCACTACAACAACTGATTCCATGGCTTCCTGAGGAATAAGTGACACTCTGGCTCCCTCTGCTGGCAAGGAGAAGAGCACCATAACCCGGATTGAGGGGCTTCTTCACCACCTCGACTCTTCTTCTAGTTTGGGCACTTCTGATGACCGAAGGACAGAGGCCTCAAGTGCAAACACAAAATCCTGATTAGCAAACTGGCTGTTAGGAACACTATGGACAACACGGCTCTCCCTCATTAGACACTGAAAACACTGAAGCCACCAGCATGTCTAGCTCAAGGGTGTACAGATTTTTTCGTGAATATCAGAACAATTCTGTTATTACCTTGCATTATAACTTCACTGGAAAACTTGGGGACAACAAATATTCAGGAGGACTAAAAGTTGAAGCAATATGCCTCTTAGTGATTTGTGTCTTCATAGTCTTTGAGAATTTTGTAGTTCTTCTTGCCATATGGAAGAACAAAAAATTTCATTTACCCATGTACTACTTACTTGGCAACCTGACCTTGTCTGACCTGCTTGCCGGGATAGCTTACATGATCAATATCCTTATGTCGGGCTCCAACACGCTGAAGCTTACGCCAGTGCTTTGGTTCATCAGGGAGGGAGGTGTTTTTGTCACGCTGGCAGCCTCTGTTATTAGTCTACTGGCCATTGCCATTGAGAGGCACATCACCATGATCAAGCTGAAATTCTACCAGAGGGATAAAAAGTGGCGCATGTTTGCACTGATTGCTGCCAGCTGGGCATTGTCGGTTTTCCTGGGTATCCTTCCAATACTGGGGTGGAACTGCATTGATGACTTGGAAGGGTGCTCCACTGTACTCCCGCTGTATGCCAAGAGCTACATTCTCTTCTGTGTGACCGTTCTTAACCTCATTCTGATTTCCATCATTTTCCTGTATGTGGGGATTTACAGAATTGTCAAAGTTAATTCTCAGCGGTTGGGCAACCTCAGGAAAGGAATGAGCAAAAAATCTCAGAAGTACATGGCTCTCCTCAAGACATTCACGATTGTGGTCGGAACTTTCATCATCTGCTGGCTACCTCTCTTCATTCTGTTTATCTTAGATTTCAGCTGCAAAGTTCAAAAATGTCCCATCCTCTACAAAGCAGATTACTTCCTGGGCATTGCAATGCTGAACTCACTCTTGAACCCCATAATATACACCCTAACCAGTAAAGACATGAGAAAAGCCATCCTGAAATTGCTCTGTAGACGCTGCCTTATGACAGAAGATGGGCAGGTGAACAGGTTTGGAATTCCATTTTTGGACTGCAACACTAGCAAAACAGACAAGTCCTCTTACCGGGTGGAAGGCATTGATAGCACGGTGTCTTCAGGAAATGTCACACCTTCACCGATCAAAGCTTTCCTGCCTAACATGAGCAGACTGGCAAAGGAGACCTTGCCCATTCCATAGGTGGAGGGACATCAGTAATCAGAGGTGCAGACGCAAGCAAAAGTTTTTCAACGAGACTAGCAGCTCATATTCTTTTTTGTGCCTGTTGTGGCCACTCTCCTCGCTCCTCTGTGAGGTGCATCTAACTGCCACTAGCATCAAAGCCTTGGAGATTTCCTGTCGACTGCTAAAGGAACTCATAAACGTATGATTTTGTGGAGATGGCAAAACACAGCACAGCAGCATTGGTTTAGCTGCTTTTGCAGCAAGTTGACAGCTCTATGAATAAAGTAAAAACTTTGGGACTGGAGCTGCTGGCCTGAAGGTTACACCGGTGTTCCTAAAAAGGTTGGAATAAGACGTCTTCTTAGCAGACACAACAGCATTAAGTGTTTGGGTTTTCAAGGCCAAGTGGACAATGTTTCAGAAAATAAGTAATCTTATGCTTTAAGGCACTTCATAATGTCCTTTATGTTAACACATGACAATTTCTGGGCACTTATGCAACTGTCAAGTTGATTTTTCCCCAAGAAAGGTCCTGAAATGTGCAATAAGGAGCCACACAGAGGTGGAATGAAGACCCACAATGTACACTGAACTCAAGGAGAGCTGGCAGGGTTCTCAGATAGGTAGGGCTTTATTACCTACAGTATACGTGTATGGAGTTTAAAATCAAGGCCTTCTTGCTCTAATGTGGAAGACCACACAGGGTCCCCACTTGACATTTACCAACAAAACGGGCGCATGCCAGTGTACTCCACTGTGGGTTGTTGAGGTTTATGCACCAGCAATTTCTGTTAAAATGAGCAGAGTCTTTCAAGACAGGAGGGTGGGTTTCCTTAAATAGGATTGATCATTAAGGTTATTGGAAGCCATGATCCAAAACTGACCACCTTTTCAATCCTGAATAACCTTTCCTATATATATATATCCTGTGATATATATATATATATATGTGTGTGTGTGTGTGAAGGTGAGTCAAATGAAAACCTTCAAACTGCAATAGAAATGCTTAACATTGCACCACTGCCACGTAAGTTGGCACCATCATTAGCAACTCCATTAGGAGAGTCCAGCAGGTGGAAGCACGGTGCAAACAAGCAACGTGAAGTCATATAAAGATGGGAGCCCCACTGGAAACATGCGCTAAAGTGGAGCAGTGTTTCATTGTCTGCTTTCTGAGCAGCGAAGGGACAAAACCTGTCCAACTTCCTCAGCATTGAGGACTTCAGAGTGGAGGGGTCCTGTTGCCACAAGACAACAGATGAACCATCGAGCTCTGACATACTGGGTGTCGTCCATGTTGGCTACATTTACCAGACTTCACTCCCCCAGAAATGTCCACTTCTTGGGACTGCTCAAAGAGGCACTGGGCAGAAAGACATTCACGTCCAATGAAGAGAGAGGTGCAGCATGTGGTAGAGGAGTGGCTGCATGTGTGACCACAAGACCTTTCTTTCCAGAAGAATCCATGCACTTTGTTGAGTGCTGGAGGACTTGTATTGAATGCCATGGAGGTCACGTAGAAAGGTGATGCGGCTGTTTGCTGCAACACAACATGATGAAACAAAATAAGGTTTCCATTTGACTCTCCCTCATATATATTATAATTTTCAAAACATTTCTGCACTTTATCTCTCAAAGTTTTTTTTTTTTTTTATATACACGTTTGAGACATTTCATATTAAGATGTTCTTAATGAAGCCTCCCTGCCTCGCAGTACATGGTCTAAAAGCCACTGAATGCGTTCAGAAAAAGACAGCTTTTTGGTTAAGTGTGACACCACGTACACTCACTGCTTCTTTCACTCTTGTTACTACTTGCAAAAATCGATAACTTCTCTAGTTGTGATTTCCTTTAACGCTTCCATACTGTCAGTGCAAAACATGGCTAGAGCCGCTGCTTCTCTTTCTTCATAATGTGATTATCAGTGGTTTATATGAGTGCATCTGTTACACATCCCTGACCATTGTTTACTATCACTATCCACTCCTAAATATTTCAGAGAGGTAAAGTGTTGTCCACTTGCCGAGTATGTGATCTGACGTAATTTCAGCTCTTTTAACACCTGCTTTCCACAAAGATCAACAATGCTTGCGGGTTATTCATTGGTGCAAATTGATAGATACGCAGTCACATACTGTATACATGACCTGGCAGGAACTCGCACGTTGGCAACAAGGTCAGCTGAGCCTAGCTGGCTTCTTCTTCCTCTCAGAGCTTTGTGTTAACAGCTGCCCTGAGAAGTCAAGCAAAATGACACCTTTTAATGGCGAACTAAAAAGATTACAATATGAAAGATGTAATTTACATTTTGTGATTTACAATTTAATTACATCTCGCCTGAAGAAGGGGCACGAGTTGCCTCAAAAGCTTGCATATTGTAATCTCTTTAGTTCGCCAATAAAAGGTGTCATTTTGCTTGACTTCTCACTACACCCATAATGTCTAACACAATACAACACCCTAGTACTACAGCTGCCCTGAGAAAATTTGAGCATCACTATCTACTCGCACGCACTGTGCAGACGTAAGGCATTGTTCTGAGCGTGTAAACAGGTGTGAGCTTTACGTCCCTTAACACCTGCTTCCATCAAGTACCACTCAACACTTCTCCATTCTATCTTTGGTGTAAACTGATAGACTTGCAGCTACATACGCGACTTTCACAATGGCAGTTACAGCAAGTAAAGCACCAGATAGTTACAATATTGCAAAGTCACAGTGGGCAACCTTACAAAAACAGCTCAGGAAAAATAAAAAATTGAGCGGAAATTTAATTAGTAGGGGTGCAAACAACAAAAACTTTTTAAAGCCTCAGTTAGGGCTACTATTAATTAGTAAACAAAAATAATAATCATGCCAGTAGGGAACAGAAATGCCAATGGAGAATTTCAGTGCAAAAATGAATTTAGAGGGCAGCAACTTTCTGAGCAATTCTGGGGTAGAACATGGAAGATGAAGGTTTTTGTGGTTTCTGCACACAAACAAGAGTGGCACCCTCACTGTGGTTTATTTTTTATCCCCAAAATGTATTTATTTCCCTTTGAAAAATGAGCCCCCCCCACAAAAAAAAAAATACATTTTAATTACCATGCACAAGACTCTTATCTTGGTCACCGGGCTAAAAGACATCCTCCTCACAGATGTGCACATGGCAGAGCTAAGAGATACGTAGTGAATGCACAATCATTTTGTACCACATCTCAATATTTCATCTAACATTGTTTGGAGAATGTCATGTTCGCCCACTTAGTTCACATACAAGCCATGCCGCAATGTTCAGATATTAATATTATGCTGGGGTGGCACTCTGGTGCAGTGAAAGCCCCAGTGCTTCTCAATGAGGAGGGTGGAGTTGGTGCCCTGGGTGCTCCCCGTGTGCATGTGAGTTTTCAAAGACATGCAGATTAGGTGAACTAGCATTGCTTAATTGACCCTATTGTGTGTGTGTGTGTGTGTGTGTGTGTGTGTGTGTTCACCCTGCGATTGCCCAGAGGCTGTACATGCCTTTCCCAATGCTTGCTGGGATAGGCTCCATCCTCCTCATGACCCTGCTCAGGATGAGCAGGTTTGAAAATGGATGGATGGATGGATGGATGGATGAATAACATGATGGTTTCAGAAATATAAATGTCATGGCACCTATATCAGGAAAAAAAAAAACCCAACAGAAGCAATAATGAGTTCTTCAGAATGCAGGTCTGCTTTCTTTGTATGGCCAGGTCTGTGAAAATTTGCCATCAGGTACAGAAGCTGTAGACCAATCGCTTTTCCAGATTAGGTGTCCTGCATTATAGTTTATATCTTGAGATTTATTTCTAATGCATTGTTCTTGTGCATTTAACGAAAAACGATTTATATTATTTAGTCGTCCTCTCAGCACTGCTGTCATTTTCACATTGTCTTTCCACAGAGAGAGGCTTGGAATGGTCGTTTTCTGTCACCCTACCGGCACTTTAATTCAACCATTGGAAAATCCCAGCCTCCGTCAACACGATAAGGTTATTTCTCACATTATGCAAATTTCCCTTCTTAGAAAGTGAAGTTTTATCACATGGTTAGTAGCAAACTGACTGTTGAGGAAAGTGTGTGTGTGTGTGTGTCTGCGCTTGTGAGCAGCCGTCCTGTCTTTATAGTGTTATAGTCTTTTATATTTACTCTTTTAAAGCATTAATTACAACGCTTACTTTATGTATCAGTATCTCAGTTTTGTATATTTTTGTAAATAGATTTCTCCTTTTCTGTATTCATATGAGTTTTACATTTCAAATGGTATGAATCTTTAATTTATAAGCCGTTTTGTAATGTTATTTTTTATTAAAAGTAAATGAATGCCTAAAACTGACGTTGTGCACACCTTCCTTTCAGTTTTTTTAAGTAGAACTACAATTGCAAACTTGGAGTGGTGATCAGGCCATCCAAAAATTAGACTGGTTCTAATATTGTAAAAGTTAAGACCTCGCCACCATGGCACTGACAGACAATGGCCATCCAGATCCTGAAATACACCTTTGGCACAAATGTGTTCTATTCCAAGAGTGTTCAGATCCATTTCATTTTCTGCACGCTTTGTGTTTTAGATTTAACTTGAAATAGACAAATATGCCATTTTTGCCCATCAGTCTACATTTAATAACCCATAAAAGTGAAAAATTGTTTTCAGGAAGGTTTGAAAATTTATCAAATATTAAAACCTGAAACCTCTCGAACCTGGAAGTATTCAGACCCCTTGCTGTCATACTCCACTCTGTGCTCAGGTGCCTCCTCTTTGCTTTAATTCTCCCTAAGATGTGAACTTGACTGGAGTCCACCTGTGTCAAACTGAACTGACTAGACGTCATTTAGAGAGGCACACGTGTACCCGTGTATAGAATGTCCTACAAATCACATGCACATCTGAACATGAACTAAGCCATGAATTCCAAAGAGTTCTCCGTAGCCCTCTATGGTCAAATTATGGTGAGCACAGAGATCAGAGCAAAGGGATCAAACCATATGAAAAACTTTGAGTGTTCCCAGGAGCACACTGGCCTGAAAATGGGAGACATTTGGACCCACCAGGACTCTGCCTAGAGTTGGTTATCTGGCCAAACTGAGAAACTGGCCAAGAAGTGTCCATTTTGAATTGACCCAAGGTACTGTGTATGCCGAAGTTCATTTACTATGGAGCCTGATGGCTAAACTGAATTCAGAAAGAAGACAAATAATTGGACATGATGTATTTTCCAGACTGCAGCTTGCAAAAAAAGGTAGTGTGATGGTATAACATCTAGAGTGAAGGGTGGGCCCTTGAATCAAATATAGCTTCAGTTAAACAGCCCCGATTGCATTCTTCTGGAGAAGGAAGGCATTGGTTGGTTGCTGCTTTGGGGTCTGAATGCCACTGTGTGCAAGAGGAAAAAAATTCACCTTTTACAATTTCACCGCAATCTTCACCAACTTTGATCTCAGAATAGCATTGTGAGCGAGAAATACCCTTGGCCAACTAGAAGTGGAAAGTGACTCAGACCTGAAATTGTGCAGCATAAGATTTGCTGGTGTGGGGTTTTATACTGTGCAGAGAATTGTTCAGAGATAGACCTCAATCCATTAGACATGTTAGCTGGTAAAATTCAACAGAAAGCAAATGCTGTAGAAAAGTTTCTCCATTTCTTCATCAGTTACTGAAAGCAAACCTTTTCTGACAGTAAATGAAGAAGTTTACTGCATCCTTTCTGCCCACATTAATTGGTCTCCGCTGTATAAAGCTGAAGTGACAATTTCTAACCACTTCCAGCCTATCATTTTCAACCTGATGGCTGCAAGTTATGTGTATATTTTATATATTTATAAAATAAGCGCACAATAGAGGGTGGACTGGAATCCTGTTGGGGATGTATAGTGAAGCTTTGCCTGGCCAGGGGGCTGTAATGGAAGGACAATGTACATGGAAGCATAACCCAGCCAGGACGCCTTAAGATAAATCACCCCTTTGGAGATAAAAAAAATAAATGGATGGAATTAGTGAAGCTAGGCACCGGGAGTAGTTCATCTCCCCCATAAGCAAGGTGGCAGTGTTCTTCCTGCATGATCCCAGTTAGGACACCCACTGGTTTGCATGGGATTTAGAGTGTGGAAGTGTATCCCTGGTTTTCATATGACCTGGAAGTGTTCTCGAGTCTGGCTTAAAAGGCGCCTGTCGCCTCACCACTGGGAGTGAAGAGTTGGAAGGCATTGAGCAACACTCACTAGGAGGAGAGGACTTACAGAAGGAGCATTTCATTTACTACTATGTTAATATTGGTTGTGTTCACTTGGAGGGTGGTGGTGACAAAGGTCTTTTATTTGATCCCAGAACTGTGTTGGGTGAAATTGTTTGAGGGTTTTGGGGCTCAGTGGTTTCCCCCTTGTGGTCACTAAATATATTGCAACGGCTCTGGACAAGTTTTCATCAGTCAAGGACGAGTTACCAAAAGCATGAGCGGACATGACTTCATCGGTGGCAGAGGTACGTATAAAAACAGCTCTGCAAACTCATAAGCGTTTCTGACTTTTTGCGGCTTAAAGCCTGCGGTCCATTTAAGGATATAAAATTTACTAGAAGAGCTTAAAATAAGTATGAATTTATTGGGCAGCATTACAGTACTATGTATGTGTATTACGTACAGTATAGAATTAAGAAAACCGACATGGAAAGACAGAAGACACACACATTGGGAGTTAAGCCCAATAACTGGTGCGTTTATTTTACTACAAAAGATTGACAGTAGTCTTCTAGCAAAATCAAACTGCGCTGGTATAGCCGTGTATGTTGCCCCCTAAAAATAACAACTCACTTCACAGGCTAATCCACTATCGCAGTGTTCCCGATCGTCGTCCGGAGTTTCGTGCTGTGTCTATATCCCCGTATGCCTACCATCATGTCGAGTAAGAGAAGGTTCGAGAAGACAGATGGAGACTTCCAGGGCATTATAAATACAGCTTTGCATTACTGATGATAGATAGATAGATAGATAGATAGATAGATAGATAGATAGATAGATAGATAGATATAAACACTAAAACATACACACACACTCACTAGTGAAAACACACAGACCTATGGTCCCAAGATAATGGTTGTTAATAGATAGCGAGCTGAACTTTCCCCATGTTCACAACACATTCTTTTGTTCTCACCATTTAAAAACACAACTTCACAGCAATCAAATAGGTGGTCTAACTTTCTTAAGTACTGTAGTGATCTTCATTGATCAAAGGCTGTAATAGCAAAGCCCGCATATAGTCGGAAGTTCTGAGTATTTGACTGTCAAACTTTTCCATTTTGACAGCACATGCTTTCGTTTTCAATATTTAAAAAATACCGCATGGCTGACGTCATCATTAAGGCGAATTAGGCATTCGCCCAGAGGGGACTGGGCGGTCTCATGGTCTGGAATCCCTACAGATTTTATTTTTTTCTCCAGCCGTCTGGAGTTTTTTTTTTTTTTCTGTCCACCCTGGCCATCGGACCTTACTTATTCTATGTTAATTAATGTTGACTTATTTTTAATTTTTTATTGTCTTCTATTTTTCTATTCTTCATTTTGTAAAGCACTTTGAGCTACATTTTTTGTATGAAAATGTACTATATATATATATATATATAAATGTTGTTGTTGTCGTCAAGGGCGCAGAAATATTGAGGGTTTGGTTTGAACCGCGATAGCTACCGAACAGTCGGATGGCGCACTAATAAGCTTGGCCTTGGGCGAAAAATAACCAAGCACCGGCACATCGCTGACGTAACCGTAAGTAGTGGTCTTCAAAGAAATTACTGCACGGGTGTAAAAGCAACGCTTTCATATGGTCTGAAGTTTCGACTAATTGACAATGCTCTTGATTGTCACCATCCATTTCTGTATGTAAAAACCAAGTTAAAGTATGTAGTTTTAAGCCCGTAAAGTAAGGAGCCTTTCGCGTTATGAAGCGGGTTGTGTGACACAACAAAATTGTAGATATAAACACCAGTAAACTCCCTGCCAGTTGTCTGCACAGGTCAGAACTCGAACTTCCTTCTGGATTCCGAACACATATATATGTGATGATTGCATGCATTTTTCCATCTTTGTCATTCCTACAGTCAGTATCCGACAGTTCAGCAGATGGTGCCACGCATCTCCTTCTTCCTATTTGTCACGTCATCGGACTCCGCGATCTGTTTGACACTCTGCAGATGTTGCCTTTTTTTCTGCAATTTCACCTTGATGTGCCAATCAGCGTGCCGTAATAAACCAACAGTTTACAAGTTAGTCACATACTGTAAATGCAAAAAAGAGCTTGTATCATGTCATAAGATTTTGATCAAGACCAAGATTCTATCCACAGTAGTTTGTGAGCGACCACATCATAGACCTTAGCCATTTTTTAGATACACGCCAATCAGCCACAACATTAAAATCACTGACAGATGAAATGAAGCGCATGGATTATCTTGTTAAATTGGTGCCCTTCAAGGGATTGCATATATCAGGCAGCAAGATATCCATCAGTTATTGAATTTGATGTGCTGAAAGCAAGAAAAATGTCAAAGTTGCTCAGATCCCCATGATTGCCCATGATTCACATTGTGAGGACTTAACTGGGTCAGAGCATCTCCAAAACGGCAGGTCTTCTGGGGTGTTCCAAGTATGCAATTGGTAGTACCTGACAAAAGTGGTCCAAGGAAATACAAGCAAATGTAATAGGTGCCCAAAGCTCGCTGATGTGCATGGGGAGTGAAGGCTAGTCCGTCTGGTCCAAACCCTGAACAAAAGAGCTATTGTAGCACAAATTTCTGGAACACCTCATGCTGGACATGAGAGAAAGGTGTCAGAACACACAGTTGATCACAGCTTACTGCATATGGGGCTGCAGTCTGGTCAGAATGTCCATGCTGACCCCTGTCCACCATTAAAAAGGCCTACACTGGTCACTTGAACATCAGACCAAAGAAACTCACTGGGCTCCATCATTCAATCCATGGGTTATAGCTTATCAGCGCTATGCTCATGACACATGGCTGTACCTCTCGTTCCGACGGGGACCAACACAGTCTTATGCAGGTGGTTGTAATGTTCTCTCCGATTAGTGTGTGTATATTTTTTATATAATATATATACGGTATATGTACTGTATATATTCCTCCTACAATATAAAATGATTTAAGGGCATAATGAATCAAAAGATGGCTAAAAAAAGAAAGGATATAAAATACTGAAATTAAATCTAAGTTTGCATGTTGTGTAAAGAGATGAAGCTGTAACGTCCAGATCTGTATCTAATTACAGCATATGTTTTAAATGTGAGAGAATCCTGGGCAGCACTGGAATTAACATTTAAAGTTTAAATTACAGTAAGAGCCAAGCAGCCTTTTTCAATGAGGGTAATTAAGTAGTTCAACAACTGAATATCAGTGCATGTGCAACTCAGGGTGGGAGGTTAGACCAAAAATAATTATCACAATTAATTGTTTTGGATGATAACAGTAATTATTGCAGTACACAGTAAATAATGCTTTACATACACTTGAAATTTCAAAATGTTAAAATAAATACACATATAACTGAGCAAAACTGAAACAAGTGCTGCATTATTTACAAGCTTTATATCTCTGCCCATAGCAGATTTTAGCTAACATTTCTTAAACAACTTTCAAGCTCTGCTGACAAAACTAAAAAGTGCTCTTATGACAAACACTGGAGCTCAGCACGTACTTTATATAGCATACTGAAGTGGTCAACAGTTTTAGTTGCTGTTCAACCAAAACATTAAAATAAGCAAAGCCAGTCCTGCCAAATATGGTGTTTTAAGCTTCCTTTCTTACAATTCTGTGAGTCTAGAGTTTATTTTAAACCATAGAACAAAAAACATCCAGTGGGCAGCAGATCTGTTAATTAGAGAGGGATCAATGGCCCAGGTATGGGTGAAAGTGTAATGGTGTGAGGAAGGTTTTTTTGGTGCACATTAGGTATTTTAATATTGATGAGGCATTGTTTGAATACCGAGTGCAAATAAGCATTGTTGCTGCTTTATTCATCGCATTATAGGCATAGAGACACAATACTTCATTTTGTCACCAAAGGAAATTAAAACTTCACTGAACCGCAAGAGGAATATAAATAACAAACTTCAGCTCCCCACCCCAAATGCACATAAGAACTTCTGGCTTGGATAGCAGAGCTGCTGCCGTCTGATAACAGCTTTGCAGGTGGCATTAAAAAGCAGTCAGACCTGCCCAGTTGTATCACAGGTTTATATTTAAAGGCATTAATATCTCAATAGAGCATGTCCAGATTTTTGTGTCCACAAATGGAACCAGTTTATTCCTTTCAAAGTTCTCCTGGTTGAAGTCACCAGCATTCTAGGGGGGGATTGTGCAGTATATCGCTAACTGGCAAATTACCATAAAACTCGGATTTTAAAAATAGTATGGAACCAACAATCCAGGGTTTGTTTTTTTTTTTGATATTGGACGTAAATGTCAGCTTTCCTCTCAGTCCCTCAATACTCATTATTGCAGTTGTGGAACATGTCTGTCCGTTTTGCATGTTCTCCTCGTATCTGTGTGGGTTTCCTCCTAGAGTCCAAAGACATGTGGGTAAAGTAAACTGGTGTTGCTAAATTGGCTCAGACGTATGTGTTTGTTCACCATGTTGACTGGTCCACGTGTTGTTCCTGCCTTGTGCCTGATGACTGCTGGGATGACCCTGCCCTGGAAAAGCAAATTAGTAAGATGGATGGATGGATGACAAGCTTCAGAATCTAACCTTTAATTGTGTGCTGTTGTGGCCTCTTTAGCCAACTAAACGAGACTGGCCATGACAAGATTTGCTTGACAAGAAGTATGAAACTACAAATTGTGCCAGCTTTTATTCTCTGTACTTGCACCCACAAGGCACAAAAATGTAAAACCTCTGTACAGCTAAAGCCTTAGAAGGACAGTATATTACACCTCAAATTAATTTACTTATTTATTAAATTCATTCTTACCATATCATCATCAGATTATTTTTGTCTCGATTTCTTTTGAATATACAGTACATGTCCATGCACAGCACAGCTTTCTAAGAAGAAAGAGTGATGGAGCTTTGAAAGCCATGGTGGGTCAGTCATGCATCCAAAGAAGTTACTGCAGCATGAGAACAAAAAGCTGTTCACTAAAGTTTACTGCACGAGTAATAATAATAAAATAAATAAATAAATGGACAAGTGCCAGTGTGTCCTTTCGGTTGCTATTCTCTGTCATTCTAACAGATAGCACATCAAAGTTTTCCAAATCTAAAAAAAATGGAAAAATTCTTAAATGGCCAAGGCAGTCACCCAATTGAAAACCAATTGAGCAGGCCTTCCATAAGCTGAAGAGAAAACTTAAGGGCACAAGCAGGAGCTGAAGATGGCTGCATGAGAGGCTTGGTGGAGCATCACCAGAGAAGATCCTCAGCACCTGGTGATGTCTACGAAACGCAGCATTAAAGGAGTCATTGTGTGCAAGAGATATGTGACAAAGTCCTAAATATGACAGCTTTAATAAACTTGCCATTGCGGTGTCCCAAACATTATAGTTGTCCGAAAGGGGGGCATGTAGATAAAGTGTTGTGTGACCAAAATGTCTGCAAAATATCCCGAAAAGGAGTCTGAAACATGCACTTTAATCAAGTCTGAATTGTTTGATTAGTAATTTTAAACTGTGGAGAAGAGAGGAAAAATAAAATAAATAAATAAATAAAAACCTCAAGGAAACTGTGTCTTTGTCCCAAACTTTAAGAATGGAACTGTAGTTTGGTATCATCTGCAGACTTTACCATCTCATTGATTATCTTCATGTCCTGATTGTTTATGCATATTAAAAACAGCATCAGCCCCAGTGTGTATAGAACTCCCACAGTAATCATACTGGGGCTGAAGTGCATCAAGATGGCAAAAATACACGCTGGGCCTCAGAGCTGCCCCATGCCACTAAGATCCAAGATATGAATATTAGTTTATAGGGCAAATATCTGACCCTGAAAACACACGTCTTTCTTACCGTGCTGGCCTAAAACTGTGCCAAATTCTGCAAGCCTGCTGGCTAAATCAATTGCACAAATATTTAACAAACAACAAACCCTCAAAGCTTCAAAGTCCCGGCTTCAGACTGCAGCTCAGCGGCTGTCATTTGCATGCTTCTCTCTGTCAACATGGGCGTTTTCTGCTTTTTATCCCACACCCAGTTTAAAATTAAAACGCATGTTTCTAAGTGGGCTCACTATGAGCAAGGTTAGCAGTGCAATGGACTGGTGGTCCAACATTGGTTCTCGCCCTACAACCGCTGCTAATGGGACATGCTCCAGATCTCAGCAACCCTTGTATTGGGTTTAGCATGTCTAAAAAATGGCTTAATGTTGTATTGAGATGTCGACTGGCATTCTGGCACATTTCCTTTCACATTTTTACTATTTCCTCCCAAAAAACAGGCTCTGGAGTTAAATAGAAGCAGCAAAAATGCAGGGATGCCAATATCTTATGAAACATTTTCTGTCTCTGAATAGTTTAGTCATTTTCAGCATATGACAGGGGTCTCCAACTCCAGTCCTGGAGAGCTACTGCGGCTGCAGGTTTTCATTCTAACTCAATCAATCAATCAACATTTATTTCTATAGCACATATTCATGCAAAAAATGTAGCTCAAAGTGCTTTACAAAATGAATAGAAAAATAGAAGACACAATAAAAAATAAACATAAGACAACATTAATTAACATCGAATAAGTAAGGTCCGATGGCCAGGGTGGACAGAAAAAACAAAAAAAAAAACTCCAAAAGCTGGAGAAAAAAATAAAATCTGTAGGGGTTCCAGACCACGAGACCGCCCAGTCCCCTCTGGGCAATCTACCTAACATAAGTCAAACAGTCCTCTTTGTATTTAGGGTTTTCATGGAAGGACCTGATGATGATGGTCACATAGACTTCTGGCTTTCAGTCCATCAATGTTGGTGCATCATGATGCTTTGAGTAGGTGGTGGTGGCGCAGGCCGCCACCACAAAGAAACCGGAAAAAGAAACAGAAGAGAGAGTTGGGGTTTTCTTAATTAGTGACCTGATTTTCCTGCTAATTAACTCTTTGCTTTAATTTGAACTGATGCACAACTTAAGACTCAGACCCCTTCATTATTTCTTTTTTCCTTAATTAGCAACTAAACAATATTAAGATACAAAATGAACCAACACATAAACAACAACCTGCGTCCATCACACAATAACTGAAAATAAAGAAAGGTGAAGGCCTCAGTAATGTTGATCTGCTCAGGTCCACAACACATTTTGACAGCACTCTTAAAACAGAAAATCAACAGTTTTGGAAATGTCTGCCATGAAATTAAATAGCCGGTTTAATTAGCAACGAGAATTGGCTTCAAATTAAGAAATTGAATGAAGTGTAGTTGGTTGG
The DNA here is from genome assembly GCF_016835505.1 of Polypterus senegalus. NCBI lineage: Eukaryota > Metazoa > Chordata > Cladistia > Polypteriformes > Polypteridae > Polypterus > Polypterus senegalus. Next base: position 82,785,237 of record NC_053165.1, read on the forward strand.
AGTTTGAGGCCCCAACTTAGTTGATTTTCTGTTGGCTCACTTCACATCAAATTTATGTTTAGGTGCCGTTTACGGAAAAAAGAATCAATTCAGCAGTCAGAATCTCAAGAAAAGTCAATTAATTAAAGGGAAATAGTTAATTAGCAGCAAAAACTGGTCACTAATTAAGAAAAAGAGATGAAAACCGGCAGCGACAGTAGCTCTCCAGGACTGGAGTTGGAGACCCCTCGTATATGACATATTTTTTAAATTAAAACAGTGACCCTTTTGTGAGGAACACGGACAAGACTACCTGGATGTGGACACACTCCTGCCACCACATCTGGAAAAATCAGAATTGTGAACATAAAAATCAGAACTGGGATAAACGTTTGACAAATGTGAGTTACAGGTGCTGTAGCTCTTGATCAGCCCTAATCAGCTCCAGTCCTGGAGGGCCACAGTGGCTGCAGATTTTCATTCCAACCACTTTTGTAATTAGTAGTCACTTAAAACTTGGAAGAATGAAAGCACTAATAGGACAAATAATTAAATACCAAGACAGATTTTTATCACATTGTAGATTTTTTTTGTTTTCTGAGAATTTTATCCATGTTTTGGAGTACAGAACAAAATTTATACCTCTTGATCCTTCCCTTCTATCTCATTTAATTCAAAACATTGTACATGGGTAAATCAAATGATAAAGGCAATTTCAAACTTACCCGGTAATCGAAGCGAACAGCTGCTGGTGCAATACAGTATGTTCACAATGGCGCAATGGTTCACACTGCGCAACACTCTGCCACTGGTCTAGATGAAGTCAAGGCCAAATAAACATGGGCACTCAGCTGCAAGATTGAAAGATTTGCCATAGTGAGATTTCTTTGGGCAGAGGGATTGAAACCTGTTTAACTGCACCAAATTTTAAAGTAGAAATGAATAAACTCAGATTTTTGTTATAAAAGGAAAAACTGAATGGATTAGAGGCAGGAGTAGAGCAAGAATAAGAGCTTATAAACAGCATAGCCAAGTTGGCATCAATACATCAGGCATAAATGAGTCCATATTTTATATATATATATCATACACACACATCATATATATAACAAACCTTAAATATACCCAATCTAATCTAACAATCTAACCACATTCAGCCTCAATACTGTACTTGTTCTCTAAGGGGTTTAACATGAAAGACGCTTTATTATATCTTTATAAACTCAAGTGGCATAGCAGTGCCCAGTTAGCTGTATCTCAGCTCTCGAGTCCCAGGTCAGTTGTGTGCAGTCTGCCTACTCTTTGGTTGTGAGCTCAAGACCCACTACCGGCACTGTTTGACCACGAGCAAGTCACTTCCCGCCTGGGTTTGCGTCTCAAATTTTTCTTTGGGTGTGCCAAGTAATAATAATAATAATAAATAATAATAAAGATGCATGGGTTTCCCCGTTCACGTTCTAAAGATGCGCAGTTCAAGTAAGTGGTCGATTAAACCATGTGGAGGAGTGTATATGAGGCGTATATGCGGTTTGCAGTGGACTAGCGTTAATTCCACCTTTGTGCCCAGTGCCGACGCTTTTTTTTTTTTTGCAGTACCATTTATGCCCACTTAGTGGCAGTGAAGGTACAGTACATCTTAAAGGTGACGGTTCTTTGACTACTGCTGCCATGCCGTCTTACAAGATAAAGCCCCATCATTCATCCAGTCTGCTTTGTCAAGTTTAGGGTTGCAGGCAGCCAGAGAAAATCCACTGAGCATGAGACACAAGGCATGGACCAGTTCTGTATATTGCATATATATTTGACATAAATACAGTATGTGGACACACGTGCTTCAGTGTGCCTTCACAAACTCCGCACAAAAAAAACAAACAAAAAACAACCTCAGCATTTAAACTGAGGAAGTGGATTCTCTCCCCTCTTTTTTATTCTATTTTTATTTATTAAAATTATCTATGTATTTTTTCTAGTTTTAAAGTTTTACTCTGTTAGCCTAGCTCTCTCTCTCATGGGTGGGGGTTCATTTGTTCCAAATCTAGTTCTGTTAAACTTTACTTGCTTGTATGGATTATTTGATTTTAATAAAAAAATAAAATGCAAAACACACCTCAGCCATTTATTGAATTGTTGGTGTACCCTCACCCCATAGTTAAAACAAAATAATTTAATAAACCATTAAAGGTTTAGGGTGGCACCGTAGCAGTGCTGCTGCCTCACAGTAAAGAGACCTGCGTTTGCATCCCAGGCCCTCGCTGTGTCTGTGTGGGTTCCTGCCAGTTTCCTCCCACCATCCAAAGACATGGAGGTTGGGTGGCTTGGTGATGCTAAATTGGTCATAGTGTGTGTTTGCCCTGCGATGGACTGGCGCCCTGTCCAAGTTTTGTTCCTGCCTCGCTCCCTATGCTAGCTGGGATAGGCTCCAGCAACCACCACAGCCCTGGCCTGGATTACGCAGGATAGAAAATGACATTAAAGGTTTATTTAACTATATAATTAACCATCCCATGACTCATAGGAATAAACATCAAATGAGTCCAGTACACTCACTTACCTGCTTACCGTTTTGATTTTTAGGACAGACATATTGCAAGGCAACGGGAGAACAAAAACATATGCAAAATTGCTCTCTCTATTGAGACAAATCCACTCGAGCGATTTTGCTCAAATTCAATAGGCTCCTTGCATTTTTCAAACTTTCATTCGGACCTAGAGATTCGTTTCTGGTTTACCGTGTCCTCGCTCTCGTTCTGACAGACAGAGGTCACTCCTGTGCTCTTCATCAGGGCACAAAAAACAAATCTACAGATTTCCAAACTGCCACGTTGCTCTGATCTCCAAGACATAAGCTCATTCTAATCCCCATAGGACCTCAAATTTTTGTTAAAAGGCGTATCCATCGTTAAAAAGTTTCAGCTGAATTCAAATCCACACAAAAACATTGTCAAAGAAAAAAGTGTCCTTAGTTATCCAAATTCTAACCCTTTTCACCAGATAAGTCTTATGGTGGAGCAGAAGGCATAAAGCACAAGGCATTCACCAGTCCATTACAGGACACCAATAAACTTTACACCCACACTCAGAAGACCAATTCAAAATAGTCACTTAACATAAATGGTGTGTCTTTGTGGACAGAAGAGGAAATGCAATCAGCCACTAGGAGGCCAGGCACATTTCACACAAAGGACAGGGTGCGGGAAACAGACCCAAGGCACTATATTGTGAGACCGCATCACTAACCACTGCACTTTACTAAACAATACTAACTTTGGATTACTTCCACACCACTGAACTGCTAAATCAGAATACCACCCTAAGCTGTATCTGGAAAGCTACTGTATAAAAAAAAAAAAAAATGAGTTTAATGTTAAATCCACTTTTGAGCCATTTATAAAAACAAGCAGTGCCAAACTGGGAGGTGGGCCAAACTGGTGAGTCACCCGCTGTATTGTGACTCATGCAGGTGGAGAGATGAAACAAACAGGCAGAAAGAGACCGTGAAATCTAAACGAGACTGCACATCTTTTTCATTGTGCAGTTTGTATTGACCAGCCTGATCTTGGGACATGAAACTCAAACCACTGCACCAAAAAAAAAAAAAACAGTAAAGCTATGGGTGTGTGATAGAGATTGAGCAGTAAAAAGGGAATTTAAGTTATACACACGGAATGGCTTTGCACAACAGTGCATCCTTTGTCTTCCTTGCAACAACTGCCCCTCTGTGTCCCTTCAAAAATAGAAAGAGTGACAAGTTCTCATTTCCCCCCCACTACCCTCTTGAAATGATTTACAGATTGTGTCAAACCCGACTCTGGGTCACAGAGGGCCTGCTCTACAGGATTAGTTAACCAGACCAGTAAAACATTTCTGAACAGGCATTTCAGTGTGCAGGCGGCATGATGACACAGCAGAGAAAGAGAGGGAGCGAGACTTGTCTTACCTCACTCTGATTGGCTCCTGGTTCAATTCCCAGCTGGCTTTATGCAGAGCTTACTTTATTTCCTCTTTTTTTTTTTTTTCTTAAAAAAAGACTACCGATAGGCTGATAAGCAAATGTCAACTCACCTGGAGTGAGTGTGCCCAGTGACTTTGCTGCTTATTTATCCAGGCTTGAGCAGAACCATATAAATATTTTGCTTGTACAGTGGATTCAGAAATTATTCAAAGCCTTCACTTTCTGCACACTATGTGTTGCAAATTTTATTTTAAAGGGATAAATTGGCCATTTTGTCCATCAACCTACATTTAGTAACCCATAATGATGAAGTGAAAACATGTTTTCAGATGCATTCAAAATCTGAAACCTCGCACTCTAAAATGTGTCCGGACCCTTTGCTGTGGCTCTGCAAATTGTGCTCAGGTGCCTCCTGCTTGCTTTAATTTTCCTTGAGATGTTTCTAAATGTATCCGTCTGACTGACGCCTTGCCTTTATCCAAAGTGCCTTACAACATCTGAGATATAACTGGTTACATTTCTTTTCTTTATCCAATTGAAGCACAGGTGGGTGAAGCGTCTTGCTCAGGGGTCACACAGTGTAAGTGGTGGGATTTGAACCCACAACCTCAGGGTTTGAATTCCAAAGCCTTAACCACTGCAACACACCACCTGCCCGTTTCTAGAACATGACCGGAGTCCACCTGTGGCAAACTAAGCTGACTGGACACCATTTAGAAATGTGCATGTGTACCTGTGAAAAGTCCAACTATTCACACTGTAGGTCAGGAAAAGAAACAAGCCATGAAGTCCAAGGGGCTCTCTGCGGAGTTTCTACTATGTACTGAATTAATGGCCTGAATACTTCTATAAGAGATTTTCAGTGCTTGATATTTTATACATGTTTAAACCTTTATGAAAAATATTCTCACTTTGTCATTATGGGTTAATGAGTGTAGATTAATGAGTGTTTACCATTCTGTATCAGGTTTGACAGTCCTGCCATACTACTGTCACACTCAAGTAGAAAACATACAAGAAAGAATTTTCATTATGAGAGGTGTTCAGAAAATCCTGTGCCATCTGGCTCTCTCAGGCTGTCTAGTGTTCACATCAATTGTCCTGAACAGACACCATTTAAAATAAATAAATAAAGAAAGAAAGAAAGAAAAATTAACTTTTCATCTCCACAGGTAGTCATGGAGCTGGATTTTTTGCAGGCTTTCTGCCCAGACATGTCACCACAACAAAAACAAAGCAGTGTCAAGACACTTTCTATCAGATCTTTCTTGGAAATTTTCAGCAAGGTCAGTCCCCTAAAATGTGATTTTTTAATTTTTTTTGGTAACTGAAAACAAACCAGAATTTCACTTTTTCAAGCCTGACACAAACAAAAAAAAATTAATTCAAAAGAGTGACTCTCAAGAGAGCTCCAAGGCTTCAGTCAAGGACAGGCGCTGCAAATCTGCTGGCAAAACAACACTCACCATTTTTGTTTCTCAAAAACATTTGGTTGCTTCAGTGCCACTGGAAGACGCACACAAAGTATGCCAAGTCTGCTTATTTGACGCTTTCCTCAGAATAAAGAGAGGACACCAGCCCCTACTTGATTGCCCTTTTCCACATCTTTCCTTCACCACAACAATGCACCTGCACAGTGGTCTGGTGTTCGGTTACTGGAGCCCACTGTCTATGTTCCTGACTTGATACTCAGATTTTTATAAAAAAAAAAAAAAAAAACCCACACCTCTACAGCAAGCTCATTAAAATTGCAACTGACTGACTGAGGGGGATTTTGTGTCAAGTTTTGACCAGTGAATTAAACACCAGAAAATGTGACTCAGAATTGCTGTGGACTACATTGAAAGTCAGCCACCAAAAGAATCATTTGTTCTCAAAAAAAAAAAATTCTCACATTATTTTTTCCTTGAAAGGTATGGGACTTTCTGAACACTCCTTAATATCTTGTCTATCTAGTTGATTCAGGTCATAAAACTCCGTGTTTCCAAGATAGGCCTGGGTAAAATAAAAATTGCACTAAACTCGTATATTACAGCAGCCCCTAGGGTTCAGTCCTGAGAGGGACATGCTCCTCAAGTGGCTGCGGACTGTCTGAGGGGGCTCGAATACTTGGAGAAGCCTCATATAAAGTTGCCCTGTGAGCAGCAGGGTAGAGGTGGTACAGATGCAGAACTGCGATCTCATCTCACAGCTACCAAAATCTGTTGGCTCCGATGTGCGACTGCCAGTGAGCCTCAGATGTGGACCCTACTCTTGAGCCTCATGTACCTGGGGTGGAATATTGGTTGCCTCTGACCCCAGGAGAGTGGAGTGAGGCTGAGTCGGGCGGTGTGCAGGAGCAGACAAAGCAGCTGGAGTGCCACAGAACACTTGAGTATTACGGTGGAAACAGATGCTGGAGAAGCCCACAGTCCTTTTTAGAGCCACCAACCAAATATTCGCATAAAGAGGATGATTCCTCTGCCTCTTGCTCCGCCTGGGTTGGTACAGGTATGGAAGAGGATACTCTTAGATAGACCAAAAGTAAAAGACAATAGTCTCAAATAATCATTATGCACAGAATACCAATATTATAGCCTGTAGCCCTTGGTTATTTTACTTTAACAAGAAAGTTGTGCCACAGGTATTTTCCTCGATGTTCATTATACTTAAAACTACAATATGCATCCTGGCACTGTGGGCTGAGAATGCCAAATTGGTCATTTATTTATTTTTTTAACCCTATTATTTAAAAAAAAAATGACCTGGAAGGCCTGCGCCTAACAGGGAGACAATGGACAGACAGCAGGAGGGGACGTGAATGAAGTGCCAGTCCACTGTAGCTCACAGTCACAACCTACCCTCAGTAGAGGGGAACAGTCATTAGTCATTGTAACCTGTAGGTCTGCGGAATCTGGGAGAAAAACAAATATCTGCAGGAAAATAATAATAAAAAAACAAAAACATACAGACAAGCAGAAAATGTAAAAACTCCATGTAGACAGTGCCTGAGCCAGGGACCGAATCTGCACCTTAAAGGCAGTAGCCTTACCCATTGTATGATCCAGTAAACGAGACTCCATTTTTTTTTTTTTTAATTCAATTTATTTCTGAAGAGTGCCCTTTACTGAGTGCAGACTCAGAGTCCTGTATCAAGTTCACAAGTAAAATGCAATTACAACTTTAAAAATGACAAATTACATAACATGATGTATAACTCATAGAGAGTTGTATAAACACACACTAAAACTGACCAGATTAACATAAATAGAATCTAACGATATAGGACATTAAGTTATGGTCAGTTGATAGAAGAAAGCAAAACAAAAATTCCAGACAGCAGCATCCCTGGAGAAAATCTTCTGAGGGGTTTCATTTTGTAAAACTCTTTTAGCAACTGCTGTCTAAAAAAAAAAAAAAAACAATATACAAGCTTGGAGTTGTAAGGATAATTCAAAAAATTATATATTTCAACATGGGCAGCACAGTGGTTATCACTGCTTTCTCCAGAATTCATTGTTCAAGGTTTTAATTGCTGTCTCAGTAACATTTACATGTTCTCCAAGTGTTGGTGCAAGTTTTCCCCCCACTGAGGTACACCAGTTTCCCTCGGTCATCAAGAATGTGTACATGTATCACCTTAAATGGAGACTATACAGTAACCCCATACGATGGAGACTGGGTGGGCTCTGTGACGGATTGGCACGCTATTTAGGGATGCTTCCTGCCTTCAACCTAATGTTGCCAGGATAGGCTTCAGACCCACAATGGTCCCAAATTAGATTAAGAATTTCATGTTACAATATATTCTGGCACGGCTGACTAAATGATAGTATGAAATCAACTTTACATAGCACATTTTTAGCAAACACTGTCTAAAATCATTTACAAGCTTACAGTATATCTGAAACAAAAAAACAGATATGGTCATTATAAACCAGTGAAACTGTACAATTATTTGTTCAATTTCAGAAGGAACTTTTTTTTTGTTTTAATATAAAAAATACACACACGTCATTTAAGTTTATTAGTGATTTATTAGGTTTGGTTATAAATTGGCCCTGAACCACCAGATGTGATGCTTTGGCATCCTGTCCAGGTTTGGTTCCTGCCTCACAATCTCTGTTGCTGGATGCCTACAGCTCTGAATTGGATAATGGAAGGGGGGGCGGAGGATGAATACAGTCAGTCTGTCATTATCCAACCCACTATATCCTAACTGCTGGAGCCAATCCCAGCCAGCACAGTGCGCAAGGCAGGAACAAATCCTGGGCAGGGTACCAGCCTACCACAGGGCACACACAAAACACACACACACCAAGCACACACCAGGGACAATTTAGGATCGCCAATGCACCTAACCTGCATGTCTTTGGGAAGTAAACCCAGGTCTCCTTACTGCGAGCCAGCAGCACTACCACTGCGCCACCATGCCATACAGGATGAATACAGATACAATGAAACCTTAACAGTGCCACAATGCTATCGCTGGTTGAGATGTCAGTTTTGTATTTTTGTCTTATCAATGCTAACTTATGTCACTTACAATTTAGCAGTTGAAATATTTAATGAATAAATATACAGTAAATATATGTCAGTGAAAACTGGCATACAACTCCACAAGGCAACAAACAGAAGATCTTCTGGCTCTGACCTTCTTGCTGTCTAACACTAAAAAGCTCTCCTACTCCGTGGAGCGAAGCCTGTTTTTAAGATTCAATCAAGTTATCATTTCAATCAAGGCTGAAGACTTTTCACTACTGCTCACGAGAACTGGTATATTGGCATTAAATCCACGAATTAAACAACTGAAACGCTAATCTGTGCTGCATGTTTTCTAGGTTCAGTTAATTTCTGTTTCCACAAAGCAGTTTCTATCCACAGGTCATAAGGTTACTGAATAGCCAACCATAAGGACAAACATTGTAACATAACATCCATATACTGTACATAAATGGACACACACAGCTGATCCAGAAAGTATTCAGACCCCTTCATTTTCTGCACCCTTTATTGTGTTGTAGATTTCATATAAAATGGATAATTTTCACACTCCCCCCTCCAATCAATCGGCACTCAACCTATGATGACAAAGTGAAAACATACTCCGAGGACTGCTTGCAAGTTTTTGATTTTGAATAAATTTGCTTCTTATTCCTATATGTATTTAGACGTTTTGCTGTGGCACTCCATATTGTGGGTCAGGTGCCTCCCACTTGCTTTACTTATCCTTGAGATGCGTCCAGAACTTCATTCATTCATTCAACTTCTCATATATATCTATATATATCTATATCTATATATATATATATATACACACACACACACGGCTGACCCGCCTTTTAAGGCGACCGACTTTTAAGTTAACCACTTCTTAAGGCAATTCAATATGTAGATCAATTTGATATTTTATACAAACTCATTAATTTGGTTATATTGCATTTGAGCGGTATTACTTTAATACTCGTAGTTTCTGTTGTTTTTGTGATGAAATTTAAACTTTTTTTCTATATTAAGGTCGCCCTTTTGAAGCCCCCCTGATATTTACTATGTGGTGAGGCATTTGTACTCCAACATTAATTATTTCCAGAGACATAATTTTGTCTATTTTTCCAGTGCATCGCACACAAAAGCAAGGGAACAATGGGAGCACCAGAACTCTGCTCACATCATGTCGCTTCGTACCGCAAGCTGCAAGTAGTAAGTCTGTGATAAGCGGAAAACCGCTACGCTTTCCACTCATGGGACGGAAGGACAATCCCGACCGCTTTTATATAGTAAGAAAGAAGAAGAAGATATAGCACAGTCTGGGGTAGAAAATCATATTTTACCTGAAAAAACGAAACTACAAATCCAACAGTGCATTGCAAAATGAACAGGCAAACTGTGTGAAACTCCACGCCTGCCTAGCACTCACGGGACGGAAGGACAATCCCGACCGCTTTTATATAGAAGGATAGAGATATATTATATATATATACACACACACACACTGTAAAAATAAAGCAGCAATCCAGGACATCTAAAGAACATTTTGTAGAAATCTGTGATCAAATCGTTGGGAGGTATTGATCAGTATGAGAGTATAAAACTATTTCTAAACCTCACAGTTTACCCAGGAGCCTCAAGAATTGTGAAAGATGAGAAGTTTGGAACCACCAGGAGTCTTTCAAGAGCTGGCAGTCTGGCCAAACTGAGTAACTAGTCAAGAAGGACCTTGATCAGGGAGGCAACCAGCAGAGTTTCAGAAGTCTTCTGTTGAAACAAGACCACCTGTCAGAAGGACAGGACAGCTTCTCTCAGTGGCACTCTGGAGCTTGTGGAGATTTAAAAGATGACTGCCAAACTGAATTAAGGGTCTGATAAATGAGTGATTTCAGTTTTTGATAAATTTGCACACCTTTTCAAAAGGATTTCATTTTGTCATTATGGACTGAGTGCAGATTGATGTACAAAAACCATCAGATTTATCCATTTACAATTAAATCTACAGCACAATAAAGTGTGGAGAACAGAGGTCTGAATACTTTCCAAAATCACTATAAAATACTAAATAAAATCAGTGTGTGCTTATTATGCATAGTGTTTGTTTGGAATCCACACAACCAGTAAATTATAAAACTACTGAAAAATAATTTGGATTAAAAATGTAAATTTATTAAAGAAACTAGGAAAAATGGACAGATTTTCATATGCATAAGTCTCAAATTTTTGATAGTTTCCACACAGATATTATCCAAGGCAACTTGCAACATTTCTTTTGGTTTGGAGCACAGGCAGGTCAAGTGACTTGCTCATGGTCATACAAGTGTCATTAGAGGGATATGAATCCACCGCCTCAGGGTCTGAAGTCCACAGCCTTAACTACGACATCATATTGCCTGCCTCACAGGTCCAAGAATCCAGGCTCATTCCAGCCTGATCTCTCTGTTCTGGCATTAGTTTTACTGGATCCCACTTTTCCTGGGCCGATAACGTTCCAAGTAGAATACACACATGCCGATTAGGACTCCATTGGTGGAAAGCAACCCAGATCATGGAGAGATAGACAAATACAACGTGTTCAATTTGTAGGAAGTCTACATAGCCAAACAATCTGCCCTTAATAGTGACATGCTACCCTTTTACCATTCTGTTTACTTATTGTGTTCTAAAATGGTCTGTTAACTATTAAGGCTTAAAAAGTAACTGGCCTAAAAACTACAGATTTCTCTCCAGTTGTTAAATGACTGGCTTTTATATTTAAAGATCTTAAACTACCACCTGGGCCAGAAATCAGCGAGTAATAGCACGAATAAGTGTTCAATTGGAAAATTTGTCTACAATTCAGAATTTACTTTATTGGCAAGGTGCACTAATACCTACTAGAAATGTCTTGATCGAATAAAAAAAAAAAAAACAACTAAGCTGCGCTATAAACAATAAATTGTTTACCAGTAATATGATTTCTTAAGAATGCGCCGCGTTTAGGATTTGCAAATCTTTAAGATGTCAGAGTAAACGCCTCTCAAGACGCATGCACAGTAGCTGTTGACTGTCAGGCGTCTGTATCCAAGCGACCTTACCTGTCTTCACGCCAGCGGAGAGACTCTTATTTTGGCACAACGGCCGGGCGCCACATTGCTTAGTCACGGTGAGTAACAGCTTTCCTCTCTTTAACAGCGCGCACATCAACACAATGGAGAAGTCAGGCAGAGGCGCTAGGATCCCCTCTCTGTGAGTACGACTTTGTGTGTTTTCCGCCCTCTTCATAGCCCAGTCTAAACACTTGCGTGGTAGCTTCGTAAGAGATTAGCGATAGAGATGTTTTCCCCCTGTCGGATTTTGTTTTTTTTTCCCCCCACCCTTCTTTAAGTAAAACAGCTGGCCGACAGTTTCCATTTCCGGACGCGGTTTGCGCGAGTCGCTCTCAGAGATGCTATTAAAAACGGGCTGAAGAAATCGCAAAGCGAGTAACCGGGACCGTTTCGTTATGGAACCTCGAATAACGTTATTGAAACGGCGACAGAAAAATAGTCAGTCAAAGTGCTGTAGTCATTTGTAGTAACGTGAAGTGCCAACCTCTTCTTTTACCCCGCCCGCCTGCCTGCCTGGTCGCCCGGTCTGTCGGACGGATTGACTGTGATTGTGCGCAGCTAGTCGCTTAAATAAACGGCCGCGAGTTGCGCAGGTTTACCTTGGCGAAACCTTCTTGCAAGATAAGGCGTCAGTCTCTTGACTGGAGTCCCTTCTAGTCTTCGGTTGATTAAAAACACAAAAGGAAAGCCCCGGCTTTTTCTTGGACAGTGGCCGACCTTTAGAGCGCGTTGTCGGAGTGGCAAGTCGAGCGGCGCGTTACCTGCAAGAAGCCGAGTTTCCCGCCCATCTGCGAAGTGAACTTCGCGGTGATTTAAATCTGAGGCGTCAGAACCTGGCGCGCTCGGAGCGAGAACAGCAGGGAAGTCTTGTGTGCTTTTTTTCACTTTAATGTTTAAGTCCATATTGTTTTAGTCTTCTCTTAAACTGGGGGTTTAGGCAAACATAAGTTTAAATTGCTAGATTTATAAAATGAATTTGGTGGGCACCGCAGTAACCAAATACGGTACACGTTGTGCTCACTTAAGTGCCTATTAAGTCAGTCAAGCCTCATTCATTTACACTAATTGTAGTCTGCAATTTGATATTACGAACTGTCGTTTGCCTTTCGCTTTCAAAAACCTGCTTCGGTCTGATTAGTTAGTAGAGCGCTGGAGGAATAGTGTGCAATTAACGGCAAATGTCGGGCAATGTCCTGTACTTGACTCCGAGGATTGGAGGCCTGTACGCTACCAGCGGACTACGTGAAAAATGTTTGAGGAAAATTTAAAGGTACACGTAATTGTGAGTAGTCGGATGGATTGACGCCAGGTGGGTCAATCTTAGGCTCGTTTTATGGCAGAGGAAGTGATGTGAAAGTTTGCTTTTGACAGTTCATGCAGTGGCCAATCTGTCAGAAACGGAGAGCTGTTATTGAAATATCCAGCGCTAAAGGCGCCTGTCCTGTCAGGGAGATACACAAAAGCATTTGGGAGTTTTATGTGAGCCTTGATACAGTGTGGGCACATTCATTTCTCAAAAAAACCTACCTGTAAACAGCTGGGATGCATGAAAGGGTCAGTAATGGATTTTATTTTGCAAATATATTCTTAGTCAAAATATCTTCAGTCCAACTGTGATCAGTTTTGTGTTCTGTTATATCCATTAATCCAGGGTTCTCAAACTCCAGTCCTGGAGGACCACTGTGGCTGCAGGTTTTCATTCTAACCCTTTTCTTAATTAGTGACCAGTTTTTGCTGATGATGAACTTCTTTTGAGTTAATTGTAATTGACTTGTGCTTGAAGACTCAGATCACCTAATTTTTTTTTTTCCTTAATTAGCTGCCTAACAATAAGGGGATACAAAATGAGCCAAAACATGACCACCAAACTGTGTCAATCATACAGTATTGTAAAATTAAAAAAGATGACGGTCGCAGGAATGTTGATCTGCTCAGGTCCACAAAACATTTTAACAGCTCTTGGAAATGAGAAAATCAACAATTTCAGAAATGTCTGCTATTGCACAATAAATGCAGCAACAAACCATGGAGTTAAAGAACGGGTTTGATGTACAATAACAATCCGCACCTAATTGAATGACTGCTTGGAGTGAAATTGGTTGGAGTTTGAGACCCTGACTTAGTTGGTCTTCTGTTGGCCCCATTCACTTTACATTTCATTTCTGTTTGGTTGCCTTTTAAGGAAAGAAATTAAGCAATTCAGGGGAACAAATCTTAAAAAAAAAAAAAAGTCAATTAAAATGAATTCAAAAGAAGTTGATTAGCAGCAAAAACAGGTCACAAATTAAGAAAAGTGTTAGAATGAAAACCTGCAGCCACTATGGCCCTCCAGGACCAGAGTTTGAGAACCTTGCATTAATCCATCCAGTGTTTCCCAAACTCGGTCCTGTGGCTGCAGGATTTTGTTCCAACCAGATTCCTAATCGGTGACAACACCTGATAACACTGATCTCATTTAATTAGCTAGTTTTTTTTTTTCTTCGACGTTCAGAAAAGCACAGCAGCATGATTTTTACATTTTAAAGACATTTATAAATATTTCTGCTTTTGCTATAGATTTAAATGCTTAATACTCTTTTGTTGTTTTCATTATACTTTGCCCTTTCTCTATGCAGTTTTTCCCCCTTCATTGTATCTTAATAATGACAATTTAAAAACAAGCAGCGCAGACACACAGGCAAACACTGAATAATCAAAGGCTGCAACTACTTTAGCATCAGACCCACTAATTAGTAAATAATGTATTAAACAATCAGAACAACTTGAAAAGTAGAGTGAAAACCAAGATGAAAATACTGTTAAAAAGAAAAAAAGACATTATTCCTATATAACTGCTTGGTACATTTTAATAATTTTCTCTTTTAGCAAACTTAGTTTTCTAATTTCTATATTGTTCCCTAAACACAGAACTTGGGAAATATCAGTTCACTTAATTAGCCCAGGAGTTTCAATTAAAAACAGAAGCTGGTTGGAACAAAAACCTGCAGCCAGGGAGTCCCCAGGTCACAGGACAGCTGGAGCCCATCCCAGCAGACATAGGAAACAGGTTAGGAACAATCGCTGAACAAGGTGCCTGTCCAAAATTAGGCATTTGCTTTTCACCAAATTATTGGTAGATACAAGATCTTTAATCATAGTGAATGAAGATGTCACTAGGAATGTGTAACAGTAAAATTTTATGATATTTAATACCTATTCAGTACCACGACAATAACAAATCCCATTCAACAGCTTTTTATTTAAAGTATCTCCATTATTCAAGTGAACAGTATAGGACCCTTTTCAATAAAGCAGTATAAAATACCAAAAGTAACAGCAGGTTTAAAATAGTGGTATATGCATCAAATAGTTAGACATATTTAAATCACCTAGTACTTCCATTCATCAATCTCAAAATATAATGCAGGATTTGAATTCAATTTGTGATAGACATGATGAATCATGTGCGTCATGGACTACCTGATTTAGCTTACCATGTGCACACAGCTAAGTTTAGTTATTGCAGAGAAATGTCACGAGAATAAACAATACCATTTAAGATCAATAGTAAAAATGTTATATCCTCTGTGTCCTATTGAATTAGCAAATTCCAAGATAATTCAGAATATTTTCATTTAAACAAACTCTTTAAAGCTGTTTTTCAAACAACCTGCTCATTAAAGTTTGGTTTGTCAGAGAATAACTCCGTTGTGGTTTTTTACATTTGCTATTCTAAGGATTACATTTGCATCGTTCGCTTGTTATGACAACTTACAACTAATACTTGACAGATGAGTTAAATCAGTTCAAATTTAAAATGTCACAAACTCCATGTGCTTCTGAGTACAAGCTTTGCTGTTTTCAAGGTATCTTTAAAGTGGTCAGACTTAAGTTAATACCTTATGCCTATATACATATCCAGAATTTGTCAATTAACTGGACTGATTTTACTTGTAGTCAGTTCATTGTATCTGAGAGTGCATTGCACGCACCAGCGTACCATTCAAATATGTCATGTGCTTTCATTTTTTGCATCACATAAGGGTTACACTAACGAACGTTATTTTGACTTCAAAACCAAAATGAGTAGTACAAATTTAGTATTTGCAGATTTGTATTCGGCCATGGAGTGTGCTATTTTGCCCATTCTGTATATGCCATTAAGAAAATGGGTGGATTCATGAAGGGGGCAGATCTGTAGACTTACAAACAGAGAATGAATACATATCCTCCATTGCTTTATCCAGACAGTGTAGAATATTAAAATGAGATTTAATATAGCCACAATTTCATATCCACTTAGAAATTTCTAACACTACTAGTTGAACAATTCCAATTCACATCTAATTGTAAATCATTTCGCTCTTAAGCATGCACTAATCTTTTTCTGAACTAACTTCATAATGAAATAAAAGTGGCAATAATGAAAGCTTATGTTCTTGTAATAAGGTCAATTCCTGCAATTGAGCGCTAAAATTCTCCTGTATTGAACACAAAGCACTTTCAGACATTACTTTTGCTGTTTTTTCTTTTTTTTTTGACATAATGTGGTGCTGTATCATCACCGCTGTCAGGCATTTTCATATGTAGTTTTTACTTAAGTTATTATAACGTATTATTGTGCCTTCTGAACGAATTTGTCGACTCATAGTCGCACATAGTGCAGTTCCAACTATGACTTGGTACCACTGGTGTTGTAAAAAAAAAAAGTAGTACTCTGATATGTTTTTGGAATTTAGATTCAGATTTGGTACTAAAGTATATGTTTATGTGGCATCCCAATCTGTGACCTAATTTGTCTTGGTTTCACCTTTTATATCAGCAAAAGATGAAATATCAGAGGGTGTATGGAGATTATTTTTTTTATATATATATATCTCTCTCTCTCTCTCTCTCTCTCTCTCTTTTGAACATCTCTATTATAATGAATGATTTCGTGTAACTTAAACTTAATTATAGTAATAACAATTGTGAAACACTAATTAGAGGTTAGTGCAATCTTAGGAACATTGTTGAATGAAGTGGATAAAAAGGAGTGAGGTGGACATGTGTATTAATAAGTATGACTTTTATACCACTTTTAAAGATTTGTTGAACTGCATTTTAAAGCCAGCAAAGACAGATCTTGCATTATTTAACTAGAAGGTCTGGAAAGTCTTAGAAGTTGCCAGAGTAAGAAATTGGTTAGGAAACAAAAGAAGCATCATCAGTATTCCTGTGTTGATGTTGTAGAATTTTTGTAGAAGCTTTCAGTTTAGGATTTGTCGGGGTTTTTTTGTTTGTCTTTGTGGCTTTTTTTTGTTTATCTGATTATCACTTAATTGTATCATATACTTGTGAATCTATAACCTGAAAAATATATATTTTTTTAAGCATTTCTAAACACGCTTAAGGTGAATAAAAATGTTGTTTTTATACTGTTACTAGCTATGTTACCCAGCTTCGCCCAGGAAGTTCCTAAGACAATTGGACTTTGTTATAGTAGCATTGGTTAGTCAGATGTGAGTACTTTTCTGTATGCAATATTCCATACCACACCTCTACCCACTCTGGTGGTAATATTATTAGTCCACTGGTACTCTTTAAATGCTGCATAGAATTGCACATGAGTAAGACATTCCTACTGAAGATTGATTCTTGGTTTTGTTAGTGACTTTTCTTTTGTTAATGGTCATCGCAAAACACAAATTTACAGGAAGCTGTATATTTTTAATTCAAAACAGTAATTTGTAGGTATACTAGGAATTTTGGGAAAAAATATAATTTCACCCTGGAGCAGATCCTATAGAACTGTAAGTGTTTTCATTCAGATTTGAATGTAACACTTTGATCTGTAATCTTGTAACATTACAGAGGGGTTTATGTCAAAAGCAATATACACTGATTTGTTGTTTTAACTTATTACATACAGAATTGATGTTTACATGCTGCACATTTATGTGTCCAGTGGAATTAACTGTGTTTTAACCACTGTACAGCTAACAGGTGAAAAGAAATATAATTTCCACCGCCTCTGTGTTGTGTCCATGGGGGACCCCTTTATTGAGCATTTAATCTGACCAGGGTAGGTCATTGTCGCTGGCTTGAATTGTACATAGGGCATGAAGTGGCCTGGTACATTGTACCAGCAGTCCCAGTTTCTGCTTTACTTACTAGAATGCAATGGCACTTCAGGGTCTGACTTCCAAGTGGACACCCCAGTTCTCCACAATATTGTATGTATTTTACCACCAAGCCACTTGTCAATGTACATAAGAGTGCATTTTATTGCAGTGCAAGGATTAAAAAGAAGCCAACAGAACAGGAATACTGCATGTACCCAAGTAGGCCACTCACTAACCACGTTTTATTTATTTATTTATTTTTTGAGTTTCACCTAACTTTATCCATTTCACATCTCATTTTATATGCTGCTTCTTGCCTCATCTCTTTTTCCTGTGAAGAGCAGCTGCCCTTTTTCACTCACTGGCAGCCCCATTTCTTGGTGAGATTACAGCCTTGACTTGTACAGTTTTGCTCTTGTGCTTGTGGCGTTCATTTGATTGAACTGTACACACCATTTTTCACATCATGACAGCTGAAGTAAAAAAACAAAAAAGTGTTGCCTAGGTATGCTGCTCTTGCTACAGAATTGTTACTGATAAATGTCAAGAAATAGAAAAACACATGTCTGCTAATTTTCTTTTTTCTCTAACATCCCAAAATTTCAGTCAAATAGTCAAAGCTTTTGGGGTATTTATATATTTATACTGTTGTGGCCAGGGTTAACCCTAAAAATTGATATTCAAAATGTACTTTACCCTGCCAATTTGACCAAACAGAAAATAGTATTTTTGTAAATGAGCAAGCGAATGAGTGAGTCACTTAATCAACTTTGAAATATGTAGTTTAGTTTTTAATTTGTGTAATTTAACAGTTTGTATATAAAAATGTTACTCCCTATTTTACTCTCTATTGATTAGTTTGCTTGTTTGACAACTGTAACAGGATTGAGCATGAGGAATAGTGGTTTAACTCTGATGGAGAATGAGACACCAAATGCAAATCTGCCATCTGGTACAATGTTGTCAGGTTTTCAACAAGAGCTAAAAATTTTAAAGAAGAAGAGTGTTAGATTGTTCAGTGTCTGAGTATGTTAGGCTGTTATTACAGTACTATACATAAGATGTATCCATGTTTACTTCCTTGGCTGTTAAAAAGCTTCTTTAGTTCAGCTGCTAATGGTCAGTTTTGTCCAGTGTATCTCAAGCACCCTTTACTTGGTTACTGCTATGACATGAAGATAATTGTTTAATGAATACATAAAAGTGAAAATTCTTACAGTAAGCTCAACAGTGGAACATCAACTAGCCTAAAATGTTACCAGTGACTTTCTTACATGACAGAAATTTATAATATATTTCTTTGTTTTTTCCCCAGGTATCAATGGAACTGTACAGGTCTCTTCCCAGACTTTAAAAACAGGACCTTGAAATTCATGAAGGAATAAAAATTCAAGAAAAACTGGATACCAATAATGCACTTTTTATAATAAGTTACATTTTGTGGAAACAATCAGTTTGGGATTCAAATAATTTTTACTTTCATTAATCTTTTTTTTTTTTTTTACTTTTCTGCTATCTGGATTCTCTACCTCACTTTTACTTTCTGTCAGGGATCATATACACAAGGTTTTCTGTCTTTTGTTAATATTTTGTGTAAAATATTATGACTCCTTAACCTCTTGCTGAATAATGTGAGTGGGAGCATTGTAATGCAAGGACTCTGTGTCCATTTGCTTTGAGAACATCCTTTTTAAATATGTTGCTCTCAAGCAATTTGGCTTTTATGTTCACCTGACCAAGTAAAACTGAGAACACTAATTTCAGTGTGAAAGAATTCATTTTCACAGGATTGCAAATATTTTGTCACATATTGATAAAGTTACAAAGTTCAGTTGATATTTTTTAAAAATGCAACATTTTAATAAAGAAGTGAACTAATGATCTGTTAGCTGAAAATATTCCCGAAACCTCCCCATTTTAATTTCATTTTTGCATCTCCTCCCCTCTACTATTAACTTCTGCGAACAATGTGTCACTCAGCAATTCACCTATCACAGTAATGTACTTGGCAACAGAGTGCAAAGCACAGGTGACGCCATCCTCGAAGAATGGCCACCGTGTCTTCAGCTACACACTGGAGAACCATACAGCACAGGCCTTCAGCATCATGAATGAGTTACGGCAGGACAAGCAGCTCTGCGATGTCACTTTGCGTGTCAAGTACAATGACCTTGATGCAGTGGACTTCATGGCCCACAAGATTGTACTGGCTTCTTCCTCGCCGGTATTTCGAGCTATGTTCACCAATGGTCTGAAGGAATGTGGCATGGAGGTGGTACCAATTGAAGGGATTCACCCAAAGGTGAGAGGTTATGGTGCAGCTGATTTAGGAGAATTCACCCAAATTCAAATAGTAATGATATATCATAGTGTTTAGCTCATGTAGAAGTAATTGAAAGAGTTTTATGTAAATTGTGCTATCAGAAAACTGAGTTTTTTTTTTTATTTTTGCTTGTATGACCTCAAATTGTTTATTTTGATCTATTTTAAGAAATGTTAAATAACTACAAAGTATGAAGTAGCTTCCTTTAAATACTTGGAACTTATAAAATGGGTTTCTGGATAAGCAGCAGTGACAGTACTAGGGAAAGTACATTTTTGATTGTAAAATGGGATAAGGTGTTCGACAGAAAGGTGAGTAAATATGTTGTAGTTTTTAACATGGATAATTTGCACATGATTTCATATATAATGGAATGAGACCAATAGAGCATTTGAAGGACAGGAGGGAAAAAGGCAGGTGCCAGAAAAGAGTGACTGGGAGACCAACAGCTTGATAGGCAGGCAAATGGACAAACATACAGGTATAACACAGACTCGCAAATTGAAAAGATGTGGAACTGTTGAACAAGAAAATAAGATAAAGCAGTGGAGACAGCTAAATGGATCACTGATTTGTACAGTGTGATTCTGAAAAACCTACTGCAGATTAGGACAATCTTAAAGACATAAAGGTCATCCAGCCCATCAACCTCTCCTATCGTATTCATTAAATGTCTCCAAAATATCATTATTAGAGGTGAGATGAAGACACATGACAGTCTATGTTTTATTCCAGTATACAAAGGTTCCTATCAGTGATCAAAAGTTTGGAGCAGGAAGCAAGTTTTGAGTAGGTGTGCCAAATGTATCTTGGATGTAGTGGAAATATGTGATCGGTTGTTTGGTTTCAGTCCCAAGAATAAATATATATCAGTTGCAACGCAAATAAAGTTAAGGTGAACAATTATGGTGCTTCACTAAAGATCTGTTCTTCGTGTGTTGCAATTTGCTTTTGTGATTAACTGATGACCAGACTGGTGGTGTATAAGTATCTGCCACTGCCATGAGAGATATAAAGGGTGGAGTTTTACTAAGATAGAAAAGTAAAGCTATTGTTGGAGAAAATGCAGAAATAGGAAGTTTGTGTTGAGGTGAAGGGCTTTAAGTTGAAAGCAGTAAATGCCAAAAGTGCAGGAGGAATGGCTCAGGTGAGTGGGTTGGATTTGAGCAGTAGAAGTGTTATTGGGAGCTTTTTGTAAGGTATATGGTTCTGGATGCTGATTTTTTTTTTTTTTAAAATGTGTATTGGGAACTTGGTCTTTAGAATTTAAAAAACTTCTTTACTGTTAAGTGTGGAAAAGTTGCATGATACTGTGGTTTTGAACTTTGTCAGTAATGTGGTTGTTTTGAAGAATGTAGAGAGATTCATACGTGGGTAACATTTTGAACATGGATCATGCATGCTGATATGTGATAGTAAAGAGGAATAGTGTATCAAAAACTTTCCAAGAACTATAGAGGAGTCTGTCTTCATTGCCCATAATATTCTAGTAAGTGAATAGATTGAGTATTTGACAAGTTGCATACTGTAATGAAGTGAGGTGGCTGATGAAGGTGAAACCTGTGTAGGAAAGGACACTTGACATTTCCCTATGGTGGTAGGAAAACTATGGCTGATCTCAAAAGATTATTGTGGAGTCTTGTGCTGTGTGGTGAGAAGCAGGATTGTTTGGTTTTGACACATGGAACAAAGGAAGAAAAATGGCTGGATGAAGTGCAGTGTGATGGGAGAAAGAAGAGGAAAAGCAGGTTAAAGAAGACTCTGGATGTGGGAACATATGACCAGATAATGGGCTTTGAACATAATAAAAAATGTCACACATTTTAGACCAAGTAAAAAAAAAATTATACATGTATTGAGTTCTGGAATGATTGGTAATTCAAATTGAAAATATTTAAATCTGCCAACATTCCTCTTTTTTTGGTTAATTGTAATGTTGCAGCATTGAGACAAAGGATCTTCTTTTAATCCTTAAAGTCAAATTGAGCTAGCCTCCTGCGATTTAATACTAGTTTTTACTGAGATACTCAGAGTATAACCCTGTTTTGCTGATTAAACTCAACTTCTTCTCTCTTTGTAATATTTGAGCAGATTTCCTTTATTGCAGTTTTATAATGGGGTTCAGATGAAGGCCAAAGAGCAACCTGTCAGCTGCATATGTGAACACCTGTAAAGTCTTTACCCTGGTTAATTACCAAATAAAGGCATTTTCAGTAAGCAATGCCGTTGTTTTTGGACAAATTAGGCATAATACAGTAGTTCTAAACTACGTTACTGGGCCTGATACAAAAATGTTGGCTTCCAGTATATTGGTTTTAAAACCCTATCACACAGTCACCCCCATTTTATTCCTACAAAATGGGTTTTGGTTTTATAGACCTCTCTTCTTAAACTACACTGATTTCTTGGTGCTCTTTTGTATTAGTTTCACCTTACTAAGAAATTTGAAAAAATTTAAATTTCTTTGTCTTTTAAAAATTCTTTTTGAAAGTACATTACATGCAAAAATTTATAGTTTATTGAATTGTCTGACTAAATCCTAAAAGAGACATTAGATATTGAAATGATGAATCGATGGAAAGAAAATGAGTAGCTGAAACAGTATGGAGTATTAGCAGAATTACTTTAAAGGAGTGGGAGTGTGTGTGTGTACAACACAAATAAAGGACAGCATTTTACCACAAATGTTAGAGTTGCTGCCCTTGGTTCAAATCTAAGCTTGTGCATTTTATGTTTGGTGTTTTGTAGCTACTTTTAATTGCTGCTTGGTTTTCCTTGGGGCAGTCTGCCCAACATTCATGTTTTCAAGTGTTACTATGACAGCTGTAAATTGACCAGGTGTAGTTGTGTGCATGAGTGTGAATAGGCGCTTAGTCTAGAACAGGTTCCTGTGTAGTGCTTAGTCCTGTTGGGATAGGAGGTAGCTGCCCATAATTGTGTACTGGATAAGAGAGTTAGAAAATGGACCGAGAAATAATTGAAAAAGTATTTTTATAGTAAATATTATATATAATGATCAAACTGATTCCTTTCTGTAGGTGATGCAGCGACTGATTGAGTTCTCTTACACTGCCAGTATCTCGGTTGGGGAGAAATGTGTGATCCATGTGATGAATGGTGCCGTTATGTACCAGATAGACAGCGTGGTCAAGGCCTGTTGTGATTTCCTGGTGCAGCAGTTGGATCCCAGCAACGCCATAGGTATTGCCAACTTTGCAGAGCAGATTGGGTGCACAGAACTTCATCAGAAAGCTCGTGAATACATCTACCTAAACTTCAGTGAGGTTAGTAGGATTTGAAAGTGCTCTCTTTTTCAAAACAATAGTTTAAAACATATTTCCCAGCTGATGCCTTTTGGAATATTGGTTCAAAGTGAGAAAACCAGTGTTTTTCATTTATAGCACAGGTGGCATAATAATTTAGTTTATTTTATATGTTATTGCTTTAGTGGTAAACTGATCCTGTTTGCAGTTTTGTGTTTGTCAGCAAAATTTAACCAGATTGAATTGATTCAACTTCTTTGCTTTGGCTCACTGATCAGTAGACCAAATTGTTTTGAAGAACTGCATGAAGTTCATTGTACGTTAAAGTAAGGTTTTGTTGTATTAAAAACAAATTATAGTAATAGTCTTAATACCAAAGAATACCTGCAAGTTCCTAGGTTGAATCCAGCTGTGAATATGGTCAAGTCAAGAGTCATTAGAAAGTAAAACCTAGCATTTTAAAAGTATCTCTTCTGCAAAATAGGTGGCTTCCAACATAAGATCACTGTGTTTTGTCTTTAACCAAGTAGGTGATGTTGAGTCTGGTTGCCACCAGAAGCAACCCTGTGAGTAACGAACTTCATTCCCATTCATGGAAGACAGTGAGGTGAGGGCTTCATGGGGATCGCAGCATTTGTCTGGTTAAAACTAAGCTTTATTCAGCTTTTAGGAACAGTAAAAATACAGCTGTGTGAATCTTCAGGTCCATAATGTGTATTGTGTTGTACTGTTTTTCAGTTTGTCCATCACAGTGCTCTTTTTATGTCTGTGTTTGTGATTTGAATACGTACATTGTGGAAAATTAATAATAACTAATGAGGATGAACATAACACTCAAAGATTGCCACTTATGAATTTTTTTCAGACAAAAAAAAAATGTTTATAAAGAATATTTGGAGATTTTACACACATTTTCAAATCATTGCCTGAGATGAACATTCTTTTTAATTGTAGTGAGTCACTACTGTGATTTGATTGTGCTCTTGAAATTTAATCTCTAGAAACCCCTTTGTTACTCCAATGTCCCCTAGTAAATGCTGAAGTGTTTTTCAATAATTGATAAGCTAGAAAGACAGAATAATGCATCATTCAAAATTGGTTGTATTTGGTGAAAAGTATTCCCAAAATAACAAGGCATTACATAGACTCTGGTGATCAAGACAGGTGAGATTGTAAAGTGTGTGGGTGTTTATTTTCCCCCATCTTTCCTTCCCTCGGCTAACTTAACAGAACTGTTTGGTATAGAGAGTGCATATGTCTGTCTGATTGCCACCCAAAAACTAAACATTCATGTGCTGCAAATTAAAATGTGTCTATATGAATGCATCCATGGTACTATCTATGATGGTTATGGTTGATATCTTATTTTGCAGACATTTAATTTAATATTTAGAAAATTGGTTGACCTTGTGGAATGATAATTCGTGTTAGGTTCATTATTTGGCCTGGCTGTTGTTTGTGTAGAATTGGTGTTTTTCTGTTGGAGTTCAGCTATTTGGATTTCCTCTCACATTCCAGAGAGGTGGTAGCTCGAGTAATTGCCATTTCTAAATTGGTCCAGTATAGTGTGTGTGTGTGTGTGTGTGTGTGTCTGTCTTGCAAGGAGCTGGAATCACTTTAAGGTGTAAATTCTTCTTACTGACCAGTGATTTGGAAAACATCCTGCTGAGTAGAATCTCCTAACTAAGCTGGTTAAAAAATAAATATATAAAAGGAAGGTTGACCGCATCCCCTGTACTAAATTTTGAGAAACCTTAAACTGAAACATGTTTCTGTCCATTTAATGGTCAACTCCAACTCTGTTTAAGCAAATGTGCCAAAGTCTGATATAAACAAACTGGATCAAATTTTTAAAATATAAACATGGTTAAGAAGCTGTGCAGGTGCACTGTGTAAATGAGTGTAAACTTGCCTCAAACACATTCAGCAAAGAATGGGTTATGGTAGCACAAACCTTTTCTGAAATGGGTGATGTTAAAAGTAGTGCTTGTCAAAAATGTAGGTTTTGTCCACAGCTGTTTTTAGTTTATAGAATCATCTAGGTAAATACAGTATGTAACTAACAAGCTGGCTAATTTTGTTGAGGACGCTAAATTTAGCTGGAAAAATAGATACCCATGAGTCCACAGAATCATTACAGATTAACCTGAACTGAATTGAGACTTGGACAGATAAAATGCTATACAGTATGTGGGAAGTAAAATTTATAGAACTTAATACAAAATCTATAGGGTTGGTAGCACTTTGAAGTTTGCAGTGTCTTGATCTAGACAGTATGCAGAAGTGATTCATCAAAGGTTATGTGACATAAATCAAGATTATTCTGAAGATGTTCACAGCGCTAGTGAGGACTCATCTTGTAGTATAATGTGTAGTTCTGATTTGTGTATTACAATGGTAGAAAAGTCCAGAGAATAGCATCTACAGTAGACTGATTGCAGGACTACAAGGTTTGTGCTAGGACAAAATTTCGGAAAGAGCTGTTTATTTGGAGTAAAACAACAAAAGCTTAAGAGGCGATATGAATAAAGTGTTCAGAACAATAAAAAATTGGTGCAGTGTACTTCATTGGTTTTGGACAGCATTAAAGGTACTTTTCACACAAATTTTGAAGTTTTTCTTCACTCGGAGAATCGTATACAGGCAGGTTTGTACTTAAGTTGAATTTGTATGTAAGTCGGAACAGGTACATTATTTTAATAAATGCTATTGTTGACCGACTGTAACCAAGTACTCTACCAATGAATGATGGAGTTTCACCTCTCTCTGACCTTATTATTTGTATTTTATTTTCAATGGTGATGGTTTTTCTCTTCTTTACCTTTATTACCAGCACTTGCATCAGATTTGTGTTTCAGAGACATTCTTGAAGGATGAAGACAAAAGGTTAAGATGAGCTCTTCTTCACAGCACTGTAAACGCTATCACAGCTGGAAGGCATCTGTCGTCAACACATCTGATGTACTGACAAGAGACAACTTCCTGCTATGTGCGTAACAGTACAAGCAGGCTTGCTGTTGAGAATGAATGGGGGCGGCATGAAATGCCCCAGTCCGCTCCATCCAGCCTGTGTCCAGTCAGGGGCAGTAACCGAGGCGGCATGGTGGGCAGGCAGCGAACAGCCCCATCAAGCCTCCGTCCTGCACACAAGCGATAGCTGTGGCCCCGGTGACTATGGACCACGGGTCACCGCTTGCCAGTGGGAACCCGAGGGACACTACACTGCGCAAGCAGCGAAATCGCCCCCCTCCAGCCACTGCTTGCAGGGTCCCCAGGCTGAAGATGACAGAGCGGCTGTTACTGAGGTGCATGCGTCGCAGCTGCGGCCCCGTTCGTAAGCCGTAGGTCGGATTTCCGTAATTTGGGGACTACCTGTATATGGAATAAATTGCAAAATTGAATGTTGTTCATACTTTTGCATGTTCAAAATTCACTTGAATGATCGAACGTAAATTGCAATAGGCGATATTTGTTGAACTCCATGTCCTGTTCTTGTTTGAATTATTCTTTCATTTTAATATTCTGTCACTATTCAACTTAATAAACATGATTTTGAAATGCGGAAAGAAACTGGTAAACCTTGAAAAAACACATATAGACACACAATAACTATGTAGAACTATATTGAAGCTGAATGGACTGTGGATCGAATCAGTTCTTGCACAATAGTGCCAAAATTCTGCCCACTGAAAACGTACAAAGGCCTCAGTATTAACTGGAAATACAGTTTAGCAAAACAATAATTCAGCTAATGTCTTGAAAAGCCCCAGATCAGATATCAAAATATTAACTTCCTCTAAACAGTTCCTGATACTTTTGAGGAAAAAGCTATTTTGTAAACCTTTGAAACCTGCACAGTCACCAGTGTTTTCCAGAAGATCTGATGTATTGTGTCCTTACTGTTAAACCTTTACTCAGTTCACAGTACAGTATTACATTACCACTACTCTTTATTATTGACATCCATAAGTTCTATATAAATGGGCTCATTGACTTTTTACCATGTTTGTTTTCCCTTAATTGTGAATCTGCAAAAACTGGGATTGATCAGACCAAGCAATATCTCGTCCATTGTTTTCTTCTGAATTCTGAAAACAAACACCCAACAGTAGTGGAATCAATTTGAACTATCAGCTTTCATATTCCAACTGTGACCCATTGTGAGAGATTATAAGCTCTGATATGTTTCCTGGTTTTATTTTGTTCTATCATCCACTTCATGTCATTTGTTAGTTTTCCCAGGAAATCTAATTGAGTTGGGCAGAATGCTGCAAAGTGTACCTGTAACAGAATACAAGCTGTTATATAATATCTTTTGTTGAACCCTAGGTCAGTTGCACATCATTACATTGCATTCCGAAGAGTATTGGAGTAATGTTAATTTCAAATAGGGCTACATCTAAGAAATGACAGTGTTTGTCCTGTCTGTGCTATGTAGATAGATACTTTATTAATCCCAAGGGGAAATTCACATAATCCAGCAGCAGTATACTGATACAAAAAAAACAATATTAAAATTAAAGAGTAATAAAAATGCATGTAAAAACAGACAATAACTGAATAATGTTAGCATTTACTCCCCCGGGTGGAATTGAAGAGTTGCATAGTGTGGGGGAGGAACGATCTCCTCAGTCTGTCACTGATGCTACTCCTCTGTCTGGAGATGATGGATATACAAATTTGTAGAAAGGTGACCTGGTGCTGCACTGCAAATGTTAGAGGGATGTACTGTATGACTGGTATCCCACACTATATACATTGTCCAGAATAAGCACACCTCTGCCATTATTTAAAGGGTGTGTTCTTAAAGTTCATAATGGGATCAGGTGGAGTCCCCCTCCCCCCTTTCTCTATAGTTTAACAAAGAACCCTTACAGAAAACGGTGCAGTGAATTTTACTGTGTATTAACAATCTTTATAGTAACAACTTTAATAAGTTTAAACTTTGTAATGCTTTGGTAATAGCTATTGACCATCTCACACACAGTATTTTATTTAAATATACAGTGTGTGTGTGTGAGTATAGATATATTGATAGATCGATATTAATATAATGAACACACATACACGCAGGAGTGAGCAAAGAGGTTTACAGTTGTTTGTATGGAAGAAGAAAAAATGCAGGTTATTCTTGTAGTCTGCTAGCTAATGACAATAAAAAGAAGACAAATAAAACAAGTGAATAATACAGTAATTAATAAACAAATAATACAAGAATAAACTATTTGTTTTGCATACCCAAAACTGTAAATGTACTTTTGATCTCCCCTGTTTATTGTGCATATGTGTGTGTGTGTGTGTTTAAATAAATAATCAAACTTTTCTGAGCATATTATAGCATGTGTTGCTTTACTTGTGCATCCTGTAACTATTTCACTCCTGTTTCACTATTTTTAGGTCTTGAGATCCGTTTTCTGAATCGGTATGATGTTGAGTTGTGCTCACTATTGCATTGTAGTTGTGAGAGTCTGCAATTTAAGGGTTTAGGACATAATTTTTGGAAAGCATTTCCTTTTTTCTGGGCACTTACAAAATGATTCCAGATCAAGCTTATCTGTTGTTGACCTATAATTTTTAAGTTTTTGGAGATCTTGTTGAGTCTTTGTGAGCGTGATCACAGTTTAGGATCAATACAATATGTATTATAGCTGTTTAGTTATATTTTAAGATGAACATATTAAAGTAGCAACAAAATTACATTAAAATGAATGAAGTGTGCTGAAGATGTGATGACCTGAGCCTTTTCAGAAGCTGCACTGGACTGCACAGCAGGCAGTGCCTACTTCATATATCTCATCCAGAAACTGTTCTTAAAATAAATTGTACAATGTGATTACTTTAGCTTTTCCATCTGTTTTATACTGTGTGATCTGTAGGGTACATTGCTGCGTGACAATCCCCAGGCGCAACCTCGCAGGCACAAGTCCCAGGTTCAAATTAAAGGTTTAGTACAACAAAATACCTTTTTAAAGGCTTCTTCTCACAGTTACACAAATACAATATATTTCTTTGTTTCCTTTTTCTACTTCTGGACAAGTCTCAAGTCCATCCTCCACTCTCAATTCCAAATTGCCTGAGTGAGGCAGCACAGCTTCTTTTATGTAAGACCTGTGGGTAATTCAGCGCTAGGACATGGTCTGTAGGAAGTGCTTCTGGGTTATGCAGAAGCCCCAGAAAGTAGGCACCCCCTGGTGGCACCCACAGAATCCAGTAGGGCTGCACCATGAGACTACAGTTCTTTGCATGTCCTGTGGTTATCCATATGGGTACAGAGGAGTGGGAATGCTGCTATCTAGCCTGTCGGGGGTGGGGGGGCACCATCTTGACAGGGACACTAGGGAATGCCTGCCAACCATCACAACTGATATATTTGTTCATCTTTCAACAGGAACAGATACTGTACTTGGAATTAGTGAACATTTTGATTGTTTTGTTACGTGTTGTTTAAACTGTGTTTTGTATTCTGTGTGGGTCAGGTGTGCCATTGTACATGTTCTGCCCATGGGTTGCACTGTAAAACAATTAGAAATGACTGTAATATCACATTTACAAAATAAAGTTTCTTGGCATTTCAGGATTCTAGTTCTTGTAACTGTGGTGCTCACGTCTATATTGAGCAGTACAACACTTGAACAGGTAGTTGTTAACTAAAGTAATGGCAGAAAACAAACTTGCAGGAAACTTGTAATAGCCATGGAATTTAGTAAATTGCCTATTGTCACCTGACTTCTGTTCTATAGTGATTATATGGTTACCAACAAGATGCTACTCAATCCAGGTTTAAATACGGAAGAATTATATAGAAATTGTCAAGACGTTTCTCTTGAAAGTTGTAATTTCATTTTTAAAATAGTATTTTAAGTCTAGTTTTCTGATACTGCCAGTAAACCAATATTGGAGCTTCCAAAAAAAACTTTTATCCAAGGTGTGGGTTTTTTTTTTTTCTTTTTTCCATTTTTTATTTCTGATTTTTTTTTTAATAGGACATGACCATCCTTTTTAATGGTTTTTGGTTTAATATTTTTCATGTGCATAATTTTGCACATGGACACAGTCTTGGAAATTCATTTTTAGTGATTCTCCTCAGTAATCACACTAACTCTGGCAGTGTTACAGAAGGCTGAGGAGAGACATTTGACCTGGTAAAAAAAAATTGATGTAAATCTCACACTTGAATATTGAATCGCTAGAATGGTTTTCAGTGAGTCTGTAGCACTTGCTAAGAGCAGTGTGGAAAATGAGCCATTTTTATGCCTGAAAATGCATAGCTGGGAATTCATTCCTGTTCTCAAATTAGTTTACTACCTTTACAATTACTTGACAATGAATCATTTACTTTAAAAGTCTAGCATATAGTGTAGTTGAACCCAGATTTCTGTCCTGCCAATAAAGTCCAATTTTAGGATGGCAGGCTATTGTGTGTGTGTGTGTGTGTGTGTATATATATATGTATGTATGTATGTATGTATATATGTATATATATATGTATATATATACTGTATATATATATATATATATATATATATATAATTTTATTTGTAATGTGTATTTTATTATGCTTATTTCTTCTTTTGGAGAAAGAGTGGGAAATGTATTGAAATCTGTACACTAGAATTGGAACCATTTACAGGCCAGTAAGGTAACAGGTGTTTTAATGTGTTTAGAGGCTTTATTTAAACGAATCTGAAACAGCAGAAACCTACCTAGTATCAAGGTAACATCATGATTTCAGATATGGAGGACAGTTGGGTAAGATAGATGTTGATTAGTGTGTACAAGTTAGAATTTCATTGTTACCCTCTTTGGTGGTCTGTTATTCCTAAAACCTAGAACAGGTAATGTTGCACCGTCGTTTTAAAAAGAAGATTGTGCTGACCTCCAGAGTGGTACGATCTAAGGTTAGACCGGGGCTGGACTGATGAATGAGGCAGCACAATTTTCTGCATTGTCATTTATCTTGTGCCTTGGGGTTACATGCGTACATTATCACATGTCAGCACATTATCACATTCTTCCAGGAAATCTGTGCCATTAAATTATCAGACCTGTACTTTTAAACCAGTTTGGACTTTGACTGTGGTTGTTTTTCTCATTATTGATTCTAGAAACTGTGAGAAATGTTCTCCTTCACTTACAGTTAATGTATTATTCAAATTGATTGTTTCAGCTTATGGAGAAGTAGCTGTAGGTTTCCCCTCTCCCTTCCCCAAGACCACCAGCCTTACTTGTTTTTCCATAATGCTTGTTTTTAAGAATCTGACCACCAAGTAGTTCTGTTTAGTTCAGTTTCCAGATTTTTCTCAAACTGATGCACAATCACTAAATGCAAAAGCATCTGAGAGAAAGAAATAACAATCGGCTGAATTAATGTATTTCACAATATTAGAGGCAGGTGGCAAAACAAAAATGTCAATATAGACTGAATAGGCTTAAACAGGTACATTAAATTAAGATTCAGAAAACTGTTTCTTTCCTTCCTTCCTTCCTTCCTTGACTGGCAACCAAAAATACTGAAATGCAATTGAGTCAACAAATGACTAACTAACTTGATCCATTTGCACTTGTTTTTCCATCATCCAGTATGTTTCTATAAAATGTTTGCACGGAAAAAGTGAAGTTATCTTGCAGTTCACAAAAATATTTAATGGGGAAGAAAAATCAACAGTTATGGAAATGTAAAAATGGATTTCTATTTAGGCATTTGGTTGAAGTCTGAGACTCCCAAGTTATTTGGTTATCTGTTGGCTTGCTTTGCATCTCATTATTGTTGACTAGTAGAAACAATTAAAGGGTTTTGGATCTTTAAAAACAAGTTATTTAAGGTAAAGGCAAAAAAGTCTTCATTCAGTAGCAATAACGGGTTACTAATTAAGAAAGTGGCTGGAACAAAACCAGCAAGCCACTATGGTTATCAAGGTTCTGAATTTGATTAGACTGTGCTATGTCGACTCTTAAGTGTAAAAAACATGAGATTGATGAGGCAGCCCTTGTGTTTGTGGATATATCAACCCAATTTATAAGAGTCTTTTGTTAAATGTCGTAGTACTATCTCTGATTTACCCTACTGTAGTAACTGAAGATATGTGTCACTGCAGTGGTTCTGCATTCTACATTGTTATATTTAATTTAGCACAGCCTTGATTTGACTTCTAACCTCTTTACTTTTTCACCATTATTATTTTAACAAATGTGCAAGGGTCATATATTTGATCAATGTGTTATGCCAGCTTGTTCATTAAGTTCAGGTTTGCCTCAGCATGATTGTGCTTAAGGAGCCAACCCAAGCCAGGATGGCAAAGTCCATAGCAAGGCATCCATTATGCACACACTGGCACAAGGTCATTTTAGAGCTGCCAACTATACTAACATACATGCAGGGAGGAAAATGGAATGACTTATTTTTAAGTATGTTTTGTATGTTTTGGTTGGTTATTTCAATATAACAGTCTTGTGAGAGTTTAAAGTTCTGGTCCATTAATTTAGCATCTCTCACCCTGATTCTAAATTATGGAATTGCTTGCCTGCAAAGGTAAAAATAGAATAGTGCTTCAGCAGTGCAGACTGCATTACTTGGTATCTTACAGCAAGAAAGGCAGGTTACAGAGAAAAATGTTGGTGTGTGTGCCATGGAAGATCCTGCTGGACAACAGCATGACCTCTTGCCAAACTGGAAGGTGCCAGGGGTTGAATGAACAGAAGCCTAAGGCCTGGAGCAGTTCCATCCCCCATGCTGTATGTTAGGAGGCAGTGGTCCAGTGGAGGCGTCCCAGCTTGGACAACTGCAGGGGCTCAGGGGAACTGGAGTCCAGAAGTGCAACCCTGCCTGGGGTCTTTGGGTGTTGCTAGGGATTGCTGTCAGGAGAGGACTTCCCTGGTTCTCCAACAACTCGGGAGTGCTCCTCACAAGTTAGCTGAGTCATCAGAAGCCTTTCCAGGTCCAGTAAAAAAAGATGCCGGCTGCCTTACCTTGGGGAGTCATATATGGGAGGCAGCGGGCGACACTCAACTGGAGGCAGAAGGAGAGGAAAGAACTTCATTGTTTGTATGGTTAGTGACTGTGCTTTATTGTAAAAGTGCTTGGTGGATTAAAAATCCATTATTTGAACCCCTGACTATGTTGGACATTTTTGAGTGGTTTGGAGCTCAGTGGCATCCAATAATGGTTACACTGGAGTAACTGCTTATTGGGAGCATGTAACGATGTCCATCCATTTTCCAACCTGTTGAATCTGAACACAGGGTCACGGGGGGGTCTGCTGCAACACAGGACGCAAGGCAGGGTGCCAACCCACTGCAGGGCACACACACCAAGCACACACTAGGGACAATTTAGAATTGCCAGTCCACCTAACCTGCATGTCTTTGGACTGTGGGAGGAAACCGGAGTGTGTGTTAATTGACTGTGTAAAAACACACTAATGTATCCTTTCTAAACTTGATGTAAAGATTTTAGAGCATTGTCCGTTGCATTGTGCCAAGCATCCAATTCCAAAGGATGAGTTCAGAGTCACACTCAAACAATTTAGAACCGTATCTTGTTTAGAATCACAAAGTAGCAAATACTGGAAGGGAGTTTATCCACCCCCAAAATAAACTTTCCGAGAACTCACATCATTTGTTGTCTGTTAAAGCAAAATTTGTTTTTTTTTTTTTTTTTTGCATCCATGTTAAATCCTCTCACCACCCCTGAGTCTTGTTTGTTTGTTTGTTTGTTTTCATTTTGGTACAATTAAGCCAAGGGTGTTTCAGTAGGAAAGTCATTATTAGAATTTAGTGACGTTCCTGCTGACACAATGAATATTTAAATTGCGCTTGTTGGCACATCTGCATTTCAAGCCCTCAGTGGGATTTCTATTTCAGATTTGCTTAGGTTCTGTTTGCAACTTAAAGAAATCAGTTAATATGTACTTTGTGTAAGGTTAGCTGTCACAGCTTTGT
Source organism: Polypterus senegalus (assembly GCF_016835505.1). Lineage (NCBI taxonomy): Eukaryota > Metazoa > Chordata > Cladistia > Polypteriformes > Polypteridae > Polypterus > Polypterus senegalus. The sequence goes on from NC_053165.1 coordinate 82,819,331, forward strand.
CTCTTTGTCTGCAAGTGAAATTCAATCAATATGTTGTTTATATCTTTTTATGATAGGTAGCTAAACAGGAGGAGTTCTTCAATCTTACACACTGCCAGCTGGTGACCCTGATTAGCCGGGATGAGCTGAATGTTCGCTGTGAGTCAGAGGTCTTCCATGCATGTATCGACTGGGTGAAATATGACAGTGAGAACCGACGGCCCTTTGTCCATGCCCTTCTGCGTGCTGTGCGGTGCCATTCCCTTACACCTCACTTCCTACAGATGCAGCTCCAGAAGTGTGAGATTCTCATGTCGGACACTCAAAGCAAAGATTACCTCTCACAGATCTTCCAGGATCTCACTTTGCACAAACCTACCAAAGTTCTGTCCTGCCGCACCCCACGTGTGCCCCAGCTCATCTACACTGCTGGGGGTTACTACCGTCAATCTCTAAGCTATTTAGAGGCATACAACCCCTGTGATGGGACCTGGATCCGGCTGAAAGACCTGCAGGTGCCACGAAGTGGACTAGCAGGCTGTGTGATCGGTGGCTTATTCTATGCTGTAGGAGGCAGAAATAATGCTCCCGATGGAAATATGGATTCAAATGCTTTGGACTGTTATAACCCCATGAATAACCAGTGGTCCCCATGTTCCTCCATGAGTGTTCCCCGCAACCGGATTGGAGTGGGCGTTATTGATGGGATGATATATGCAGTGGGAGGATCCCATGGGTGCATTCATCACAACAGTGTTGAGCGGTAAGTGATGCATCTGAGTCTTTCTGCATGTCAGGGTTACCAGTGAGAAGCCATAAAATATTTTTAAAGAATTGTTTGTTTTTTTCTTTCTTCACTCTGGTTACTTTTTATCCACTCTGGGGGTGATAGAGCATTTTACCCCAAAACAGCTGTCAGTTGCACGCATACACACACTGCTCTGATCCACAGCAAAGAACTTTGTGTGACTAGGTGTGAAAGGAGCAACTTTGTTCTAAAGTATTTTCCTTGCTTAGGAAGCAGAAATTGAGAATATGGTGTCTTTATGAGAAAACAATTGATAACAGTAAAAGATACCCACCATGTGTTTAAGGCCAGAAGGGGAAAAAGTACAACTGTAATGTGATGTACGATTTAGAGAGAACTTTATGAAACCTGTTGTTGGAGGCCAGGGTGTATGTCCTGAGTGTTCCCTGTGTGGAGTTTGCATGTTCTCCCCATCTTCATGTGGGTTTCCTCTTACAGTCCAACGACATGCAGGTTAGGTGGATTGGCGATGTTAATTTGTCCTGGTGTGTCTGCGTATTTTAACTCTGTCGGTGGACTGTTGGTGGATTGTTCCTGCTTTGTGCCCGATGCCTGCTGAGTTAGGCTCCAGCTCCTCGGCAACCCTGCTCAGGATAAACTGGTTTGAAAATGGAAGGATGAATATTGTAGAATGTTGAGAGGCAAAGTCCAGTAAAAATGTCAGAATAATAATAATAATAACTTTATTTATATAGCACCTTATCATACATTTACATGCAACTCAGGGTGCTTTCCACAGATTAATCAACCACATTTACTTGGATTATTATAATTAAGACTATGATCATTTTATAATAAATGTAAGTATACTAAATACAAAATCAACCAGGTACTGTTATACAAAATATAAACATTAAAGTGCAAAACAAACCTTTGCTCTTATCAGGAAAAAAGTTTTCTAATTAAAATATGTATACATTAAGGCTGACAACAGAACAACCAGATCTAATTAATCAAATTAAATTAATTAAAACAGTTCATAGTGGTTTCCGTTGATTTAGGATGTACATGAAGCTCTTTATTCATGAATGTGATTGTTTCACCAGCTGACACGGAGGAGAGGAAAACAAAAAAACTCCTATGATGGGCCATAGGAGAAAAATAAACCTCTGGAAGGCCACAGTTGGAAGACAGAAACGAGCAAATGAAATAGTTAGGCTTGATAGCAATCAGTTTCTGCAGAATGACTGGGCTGGGCTTAGTGGATACAGTTATCACAGTCGACAATAAGGTTTCCAAGTCCACCTCATTTCTTCCAGTACCCCAGGTGACTGCAGAATAGAGCACTCCTGTTGTGCTCTGTTTGGCTGTCGCCACGTGCGGGACTCTAGTGCAGTTTGTACTCCGTCTCTGCGAGAGGCGCTACAGCCATCAATAGAGGAATAGCACAAGGGAAAGAGGCGGATAAGATCCATAACAATAAGGTGGAGCCTGTAAACTCTACGGCAGCAGAGTGTAGGCTTTGTGGAGCCGGCGCATTCCTCGAGACAGCTGCCGAATTGTATATTGTATAATTGTATAATAAGAAGTAAGTTCACTCTGGGAAATGCATGAACTGCAGATAATGCATCAATCAAGTTCTTCTCCAAGTGATATGCCTCGTAGTTTAATTTAAAATCTGTACAAGTCAATAGCAGGTGGATTACGTTTGATTTGCTCATTTTCATTTTTCTAAATGGAATATTCCTGGAGTACGTTGTTTCTTGGGTGTGTTGGGTATTCCATTTGTCCAAGACACACACACACACACAAACACACACACACACACACGCACACTTGTCCCAGTGCAGCCTCTCTTTGAATTCCGCTCGTCTCACTCTCCTCAATGCTTTCACCACATTCCCCCTTCCCTTAGCCGTTGCAGTTTAGCCTGTCTAGAATTCTTTGTGTTCCTTAAATGTAAACAGTCAAACTTCATTACCTTGAACACCCCTGGTATATTTGATTTATACTTAGTAAAATGAGCTCTGTTCTACCAGTCGTGAATCACCCTCTTGTACAGTCTGTTCACAGGTGGGGTTATGTAAACAGACTATTTTTAGCTGATGAGTTGCCATTTTTGAGAGCATCTCCGATCCAAAGCAATTTTCAACATTGTTTTTTACAATAATTCATTAAGGGCAGGTATGTTCAGGTAAAGACTTCTAGCCATCCTTGATGCAGTATTGTGTGATGGCGCCTCTTACATAGACAGACTTGCAATATGAGTGCTTGGCAGTGGCTTTCAACACACGGCAGTGAACAAAGCTGTCAAGTCCAATATCTCTGACCCCTTACTGTTAGTTCAGGTTAAGCAAGAGAGTAGTTTTAAGGTAAGGCCGTTGCACTCGCTATTTATGATGCCAGAGAGTGGAGTAGCACATACAACTAAGAAACTATCTGAAACATAAGGGTCACTTAAACAATGGCATGAGTCCTACAGTTACTCCATTGAGATTCTGAGTTTTGCTTGAATTTTAGAATTCACAAATAGGGTACTAGCAATTTTAAGAGAGATGTGTTCAAATCCATTAACTGTGGATAAAGCTTGTTAAAGAGACAATGGAAAGTGCCGCCGTGAAGATTTGAATGATGGGTCAACAAATGCACAGTATGAAGGAGCACTAAAACGCTGCTTTCAAGGATATGGCATCTTTTTGAAAGTCACTCCTTGTCTGGAGTTGTGATTACCCAGTTGTGTGTAGTTCATACCATAGACCGAATCCCTCTACTCTGGTTTTGTGACCTCATATTCAGAGTGGCTTTCTGTCTGCTTAGGCTTTGCCTTCTCGCTTGAGATGGACAGATATCTGGCTTGTTTTAGAAACTAGAGTTTGCCCAGTGATGCACTGTGTTTCTTTCACTTATGTGTTTTACAGGGGTCTTCAATATAATCACAATGTTGGGAAGCACAATATCTAGGTGGCTGACATTGATTGGATGAGTGACAACAAAAGATTTTTTTTTTTTTTTAAATATAGGTGGATATTACAGTGGAAACGTACAGTAGCTGTAAAATATTTGAGTGCTAGACACAAAGTGTAGTTAGAAAATTGCTGGGATTGCAGACTTCAACTTTGTTTTTTTATAGTGAATCAAACCCACTTGCCCCAAACCCAGTGCTCTCATTAGTCCATGTCACTATCTAGACCCTCTCTAAGTGGATCGTTTTGTAATGCACTGTTCCCACACTGCCCTGCGGTGGGCTGGCGCCCTGCCTGGAGTTTGTTCCTGCCTTGCGCCCTGTGCTGGCTGGGATTGGCTCCAGCAGACCCCCGTGACCCTGTGTGAGGATATAGAGGGTTGGATAATGGATGGATGGATAGATAGATGTTCCCACACCTGCACTGTGCAGTGTTACCATTTGTTACGTTACCTTCTGTTCCTGGAACTCTTACTCATTTTGTTTGTACTTTTCCTTGTATGTTGAAGTGAACTGCTAACTCATTCTAGCGCATCGCCTTTCAGGTATGACCCAGAGAAGGATGAGTGGCAGTTGGTTGCCCAAATGCTGAGACGGCGAATAGGAGTGGGCGTAGCTGTAATTAACCGCCTTCTGTACGCGGTTGGTGGCTTTGATGGAACTTGCCGCTTGAACTCCTCTGAATGTTACTATCCTGAAAAAGATGAGTGGAAACCCATTGCCTCTATGAACAGTGTTCGCAGCGGAGCAGGTGAGATGCCACAGAAATTGTCACTACAAAGAAAAAATACAGGGATGTTTGACTTGCACTGTGTAGTTAATTAATAATGGATGGTGGGGCATGAATTAGAAAAGAAATGTCTGATATCAAAGAGGAGCAATCTTATTGAATTTGACTTATCACGCTCAAAGGGTCCAATGTTTATTTTCTGTTGTAAGGGATACTTGCCATTGATGTGAATATCTTAATTTATTCGAGTTTACTAGAAAAATGGCAATAATGTATTGTGTGCTGATTAGCATAAAAGTAAGAACTTCACTTTACATGTGAAAATAGTCACCCAGTAAACCTCTGTAATGTCACGGATCATACGAGAAACAAATGTTATAGGTTGTGTCATATGCCCAGAATTGAACTACTGCACGTATGGGTCAAAAGCAAAAAAAACAAAAATTAAATAAGTGAAATAAAATAGTCAAAAAATAAATCAAATACAGGAGTGAAATAGCAGAACTGATTTCACAATCAAGTTTTCTTGCTCAGTCCAGTTGAGCAGCTAACTGTATTTACAATACCGGACAATGGGAGTCTGTACAGGGGTGCCCTCTAGTGTTCAAAAGTGTCATTCTGCTTTTGCAGTCTTGTTACAAAGAATGCAACGATTCTATTAAACAATAAACGCTGAGCTTTTAAAACGGCGTAATATTTCAACAAGACCCTGACACTCCATCTCGTATGTTCCCTTACAGTGTTTGGTCATCTAATTTGGTTTCCAAGTACATTAGACTCTGGGCATTCATGTTTACCTTATTTAAATTTTTTTTTAACTATTATTGTATTTTAATTGATTGAACTGACCATTTTAGATTTAAATAGAAAATTATATTTTTAATCCTTAATAAATACATTAGATTGTTCTTGATTTTAATCATGTCCTCCTACTGCTCGGCCAAATTTGAGCCCAGTCAGTTTATTCTTGAAGTGTTGATTGCAGACTTGTGGTGCCAGTCCAGTCCAGTCCAGTCCGGTGCTGCTGTACTCAGTTCAGTGTGTGTTCTAATCAGGTTTACGCTAAACGGGGACTACAAAGATGATGATATTTAAACACACTTCACTGCCATTACTTCCCAGGCTCTCTTGTCATCTCTTTTAGATGGCACTTCTTCCTACCTCAGTGACTTGTGTAGATTTCATTCTCTACATGGCCTGCAGTTCTCAGGCTCATAAAGTTCAGGTATTTCCTTAGGACACAACACATTTTATATTCTTCTTCTGGTTTTGTGCATCGTTATTTTTTAGGGGATTATTATTTACAGTCATTTTTATGGCCCACTTTGTTTTGCCATCAAACTGCTCAGCGACTGTTATTCATTCTTGGACTAATAACTGCTGGTAGTTCTGGTGCTTTAGTTTTACAACACAAGGCGGCCGCTGTATTTACTCACTACACTGTAAACTTCCATTCTTTGTCATTGTTTCGTTTCCCTAAATTAATTAATAACTGAATAATCTCTGTATTCTTGCGCCCTGCTATAGACTGGTGGTCCATACCGCTGAGGCCTCTGTGACCTTGAATTCGTTTTTAATCAGATTTGGGAAATTTAATAAAATGCCGAGTTGATTAGTGGTGTGTCTGATGTCCAGAACTATCACAAAAAAACGTGCAGCGCCGGCTGCTGTCTCCATTGAACACATTTTCAGGTTCTCAGAAGAACACGAGGGACTTTTGTGGTTACAGTATGTGACTGGATAACTGAAGTGTGGATTATGTGACAAGAGTATATATAGATACTTTTTATGTTGTTTGCTATTTATGCAGCATTGCTCTCCATTGGTTTATATTGTATCAAACTTATTAAATATCCATTCTGCATAAGATTTTTTTTTTTTCCTCAGCCATCACTACAAACTACACGATATAAATAACATAAAAAAAAAAAAATCAGTTCTTAGGCAGAATATTCCTTTAAATGTGCTGACTCTACAGTCGTATGTTCTTAAGAATTTCCCAGGGTCGGGGAGGTGGAGCTGGCGTTTTGTAAAAAGCTCATCACTTCTACCAGAATGTCTTGTTGTGGTGATGATGATGATGATGATGACTGAGTGTTGTGAGCTGCACTCGTTGCCAGCAGTGGCCATTTAATTAATTTAATTTAATGCCAATCCATTTTTCTGAATTGATGCTTAATACATTTACTCGCACAGAGCTGCTCTACATGAAAACACACTTGTTGGCATGATGGAGGATGCAATGTGAATAAATTACACCAAGTCATAGTGGAAACAAAGATACCAGACGTACTCAGTAAAACTTTCATGTGATGGAATCCATTTTTCTTCCTCCTTACTTTTCCTTACAGAGAGCATTTGAGTTGGGCTCATTAGCACCCTCTACAGACCACAACTGGCACATGTGCCAGACATACTCACTCACTTACTTACCCAGGAGATCTGTTGTGTAATCTAGCAGATGATGATGATGATGATGGTTCAGCACTGAAGGGTAAAGCACTTCACTCTTCTCTTGTTCCCAGGTGTCTGTGCTTTGGAAAACTGTTTCTATGCCATGGGTGGTTACGATGGCACCAATCAGTTAAATACTGTAGAGAGGTACAATGTGGAGACCGACAGCTGGACCTATGTGGCCCCCATGATACACCGCCGGAGTGCATTGGGAGTCACCGCATATCAGGGGAAGATCTATGTTCTGGGTAAGTGGGGGCACAGGGCCAGGGGGTTAATGAGGGAGCACAAGGTTTCCTTTTGTGAAGACATTAAGAGGAACGCAACCTGCTTTTTAACATTTCAGGTGGATATGATGGCGACACCTTCCTTGACAGTGTAGAGTGTTATGACCCTGCTACAGACTGCTGGACTGAAGTGACAAAGATGACATCGGGACGCAGTGGGGTAGGAGTGGCTGTCACTATGGAGCCTTGCAGGAAACAGTTCAATCCATGTGACAAATGTTAATAGCCAGCAACTTGAATTTTCCTCGGAGGACATGCCATCTTTTGGTATCTTAAAACGATTTTCATACAGGAGAGGTCTGCTGCCTAATATGAAAATGTGCCATTTTTTTCTGTATTTATTAAGTAACATGGCAGTACTCTTGGTAGCCTGGCTCTGAGCAGCTACTTGCATGCCATTGTGGACTTTCAGTAGCAGCTCTGGTTACAGCTGATGCATGCAGTGTTCCTTCGTAAAGTCACAGATGTCACCATTGCACCACCACCACCACCGCTTTAAAGCAGCAAGTAGGAAGAAAACAAGATTTAAACTATGATGGTGGAAAAAAAACACAGGCTTCATCATCACAGGTACATTTTTGTAGTAATATGAGACCAGTAAACCAAACAACTGGGCTTTGAATTGGACCACACAAGCTAGTGACGGAGCAGACAGTATTTATTGAAGGCCGGTCTCGAGGTGTGCATGCTGCTTGGAATGGTCGGCGTGGGTTTGGTTAGTCCTGAATTGCACCCGTGACGCCCACTCTCAGGAATTTAAACTCAAGGAAAAAATTAAAATGAAAACTGGGAGCCAGGGATACTGCAAAAATGAACAGAAGGTTTTTATTGCCATCGTTTTGTGTATTTGTAAGGAGTCCATTTTTTAATATATAGCATGTTGACCTTTTATGTACAGGACTGCAACTAATAGAAATAAATCGGATCTCAATTGAGCACACTTGTATAAAATTGACTTTTTTCTTTATTTGATTTTTGATTACAACTCCTTTCATTTAAACGCTGAACTCGATTAAGCAAATCCAAGAGTGTTTTGAAGTTAGTCGAACCTTTGTGCTTGTGACGCTGAGGTATCAATGGAGAGCGTTGCGATTTAACCCTTTGCAATGTCCGCAGCAAATGCTGAGCTGCCCAATTCAGACGACTCTCTAGGCGCACTGGACTTCACTTGTCACCCAAACCCATTTTCAATTGATTGGCCCTCCTAACCTGTAGTGCTAGTAAACTGAACTGCGAACAGAGGACGACGATGACGTGTGCTGCTTTTACTGATCTGAAACGCCAAATCAGCCTCAACCTGACCTGACCCAAAGACGACAGGAGACGGAGGTTAAGTAGGGAGCAGGACTGCTGGAGTGAAGTGCTGACACTCGCTTGACTTGATGCTTTGGTTCTCACGGGCAAAAGTCATTTAGTCCAAGATTAGCCAGAGAAGAAAATGACGTCTACAGTGTGTGCTCACCAACTCTGGGCAACTCCAGCCGGGGTGTAAAATACAGGCAGACCAACCTACAACAGGTGGAGACATCAAGACCGGTGACAAAGGAAAATCCAATTGTCAGCCGTGTTACTGCTTCTAAAACGTGAGGTGTTACAAATGGTGCGTTACGTTTCACGAGCCAGCATTTTATATCCTATTTTATAGAGTCTGTTGATTGAAATGACACAACATGGGAGATACAGTGGCGGGCAAAGGTTTGTGCCCCCTTGCTTGAAATGTTGGTTTCTATGATCAGTTCATCTTCTGCTCACTTCACTATCCACAGTAAGGGGGCCCACACTTTTGCATGCCGTTGCACAGGACATCATCGGTGCCACTTCAGGCTACAGTTTGGCACCCTAACTTGTTAAAGGCTGCAATGCCACCACTCTGGCTTCTTTGTTATTTCTATTTATTAAAGCCGCTGAGTCTCATTTAACATGTTGTTATATTACAAGTGACATTGAACCAGTCGGTGAATTCCCACTCTGAACCCACTGCCCTGGTTTTATAAATCTGTTTAATCCTTCGTGTGATGTGAAGTATACGAGATGTAGTATGAAGATTGTCTGTCTCACCAGGTCTATAGCAGACAGCCTGAAGAAAACTAAACTGATCCTTTATTTACAGGCCAGACTGCAATTGTGCCATGTGAAGGACTGGCATACCGTCTGCCAAGTTTGTGTCTTTCCTTTCCTGGGATAATCACCGGGACGCCTCGGCACACGCAGGATTAAACGTATGCTTAGGACTTTTGTTTCATTCTTTTACTTGATTGCCGAAGCGCTCGTTCACATTAAATACACACAACACTTTGCTGTTAACACAGATCTATTTTTTTTTTTTTTTAAACTAAGAGGTATGTATATTTACCCCCAGTATTAAGTATTGCATTACATTATTTTAAAAGGTAATCTAATTTCGTAACAAACATTACATTTAACACTGATCAGCGTGCCAGGAGTGGTCCTGGCAAAGCCAAGTCCAGTGTGTTTGTGACCACAACTGCAGGCGGATGACGGGAGCCCCGACTCGTGCCAGGCCAATGCTTTCTTTATGTGAAGCGCACAAAGGCAGACGATTTCAGAGGACATGCAGGTTGTGTTTAGAAAAACTGAAATGTGGAAAAAAGGTCCGCGCACAGACACATCTCAGCATGAAGTTTAATTTCACAGTTTTTTTTTTTTTATTATTTTTTATATTGACTTGTCTGCAGTGACAATTATGATTTAGAAACAACAGAATGGAAAAGGCAGCACAGTGTAAAATAGTAAAAGACAGTTAAACACAAATAAAACACGTGCATTACAAACAGACTCCATAAAGGGTGGGTATAAAATGAAGACGCGGCTGATATAAAGTGCACAACAAGGGAACAATGGGGGGCAACAAAGAAAATGCATTTCTAGATTGGGGGTAGCATAAAACTTAACGAAAAGAGAAATCCCAATAAAACCTGAACAGAGCGGGGGGCTCATCTACCAGTCGGTGCTGATGAGGCCCCAGACAGAGTTTGTCGTCGAGATGTCCGACAGCTTGGAGGTGTCCAGCGTGATGGGCTGAGCGATCTCGCCGTAGTGTACTGAGCAGAAAAGAGACTTAAGGAAAACACATGAAACGGCCAGGACTGAGCAACTGTAAATGAAGAAGAGCAGCCATCATGCGAAACACGCCAGCCTTGCATTGATAAGAAATGTGACAATGAAAATAACAAAGCCAGACGTCATAAAGTCTGTATCATACGTAATAACACTGAACATGAAATACGCCTTGACATTAAAACTTTACATTTTTCAGCTGATTGCTGGCCAGTACCGTGTCTTGATTGGTGTCGTCCATAATATATCTGCACCAATCGGCGGCTTCAATTCAAAGAGCTCTGCCTCTGAAGTGTCTGCAATTAACGGGTGGCACTTGGTGGCCACAGGTCTGCCGCTGATTAACCAATCCAGATACAGAACTCGCTAGAGCCCGCCTACTCAACTCCATTTCAAAGCATAATTTATGGTGCATGCAGTGTCACCGAGTACATGGAGAATGAAACAAACAAAGAAATAATTAGCCATAAAATGATCATTTATGCTCACGTGCCACTGTGTATATTTTCGCTTTTCATATTTGTGCATGTCCCTAATGTTTCCAGAATGTTCTTCCACAAGTGTATGCTGCTTGCATTGCACTACATTACAGCAGGCAACAGCTGCCCACAGAGCGTGACTTGCTATAAATCACGATGGCACTTTTGCCCCTCTGAGAGCCCCTCTGTCACACAGGGAGTCCGCGTGTAGAAGTGAAACATCAGTGTTAGGACTGTGGGTAAGCTTGGCAGTCAAAGTGCCTTTGAGGCACCGGGCATGGGGCTGGGATTTCAGCTTGTACAGTACATGCCACCACAGAACTGGGCCTGGCATATTTCGGGCGATCATTTATACAGAAGTGTGTTTTACCTTTTAAAAAGCCAAGGCAGTACACCAAACCCACTCAATACAGTAAATCCTCGCCACGCACGGACACCACCGTCATGGATTCTCTTATCCTCGATTCAGCGACACTCGTGGCCTAATCAAGCGTATTTATGGATAAGACCCTCGCTGTTGTACTCGCAGCCATGTGCAGCAGCAAATGGTGAACCTGAGGAATAAGTGGTCTGTGATGCCTTTAGATGTCAGAGGGCACCACACTAAATGGGTCAACGGGTGTCTACCTGGCACTGAGGGGTGCAGGTAGGCTGTTAATGCCCCATTCTTGATGGGCACCGGGGCTTGCAACTGTTTCCTATAAACATAAACTCACACCGTGGCTTAGTGAGGTCCTCAGATCATAGCCGCTGTGGGTGCAGAGGGTCTACCTGATGATCAAACCCGGCTACAGAGACACTTACAACACCAGCTCGCCCCATGTGCCCTGTAAGATTAGTGCTTTGGTATCTGCAGGGTTTTCAGGAACGTAAAGCACATGACAAGAATTGACAGCGTCTATCATATTGTTTACTTAATGGCAGAAATATTAAAAACAAAAATCCAAAGTGTGAAGTATACGTCACCACATGTTTAAGGATACTGCCTTTCTGAACCGGGCCTTCAGTGCTAACGTCCCACTTGATCTTCGATATTTTCTGGTAAATCTGCGCCAGGTACCTGCAACACAAAAGGAAACATCGCACCTTCAGAGTCCGGGGATACGAGGCTCACCCACCTGAACTACATCGGCCTTGAAGGACCCCTGAAGTCCAGTCCTGGAGGACCACGGTGGCTACGGCTTTTCATGCCAAGCACATCGGGGGTCTCCTCTGTCTGACGGCCGCGTTTCTTTCCTTACTGTGCATGGAGACAGCTGCTCTCTCTAGTGTCACATTCGCTTCCTTGTCATCATTTTAAACTTCACTTCCTTGTTTCGTATTCTTTTTAATTCACGTGATTTCTGTGGCAGTTTAGTGCCGAGCAGCACAGACGCGGGTGCAAAGGGCACTGACTGTTAAAGCAGAGGCGCCGCTCAAAAGTTACACCCAAGTGTGCTACTTGGTAATAGAAGGCGTCGCTAAGTGGTCCACCAAGTCAGTCCTGCGGACCCCTGCCCTTATTAAACGTGACTGTTACTTCCCAGTTTGAGATTATTCTTTTGGTCATTGAAACCTTTTCTTCTTCTGCTTCCCTCTTAACATTCAGTGTTGTCTGCGCCGCTCATCACTGGACACAATGAAGGGAGCAAACAGCACAGGAAAAGGTGAATTAAAAAAAGAAAAAGAGGAAAGGCAAATGGCCAACTTGTGTTTATTTGGATGGTAACCTCGCGCCCGTCTCATCATGGCTCGTCTTTTCATACCCAGGCACTACCAGCAGCCACTTGGGCCAACTTCTAAAATGACGGATCAGCAGTGGGCAGCCAAATTCCCAGACCACTTCCGAAAGAAGTCAGTGGGCACAAAGACCGATGCCAGTCCATCACGTCCTACTTGGGCACACACTCCCTCCAACACAGAAAACTTTCAAGTGTGAATCGGCGGACCTGAACGAAGCAGCAAGGCCAGCAAACTCGGCGTGGGCTGTGAAGGGGACAAGCATCTCGGGCCACAAACCCTGGCCATGTCATGGAGACCCCTGGAGGACTAAGCAGATTACCCTCCGTCTACCAGACAGACTTACTTGGAGGAGGGCAGGACAACCGTGGTGTCTTCACTGACGGCGTCTTGTTGCTGCTGAAGCTCCTGCTCTTCCCGCTCGAGGCTCTGCAGCTCTTTGTAAAAATCTGTGCAGCGGGAGTTGAGGAACAAAGCGCCCTTAAAGCGGAGCCGCCATGTTGGTAAGGGACAGAAACAACAGGAGGGGGACGCGAATGACACACAGAACAGAAGACAGCTGCAGGGACACGCCGGTGATACAAAGTGGGAGAGATGAGCCAGCGCGTCTGGGTGCCAAGGGCGGGTACACCGCGACCCTTAGCCGCATGCCATCTTGAATTGGTTTTTGTTGGCTTTGAGTGCCCACATCCCGACACGCAGACACCGGCAGACGTGCTCCTACCCTAATGCCCACATGACAGTGTCTGTCACGATGATTCAGAAGGCACAGAATGCGTGCCACGAGGCGTCACGTGATCAGGTAGCGGGCACCCAATGGTGGAGCTTCCCCTGTGGCAGTCATGTCGACCCATGGCTTAGTGTGCGCCGCGTGTCGCGGAGGGTCCACGTCGAGCATTTCTGAGAGTTAAGAACTGGCAGACCTGGAGACGCCGTCGTCGTCCATGTAAAGAAGCGACGAAAAGGCCAACGAGTGACACGGCGCTTAACTGCGTTGAAATCAGTGGACGAACCCCCGTGACCTTAGTCACCTGCTCGGAATGCTATAGCCTGGGGTGTGCCATCCAACAGGGGCACAATAGAGCGGGGTGGCCAAGGGCGGCAGCTTTTATCCTTTATGTTGATTGGCTACTGAAGTGACTTACACCACAACGCGCGCTGCGATTGATTGATTGATTGATTGATTCCATTGTGGTGACCGTCACCAGTCGTCCTTCTGTCCAAACTCCACTCCCCCCATTATGTAAGTGGGCTGCTGGTCCTCCCGTCGTATCCCCCCAATGATTCAGCACTGGTGCAGCTCTTTTCCCCTCTTCACGCACGGGCTCGACTGACTACCGCAGGGGGACCTTGGTATTTTTTTTTGGTCTCGTCCCAATTGCTCAAATGAGAGTTTAGCCGACATGTCGATTCACAAAGCGCTGGTTTAAGCGGAGCGTATTGTTACGGCCTCTTTACTGAGAAGTGAGTGGGCAGCGCAGTCTGTAAAAAGTGGGACTAAAACTACTGGGGGCCTCCGGTAAGAACGACTTTACTCCTCTCATCTGAATCGGCCCGAAAACTCGCTGCCAACCCAACACGGCCGGTGGGCAACACCTCGACTCCACACCCAACTCTGACCACCTGTTGGTTACAACAATACGATCTCGTTTTGCATTTTTGCCTTTGAGGGTATCCTTTGATTACAATTCAATTCGATCTTTACAGGTTTGCCTTTCTTGTTCTAAAAACACGGCCTGCCTTCAGCTTATTTCATTACTGACTGGTGTCACCTTTCTACGAGGGGACCTCACCCGGCGACCTGCCAATTCAAATCCTCTCGAGGAGTAAACCTCAGTTGTGTATTCGCACAGATCGCTGTAGGGGGGGTTTCAGCCCCATTCTGAGGGGTCTCCTTGGCGGTCTCTCAGGCTCGGAATTCTGTTTTGATGCGACGTACAGTTGAAGTCTGAACAGCAGCAGGACGGTCCTCTGCTGCCATCTAGTGGCTCAAACATCACACTACAAAACAATCCTGTGTATTTCTCTGCCATTTACCACACTATGGTCACTCATCAATATTCATGAGTGGGCGGAGCATTCAAAACCATACAATGGCAGACATGTGAAATAAAAGTAAAATAATTCTTTGCATTTATCTAACGACTTTCCATCTCACTACTCAAAGCGATCAGCGATTGCAGGTTAAGGGCCCAACAGAGCGGAGTCCATATTGGCATTTACGGGATTCGAACCGGCAACCTTCTGATTGCCAGTGCAGATCGCTGTCCTCAAAGCCACCACTCCTTTATAGCACCGACTGAAGGTGCACCATCAGCTGAATCAAGCGATTGTGGTGACAACGTGAAGGTCATCAGATGCTGACACAATGACACCGATGCCTACGTCGCTGAACGACCAACTGAGTGCGATCGAGTGGGGAGACAATACAGACGTTAACCCCCTAGGCACGGTTCACAATGCAGCAACTGGCAATGTTCGTGTTGGGAGAAGTGAAGTCACTACGTCTTGTGCCGTGGTAGGACACAAAGGGCACGTCAGTCGAGGTGATCAGACACTAGCATTTTGCCCTCTCATGGACGAGCAACAGACAAAAACAAGAAAAGTGTGCAAAGAAACAGACGTCTACTGTCGTGAATGCGAGGACGCAGGGCTGTGTGCCGGTGACAGCTTCGCAACATGTCACACCGGGGACGGGCACTAAGTCTGCGCCGCTACAGCAGTGGACACTCCTACTGTGAGGATGTCGACGCTCTGACGGTTACACCTTTCTGTCACTCGCTGAAGAACATTTCAATGTGTTTTGTTTTGTTGTCTGCTGAGCGGGTTCAACAATTCTGAATAGACACGGGGTCGCGATGTGATTGGTGTGTGTCAACTAAAGGGTCTTCACTGCCCACCACATTCAAAAAGGATATTCAACCTCGGAGTTCAAAGCCAAATGTTGTGCCTGGAATTCCTGCAGGGACCGCTCGATGCTTCGGAGCTCGTGCTGCTTCTTCTGCCTCTCATCTTCGGCGGCCAGCGACTTCTGGGCTTTGGTCTCCTGAAACTGATTAAACTCTGAAGAAAATAAAAAATAAAAATAAGACAAGAGCCACATGGCAAACAATGACCTGTAAGAAATAAGGTGGCGGGTAATTCTAACGTCCATTTTAAAAAAAACGTATTGTGAACGTTAAAGGTTAAGTTTGGTATCTTTCATGGTACACATGCGCCTTCCAAGCAAAATTGTGCTCTGAAGTTAAGAATTTCCTACAAAAGTCACAAAACCCGGAGTCGTGCGGCACTTTCAGGCGGAAGTCACAGGGCCTGTGAAGAAGGTGGCACAAGTGGGACTTGCAACTCATCACTTACTGACTTCTTCAGCGTTACAAAAAGAGGAAAGAACTTTCATCGGACACGAGACGGGAATCTTAGCGAGTCTGGAATGCTAATCTGTTTCTGTTTGCTGATTCCATCATGAAAATGTGCCACCAAAATGAGTAGACGGAGGAATTCCTAAATTGGAACTTGAAAGGCTAAAATGTTAAAACGATTAAATATCCAAATCATATACACACAGATTATATATGTTATAACATACAGATAGATAGATAGATATACAGGGGCCCATATTTATGTATATGACGTTTCACAGGCTGGAACTTTTAAACTACTGCACAAAGTATCGAAACTGGCATCACTGTGTAGCCTGAGAATGGGAGTAATGATGTGCTGGACCGGGCAAACCCTGCTGTGTTCGAATACAGAATAGCGGCGAATCGAGGGTCACTAGAGCAGCTGGTATGTTGTGTGCCTTTGTACTCCGCAACAAACAACTGTGCGGTGGTGAAATGGAGGATGGCACTTGAGTTTGGAGGCAGTGGCCCGCGAGAATAAACACAAAACTCGACATCAGTGCTCCTGTTTTGCAAGAGAAGGCAGCAGGCAGGCCCAGGGGTGTGCGAGCCGATGCCAACACAGCTCTTGTGGCGAATGCCTTTCCAAGTTGGGTTCTTCTTCAGGCATGTATCGATCTGGATGGCGCATTGGTGGACCAGGCCATGGAAGAACATTGAAGGTCCTGAATGTTCACGCTCCACTATATGTGCAGCTTCCTGACAAAAACGCCTGTTCAATCACATACATCAATGTGGGTCAGTCACCCCGTACATCTATAGAAACACAGAGTCGACATTCACTCTGATCTGGCAGCTGTTAAAACAGACCCCCAGCAGACAGTGGTCCTCAGGCCTGCAGGAGTCTGACTAAATGTAAATCTTATATATATATATAAATAAACGTCTGTGTCTGTGTGTCTGTGTCCCGGGCCTGGAAGTGTGAGACTACAGCCTGAAAGCTCAAAGAAAGCGACTCTGTCACCAAAGTGAAATCACTGAGAAAAGAGAAGCTCGCTCAGCTGCTGATACACAAGCGATGCGACTGACTGACTGACTGACTGACTGACTGATTGATTGATTGACTGATTGATTGATTGATTGACTGACTGAAGTGCCAGAATCCGTGGTTTCTAGGAGCCCAGGCTTTTTTACAGCACGGGCTCACACAGCTAGTTGTAACATAATGTTTCACATTTTAATTTGATTCAACTATTTGTTCTTGCAGCCTTTTGATTAAAACATAAGCTCTTTTTTAATTGTAGAAGTTTTGTCCTATGCATGGCGCTACTCGGCGAATGTAACGCCTTTAATAAATAACACAATGATGCCACGGTGGCCTCCCTGCAGCCTTTAAACCCAAACTGTAACTGGTCAGGGTGCAGCGATGAGGTGCCCAGTGTCTTGTCGAGTCGCAGCTGAAGGTTTTGTGTGCCAGCTGCACGGCCCTGTGATCTCCACGTCATACTGTACCTTTAATTATCTGCACCAGTGACTTTTCGTTGTTTTGGTAAATGGTGTGCGTCTCAATGTCTGTCTCAATGAGTGGGATCAAGTCATTGCCAGGAAAGCCGCGGGAAATCAGGTCGACCAGCAAGCGGTGCACCTCCTCCAGGGTCTTGATGTCCTCCCCCATTTTTAACAGTTCTAAAAAAAATAAATAAAATAAAAATACAATACAAAGAATTCCAACTAAGTAATATCAACTGTACGCACTTCAAATGAAAAGGCAGCATGCAGGAATTTTCTGAGAGCTGAGCTGATCCCAAGTGTTTTCTTGCCTCGGACGAGTGGCCGACGTCTGCGCTGTCCTTGATGAGCCCACTTTCACTGAATCAGAAATTGCTGCTCTGCTCAGCAATGAAGCCAATTTCAAATGTAAACAGCTAGAATCCTACAAATGCGTTTAGATTTAAAGATGTACAGCGAGGTAAGACTGTGATGATTCAGAGGGCAAATCAACAACATTTCCAAAACAATTGTTTATTACAGAAATCTCCTCAGCAACAAATCATTCATAATCACAGATCAACACCAGCACTGGCGTAACTTGTGTCACCAAAGTGGGGTCTCGTTGAAAGCCAGAGACAGACTAAGCCAACAACGAGACACATCAGATCCCCAAATGTGCTCACCACCCAGACACGGAGCGGTGGTCACCCACAAGTGCCGTCATGGCAGCTGCCACACGTCTCCGCTGATTGCCAGTCACAAAACTGAACGTATCCATATTACTGCAATTTTAGTTCTTATTATTTTATGTGCAAAAGTTTGTTTTATTTATTCATATTTTTGGGGAAGCCACATCTTTTAAAAGACTTTGTGATGATTTAAGATCACAAAAACAAAAAGTGTGGCCTGGAGAAACACAAAAACCAGGATGTAACAATTAGAATAAAAGAAGATGAACTGAATACAACCGGCCCGAGAACTTCAAAGCTGAACTGACCAAATGAAGACGACAATTCAACTAAACACCTAAACCTTATTGTGATCAACAATTTTCAAAACGTCAGGAGTGAACTGTGAAGACAATTCTTCTAAAAGTCACAACTCAGGAGAAGGCTTTTCATTTTTTTCTTTGAAGATTTTGGATCAATTTAACCTTAATGAACAAGTAAAGAACGCCCAGATGGAGAGGGTACGGCGACTGACCCTGTGGTCTGAGCGTGGATCCCAATGCCCCTAGTGCAGTGATGAGGTCACTGAGCTGTAAAAATGGGGCAGTCCTGTGAATGATCCCTGGGCATCCTTCATAAAAAGCAGGGTGCACCCTTATGTCCTGGCTAAATTGCCCACCATGGCCTGGTCATTCTGCCCCTCTAATCATCCCCTGCCTTTAATTGGCTATTTATCTCTGACCACCACCTAACAGCTAGTGTGTAGTGTGTGTACTGGTGCAAAAATGACTGCTGCCGTCGCATCATCCAGGTGGGCAGTACACATTAGTGGGGTCTGAAGGGCTCCCACCTCACACTGCAAAGTGCTTTAAGTAGTGAGAAAAGCGCCACCTAAACGTAAAGAATGAATAAACTGTACTAATAGACAATAATATCTGCTAGTCCAGCTCAGCACCATTCAGAACACGGGGTACAAAATCACCTCGGCCTTTTGTGGGATCTTTATAGAAAATGACGGCAGAAATGACCCCACGGAGCATCGCTGTTGTCCCAGTCACCCCAAAAAAGTTTAAGAACTGGCCTGGCCTGGCATACCCTAACTCGAGCTGCAGAAAGGTTGCGCATTTGACATCTCAGTTTGTCAATCACTTGTACATAAATATAACTAATACAACAATTATACACAGTTACTAACCCTCCTCTCTGCATTCTGTTATGGAACTTGGTGCCAATGCTCTACTGCCAGGCTGCTCTCCTGGGTATGGAAACGGCATCTCGGATACTGGGAGCCTTGGAATCATCGGACTGGACGGCGAGCACAGACTTCACTACAGGATGACCAGCTGTGTCTAGCTGGCCGAGGTCTCTGGGCCTGTCACTCTGTCGGGCTTTGTCGTCGAGTTTCTCTTTCAGGTGGACAGTTACCCTTGTGCCCCCTCAATGTAGCCCAGTAAACAAGAGCTAACGGTTTTCCTCGTAATTACGATGGTAATTCACCCCATTTCTACTAGTACTGCTGAAACTGGTGACGAGTTAAGGGCACCACAACACGTCTTCAGAGTATGAAATCTTAACCTTTAAGAGAGTAACTGACGCTGACCCATAATGCAACGTCTTCATAATCAAACACGTATCTTATTAAACAATTTTCTGAAGACCTATGGTTTGTTCTCCCAGCCATAACCAACAAAAAACAAACAAACGCTGCAGTGCGATTATGAAACGCCTTACCTCTGCCATTCAAACTTCCAAAAAATTGGCGGGCCTCTCCCAAGCTGTCTTACAACTTGCCTGAGCGCGACCACAGGCGAGAACAGCAAATGATCCTCCTGCGTCAAGCTCTCCATTTGTTCAAAGTTACTTGTTTTACGAACCAAAAAGGAAAATTAGCTTCGAAATATTAATAGCGCATCACTCTTTTCAACGAACCAAAGCGTTTTTTTTTTATTGCACTCTAATATTCAGGCGCATGCTTTGAACAGCTATTAGGGGTCCTTACAGCTCAGACGTGACGCAGTAGTTTTCGTGTCAACTGTGTGATGGTATTGTGGAGTACAAGTTGTGAAATGGTGATCTCGGGTGCGAAAATGAATATTAGGCGGTCACAATCAGTTTCGAATGGCCCCTCGTATTGATGTTATGCCCTCCAGTCCGCTCATCGCCAGGTTTGAAAACTGCGCTTTTTGATTAAACAACCAGAGCAGGGGAGCGAAATGGGGACAGAGCAGATATTTTAACATCGGGGGCCTCTCTTGTTATACTTCTTTAGCGTTGACATGAACAAAGCTTTCATCCATTTGCAGCGGATTTAGAAAGTATTCAAACTTTATTCAGAATTACGTTCTGCACACTTTTGTGATTTAGATTTAGTTTTAAATCGATATGTTTGACATTTGTGCCCCTCAGACTACACTCAACAACCCATAATGACAAAGTTAGAATGTGTTTTCAGAATGGTTCGCAAATTTATTCCAAATCAAAAAAAATGGAAAGCTCACCTTCATGTAAGCATTCTGACCCTTGCACACTTTTTAGGAGTCCCCCCAATTCCACCTTCAAGTCTTGGAGTGTAAGTTTTGCATACCTTGATTTGGCCAGTTTATCCCGTTCTTCCTGGCAGATCCTCGTAAGCTCAGTTAGATTAGATGGGCCGCATCAGTAAACTGCCATCTTCAAGTAAGTCTCTTCACTGTCCACTGTTCTTTTGGGTTTAGGCCTCTCGGAGACTCGTCCTGAAGCCACTGCAGTGTTGTATTGGCTGTGTGCTTTGGGTCATTGTGCTGTGGATAATGATCGGTCGCCCCAGTCTGTGGTGGCGTGCACACTGGATTAGGTTTTATTTAAGGACCTCTCTGTATTTGGCTGTGTTCATCCTTCCTCCAATTCTGACCAGTCTCTATGCCCCCAGAGCACAATGCTACCACCGCAATGTTTTACTGTAGGGTTGGTATTTGGTAGGTGATAAGCAGTGCCTGGTCCTGGCCAGACATAGCGCTTGGAGTTCTGCCCAGCGTTCAACTTTAGTCTCATCAGACTGAAGGGTCTTTTTCGTCATGTTCTCGCTGTTCTTTAAAAGCCTTTTACTCCACTGCGCCATAATGGCCTCATTGATGGAGTGCTACTGAGATGGTTGCTCTTCCAACATGTTTCCGCACCTCAGCAGATGACTTCTAGCTCTCTGTTAGAGTGACCACTGGGTTCCTGGTGGCCTCGTGCCCTTTTAAACCCAGTTACTCAACTCTAGGAGTCCGAATATTTCCAGTCTTCTTCCATTTCCTAATTATTGAGGCTGCTGCGTTCCTGTGAACATTCAAAGCTTTAGAAACCGTTTGGTCCCCTTGTCGTGATCTTTGCCTCGCCACAATTTGATCGCAGAGGTCCACAGAGAGTTCCTTGGACTTCCTGGCTTGGTTTTTATTCTGACACGCAGTGTGAATTCTGGGGCCTTCCATACACAGGGACAGGCGTGCCTTTCTAAATGACATCCAGTCACTTCAATGTGCCACCGTTGGACTCAAGTCACGTCTCGAGGAGAATGAAAGCAAACAGGAGGCACACAAGGACAATTTGGAGGGTCCGACTACACCTAGGAATAAGAGATTTCAGGTTTTGATTTTGAAAACGTTTACAAACCTTTCAGAAGACATGGTTTTCACTTTGCCATTATGGGCTAGTGAGTGTAGAATGGTGGGCAGAAATGGCAAATATATCCAATTAAAATGAAATCTACAACACAATTATTATTTTTTTTGGGTTGCTGCTCGGTTGGGGCTGCAGTCATTCTGCATTACCATCACCTGGAATATTCAATGTTTTAAAAGCACATTCAGTGAGCGGGTGAACTGGCATGCCACACACAACCCATAGACTGGCAGGAGCTGCTCCGTCCCGCTTGTCCTTGCCAATATGACGGTGACGACAGGCTTTGTGAGGCGCTACATTCCAGACGTCCGAGCGTTTGAAATGCTTACAAGTTATTATAGTCCCAGAGTTTAAACCCAGCCAGGTTAAATGTGCCAGGCTTTGGGTCCCTCGGTGAGCTACTGCGGGCGGTTACTGTACAAGGTGGGCAGCATGGTGCCCCGAGCTGCTGTATTGCACTTCCATGGCCCTGTGCTCAAATCCTGGCACGGTTTGGAAGTCAGCGTCCGCTGCCCACAATACTTTGGCATCCTTCCTCATCCCCAAAACATGAAGGCCTGGCTGACTGGCGACTGTGACTCAGAAACTGAGACGTGTGGCAGTGTGTGCCCCCCATCCCCATCTGATGCTGCCAGGATTTTTGATGGTTTTTTTTTTTACCTACTTTATTAGTCCCCAAGGACAAACTGTCTTTTCACAGAGCGCACGGTCGGCCATTGTTCAGCGCCACTGGAGCGATTTGCAGGAAACTCCACAGTTGGAGTAAACAGGTGTTGAAAATGGAAGGAAGGACGGACCATTCAAACCAATGAGCCAGTACGTACGTTTACCAGTAGGTGGCACTGCAACACTAGCAATACAAAACTGCAAGAGCCGGCGCCGCCTGCAACTCCAACGGTTTGCTTAACGAGACGCACTTCGCATAGCGCTATCAAAGCATACACATTTATACCCCAATATTAATTACGTATGAATAACTTAAAAGGGTTCCTGATAAAAGTTTACCGTTTTTTTTCCCGACGTGGTTTTGTCATGAAACACATTAAACGTTGAAGACCGGCAAGTGGGTGCGAAGAATCCACGAGGAACACACTGTGTGAAACAAGACGCCGACGACAGGCCAGGTGCCGCCCTCTTGCGGTATTTCGACCGGGCGGGCGCGCGTTCAGGTGAGATCCCCTCGCGTTCTCCTCCTTCCAAGGCGGGAAGAACTCATTTCCGGTCGCGCACAGATAAACTTCGCGCCATTGCAGGACAATAAAAGCACGTGCGGCTTCAGGAGGACCGACGTCACTTCGGGCTAACACCGGCTGATGGGCTGACTGTACACGGTTGCCAGATTGGGTGGTTTCACGATCAGCTGGACTATTTAAATATCTTGTGCGTGAAAATGCTTGTTTGGGTCTGTTCCCCAATTTTAGAATTTTTTTTCTTGAAACTGTGCATGAATTTGTAAGGATTACAATGTCTGTTTACATTTCCACGTGTAGTTTAGTCCTCGAAACCTGAAACGTCACACGGCCTCCTTCAGTTAAATATTTAAGATCCGTTACTTTCACAGATTGGTACTGTGCATTCAACCAATGACCTGCAAGTCACCGTTGCTGCTACCCAATGATTAATCAAAAAATGCAACACGATGAGCCAAACTGTCTCGTCATATTTATTTTACTGTTCGCCATTTAAGAAAATCCATTTAAAAGCTGCGCTCTGTGAATTGTGCCCAATAAACTTATCGGCCGTCCAAACATGCAAATTAGAAACCAATTGGCCAATCAGACGAGTGACGTTTACAGATTAGGTGTAGGAAGGTGTATTTGGGTGGCAATTGAAATGGATTAACCAATGCCGGACTCGCTTTTGTAAGATTGGGCGGGATCGTGACTGTGATTGGGCTGTAAAGTGTCTGTCACGTCTGGCTACCCTGGCGATGATGTTGCCGCTTTGTTCAGTTCACACGCGAGACGCGCTTGACTGCGTCGTTTCTGCTGATTTTTGGGCGGATTAAGGGAGTCTCGAAATAAATTTAACGTAACGTCCATTTGGATACACAAGGCGGAGGGCGACCGTTAATGAATTTGAATTTTTCGACGCGTTATTAACAGGTTCTGTCCTTACTGTAACACCTGCCCTCCCCGGGGGCAACGTGAACGATTTATTGGCCTCCGTTAGAGCGACTCGTCATTGGCAGAGCAACCAACGAATAGGAGCGTACGCGTCCAAAGTCCGGTGGAGTTTCTAACGGGTTCTGAAGTAGATCTGAGGCGTACTTCTAAACGTAACTTTACAATCTAAGTGTCCTAGTAATAATAATATTACCAAGTCGATTGTTTTAATGTTTTTTTCACAAATGTGCCAGGGTGACGATGAAAGGTTCTGCTGCCGAGTAGACTGCTTCTTTATTTTGACACAAGACCGGTCATATTTAGTTAGCTTCTGGTAAGAAAAAGAAAACAAGAAACGTTAGTCATTAAAGTGTAAAATAGTAAAGCAAGAAACAAAAGGTCCAAGTGTTTTATGTAAAATTATTGACTTTATTCTCAAATCTCTTTATAAAAAAATAAAACGAATGTAAAATTGCCTAACAAAAATGAAATTTTCCACTGAGCTTGCAGGGAGAACTTGGGGGTTGGTGGCAGGATTGGCACTCCAGCCACTGTAATAAAACCTCACGCTGTTCCACTCCATTCAAACTAATGGGGTACTGAGGTGTCCACCGTTGAGTCCCAATTTGGGATCCTGAGGGGGTTTGTGGTGTGGTGGGTACAGCGACGCGCTGTATGAGTGCAGCCCCCCCAACCTCCCCGCTAACCTCTTATTATCCCTCCAGCCACAGAAAGCAGCAGTCCTCACTCACTCACTCACTCACTCTCGGTCACTCCTCGATGGCCGCAGTGGCTACAGGTTTTTCAGTTAGGGGTCAGTTGTTGCTCTGAAGCCATCATTGTGCGAGCAATATTTGTGTGATCCAAAAGCCTTTTTATTCCTAAACAGCCACAGTTTCTATTTCCATCCCATTTCCTTACCCAGATGCCAATTCACTCTGAGACGTGAATGACGGAGGAGCCAGCGGTTCAGTGTATAAGTTGATCCATTCTATGCCTGAATGTGTTCATCATGAAGTTATCTGTTTTAATAAAACAGTAAATAAATGGAAGAAAAAAAGTGAAAGACTACTAATTTCTAATACGCTCCAATCCGCAAATTTGGGTTATGATAAACTGGCAGCTTGACAGTAAACTGAGGACAAGCTGACCCTGTCCAGAATATGGGACTCCTCTCAGTGACAGAAAAACACAACGGTCAGTCTGAAGTTTCACTTGGTCCTTCATGAGTAGGCGTTGGATTGTTTAAAAAAAAAAAATGTTGCCAAGGGAGAGAGGAAGACTTGGGCTCTGGGACCGAGCTCTTATGGGGTGGGTCTCACCTCATCCCATCAAATCACGTGGAGATATAAAAGTTGTACATCTTATTGTAGTCGGCCCAGCCTCGAGGTGCCCCATAACAAAAGGTGTAAGCTACTCAACTCCAGGAGGTTATGCAATAAAATTCTGAACCCGGACGAGCATGAGGACCAAAGCTGACCATCAAGATGGCGGTATTTTGAAGTTAATCAGCTTCAGCCTTTGTTCAGATCTAGTTAGATCCACTATAAGATGATACATCACCTCCTGTGACACCATGACCAGATGTTCAGGTTCTGCGTTGTCACTTAAGTCACAGCAGCAATGTCCATTATGGTGGTGTCACGTGGAGCTGCAGCACAGGTAATCTGAAAAGCATTCTCATGCCTGGCATGGTGCCCTGTTATGAAGAATGTGTGCTCTGTGATGCTGCAGCCTTGGTTCCTGTCCATTACCACTGGCTGGAGAAGCCTTGTACTGGACCAAGGCAGTCATACTTGTCTTCCTGTGTGAGAAACCATCCTACTACCAAATGTACAGTTACATCCATTCATCCCCTCATCCTCCCTTGCCATCGTCAGGCTCACCGAAATCTGGCAGCTATCGTTGACCAGTGGAAGGAGACACATGTTGTTTGGATTCTGCGAAGACATCCCAATCTGTTAAGGAAATCCATTCAGGCCAACAAGTGGGTCCAAGCACCTTCAGGGAGGTCGGCTGCCTGCTGCACCAACATCTTGGCACTATCTTGTCGTGAAAAGTTCATCCAGCTTCATTGCATAGGAACATTGATGCCAGTCTGATGGGGTAGAGAAGGTCAAATGCTTATTCGGTTGTATTCATGGCCTTTTCGCAGATTCATCCTGAAATCCTTTCCTTAAAACCTGCCAGGTGTTGCTCCATTGGAATTGCCAGGCATGCACACGTGGGCTCTCTTTTCGCTCTTTCAAAGCGGCTTACACCAAACTCAACTGAATTTCCACACTCGACTTTCCCTCACTCCCATTAACTTTAATTGTGTGACAAGAGCAGAGCATTATGGTGCCAAAGGGCCCACTGGCTCATGTGTGATGGGGAATTATTTTATCATTTTTAAATCACTTGGGAATCCAATTAAATAACAACCCAAAATTCAGGTGCCCGTGGGGTGCCGTCTTCTTGCTTTTCAGACTCACACTGGGAGAATCAAACACACTCAGCTGTGACCTCTTTGGCCCACCCGGTCACACAAGAACACGTCGTTTTGGGGGGGGCATTGGGGGCCGAGAAACACCAGCAGCTCTGCTCGGTTACAGGCAGGCGCCAGGTTGGCATTACATCCGAGGTCAGCTCTCGCCAATGCAGCGGGGAGGTGAGAGTTTGGGCCGACACACTCCAATAGTGCCAGCCTGGCCGGAGTTAACCAGAAAGGCCTCTATGGCAGACAGAAAGGGGGCCGAGTACCGAAGGCCTAAACGACATCCCAGACCCACAAAAACAATGGCCGACCAAAAACAACACGGGAACAGAGCAACACCGAAGGTCACGTGAAGAACTGGCGGTCCGACAGGAAACGGGGAGCCCAGCAATTAAACTTCAGGTATCGCTTCTCATTTAGCTCAGTTTTACTTCTTGTGGTGTTTATGACTGAAGATGTCCTGCTGTTCGTGGGGTTTAGAAATGGCTACGTCACCACAACAGCTGACATCTTGAGTTCACATCATCGAGTATGCAAAACAGACCTCAAAACGTGAAGCGGGTTTTTGATCCAATTAGATCAGAGTTTCTTAAACTATGGCTTGTGCCCCAAAATGGGTTATGGGTTTCCACTACTGGGTTAGGGGTCACCTTTGTATGTAATAGGAACGGGGCATTGACATAACATAAGCATTTAGACGAATCAGAGGCACGCCAGTGTGCACAATCGGTAGTACATTTGTTATGTTAAAAAAAAAATATATATATATATATGTATGTCTGAAAAGTATATGCAAATACCCCCCAACATCCCCAATATGAACAAGTGAGAGAAAATCTGCACTTCGGGTCCGTCACGTCTGCTCGAGCAGCACAGCATTTCAACGAGTAAGAGCTGCACAATTAGTCTAGTGGATCGAGACTTGGACTTCAAAATGAGTTCACCAGCAACACGAGGGCTCCGTTGGAAACTTGTGAAGGGGAAATTTCACACAAACATTAGGAAGTTTTCCTTTACACAAAGAATGGCAGACACTTGGAATACGCGACCAAGTAGTGTGGTAGACAGTAAGACGTTAGGGACTTGATGTTTATTTGTAAGAAATGAGTGGACGGGACTGGTGAGCTTTGTGGGCTGAACGGCCTGCTCTCGTCCGGATTGTTCTCATGTTCTAACTGGTGAGTACTGCATCTGTTACTTATTAAAAAATACTTCTCCGAGTCTACATAGTGTTAAACCGGCATCTACTGAAGAAAACAGCAGTTTTTGATTATACAAGACGACGGATTTCTGGCCTTGCTGCCCACTCGTACTTGAGCTTTGTACGGGTCGTTTTTTAGAGGGTGCGCACCATTTATTTATTTTGTTTTCTGTGTTTTTTTTGATGTACTCCTTGATTTAAGCTCTTCAGTAGTCAGGTGCAGAGATCATACAGGGTTAGGCGAGTGACGCAAACCCTTGCGGACTCTACAGTTTGACCTCATTGTCGGGGACTTGTAGAACATGCTGGATCTGTCCTTACTCTTCCTCTTGCACATTTTGTGTCCCACCTTTTTCCGCGTCAGCTCTCCTAGTGGAAATCTGGGAATCGCTTATAACAAACTTGTCTTGCAAGTAGAGACGTATGGCTTGGATGGAGGAGCGGAAATATCTGCCAGATATTCTTTCCAAACTCAGAAACCAGAAAAATAAATACACGATGAACGGTGTTGGGAATGTTACTTTAAAAGTAATTTAGTTCCATTACAACAAAAGTGAACTAAATACGGTATATAGTTACTTATAAAAGATTACAAATCGCGTGTTTCTTTTGCGTTACGTTTCCATCTTTTGTATAACAAACTGCACATCCGACAGGCCGTCCAGTGTCTGAAGCAGATGTGCTGGCTTTACTCCACTCTTCGCCACACGGCCTACTAGCAGATCCTTCTCAAAATCCAACTCCGTGGGCCGCTCTCATTTCAAATTTACAAAAAAACATCCTGATCGACCCTCCAAAAGGGAACCCCAACCTCACTACCACCACCGCACTCTGATCTAACGTACGTACGTCATGGAGAACCTCTGAGGAGACAAAGCCCCCACTCGATTACAAAATCGTGTACAATTTGAAATGCATCACGAGGAAGACAAAGAAGCCAAAAAACCTGCCGCTTACTTGTTTTCACTTCAGGCACTGAGGAGATCCTGAGCCCAGATATGAACCTTCTTGTCTATTATATAATAAAATCTTTCGATGCGACAAGACTTTTTAGGAGACGAGATGAGACTTTTTGGAAAAGATTCAAGTCCCGCGAGACGAGAATATTGCCGTGAGATTCTTTCAACCATTTTCAAACAATAATAATAATAATAATTCATTACATTTATATAGTGCGTTTCTCAGTAAGACCACCATCCTCTCATTCGTCTGAATGCTTTTGTCAGACTCAGTTCCTGCTCTCTCAACTCATATAAATTGTAACATTATCCTCACTTTAAGTTCCCGATTAAAGAAGACGCATTATGCCCAAATCTTACTGAAGAATTTCATCCCAAAAGGATTATCAACAGAAAAAATGAGTACACGGCCAATCCTAGCATAGAGAAATGATGAAGTCACACAAATTAACATGAAAATTGTTGATCGGTTACACGGCAAATTAAATGCGTATCAGTAGACTCTGCTGAAACAGCTGGTGGTGATGGTGCGGAAGGTGAAAACATCAACTTACAATCTCACGAAGAATATCTACAACCGTTAACACCGTCCAGTTTTCCTCTGCCCAAAGTACTGTAGGGAGAAGGACGTATCCACGAAAGGTCATGTAGTTCATCTTCACGGGATAACATCAGACACCAAAGGAGATCTTGATACGCCGTTCGTATTAAAACGTTAACAGTTTCCCATGAGAATAGTTTTGGCAAAGACAATTAACGAATCTCGGGGCCAAACATTCGAAAAAGTCGTTTTATTTAATAGAGAGAAAGAAACGAAATTCACTCACGGGCAGTTATACGCCGCGTTGATGCAAATGTAACAATTTAAATGAAAATCAAAATCTCTTTAAATTGTACATCCACATCCCCATACGTGAGTGTGCAGGACCGCAGACAGGCACTGACCCAGGGGTTAGCGAGCGAAGCCCCCTAGTGTTTTATAAATATGTTTAGTCCTTCGTTTACTGTGAAATAAAGAACATCCATCCCATCCCGGACCCCCAAAGATTTCCAGTATGAATGCTGACCACAGGATCACCCGATCACACTGCTTCAAGGAACTGGAGGGCCGTTTACACCAAACCAACACATCTGACTAATGGTGGCCTGGCACCTCA
The DNA here is from genome assembly GCF_016835505.1 of Polypterus senegalus. Classification (NCBI taxonomy): domain Eukaryota; kingdom Metazoa; phylum Chordata; class Cladistia; order Polypteriformes; family Polypteridae; genus Polypterus; species Polypterus senegalus. Next base: position 82,848,807 of record NC_053165.1, read on the forward strand.
CCCATCGTTTGTTCTTCCCAACCCTTCAGCTGAGTCGATAATTGATGAATGCAAAATTGTTACCTTTCATCTACAATTTAGACAGCTGAAATAAGGGGAGGGAAAAGAGGAAAAGCGTGCAGGGTTGGATCTACAAGATGAGCTTCACCCGAGTTCAGGAGCGGGTAAGCAGTTGGCTGGCAGTGTTATTCGGGAGTAACCAGTGCATCATGAAATGGAGGAAATGCAGGTCGGCCCACCTTATCCGCTGGCGTATGCTTTCAGGACCAACCTCCCCTGTGGATGTGCAAAAAACACAGCCCCTCGGGATTTGTATAAAAGCGTAAAGAAGCAAACACGGGGCTGATACACCGAGCCTGAGGGTTGGCTGGGCTTGGGTACGCCATGTTTGTTTCTTGTGCTGCATGCGGGAATTTCAAATGTTCTCTTCCAAGAATATTCAGGATTTTTTTTTGTTTTTTATAATAATTTCAAAACCACTGTGGGTCAAAGCCAAACCCGTGAAGAAGGCGGGCCGACTGTAGTCAGTTGTGGTCCTAAGCTTCACCAGCTTGGTGACAAGAGGTCTGCTAGCAACAAGTCAGCTCAGAAAATGTTATCCATAGAGCGACACTCAAAACCGAATCAAGATGAAAACTACAGCCGAAAATCCTCCAGTCGAGCGGATATGCGGACGTCTGGGTAGCTGACCGACACAAAGAGCCCTGCAGAACGGTACGTGTGGACTGGCTGACCTCGGATGTAACGTCTGGCAGGCAGCAGTTCCATTTTGGAGATGTGTGACGCCTCAATTCACCGAGGCAGCCGGCAGGCCGGTCCAACGGGCATTTTAATTGTCTTCTCTCCCCGTGTTTTAGTGTTTTTTTTTTCTTTTTAAGAAAGAAAATGTCAAACAAACTAAAGTGGTGTGAAATTTGTATTTCTGATTGAATCCACTGGCATGAATGCCAATTTGCTACCTCGGGGGCCCGACTCCCCCGGCCCCTCCCCCACGCCAGCTCCACAGGGTCAGACTTTAAAGAACGAAACAAAGCAGAAGCAAGTTGTTACACATTTTCATAGTTCATATTGGTCAGAGAATTTCTACAGTGTCCCAATTGTCTAGTTTCTGTATATAATATCAATTTACATTGAAGAAACAACAGAATCCGGGGAGGAGGAAGCATCAAGGAAGCCACAAATAAAGGAGGTTAAGAAAAGAGAGAAATGGTGAGGGAAGAAAAGGAGAGAAAGGCAGAGGGTGACAGACAAGAGACCGAGGGGGGGAGGGGACAGAGTAAATGAGATGGCCTAGTGACACCCCATGGTGGGGGACTCGGGTTTGGGGGTAGCGAAGGAGACCTTGTCATTTATTTGTCTGTTATTGTCATCAAATGCTTCAGCGGCACAACACGTCTGGGTCATGTCTGCTTGACAGAGGAACTATGACAGTGTGACGGAGAGAAAGAAAGAAAGAAAGAAAGAAAGAAAAGGTAGGATGGACTGACAAAGACAGAAGAACACTGAAGGACAGACAGAGTGCAGCAAAGCTTTTTTTTTTGTCCTTTTTGTTTTTTTTTCTTTCCTTCAACAGAAGCCTTTTTCATTTTTACCCCAAGATAAAACTCTTCCGGACCAAATAAAATTTCATTTTGCTTTTCCAATATAGAATCGATAATTTACAATCAAACATTACAGTATGTACAAAAACAATATGAATATTAATAATAATAATAGCAATAATAAAATAAATCCAACCCAACAAGCTGAATCATACAAAAATAAAAACTGTACACGAAGCATTCATGGACAGCTCTTGAGGCTTTTGTTTTCTTCTTTTTGTCTCCAGAGACGACTATCAGGTTTTTGCTACAGCTTTTGTGTTGAAAATGGCAAATCGTTTTTTGTTTTTGGTTGCTATCATCCACCTGCAACAACGTCGGACTGAAAGAAGCTTGTGCGTCTCAGACAGTCTCGTGGAAAGGTATGGCACCGCAGCTCTCGCCCGCTGGCACCCTGTGGCACGACGGGCCGCTAGGCTGGTTGGCCAAACGTATCAAGGAAAAAAAAAATGGCAAACAGGTTAGGGGGGCGACAGGACCTGCAGGGAGCACAGAGACCAGAACGACAAGAGACTGGGGAAGGGGAGGGAAGGGAGGACACAGCACAATACGCTACGGTCTTGGCAACTTGTGCGGAGGCAGCCTGGCGTTAAGAAGTTGGCTTGGGAGACCGACAGAGCGGGAACACACCTGCACAGATGTCAACGTCACACACGCACACACGAAACTGCCATGAAGCCGCGTGAGTTCGAGTTAAGGAGACAGACAGACGGACAAGACAGACGGATGCTGCTTTCTGGCATGCCAGTCGAGGGGGCCGAATGCCAGCAGGACCGAACACAGTACTCTTCGCTAAGAAGCACCGAGACGGCTCATGAAGGGTGCTGTATAAAAATCAAGCTTATTACTCGGATAAGGCATTCCTGCAGAATTGGCATCAACTCTTCAGACGGCGTCCGGAGGGACTATGGACCTGCTCCCTGGGTGTGCATCTCTGAGCTGAACTCAAGAAGAGGGCCTGGACGACAGGACTGTGACAGAGACAGAGGGGTGGCGTGTACTCTTCGGTCCCGTCTCATTTAACTGGGCCGGCTGGGTATTGCTGTCCACCTCATTCTGGGCTGCAGCCTGTCGAGACCCTCTCGACTGTCCATACTGAATGGGTGTGTTCAGTAGTCACGTTAGCTTCATCCATCTTTTAAAATGTCTCACTGGCCATTCTACCTAAAATAGCTCGTCGTTTTCCTGCTCCCCTAAAGCGTCCAAAACATCACCAAGAAAATATCCTAAATCGTAAAGGGCGAACGTGCGCACAGCAGCAAATGTTGGCAAATGTTCCTCACCAGAATTCCGATTAATCTCACTGGAAACTTTACTTAAACCTCACCAGCCCTAGGGGGCGCCCTTTTTAATAGCCGGCAATAAGGCAGGAAAAAGCAAAAGCAAATCTAATAACAGGCCTGAGTTTTGGGCAAGCGGCCATTCTGCTCTTCGTTCAAGCGACGTCAACTTGACCTTCGCACACACGGTGCGCCCGTTTATTACGCACACATTCCACCGATTCCTATCAGTTACCACACATGCGCCAATACGAGGCTCCACTCACGTGGAATCTGAGTTGTCACGATTCACCTTCCCACTTCACTGCACTCCCGTGAATTGCTCGCCAGATTATTCAGAGAAATGTGAATCTGCTGCTGATTTGCTACTTGGTCTTCAAAAATAAGCAATCTATATATATAATTCACTAAGGCAAGACACCCATGGAAAGATTCACTAAGCCGCCGACAAGTAAGACACCTATGGCGCACGCAGGGAGGAGCCACTCCCACCAACTCCAAGACCATTGGATACGACGACAACTCACAGAGCCACGCCCATGAATTCGGACGCGACAACACAGAAAAAACGGCGTCATTTATGTTCGTCTGTCGTAGAGGCCACATACAATTCTGAGCCACGTTAACTGTTCATAGAGGCATGTTTCTCGCGGAGGTGAGTCGCCATATGCAGCGTGTGAAACGGTTTGCGAGGGGTATCCCATGGGATCTTTAAAACAATCCTTTACAACTGAGGTTAAAACACAATGAAGTAAGCAGTCTTTAAAAACCGAGTTTTCGGTTACGACGCACGACCTCGTGCAGCATAGCAAACTGTTTTACACGCTACATACAGCAATTCGCATCCGCGGCAAACATGCGTCTTCTTAGATGTTCCTGCAGGAACACGGAAAGTCTACGTGAGTCACAGGTGCATGTGGACTGTGCAAAGACGACAACGACTCGAGTGACGAGTTGGAGGTGGGCACATGAGTGATGGTGGTCCGCCAGTTTTCAGTCATGGACAGAGTGCAAAGCAAATGTTTTAAGTGCAGTTCAACAACGAAAATGGCTTTTCTTTTTAACCAGATGGTACTTTTTATTTAAACCGTTGACGAGGTGAGAGGTCGGCGTTACGTCACAACTAGCTGCCTTTTCTCTGAATTGTCGCTCCGAGTTCGTAGGGCGTTCACGTCAAAATCAGACGCGGACACCGACGATCGGCCGGAGAGCCCACAGATGCCAACACATCCCATCTGAGCACTGAGCCACCTGCCTTGTTCAGCCTTTTCTCAAAAGCCTCCACTCCATCTCTGATGTGAGCCTATAATTCAAATGGGAAACTGCCAGGCATTAACCGAACACGGACATTTCTGAAGCACACCATTATCCTGCACCGTGTATGGACACCCAAGTGGTGACCTTTAGTACCCAGTTTGCCTAACGCTGGGGTGCCAGGTTGTATGCTACACCACTGCAATACAAACAAATGGCACCAGCGATTCACAATTAAGTAAGAAAAGGCAAACGTTTCTCCACAAATTCTACATCTTTAGCTAACCAATTATAACCTGGCTTAGATCAACACGGTGGTTGCCTTTCAAAAAGGTGATAACATCAAAGAAACAACTCGAGCAGCTGTCCTTTACTTGAACGTGATGCGTGCGAATGGCTGATCTCGTGTCACTCAGTCTAACAGGCCTGCGCTAACGTCTCCCTGTCGCTATACTGCCTGCTTTTTCAAAAGTCAGCCAAGGAGGAGTTAGGGGGTCTGTCTTTAGTCCACCATTTTTTTACAGCGGTCGCTCTCTACAGTCGTGCTTCACGCCACTGCTTTCTTAAAACACCACAACTGCATACCAAAGAAACTTCGGATTGTTGGCTTGGGTGAGACATTTGTGGAGGCCAATGTCACTACTGCACACGAGTTTCAGTATCTAAGAGTGCCAGAGGAAGACATCCCCAGATTATACCGTACTGTCTCGGGGGGCAAAGAGCCGGTGGACCAACAGCGACACAACAGAAGGAATCGGCACATCGTTTTTATTTGTGAAATTGATTAGAAATCATGAAGCTAACCACGGCAGATAGGACTTCTGAAAGGCTAAGACAAAAAAAAAAAAAAAACACGCAAAATAAATAAATAAATGCATGAACATTATTTGGTTCTGTAATTCCATGTCTTAATAAATGATAGACATATATTTTCCTAAATTAACAGTTAAAAGTAACCAAGTTAAAATGTCGCTTATTGTTTTATTTATTTTCTCAACCCACTTATTCAAAAGAGGGTGGCATCTAGGCGGCGTCAGGCACAAGGCCAGGAGGGATGCCAATCCATTGTAGTAAAGGAAAGGTCATATTCACTTTTTTAGCTATGAAAAATAAAACGATTAGATTGCCTCAAAATGAATGCTTCTAATTGGTCACATTCATATATATAATACATTTACACTATATATATATATATATATATATATATATATAAAGTATGTGTACATAATGCCTACAACTGCATATAAATTATTTAGTTAGATAATCGAACACTCTGCATCAAATGTGTATTATATACACACACACACATATATACAGTATATATAATATAATATATATATATGTATATATATATACACAGTATAGACTTCTAAATCAGGAAAAGATAATTGGAGACAATCTAAAGTTTGTTAGACAGCGAGACACATCAGACAGACACTACAATATATGATAGATAGATAGATAGATAGATAGATAGATAGATAGATAGATAGATAGATAGATAGATAGATAGATAGATAGATAGATAGATATGGAAAGCACTATATGCAGGCAGACAGATGGAGCGATGGACAGACAGAAATATAAAAAGATGTGAAAACACCATATACAGTTCGACTGACAAGACAGGCAGAGACACTTAGAAAAGGCACCACATGTCTGATAGCGTCGCAGAGGTTATGGATTAACGGGCACCCTCGCCATGTGGAAGGTGCTGTTTTACTCAACAAGGGGGGCCACCATTATGGATGGTAAGGCAGGATGGATCAGACTCTTGACCAGGATGGGTGCTGCTCCCTGCCTTAATAGGGAACCTGAAATAGTGGATGGACTTCAGGGAGGGAACTGCTTTTTGAGAACAACCGTTCACCCAGTATGCTAGGTGGCAGTGCTCCTAGTGCGGCACGTCTCTAGTTTAGACTCGCACTGGGCTGCAGGCTGCTGAAATGGGACAGCCATGGTTTATAACTGTTACTGCCTGATCTGGAAGTGCTTCCTGGGTGCAATGGTGTGGTACCAAAAGTACTGCCTGGTGCAGCTCAAGGAGTCGGGGTGAGGTGGACAAAACTTGCCTGGGAGGAGGCAGAGGCTGTGGAGATATTTCTGCAAACAAAATATACATTTCAACCCGGGACATCTGTCTGCATAGTTGTGTCTGTGGTTTGAGGGTGTGAAGATAGATAGATAGATAGATAGATAGATATATAGATAGAGCGACCACTATATGTAGACAGACAAACAGATGGACAGACTGTCTTCAACAAACACTAGATTTCCGTTGAACGAGTTGCCTTTTTAAATAATTTCTATCACACTTGAGGCGCACATACGTATCAATATGGCAGACATGAAATTACAGAACTTTGGCAAGTACAGGTAAGGTAATGATCTCGTGATCCGTGTGGATCAGTGTTGATGCAGGTATTTCGATTCTCTTTCCCTTTACTGTCTCTTCTCTTCAGCCCCAACTATTGCCATTTTTGTGCAAATTAACTAAAGGTTATGAAAAACTGAAGAACAGAGGAAGACTTACTGTTGAACTTTTAGTGTTGAAAGAAGTCCTAACTTCTCTACTTGTGAATCTCTCGTTTCGTTTGCTTGCCTGGAAGGACACATGGCAATTACCAGTACTGATGTATGGGAGAGCTAAACAATAAAACCAAAAAGCATCTGAAATAACACAAAAATCAAATCAAATCAAAATCAAAGTAAAAACCTCCATCTATTTTTCATTGCTTGACCGTCACTACAAGCCCAAAAGCTTGCAGAGAAAAAGGCACGCGGCCATTTAATGTAACACTCGGGATAGAAGATGAAGAAGAGGGGAGAGAGGGAGAGGGTGCTGCTCCATTTCAGAGGTGAACGTTCACACCGGCAAAGTCAGTGGCAGCTTGCGGCCCAGCAGTTCACTTCGGAGTCCCCAGGCGCCACTGCCTGTTCACGTCAATGGAAGAGGCTTTAGTTGATTTTTGTCGTGAAAGTTTTGCACAATTTGTGATGAAAAGGAAATCCTTTTTGAGTTTCATGGCTTTATCCACAAGAATACAATAACCTCTTCGTTTCCGAGCCAATGTCCTATACACGGTTGCAATCCAATCCCATTCTCCTGTGTGAATACGCACACTCACAGACACACATAGGGATACAGCGTAATGTATGTGTGTGTGTGCGTGTGCGTGAGCGTGCATGTGTGTAAATATATAAATATATGAATAGATATAATCTCCAGAGTGCTACAGCTCCTCAAATGGCCCAAAGTTAGTTCCTCGTTTTCTTCGGTTTCCTGTGTCCACCGGAAAGGTGGCACCATCCCACATTCGAAATCTACAGTTGCTGTGTAATTTGTATTATTTTTGTTCCCTTTTTAAAAAATAAATTAAAAATATTTTTTTTGTTCTTTTTAATTGTCCTGGGGGACACCCACTTGATTTCAAGACAACCCTGCCCCACCCAATGGTCCTTCAACCCCCACCCTCCCCCCACCCCCCCCAAAAAACCAGGCTCATGTTTCCACAGGAGAAGATGTGTTGTCTTCTTCTTCTCCTTCTTCTTCTTCTTCTACCACTACTACTATTTCCTTTTCCTCCTCCGGACTCCCTTGCGAATGTCCATTTTCTCCCACCACCACTACTATTACAGGCTCAGCCTGCTGCTCCTCTTGGCGCTGCCCCACTTCGTCAGGCGTGTATGCTATGTCATCCTCCTCCTCTTCCTCGTTGTTCAAATGGCAGGAGTTTTCCAGCTCTGCGTTGACCTCATCCCGCATGTCGTTACGGTGGTCCTTGTCAGAGCGGTCCGAGTCCTCACCCTCCTCCTCCAAGGTCAACTCAAACTGGAACTTGTCAAGACATGCATCATGCTCCTTGTCGGGATCATCGGGAGGTGGCGAAGGGCTTTGAGGGATCATACTCTGATACCAGTCCCGGTTGTCCTCGAGGGCGTCCAGAATGTCCTGTGCATCTGGGTGGACCAAGTCTGCCCACGTTTCCCACAGAGGGTGCACAATGTAGTCGATGAAGCCCACCTGCAAGTGAGAAAAAAAAAAAATGAAGGATTGTCAAGGAGACCAAACTCTTCTTGGAAACACCACAAGCTGCCATTTTGAAGATTTCAGTCTAAAGTCCAAAGCCAGTACGGTGCCAACTGCAAACCCGTTACATTTGTTTAACATGTTGTGGACTATGCCTGGCAGTTTATCCCGGCCAAGTCCCCCAAGCCGCCAGATGGAGCCCTCCCTGCAATGTGGAGATGCCCCAAATTCCAGCAGAGCATCATGGACTTTGGAGTTGTAGTGCACAGCCCTGCAGGATAACGTTGGGGCCGCCAGGGGAAGCTACAGGGAGACACAGAGACATTGGCTTTTCCTACAGCCCGGAAAAGGAAGGAATAAAGTGCTTCCGGGCTGACAAAGAAAGAAGAGTTTTGATTTGACCCGGAAGTGCTAGGAAGTCACATGGACTCCAGGTCAAGGAGCACTTCCGGGTCGTGGACTATAAAAAGGACAAGGAAACACCAGAGCGTTGAGCTGAGCTGGGTGGTAGGAGGGCAACGCGTCTGGGAGTGGAGGATTGATTTATTATTGGAGTATTGTGATTATTTATGTGCTTAGTGAACATTATTATAATAAAAATAATTATTGTAGCACTTTTACCTGGTGTTTGGCGTGGTACCTGAGGGTTCAAGGGAGCGCTAGTGCCCCCTACTGCTACAATGTGCTAACTAAAGAGGCAGACGCAGCAGTGGGCGCACGTTGTACAGTGCCTTCAGAAAGCAGAAATCGTTTAAATTGGTTTTTATTCTTAAATAAAGAACTGAAATCTTACACTGACACAAGTTCAGTTGTGTTCAAAACAATAGCAGTGGCTTTAAAAAAGTGAATAAAGCTCAAAATCCTTACACCGTATAGACTCGCGTATAAGCTGGGTCTTGAAATCCGAGAAATCGGTCATAAAATCAGACCCCGACTTATACGCCCGTTCACAAATACGACACGTCATTTTTTTCGTTTTTTTACATCTTCCAATCTCTCACCAGTTTCTCAGACGCATCGAATTTTCTTTTGCTACTTGTTCATATCCAGCCACCAAGAAGGGCCTTGGGAAGAGAAGTGACCAAGAAACCGCTGGTCACTCTGGCTGACCTCCAGATGACCCATGTAGAGATAGGAAGGACAACCACCACTGCAACAGTAATGTGGGCTTTACGGCAGAGTGGCCAGATGGCACACGAAAGTGACACCTTGGAGTTTGCATAAAGGCACTCAAGGATTCTCCTAGCATGAGAAACCAGATTCTCCAGTCTGAAGAGACCAAGATTGATCAGTCTGATCTCACTTCTAAGCATCACGTCTGGAGAAAACCAGGCACTGCTCTCCACCTGTGCAATACGACTCCAGGGGTGAAGCTTGGTGGTGGCAGCATCACACAGTCGAGCCGTTTTTCTGTGGCACGGCTTGGGAGGCTAGTAAAGCTGAGGGGAGAGCAACATACTGAGATCTCCTTAATGAAAACCTGCAGCAGACAGCTCTGGACCTCAGGCTGGGCAGAAGGTTCACTTTCCAACAGGACAAACACCCTGAGCCTAAAGCAATGACAGGAGTGGTTTGGGGTCAACTCTGGGAATCTTGTGGAGTGGCCCAGCCAGAGCTCAGACTTGAACCCAACATATCATCTCTGGGAAGACCTGAAAACTGCCGTCCACCGGCGGTCTCCACGCATTCTGACAGAGATTGAGAGGATCTGCAGAGAAGAAAGGCAGAAGATCCCCAAATCCAGGTGTGTAAAGCTGGTTGAGACAAACCCCGGAAGACTTGAAGCTGGAATTGAGGGGTTTCTACAAAGCATTGAATTAAAGGCCTGAACACGTCTGTGAACGAGAGATTCCAGTATTTGATTTTTTTTTTTAACAATTTGCAAACCTTTTCACTTTGACATTATGAGTGTAGATTGATGGTCAAACACAGCAAATGTATCCGTTTAAAAATGAAATGCACAAACCAAAAATGTGTGCAGAAAGTGAAGGGGTCTCAGTACTTTATGAATCCGCCGTATTTGTGATTTCACAGAAATTACCAGAACACCAGCATACCTGTGATTTCTCAACAGAGGCAGTGTGCTTGTCACACATTGGGCTGATCTCCATCCCTCGCTCCCGTTCCTTGTCGCCCTGACGGAAAAACTCCTCCATAATGCGATCTGTCCACTGACGGTAAAGCTCCAGGGGTTTCGTGGGATTGCTGAGGTCGGCACAGTGCACCATGTTTCTCAGCACCTGCAGACAGAATGTGCAGACATGGAGGGTGGCTTTTAAACATACTCCTTCAAAACAAGCCAAACCATTTTACAACGCGATCAAGACTGGCACCTCCTCGGGATTACAGGTGTATTGCCCATAGCCCCTCTTTCCAGAAGCTCTCCATAATGGTAAAGTTCTCCAGAAAAGGCACATTTTACCTGGGCATGGTAACATGTGCTTGATTTGATATAAGCAAAGTAAAATAAGCCTGTGCCCAGCACACTGCCCGCGATTCAATGGAGGCTGAGTGATGGGTTAAAATTGAAAGTCTGCTTTTCACAAACTGCCCCTCCCTCTTCATTTGCTTGACGTTCATGCCATGATCTACACAAGCAAGCGGGTAGGAGAGTCTGCCACTGCAAGTCAACTCCGGTGTAGAAAAGGAAGAGGTGATGAGGAGGAAGAAGGGCTAAATAGGGGATAACAGAAGATGAACAGAACAGCAGAGGGAGTGAGGGATAGCAGCAACAGAAAGAAGATGAGAACAGAAAAAATGGGGTGTGATAATGTATGAGCCTGAGAGGAAGAGGAGGAGGAGGAGGAGAAGAGAGACAAATGGTGCAAAGCAGGGCAGCCTGTCTGGAGGGTGCCTCCATGTTTAGAAAGGCTTCCCGCTGAGCTCCCAGAGTTGGCGGTGCCATTTCAGTGTCTATTACCATGGCAACTGGACTCCCTCAGTGACTGCTGCGACTGCTGCCGGCTCCGTGCCACCTCCACACAAGGAGCTCCAGCCACTCGGTTCTTTATCATTTCTTTTTTATGTGGACTAAAAAAATGACAGAGACTGGCAGCCCCTCCACTAGTGGCCCACCACGCTGAGCAGCAGCACTCATATTGGAGAATGAAATCATTAAGATAAACTCAATCAGCCAAACAAGCAGGACGATCACTAATTTTAAGTCGGGTGATGAAACATTCACCTCAAGAAGTTTAGTCTACCTTAAACTCAACAGAAAAACGAAGCGTTTGTGGCTGAACCTCAAAATCAGATTTCCGTGTGCTCCATGCACTCTGACTTCTCCAAGTCACCTCCTCCATTTTCCACTGAACTTTCCAGAGAAGTACACTCTATAAATGGCCGGTATTAATTCCCAAAGCTAAGCCTGTTTTGTCCCAGCCAGTACTTGAATGGGAGGCCATCGAGGTGCCGGTGAGGCCATCAGGGGGGCACTACCCTCGTGGTCTATGTGCATATCCCAGTGCAGTAATGGGGACGCTGTGTTATAAAATTTGATGAAGTCCTGATTCTCTGTGGTCATAAAAGATCAAACAGAATAGGGTGAATCCCAGAGTTCGGGCTAAACTGCCCATCACAACTTTATCCATTAGAACACTCTGGACGAGAACAGGCCATTCAGCCTAACAAAGCTCGCCAGTCCTGTCCACTTATTTCTTCCAAAAAAACATCAAGTCGAGTTTTGAAAGTCCCTAACATCTTACTGTCCACCACACCACTTGGTCGCTTATTCCAAGTGTCTATCGTTCTTTCTGTACAGTAAAACTTCCTAATGTTTGTGTGAAATTTCCCCTTCAGAAGTTTCCAGCTGTGTCCCCGTGTTCTAAATGAACTCACTTTAAAATAACAGTCTCGATCCGCTGCACTAATTCCCTTCATAATTTTAAACACTTCAGTCAGGTCTCCTCTTAATCTTCTTTTGCTTAAACTCTAAAGGCTCAGCTCTTTTAATCTTTCCACATCACTCATCTCCTGTAGCCCTGAATCAGCCTCGTCGCTCTTCTCTGGACTTTCTCCAGTGCTGCTATGTCTTCTCTGCAACTTGGAGACTAAAACTGCACACAGGACTCCAGATGAGGCCTCACCAGTGTGTTATAAAGGGTGAGCAGGACCTCCTGTGACTTGTACTGCACACATCAAGGCGCTATATAACCTGTTAGCCTTCTTAATGGCTTCTGTTAGGAAGTCGATAGCTTAGAGTCCACTACGACTCCTAAATCCTTCTAATGAGGTGGATTCTCGATTTTCTGACCACCCATTGTGTATTCAAACCTCACATTTTTACATCAGGTAGAAGATGCACAATGATGGCGATTCAAATAGCGCCCACTCTCTATGTAAAGTGCCTTGGGTAGGACAGAAAGGCGCTACATAAATATAATCGATTCATTGATTAAATGTGCTCATTCTTTTCGTCTGCTAATTACAAATACGTTTTTTTCAGATGAGAGAGTAAGGCTGTGTTGAGCGTGCAAGCATCAAAAGTGTCTCATGGGTCTCAAGGCTTTTGGTGTGGCACTGCCACTAACACAATTGCCACCTCTGCACCTATTTAACAGCCTTCGCCCAGAAAGTACTCGTTCATTTAGGACCTGACTTCTGACAAAGAAGGACCAGCGCCCTCTTGAAGTTACCGGCTTGCTGCAAGAACCAGCGAGATGTCACATGTGATGTGTACCCGGTGCTGTGGAGTCGCAGCCTGAAGCAATTATTGGGGTACTGGAGTTGAAGTAGCAGTGGCAGTAAGTGAGCAAAAGCGCCAGGGGGAAAAATAAACACAAAGCGCACTTTACAACTCGACTGAGATGAGTGTCGCCAATGGAATCTGTTTGGGCAGCCTCAGTAAATTCATGCTCCCCGCTCCTGTTGACAGCGTCTGCAGGAAGCGTTACCATTGTGATATTTAATTAGGTAACTTTTATCATAGGAGGCCCAGTGGTTAGCACCTCACTGCTCTTATGGACACTTAAAAGACCACCGCACCATTATAAAGCTCTCAGAACTAGTCCTTCTGCACGGATTTCAATGTTCAGCGAAGTTTGCTCGATATTTCCAGTGCGGCTGCATGTGCAACCTCCACTACACTGCATTGATAAACCTAAATCAAACGTCACGATGACATCCCCATTCCCAGTTTTCAGCCATTCTCCGCTGCTCACCTGTATCCTGTCCGTGTAGTGGTCAAGGAGCAGCACACCTGAACTTGTCACTTTCTTGGTCTCAACCATCGTCTTAAGATCTGCCAACAAGCTCATGTGCTTTGACATGTCTGTGGCCAGAACCTGAAAAGGAACAAGGAGAGCGTAAACATAAACCACATTTACAAATTAGATAGGAAAAAACACAATGTACAGTAATGTTAGAAATCAACACTTCTTAAGAGCAATAAAGGGTGACATTTTGAAATTCACGGTTCTCTGAGTCTACTGTTATGGACAAGAATTAGAATACAAACACCTATAAAAGTCACGAATTAAGAAAAACAAAGTGGGACCCTCAGGACGACTGTGGGGTACAGAGGTGGTAAATCGATTAAAAATGTGTGTCGGTGCCAATCATTATGGAGACCCTCTGGGGGTCTTTTGTGCCCACTGCTATCAGGCATTTCAATGCTTCCTCCATTTTGAACATCTTAACAATATCCATCCATCCATAATCCAGCCCGCTATATCCTAACTACAGGGTCACAGGGGTCTGCTGGAGCCAATCCCAGCCAACACAGGGCACAAGGCAGGAAACAAACCCCGGGCAGGGTGCCAGCCCACCGCAGGGCACACACACACCAAGCACAATTTAGGACCGCCATTCCACCTAACCTGCATGTCTTTGAACTGTGGGAGGAAACCCACGCAGACACGGGGAGAAGATGCAGACTCCACACAGGGAGGACCCACTGCGCTGCCCACCTTAACAATATCTGAACTTTATTTATTCATATTGATTGACTTATTGGCTCTATTATTTGTCCTGTGAGTCAGTATCCTTGTTTTTACGTTTCTGCTGCTGCATGCACATTGATTTCCCCCTTAGGATTAATAAAGTTTATCTAATCCAACGTCATCTTTGTAGAAGCGTGTGGTAGAAAAGCTTATCGAGACCCTGTGAGGATCTTTCCAGATGGCCATTTTTGAAAATACACAAATCCACCATCACCATTCTAGTAAGTCGCTCAAATGGGCAGCCCACCGCAGTGAGGGCTTACTGGTTATCGAGTCACAGAGTCTAAAATCTTCGCATGGAGATCTTCAAGCGATAAGATTCTGTAGGACATGTGTGGCAGGAATGCAGCAGCCGCTGTGGACTATTGGAGATCTTTAATTATGGGGACCTTCTACTTGCAATGATTTTTTTGGACAGGCAAAAGCACATCATGATGGATGCAAAAACGGTCGTAGAGCATCGCGGTCTTACCATATCGATGACCATCTTCCGCAGGGTCTGTCTCTGCCTTTTGCTGAGGTTCTGGAAGATGTCACAGTTCTCTTCCTGCAGGAGCTTGAAGCCCACCGCGAGGTGGTGATTCTCTAAGACGGATTCGTCATTGTACATGAGCGCCAGCTCCGAGTCTGTGGAGAAAAGCATTCCGGCAACCCTGTGGTTAGAATGTCCTCCTAGATGTCACTCCTGTCACCTGGCCATCTGGCTGATCACCTCAAGGCAGCACAGGAGTTCATAAGTTCTGACAGTTTCTACCAGACATTTAACTCTTTGCTGATGTGCCAGGTTACAGCTGTACATTTCTTTATAGTCAAACTGCCACGTAAAAGGCAGCTGGGTTTGTCTGCAGCAGCGCATTTTCAAAAATGTAAACTTAATGGTAGCAGCTGCTTATTTTTTGCAAAATCAAAGTTCTTGAACAGAATTAGCCAAATCCAAACAAACACATCCATTGTCATAGACGGCTGGGATGTCTCTGCGAACATTACCTCCCCCGGGACGCTAGATGGCAGCCCCCATGGGTTGCAGCAGTGCCTTGGACTCCCGCAGGGCTTTATGGGACATGGAGTTGTCTACAGCCTTGTTGGGATCCGGGGGCACCGCCAGTGGGTGCTGCAGCTGTTCCTAAGTCCGTATGGGTGGTTTTTTTTCACCCCACCCGGAAGTGGGTCGTCAAGCACCTCGAGCACTTCTGGGTAACGTATAAGAGGAGCCTGCAGACAGCACATGGGGGAGCCAGAGTCGGGAGGAGGGAGACGAAGCTGGCCGAGGAGGAGTGGAGGAGAAGAGATAGGAAAGAGTATAAAGAAAAGAAAGAAAGAATATCGTGCTGTGATTGTGTTGTTGTGCTTCTGGGAGACGGGGATGGCGTTTCCCACAAGAGAAAAGAAAATAAATCACGCGTGTTTTAACAAGTGTGCCTCCTGCAACTGTCTGAGTGGCTGGTACGCCCCCTACTAGCGTCAAACCAGCCAGCTCTCCATTTTCTAAGCTGCTTAACTAGTTTAGTGTCGCGTGGAGCCAAAGAATATCCCAGCAGCACCGTGGTGCATGGCAGTAATAATGTGAAAAGACCCCCGTCCACTAATGCAGAGTTGCTACCTCCACACTGTTGAGCTTTCATTTAAAGACAGCGTCTCTGTCCACACTGGCATTTTCACATCAGTTACAAAACTATCTACACTATCTACACACTAAAACGACCAAAAACGTTTATGATGTACACGTTCACCTACGCTGTGTACACTGACTATGCAGCCGGCCACAGGATTTCCAACAGAGCTGTAGTGATTAGAAACAAAAGAAATTTGACAAACGAGAGGCGGCCATTCAGTCCACCAAGCCCGTTTGTTAAGCTGCCCGAACATCTCCTCCAGATCCTTCAACGTCTGTCAAGGTTCCAGCTTTGACTACATGGCTCGGCAGTTTGTTTCAGAGTCCCCTAACTCTTTGTGTAAAGAAGAGCTTCCTGGATTCTGTCTGAAATGCACTTCTCCGTAATTTGTCTTCGAGTACGACTCGGTGGTAAATGATTTGCCGTTTGCGCTTGTACGCAGCATTTAAAATGTACAAAACTCAATTTAGACGCATACAGGTGAGCAACACAGCCAGCGCCATGAGAAGCAATTCCTCTGTGCCTGCTATGTTGGGAGATTTCTTTCCTTCCATAAAGGGTGACCAGTCAGGGAATGAGACATTGTAATGAGTAGGGTCCAATCATGGAGGGGGCTCAAACCAACCAAACCAATCAGTATGCGATTAGAGTCTCCATCTTCACCCACCCACACTGCAATGCTGAGCCGAGACTTTCACAAGTTCACGGCTCTGGAGAGCGTTTTCAACAGTCTCAGTTTTCAGAGGTTAAAATGCCAAGGTAGTGATGGCAAAAACATAAACCGAAATGAATGTCTGTGTTTTTAAACGAAGACGTAGAAGTGTGGACTTAGCCTGACTTGAACATCTTTTTGATGTGGTAGGGAAACTGAAGTGCCAGGCTGGACAACCCTTGTAGAAAAAGGAGGAAAAGTGCAAACTCCATACAAGCAATGTCTGGCCTATCCTGGCACGAGGCAGCAACATGTGGCAGTGTGCCACCTCATGAAAACTAACATTAAACTATCTATCCATCGATTATCCAATCCGCTACATCCTAACTACAGGGTCACGGGGGTCTGCTGGAGCCAATCCCAGCCAGCACAGGGCGCAAGGCAGGAAACAAACCCCGGGCAGGGCACCAGCCCACCGCAGGGCACACACCCACTATGGACAATTCAGGATCACCAATGCACCTCACCTGCATGTCTTTGGACTGTGGGAGGAAACCCACGCAGACATGGGGAGAACATGCAAACTCCACGCAGGGAGGACTCAGAAAGCGAACCCGGGTCTCCTAACTGCGAGGCAGCAGCACTACCCATTGCGCCACCGTGCCGCCAACATTAAACTATTGCAAACTAGCACAACAAAGGATGTGTTCAGAAAATTCAAAAGTGACGTTCATGAGTTCTCTTCGGATGCAAAATCCTATGGACTCATTGAACTGGGATACCATTTGCAGCCATTCAGCATTTTTATTTCTCATTCATACTCACTTGTATTGATGAGGAACTGATTAGAGACACCAGGGTGGTCCACGTCATGGATGGCAGCAGCAAACAAAGCAGCCAGAATCTCGAGATCCGTAAAGACAGCCTGCCAAAGATAAAAGGAAGATGCCATCATGAACATGTACTGGAGGTGAGCTTGAAGGACCACTGCGCCCAAAAACTTTATTTTTTTTTAATATGCCCATGTCCCCATGGCAGAGAATATTTTTTTATTTTGTGTGTTAATGCTGAATGAAGAGAAACACGTTTATGATATAACAGAACCCAATGGGGAACAACGATGTACAAAAGAATACAATGTGAAAAATGTCAATGGCTACTCGTGCCGCATAACCCACATGTCTGTTATCCAGTTGTAGGCTCCAAATGTGCAAAATGCACACATTATTTGGTAAATTATTACTAACAGCTACTTGCAGAAAAATCAGGGTATGTACGACAGAAACAGGAAAGACATTCGCAAAATCCTGTGCTTATGACCCGTGAATGAAGTGAAGAGGCAGATGTGAAGGGGTCTGAATACGTACGGAGGCCCACTGTAGGTGGCATCGATGTTGTGAAAGGAAGGGACGTGCAGATCACCTTCGGGTAGCAGCAGCACATGTCACTTCACACGGTGAACGTGTTTACACCAAGCAACGCTGAGTAAAGTTACAGGAAAAAAAACGCATCTTGCCATTCCGGTGCCCCTCTGCGTGGGATGGTGCAGAAGTACAAAGGCAGCCATGTACTGCAGTGGGTACGAGGGATATCAGGAGTAAAGGGGTAATGGAGCTCATTTGTTCTTACACTGTGGTGGGTCTCTATTGGAGTTGCATGTCTTGGCCCTTCTTGCATCGTGCAAAATAAATAAAAAAAAATAAACAAAATACCATCGTCATATCTTATCACGCCACTGCCATATCCAGGTAAGAGCGGCGCTGTTAGCATCCTTAATAGAGAATGCAGCCCATTGTTTGGGTGGGCTCACCACAGGGACATCCAGCGCTTGTTGTGTGGCCCCATCTAAATGTTTTGCCCACCTTTGACCTCGCTCGGGTAAGTGCGACCCAGTCTGTCCTAGAGAGGGATGTTCCATTGGGTAGACGCTCTTGAGAGCTTCACTGGGAGGGCTATGGTCAGTCTCTCGCCACCTCCCGAGTCTATGTGTTGTGGACTGCTTTGGGTTGAGGGGTTCCACTGTGAAGCTCCGACGAAAAGGTCGCCGGTGATTTACTTCCTGGTGGTGGTGGAGTGGGTCTCTGGAGTCTTGAACTGGTTTCTCGTCATATATGGGGAGGCTTGATGCCAGGTCAGCCTGAATAAAGCAGGAAGGCACGTTGTTCACAATATGTCGGTGATGATTCGACATGCACTATTTCGCTCAGGGTCAACCTTGTTGTACCAAAAACGATGCAAATATGGAGCCCACTGCTATCCACGGTCTCAGACATCCACGACAGGTCTTGGAAGCAGACACAACTTCATCCCGTACATAACACAGCTTAAATCAAGTATTTTTCTTCTTCACTCTTCTTCATTCTTTTCACTGTTTAGGCTTTGAAGAACTCCCAGCATCCCTACACGTACTTTGGCGCTTTAGAGCCATTACTAAGCAAATATTAAATGTGATAACGCAGTAGCGTATGTGGACAGCGAGAACACTAGAGGCTAAAGGCAGGTTTATACTGCGCTGGAAGCGTCAGCCCGGTGAAAATGACATCAAAACGAGAGGCACAGGCCCCCGCACTGCTTGGTGTGGCAATCGTTTATTTGTGCTAAACCGTGGGAATCAATTACGCAGATATGAGGGTCCTACTGTATTGTTTTTTGTGTAAACATTCTGATTATTTTTACTCTCAGATTACGTATTCGGACCGGTTTGCCTTGGACAGCCTATTCAGGCCCATCTTTTTAGCTACTTTGAGCTTTTATGTTATTTCTCCCATTTCTGTAAATACATTTTCAATTTATACAGATTAAAATTTCAAATTGTTTCTACAAGCCACATTTTTCACCATTTTATCGCCCTTGTAATTCAATTCTGTACGTCTTAATCTTCTTGAACTTTCAAGGCCAGCTGCCCATTTTTGGGCCTGCTCAGGCTGTAGCCTGCAGGTAGATGTCAGGGACCAGCTGGTCTGAAGTGAGTCTTTTCTGGGTTGCATTTGAAGGTCCTGGCCTGCCTTTTGTGGAGCCTCCTAAAGGCCACACCTCAGCTACCATATTTGAATCTCCAGAGATGCGAAAATAACAAAAAAGTATTAAAAAAAAAAAGCATAAAATACACACAACTTCACACAACCCGATACATAACAAGCGAAAGCTGAAATTGTCATTGCGCTTTCTTCTGTCTGTAGATGTTTCCCCTGAGCAGAGATCAGGCACCTGACACCATTAGCAGAATCCCAGCAACAATTCGTCCTAATTAATCCTGAAACGACAGAACCGGTAAATACAAACGCTACCAAGTGTCTATGACTGTGAGGTGTTCTTCAGTTTGCGTCGTTAGTTGGGCGCCACATATTGTGATTGCTGACTTACTCAGACCCCTAAGGGCCTACTGAACCCACACCGACACAATGTGAACCCTGGCTGGTCAGGCAGCTGACTCAAAATGATGACCTGCGGCCTCGACGTGAACCCCAGTGATGTACGAAAGTGCAGCGATGGTGCCCTCCTCGTACGTCTGGGTGTTCACCTCGGCCTCTACCCAGTGTTCATACTCACATCAAGGGCAGGCGTGGACAGCAGCACATGGGTAGACTGCGTGACATCTGCGGCGTGGAGGCTGTTGTGATACGCCACATCTGCGTGGTAGTGGTCTTCAAGCGTCATAATGTAGGTGATAAACGTGTCCACTGGAATCTTAAAGGTTTTCATCAAATCTCTCTCCTGAAATCAGAGGGAAAAAATCAAAAGTAAGAGACACTTGAAGGGTTGCTGCTGTCTTTTTGGTTCAGCGTTGCACTAGAGTACGGGTGTCAAACTCCAGTCCTGCAGGTTTTCATTC
Source organism: Polypterus senegalus (assembly GCF_016835505.1). Classification (NCBI taxonomy): domain Eukaryota; kingdom Metazoa; phylum Chordata; class Cladistia; order Polypteriformes; family Polypteridae; genus Polypterus; species Polypterus senegalus. The sequence goes on from NC_053165.1 coordinate 82,869,008, forward strand.
TGACCATCTCCTTCATTAGTCACCAGTTTGGGCTGCTAATTAACTTCTTTTTCTTTAGTTTTAATTAACTTGACTCAGGCCCCTAAGTTGTCTCTTTTTCCCTAATTAGCAGCCAAACAATAATGAGACACAAAACAAGCCGCCACCTGATCAGCTCACCCGTGTCCATCACACAATATCTGAAAATAAAGAAAGGTGGAGGTCTCGGTAAGGCTGATCTCCCGGGTCACCAAAACATCTTGATGGTGTTCTTTGAAAAAACAGAAAAATCAACAATTTTGGAAACGTCTGCCGTGGTAGAATGAGAGCAGCAACAAGCCATGGAATTAAACAACGAGTTTAATTAACAGCAAGAATTGGCATCTCATTAAGAAAGTGATTGGAGTGAAATTGGTTGGAGTTTGACGTTTTAGTTTAGCTCGTCATCTTTTGGCTCGTTTCACATCTCATTTCTGTTTGGCTGCCATTTAACAAAGAAACGAATCAATCCAGAGGTCTGAATCCTTAAAAACAGGGCCATTCAAATGAAGGGAAAGGAAGTTAATTAGCAGCGAATCCTGGTCAATGATTAGGAAAAGGGTGAGAATGAAAACCTGCAGGCACTGCGGCCCACCAGGACTGGAGTTTGACACCCGTGCCCTTGAGGGTTCGTACCCAAACGTCAGCTGCTACCCTGCATGAATGGCAGAACCTCTCTTGGGTAAGGCATCACAACATCCAATTTGGAAGGTACTTAGTCCAGTCGGTGGTGCAGTGGGACTGCAGCTCGGGGACAAAGTAAGATCCAGCCCTGGGTACTGTGCCCATTATAAGTGGCAAGTGACTGGGAAATGGCTTTAGTTTGTTATGATCAGGAAAGCTCAAAGATAAAGAAAGGCAAGTCGTCACCTTATGGGAGGAAAAGCACAACCACAAAAATGCGGACCTGACCTGCAGGAAATTCAGACGACAAGCTCCCCCTGCTTTCACAGCCCTGCGCTATTTGCATACATTTTGTGCACTTCTTGCAAATGATGACACACAGTTGTGCTGCTGGACGACCGGGTGCGTTGTTACAGTTCGACTCCAAGAAAACAAACAAAAAAAAAACGGTTAATAATTGTGGCCAATGAGGAGTCAGCATGCTGTGACCCTCGGGCCTACTGAAGATTTCCCTAATTCACAAAGTCCGTATGTGAGCCTGAGCGAGTCTCCAACTTTAAAGCTGCTGCTTGTTCCAAGGCATGAGCCTGAGCGAGTCTCCGGACTTTAATGGCCTTGATGGATCTTCTGCTTCTTAACCACAGCCTTCTCAACCCTCGTTCATGTGGAGCTCCACCACTCACGTCAAATGCAAGCTGAAGCAGGTCACTGGAGTTCTAACCCCAAGCCCAAGCCTATGACATGCTTCAAGGTTTGAGCCCCAGTCCATTTATGGGGTTTCTTTTGGGCTTGAGGAAACGTCTAAGTCCAAACTGCCATTGCCCTAGTGCCACTAACTGTAAAACCAGTTCATATCCAGCCACTCTTCTGAGGTGTCACCATCATCAGTCTCTCGATGTGTCCTTAAAGGGAATATAGACTCGCGTCTAGAAACCCGAGAATCACTCATAAAATCAGACCCCGACTTATACGCCTGTTCAAAAATGCGACACTTCATTTTTAAAAATGTATTTACATCTTATTCTTGCCTCCTCCGATCTCGCACCAGTTTCTCAGACACATCGAATTTTGTTTTCGCCACTCGATTTCTTTCGCCACTTCAACGACTTTTAATTTAAAGACAGCTTCAAATTTTCTTCTGATCGAACTCTTCATTGTAGATAAGGGATGCTCTTACGATAAAGGAGTGAGATACAAAAAACACAAAACAGTGCAAACGCTGCTTTAGAACAGTTTGGGTATTAAATACCGTGTGGTCACGTAGGCACAATAGAGAGAGACGGAGAGAGGTTAGGGGCACACGCTGATGCAACGCATTGCCGCACCCACATAGAAACAAAAGGCCGTGTGCTCCGTGGTTACTCTCTCCGGTGGGCGTTAGCATATCGTAATCTCTTGCACCAATAGCGTGAGTTTTCCACATTCAGTCATTATAAAATACCAAAAATGATACAGTATAATCAAGTCCCGACTTATCCGCAAATATATACAGTACATCCATAAAATCAAATCTTTCCTACCTGGAAAATTGCAAACATTATGCAACTGAGCGGACGGTTATTGGAGAACTCCGCCACCCGGAAGATATTAAGGCCCCACTTGTTCAAGTCTTCCAGCTCCTAAACGGAAAAAGAGACACAAACAGTCGTGACTTTCATTCCACCTCAACGACCCTTTCATCAAAGTCCACACATTCGGGTCTCTGGATTAGTGGACCAGTCTGCTTCATCAAGCCCTCATCCATGGACCGTATGGGGCGTCAAAGCAATGGACGTCTTGAACTCTGAACCCTACAAGAAGTTGTTACTCCTGAACCTGCAAATTAAACTCCTGATGACACTTCAGGTGACCAGCTCTATTCTCAAATTTACCATAAAACTCAAGAAGCTGTGTCTTGTCATCTCCAAGCAGAGAGACTTGTACTCCATGAAACACATCCAAACGGTGAAATCATTTCACGATGCGTCTCAACAGGCCAGGACGGCACTGCAAAACGGCGCAGCTGAACACAGCCAAAGCTGAGCAGTCTGGGAACTTTCAGAGGAAGAGCAAATGCATTTAGTCTCCTTCTGTCATGACAGAATCATTTTACAAACCTCTCAAAACATATTCATGTTGTCATTATGGGTAATCAATGAGCAAAATGCACACATTTATCCATCTGAAATGAAACCTACAACACAATGAAGTGTGCAAAGTGAGGGGGCTTCTGAATCCACTGTATCTTGTAGCAGTGCTACCATTAGTTAGAACTGCATCTCCCAGCAGCCCTTTCAGGGGCTGTTGGGGGTCAAAGGTGGCCAGAGGGGTTAAAAGGAGGGCAGGGGTTGAAGGGAAAAAAAAGTTTGTTTTGTTTGTTTGGTGCTTGTATTTATCTGTTGAATTGCCTGCCGTTTTTCTGCCATACATCTTCGTGTCCTGGATTGTATTGTTTGTTGGGGTCTGGAATCATTTGTCTACCTGTCTACTGTTTACTGAGGACGGTGTCTGGATTCATTGGCTTACCCGGAAGAAGGAGCGCTCCTGAGCCACACATCTGTCATCATACTTCAACAATTACCGGTAGGACTGTGTTTTTCCATTTTCCTCTCTTCATGCAAATCGCTGGACTTAACTTCACCGCTGCTCATTTCATCCATGGACTTTACTGCGTGTTTGTCGTGTTTATCTGTTAAATGTGACATCGCCGAAGGGATCAGGGGTGGTATTATTGTTTTCATTTAGTTCATTTAATTTCATTATACTTTTTTATCGTTTCAATTCCCAGCGTGTTTTTCTTTGTTGTCTCGGTAGTGTGTGTGTGTCGTGCCAAGGCTGGGGTTGTCCCTGGTAATCCTCGAGTAAAATAAATAAATCACCGTCACTCACGACGGTGTGAATCTTAGCGGCTTCTGACCGCTACCATCTGTCTATGTAATATAGTGCCTTTCACATCTATCTGTATACCTGTATACAGGGTGGTCCAGATCTAATTATGCAGATCCAGATCGTCTGGATGACTTTGATTTATGCGGAGACGATTCCAGTTCGGCGCGAAGACGATTCTTCATGTCGTCAGTTCGCACACTTCTCGATGGATTTTTCGGGTGATTTTCTATGTAATAAACTTGATAAGTTATAGCGTAATGAACATTGCATAATTAGATCTGGACCACCCTATAGATATCTATTATAATGCCTGATCTACCTATCTGTTCTGTTATATAGCACCTTTCATACCTATCTATCTATCGTAGTACCTTTCACAATCTACTTATCATATCTTCAGTGCTCATTGACCGATTTACTTTGTAAAGCCTACACACACACACACCAGTGCTCCACAATTACAGCAACATTCATTCCTATCAATCCTTCTTATTTGAAATTTTCCACAATGGCTCACTTTTTATCTGCCTGTGGCGTTGGTCAAGTCTATAAAACTCCAAATAAAATTTTATTTATATTTATATAGCGCTTTTCTTAACACTCAAAGTGCTTTAGTAAGCGTGGAGTCACTTCAACCACCACTAATGTGCCACACCCACGTGGACGATGATGGCAGCCCATTTTGCGCCAGTACGCTCACCGCACATTAGCTGTTAGGTGGTGAAGTGGTGAGAGAGAGATGGCCAATCACAGACAGGGGATGATTAGGGGGCCACAATGACTAGGCCGTGGAGGGCAGTTTAGCCTGGACATTAGGATACACCCTACTCTTTACAAAAGTGTCCAGGGATCTTTGATGACCACAGAGGGTCAGGACGTCAGTTTTGTGTCTCATCTGACGTATGGCACCATTTTTCCAGCACCATGGGGATCCACATTCAGAGCACAGGGTAAGCGCCCCCTGCTGGCCTCACCAACACCTCTTCCAGTACCGAGCCAAGCTCTCCCTGGTTGGTCTCCCATCCGAGTACTGGCAGGGCCTGCACATGCTTAGCGTCAGGTGGATGTCCTCTTCTGTAACCTGCTTGCCTGGCTGCACTCAGGCTTTGCTGTCCAAGGGCCTAAAGGGTGACGTGGAGGTCCACCATCTGCTCTTGTATAAAAGCCAACAAATGTAAAGTGTGTCCTAATTAGTTGGACTTTTTTCTCCAAAACATGTGAACTGGGCTTGAAGAGCGAGTCTTGATCTGACGCAGCTTGAATGGTGGTACATAAAATCGAGACTGATGGACAGAGAGGCTGGAGCGCAGACTTGTAACATAATTAGCGTTCCACTAAATTAAATACTGTTAGTGTATGGAGCAACAAATGTTTTTTGCCAGGAACGGCCACTTCATCCCTGGATTCTTAATTGAAAAGAGCAAGTACTTTACTTTTCACTATGAGGTACAATGCAGACAAGGGGGCTGCAGTTTCCTGCGCCTTCCTGCCTTGAATTCTGTGACTCAGGTTCTCCAGTTTGGGTGGTCCTGGGCTGTCTTTCTCACTTGACATTCGTTCTTGTGCTGCATTTTAAAACTTAACAAAATAAGAAAATTCTGATATTAGGCAGATGACATACCCTGGCAAGGTTCTCCTCCTGGTCAGTCTTCACCCCAAAGCGTGGGATACTGGAGTTGGTCAGACTGGAGCTGTGCATCAGTTTCTTCACCCCACTGATCTGACACATGGGCTGCTGCTTCTTCTTCTTCTCGCGCTCCTTCTGAGTTGGGGAGGGGATCTCCACTTCATTTTGCTTATCTGAAAGTAGGATCACAAAAGACGTGGATTTTAGCTGCTGTCTCACTCCTCACACACCATGGATCTGTACGGTTCAAACAAACTAGTTCTTATCTTAGCCAATCACAGAAGGATTACACAAGTGAGACAACGAGCAGGTTACTACTGGAAAAACCCCTCAAGTACCTCTGGGCAGGTGGGCTGAACTATGGAGAGTCACTGCCATTCAGAAAAGCGTACTTAGCCTAATATGGAGGGGCACACCACCTCAGTCCTAGAGGTTTTCACTTTAACGAGTCTTTTAAACAGACCCCATGCAACCCCCTTAATAAAAGAATAAGTGTCCATGTGTCAGTCCGTTTGTAATGTCTCTGTCAGATGGAGCATCGCAAACATTTTTAGTAACAAAATGGATTGTATTTGTCATTCCAACACATGGCGCATCTCAAACACTATCACCGCTTTTATGAATCCCATTCCCAATGGCATATGACAGAGACAAACGCATTGCTCAGTGCACTGCAAACGTTAACGCCGAGGTCTGCATGGATTATTTAGATTTCAACCCGTCTTAGATGGGCAGACAGCGACTGGTATAATGAAAGGATAAGTGTCTCTGTCTCTGTGTCTCTATCCAGTTGCTATCCATCTATCCATTATCCAACCCACTATATCCTAACTAGAGGGTCACGGGGGTCTGCTATGTCTTTTCCACTGCTTTTACAAATCCATTTCCAAATGGCACATAAAAAAGACACGCACATTACATTTGTCATTCCAACAGATGGCGCATCACAAACATTAGCAGTGTTTTTACGGAATCCCATCCCCAATGGCATATGACATATGCATGGTGCACTGCAAACGTTAACGCCGAGGTCTGCATTGATTATTTAGATTTCAACCCGTCTTAGATGGGGAGCACAGCTAGTAATATAATGAATGGATAAGTGTCTTTATCCAGTTGCTATGTCTCTTGTCATTCCAACAGATGGCGCATCATATGCATTTCCACTGCTTTTATGAATCCATTTCCAAATGGAACATAAAAAGACATGCGCATTACATTTGTCATTCCAACACATGGCGCATCACAAGCACTACCACTGCTTTTATGAATCCCATCCCCAATGGCATATGACAGAGACAGACGCATTTCACGGTGCACTGCAATCATTAACGCCGAGGTCTGCATTGATCATTTAGATTTCAACCCGTCTTAGATGGGGAGCACAGCAAGTTTACTTCTAAAGCCATCTGCTTTTTTGGGCTTAGTTTTAGCTAACTTGTCTGTTATGATTCTGAACCCTTAACTGCCTGTTTTAGTTTTCTTAAGTTAACAGTAAGGTGCAAATGGCAAGGGAACCAGCAGCTTTTCAGTTAAGGGGCTTCCATTTAAAGCTGTTAACACAACATTATGAAAAAAATGGGAGAGAGAGAAGGGGAAGAGCAAGAGGTGTAAATCTGTTCTGGACATCCTCAGAAAATGAACAATCAGCATGGAGATAAAGATCTGTCCAGGAAGAGCGAAAAAACTAACAAGCCATGTCATTAAATAGCAAGTTTCGTTATCTGCCAGGCCTGGCTTTGAATTCCAATTTGAGTTCAAGTTCACATTTATTTGTCATTCCAGCCATATTTAAAATACAGTGGGACAAAAGTGGTTGGAATGAAAACCTGCAGCCCCTGTGGACCCTCCAGGACCCCCGACCTAGTGAAGTGACCGATGTCTGTGCTCCTGCACGTTCCTGTGCCTGCGTTGCCCGTAATGGCTTTCTGTGTTTGACACGCTGGCTTCCTTGCTTTTCGTACGTCTCGCAATAAAACCTCAGACAGGAGCTCAATTCAAATGCAATTCAAAGTGAAATCAACGCATTTTATTTTAAACAGTTGAGGCACAAGCAGGTGGAGTTACTTTGGACCAAAAGTGTCCACAAGGCCACACCGCCTTCTTAAAATAAAGCAAAATCCTTAAATAAAATAAACCAAAGTCAGCAGTAAAAAGCTCACGTTGCAGAATGGAAGACCTAGTAGACGGTCCCATTTTACTGACTTTACCCATCATGCTCCTGGTTGACTCGCACCCCGAGCGCTGCCCTTTATGCCCCACCTTTATCTCCATACCTCTGGCCGTCAGTAAGCCTCTCATTGGCCTGCCGCACGCTGGAGTCGCCGAACGACAGAACCATGCTGCTTCTGCTTTTCCTCTTCACTCTCCACCTCAGTTTGCTCGACTGTGAGAAGCTTTCCCCCGCGGTTTGTATTTTTACAGCTCACTTCAGGATTCAAATGAGCCTCGGCAGTGGCAGGAAATCTGAAGCACCCAGAAGAGAACCCACAGGGCGAACATGCAAACTCTGTATGACCAAGAGCCGGGCATGGGATTAACCAAGAAAGAAGCAGGGCCATCCTCTGGGCTACCTCGTCACACTTTATAATAGAGTCAACAGTATGGGGGGTGTGTGTGTATGTAGTAGACTGTGAGCCCCCCAAACCCCAGACACAACAATGCTGGCAACAGTCACGGGTTCAAACAAGAGAGCAAAGGATCTTTTAACAGGCTTATTTTTTATCCCTTTTCTCTTCTCCAGCCAGCATTGTCCACTTCATCCCATCTCCGAATCCAAAGGAGTGGCAGAGCAGGCCTTTTCACCCTGAGCCCTTGAGTGCTTCCACTGCAACAAGGTTACCACCTGTAAGCAGTCGGTGAGAAAGGAGTCGGCCTCCAGCAACACCAATGGACCCCAACAAAACTACGACTCATATGCAGCCCTGCGGGTGTCCAAACAGGAATCGTGCCAGAGTGATGCCACCACCCAGAATACTGGGGCAACATGTGGCCCTGGGATGCAGTCTAACTCTGTTCAAACATTTTAACTGCATCCTGCCAGGTAAAGGTACCACTAAGCAACCCAGTTGGGATGCCCATCCACCCGTGGCCTCCCAGTCAGGTAAGGTGCCATCCACCCCAGCCGGGATGCCAGGCAACCTGTGTCATCTATGACAATAAATACACCTTAATAAAAGGGCAAGTGTCAGTGTATCTGTCTGCTTGCTATGTCTCGATCAATCTAACAGATGGTGCATCGCATACAGTAGCACTGCTTTTACGAACCAAATACTAAATCCACTTCAATAAAAGAATATGTGTCTGTGTAGGTTTTTTTTTTCTGGTTGTTATGTCTCTGTTATTTCAACAGATGACACATCTTAAACATCCATAGTTGTAAAATACCTTGCATTTATCATTCCAACGGATGGTGCCATCACAAGCATTAGCACTGCTTTTGCGAATCCCACAGCAAATCCACCTTATTAAAAGGATAAGTGTCTGTGTATCTGTGTGTCTGTCCAGTTGCTACATCTCTGTCATTCCAACAGATGACGCATCACAAACATCTGTAGTAATAAAATACGCTGCATGTCTCACTCCAATAGATGGTGCACCCCAAAATTAGCACTGCTTTTTACGAACCTCACCCCAAATCTACCTTAATAAAAGGGCAAGTGTCTGTGTTTGTGTGTCTGTGTGACCGTCCACTGGTCACGTCTCTGTCATTCCAACAGATGGCGCATCACAAACATCTGCTAAATGCTGTTATAATATACACAGTACATTAAAAAGCATTTAATGTGCAATGCAACAAGACTAATACAATTATGTATTATATAGTATGCACACATCTATATACAGTAAATACAGACACATCTGCATATAAAATTGTTATGAATTAAAAGTCCATATTGAATTAAATCCCTCACAGATCAGACTCCCTAGTGGAGGCGTCTCCATGGCGTGGCGTATCTCCTGAACAATTTCACTTTGTGCTCCTGGAGTCAGGCCAGCTTCCAGGTGACAAAACAAGCCACTCATGCCGAGTCTTCATTTTCCTAAAAATTTGTTTGAGGGCTTGCGGTTGACCAAACTGACGTCAATGGTTTGACTTAACATGCCGGAATCCCTGTGCATTAAGGAATACAATTTCTCCGTCCTCATTTTCAAACGCGCTCCTTGGCTTAAAGCTGTTCCTTACTGGCAGCTCTGTGTGGTGATTGAATTGTGACTGAGACGTCCCCGAGTGGTTAAAATGAGTTGCGCTATCAGAGAAGTGCAGGCGGAATGTGGGCCACATGGTCCGGGTGGTCTTTATAGCTGCACTACTGACTTTCTGTCATCTCCTGCGCTTCCATGGGAGAAGAACATGGGGCGCTATAACACCCGATTTAATTTCATATGCATTGAAACTCAACAACTTATTACAGAGTCTGGGTTTTCAGAACTGCCCTGCACTATTTGTAAATCAATTCAGTGTACTTAAATGTGGCACCTAAAATGTATATTTTTCTAAATAACACAGAAAACAGAGATACCTACTGTACATCAATAATGTCAAGTAAAAACATGGAATAGGTGTGTAGGGTGCAATATGAGCTATTTGGCCTGTATGGATACTAGCTGGTATTACAAAATACATAAAAATAGCAAAATGTTAACCTAAAAATAATATAACATTCACAGACTCCCTCAATGCAATTCAATGTCACTCTGCCATCAGGCACAAGGCAGAATCAGACTCTGCAGGGTGTGCCAATCCTTTTCAGGATACCCTCCTGCCAATGTAAAACCCTTAGTTAAGCTAAAGAGATGCCCTTAGGAGTGAAATACGTGTAGGCAGAGGAAGAACCCATGCAGGCATGGAGAGGAGGTGCAAATCCACTGTCACCTCCAGCCAGGAAGGTCATGAACGGACGGGCATCGTGGCATGGTTGGTAGTTGGCACCTTCCTGGCCGGGAGGCCATAATAATGGACGGACTGAGGAAGTCTGCCTTCCAGGGTCATGTATTCCCCAAAACAATGGATGGGAGCTCCCATTTGTATACCAGCATAGCAACAAGGGAGGTGTAGTCCAGATGGGCGGCCCTGCTGGTGCCCTTGGGTGCTGCTAGGGAGACCTGCTGGTACAGGATTTCTCCAGTTTAAGGAGGCTCCGTCTGACCACCCTGAAGGGCTTCCTGGGTGTAATGCTCTGGCACTGGTAGGACTCCCAGGTCCAACGTTAAAGGAACCACCCTGTCTCGCCCAGGGAAACTGGAGTCGGGAGAAGAGATGGACAACGCTCACCTGGGAAGAGTAGAGGAGGAAAGGAAAGAAAAGAAAAAGAACAGAACTGTGGATTGTGAAAAGGTACCTCATGGAAATAAAATACTTTATTTAAACCTGGGACAGTTGTCTGGGGTTTGAGGCTTTGCTGTGCTCCTAAAAGTCGCAACTGGCGTAGTCGGCAGGATTTCTGGCTGTCTGTTTGGCAGGAGTTTGTGTTTTAATCTGTATGGTTGTATCAAAACCCATGAGACGTATCCACCTGCGTTATTTTAAAAAGTGACCGTTATCCTGAGGAAATGGGAAGAAAAACTACTAAGAACAGTGGAGGACCATCATTTTGTGATGGCAGACTTGAAAGAATAACATGTCTGCATCAAGTTCTTCTTGCTTTGGGGAAAATAGCTGTTGCAATGCTTCGTGGGGCTTTCAAAGAAGAAGGCAAGTGTTTTTACCTTCAAGTGCTCAAGCGATTACGTGATTCCATGTGGAGAAAAACAACCCGAATTGTGGCGATCAGGCGAGTGGGTTCTGCATCATGACAACACCCCAATACCGCCCACACACACTACACTATATATATATATATATATATATATATATATATATATATATATATATATATATATATATATATATGGGGGCAAAAGCTCAGGAACCACTGGACCTTGACTCTTAATCATGGTCTTGATAGAGAGTTTATGATGTGACATGCCTAATCAAGTCAAGTCGTGGAGCCTACACTCGTACTGCGCGTTGCCGCACCCACCACACGACCAAACAACTCGGGATCCTGGTGAGCAACCCCCCAGTTCAGTGTCCCACCCTCTGGAAATGACCCTCTATCTGCCGCAGCCAGGTGTTACGTGGGCGACCCCTTGGCCTGGTCCAGCCACTCGGCTCCCCAACAATGAGGGTCCTGTGAGCCTGATCACCCTCGGGGGAAATGCGCCACATAGCCATAGTGCCGTAACTGATGCCCCCTCACAATGCAGGTCATGTGCCTCACTCGGGACTCCATGAGCAACACAAAGTGAAACCAACGGCACCCAAGGATTTTTCTGAGAGACTCGGTACCAAAGGAATCCAGTCTTTGTCTCAGGTCACTGGATAGTGGCCATGTCTCATAACCATCAGGGAACACCAGGACTCTAAAGACTTGGACCATCGTCCTTTTGCCACAGAATCCTTTCCAGCGACCTCATGACCCCCTATGCTCTCCCAATCCGTCTACTGACTTCACAGGAAGAGTCACCAGAGACATGAATGTCACTGCTGAGGGAAGTAAACCTGCCTAATGTGACCCCAGAATTTCCCACCATGGAATTGAGGTCCTTCTCATGGCAAGTGGTGACGGATGCACGTCTGACTGCAGGTGTGACGCGCGCCGTGCTGACATTGGAGCACACTGCACAGCCCGCCTGGTGACCGAGAGTCACACAAAGTGCACACACCAGAGTGAGAGGTCACCCACATGTCACGAGCGTCATAAATGCAAGTCACTCACTATGAGCGCAACAGAAGGTTTTAATTGGAGGTGCAGGATTCCACCAACTCGTTATTCTCAGAAAAGAGTTGACATTGGCTTGTAGTGAAGGACAATCTGGATGTTTTAAGATTCCACGTTCAACAATTTTTGTGGGAAGGAGATGATGTGAGCTTAGACATGTTAAAAAGAGAGGAAACAGGTCAAAACGAATGGTCAGCACACAAAATACGAGGACAAGACGAGGCACTCGGTAAACCAAAACAAGACCTGAGAAGCTCACTAACATTAGAACTGTCCTAACTGAGGGATGAGACATGTTGAAATCAGCACGATAAACTCGTACTGTCCTGTCCTGTCCTGTCCTGTCCTGTAACCGGTGAGACAATCGTGGTCACATGACGGCTCCTAATGTGCCACAGAAACAGAGAATGAGACGAGAATCAAAAAATAAAACTTTCTCATAATAAACTGAAACGAAAAGAAAGCCTTTAAAACATAACCTGCACAATACCGAAGCGTATACACATCTACGAGTTGTGCTACCCGTCTAAGATGGGTTTTAAATAATCGATGTATTAAATAATCTGCTTTAACGTTTGCAGTGCACCAACTATTGGAATTCATTTTGTAAATACCCGACACAACTATTGAGGTAAATCGCTACATTTGGGTGACTTTTGAACCCATTTTTTGTACTTAATATATTGTTTGTGATTCAAGGTGTACTGAAAGTGAAGGGAACTGAATTGACAGAGCCAGCCTTTCCAACTGTTCGCAAATCAACTTCAAGGAATTTGTTCCACGACCTTCGGTTAACATTCCTGCTATTAAGGGACTGGAAACCGGAAGTCCCAGTTATGGAAACGTACGTGTCCAGCGTGCATTTTGTTCTGACGGTAAACCCCACGGGAGATTTAAAGTACAAGCACAGGCCCACTGGGACCTGCACACCGCTTACTTAGGGACAGCAGAGCCCTTGGGGACAAGGCCGCTGCTAGCATAATTGTGAGGTAGAATTCTAGTGACAGCGCTGCCCTTTTGAGAAATGCACACTGTGCTTCATAGTCCCGATGAGAAACGCACACTTTGTTTGTGCTGAAAGCAGATCCCATTGGGAGGTCCAAGTCGTTTCATTTTCTTTTCTGCTCCACTAATTTATCGTAGTCCAGGAAAACAAACTTCATTGGCTCTCAGCCGAGCAGCGTGGCCTATTGGCAGACGATTTCACACACAGGATTAGGTCCGACCCTCCGAGGGGGATTTACAGTTCAGTACCAGGTGCCATGAGCCGTTATGGGATGTGGGCCTGTCCCTTCCGCTTAGTAGCAGTCAAAGGTCCCAAAGCAGTTGCTGTTGCTCTTTTGTTGAATATTTGTGTTCAAATTCCTTTGTAACTGACGTAGCTATGGAATAAAGTGTTTAATTACGAGCACCAAACCCCCCGAAACTGATGGACTGGACGTTGGACATCAAAATGAAAAAGAAGCAGGGTGCCCTGAGTGACAAAGCGGCTCCTAGACAACGTAAAGGTGTCAAATACAACCCACGAGGTTTGGCTTCTCCACCTGCCCTGTCCAAGTTAATTATGGCTGATCACGGTGGATCGAGGGGCTTCAGGAGGTCAGATATAAACCGATGCCCTCGTGATATCATCCACATTAGGGGGTTCCCAAGTTCAGTCCTGGAGTACCACGGCGGCTACAGCCTTTCATCTCAAACAAATTCACAAATCTGGGGGTCCCTCTTACGTCTCATCAGTCTAATTGTTGAGCTGTGTCTTCTTATCGGGCATTCAGAAAAGTCCTCTACTACAATATTTGCACTTGAAAGAAATTCAGAAATGTGTTTACTTCGTCAACATTTTTAACACTTAACTTTCTCTTTCCATATTCTTTTTAACTTCCATGACTTCTCTGGCGTTTGCTCCTTAAATTGCACCAAAATACTGACAATCAGGGAGGAGTGATGAGCAATGCAGACACGGGCACAGATGGCACTGAATGTTAAAGCAGAGGCGCTACTTCAGTGTTGCATGTATTTATGTGCTACCTACTTAGTAATAAAAGGCTTAGCAAAGTGGTCCTCAAGTTCAGTTCTGCGGACCACCTGAGCTGCACTCCTGCCTTTATTAAACATAACTGTTACTTCCCAATTTCTGCCATTTTTGCGAGTTAATCCAGAAAATTACAAAATGGGTCTGTAAGGGAATGCAGCAAGTATGTGGGTGGGTGACGCTGATTATTATTATTATTATTATTGTTCATTTTCTTCTTTTTTAAGACTTTTTTATGTTCTGGTCATTTAAGTCTTTTCTTATTAAGTACATCATAAGTGAATGTTATACTGAAGTGCTTGCGTCCCTTTAGTATTTAGTGTTATTTGCACCCATGTCTGCTCTGCTCATCATTAATCATCAGCATTTGGATACGTTTAAGGAGCAAACTAAACTAAAAAAAGAAAACGATAAACGAAAATTAACATTTAAAGATATGGAAAAAAAACTCCAGACATTTCTGAACTGTGTTTACATGTAAATATATTAGCACATGTGAAGGTACATCCAAAAGTAAAGGCAATTTGAAAAACACCACAATGGACAGAAGCTGACCCAACACAACACGTTTGCAATGCCTTATGGGTAGTCTGAGCACGCATAGCGCGGCCCGTTTGTCTCGTTGAAGCTAATGAACACGGACGCTCTGCTGCAGGACTGCTGAACGACGGTGAGATCTCACAATAGGGAGAGACCTTCGGCCAGAGGGAGTAAAAGCTGCTGAGATTCACCAGCTTTCTGAATGGGTAGAAAGGTTTAAAGTGTAATCGCCGAAGCTCCATCAACATCGTGCACACAATCCTGCATCGACACGGTGAATGCCTTCACCAGAGATTACGTGGTCTGCTGCTGCTGCACATTTGGATATCAGCTAAGAAATTGCACACGCCATTGAGCATCATGACTTCTGATACCCAAGCAACTTGGTGAACTGCACGAGCAAACCGCACGTAGAGGTTGTGACCCGATTCCTGAAATGTTAGGAAGAAGATGCAAGCGTTTTGGAGCAGATTGTCACCAGAGATGAGACATGGGTCCAAAGCAAGGGACAAAGCATGCAATGGAAACCCCCGTCTCCTCCAGTAAAGATGGAATTCAAATGGCAACCCTCCACCTGGAAAATCACAAAGACTCTGTTATGGGACATGAGGGGTCCTATTCTGGTGCATTTTCAGGAACATGGACAACAGGCGACCAGTGCGACATACTGTTGTATGCACAGAGAGAAACAAACACCTGCGATTTGCGGCAATAGAAGAGAAATACCTTGCTGCTTCATGACAACCCACGTCCCCGTGCAATGGCCGCAACGGTGGAAGCAGTGCAGCAGCCGTGGTTTGAATGGCTTCCACATCCTCCTTACGGCACCTGATCTAGCACACCATGTGGCTGTCACATCCTTGGTCCGCTTAAAGAGGGGTCTCCGCAGTCGCAGGTTCACCACTGATGATGAGGTTAAGGATGTGGTGCAGACCTAAAAGCCTCTTCTCCCAAGAAATGAAGAAGCTAATGGAGCAACACGAGAAGTGCAACGACCTACAGGGAGACCATGTGGAGACGTGATAGAACTGTTTCAGTATAATCATCTGCTCGTATTAAAGGGTACGTTGTCTTTACTTTTTGATTCTCCCTCATATTTACAGTTAGGTCATCAAGACTGAACCATTTATTTGTAAAACTCACAGCCACAGTCAGCGGTACCCCCGACCTGAACATGGGAACCCTGATCTAACTAACCAGCACTTCTCTTCCAACTATTAAGGACTGAATGTGCTTCTCATCAGCCTGCCCAGCAGGAGAAATCAAAACTATACATGAACTGAAGATCTTGTCCAACATGCAGTCAGTTGAGAGCTCCACGAGTATCTCAGAATCACACGTGGGCCGGCGAGATCACCATAGCAGCTGTCCAGGACTCTAGACATTGAAGATCACTTTTGGGAGTTTGAAATTTGTTTTTAGCCTCCCTTTCGGTTTTGGATTTCCGTGCTTTAGAGTCTTTTGATTTCCTTCTCGATGCTTTGCACCTATATGTCTTACTTTCTCCATACTTTCAAAGATGAAAAGCACAACAGTTTTTATTTAAGAATTGTAGCTTCCAATCCTGGTCATTTGGATTTGTCAAAGCTGGCCAAAATGCCCACCCAAAGCTTCAGAGAAGGACAGACACCCTAAGCAACACATTTCGATTGGCAGCTGAGCAAGTAGTCAAGGTTCCCACAAAGCAGCAGACTTACAACTCCCAGCCCGGACACGATCGTCTTCTAAGAGAAAACCAAGCAAATGGCTGTGGTGGAGCTCACAGTGCCCTAGGAGGAGCAACTGGAGGAAGTCAATGACGAGCAGGAGTGTGCAAAGTACCAGAAGCTGGAGGCAAGGCTGGCGAATGCACTGCGGGCCCACTGAGGTGGCTGTTATGTTTCAACCAGAGTGTCCCACCTGGCTGGGATTCAAATTTCTCATTTATGTCTGTTTGGTTCATTTTTTATGCAACACTGTTGTTCATTCAGTTTCACCGTATCGAAGTCTTTACTGTTGAGTCCCCCAAGAGGCGGGGCCACCTGCCCATCACTGTCAAGGGACGGCCCTCTGACCTATAAAGGCTGATGAACACCAACAGTCCACTGCAGTTCACTGAATGCGCTTGAGCTGTTGGTGAGTTCTCGATTATCTGCTGATTTGCTTTTTGTTTTCTCGTTGGATTTCGGCCTTTTGCACTGTTGTTATTTTGACTCGTTTTCGATTTTTATACAGAACTGCCTATTTTAGGCAACTCCTGCTTTACCTTTTGTGCTCTTTGATGTGCCACTGTTGCAGACCATTTTGTTGATAATAAATCTCTGACATTTGTCCTTTTCGTTACTAACCCCCTGACCTAAGGGGAATTTTTGATTTTTGTTTTGAGAGTCTGTGTGTTTTGGAAATTCAAGATCACAACACTGGACTGTCAGGGATTTTGTAGGGCACTCACTGTGCAAAAGTCCTAATGCTGCTGGGTGTCAAGGCATCTGATCAGCTACTGATGTGACCACAAGGACAGATCTGTAGTCTGGGCTTGACCAACCCTGGGTGAGGGTGTCTGACGTTGGAAGACCCGAAACTCCTGATGATCCTAAGTTACATCACTGATGATGCACCCCAGAACATCCCTAGGATGAATTTCACAACTATGATTTCTACTTTTGCTTAATTATGAAAGTCTGTCTACCCAATCAATTAACAGTTTCTCGTCTTACGTGTAAAATTGTAATCCATTTAGCTTTGAATCTCTACAAGCAAGAAATTTAAAACTAAAGAAGCCACCAGCGAAAGGCCCACATATGTCCCAGGTGGTCACAGTTAACTGTACTGCAGAGAAGGCTGCTTACCTAGAAAGGTGTTGGAGATGTATTCGGATACCTGGTTGCCCGATCGACTCATCTCCGAGAGGTGACTCAACTCCCGGTTCAACATTCTCTTGAACTGTAGGAGGAAAAAAAACAAGAGGAAGATCAGTAAGACATTCAACGTACATCACCAAGTGGGCAGTAATTTGATGAAGCAGAGAACATCTGGGTCACTAATGATGCCATTCTCAACTTGTCAGAAATCAACCTGTGGCCAACTGAACTGACTGGACATCACTTAGAAAGGCACATGTCTACCTGTGTGTATGTCAGGGAAAAAAAAAAATCAAGTCTAAGGAACTCTCTGTAGACCTCCGTGATCATATTGTGGTGAGGCCATCACTCAGGGTAAGGAGATTAAACCGTTTCTAAAGCTCTGAGTGTTCCCAGGAGCCCAGTGGCCTCAAGAATTGTCAAATGGAAGAAGTCTGAAACAACCAGGACTCTTCTTAGAGTTGGCCGTTCAGCTAAACCGAGTAACCGGGCAAGAAGAGCTTTGGTCAGGGAGATGACCAAGGAGCCAATGGTCACTCTCTAACAGAGCATCAGAAGCACTCCATCAATCAGATGGTTAGGTAGAGTGGCTGGCTAGACAAAGACCACACTTGAGTAAAAGACATACGACAGTTTAAAGAACTCTGAGAGCCTGTGCAAAAAAAATAATAATAATACGTTTTATTTATATAGCGCCTTTCTCATGCGCAAAGCACTTAAATCCAAAACAACACAGTTCGAGTCAAATGCATCCATGAACTACACATACAATAAAAATAAAAAGCGAACAACTGCAAAAAGTTTAACTTAAATTTTAACGAAAAGTGTTGATAACAGGGAGGAGCGGCAGCAACATGCGTGCGCTGGCATCCCCTCCACAGTTATGACCTGCGATGGTCCGGTCTGATGAGCCAAAAACTGATGAAGACCAGGCACTGCTCACCACCTGCCTAATCAGATTCCTACAATGAAACATGGTGGTGTCAGGTGAGAGCTCCATGAGTATCTAAGCATGAAGAAGCAGGAGAACAGTCACTACCAGTGCCAACTCTAACTAGGCAAAGGTGAGAATGTCACACCCAAACCACAGATTCATGAGGGCAATTGTCATACATATCACTGCATACTGAAGAGTGGGGTGGCTCCTTTGGGGTTATCACATACCCGCATACAGGTGTTATATCAGGGGTCCCCCTTTGAAGATTGGCACATGGTGAAGTTTGAAGAGCACTTCTCTTTGGAGTTTCACGCGAGTTGCACACAAATGTCAGATCAAACGGTGATGCTCCCTTGGAGAATCATGCGAGTCACACATGAATGTCGTATCAAAGAGCCACTGGGAACTGAAGACGTCCCAAAGCCCACCTCCTTCCCAACGCCAACCTCTACATCTACGACAATTAACAAAAATGCCGCCACCTGAAACTTCTGCTATCTTATATGACTGCCAGGTTTTCTCACACAGTAGAACTGACCCTGATTGCTGCTAAATTCTGCCCTCACCTCTTGCTGGAAATGTCCACGTGTCTGTTCTCTTTCTGTACAAAGTCTTGCTTTTTTACTTTCTCGAATACGAAGTGTAGGGAAAGTATTGGAATCCTCCAAAAATTCCATTTCGAGATTTTTGATGAATCTCCACGTTTTAGACCTCCCTGAGTCTAGAAATACCATTTTCAGAATTAAGTCTGTGTGTCTGTGTGTGTAACCATGGTAACCTGAGTACGCTTTCACTTAGGTGTCAACCAAACTGTGCATAAAAGTATTAGGTACAAAACAGATTTGATTGGTTGTTGATGGCTCTTGAATGTACTTAATATAAAGACTGAATCCTTGTCTTCAGTTTACTCCACAAATAAGGTCGAGGGGCGACCACTCCCAATTTTTTAAAATTGGATCCTTTTGGAATTGTCGTCAGCAAAGACCAACGGGGCACCTGGCACTGTATTGATAAATGAGGCTGGTCTAAGCATGGCGGCCCCAATGCTCCTTGGCTTTTCTTCTTCTTAATGGGGTCAGTTCCCTCGCTTGCTTGTCCTGGTGGTCTCCTTTATTCTCAGTTTTAAAGTAGTAGAGCTTGGTTGGTTTGTATTATGGGGTGTTGGGGTGGGAGGTGGGCACAGAGCATTGGGTTTTATTTTATTGTAGTTCTTGTGAAAATGGTTTATGTTTTGCTTTAAAAGCTGGCTTTTCTATTTCAATAAACATTTCATCATAAAATATAAATAAATGTCCAAGACAAAAGACTATAAGGAGGATATAAATTAATAAAATGAGTTACTATATAAACTCTACACTTGTAAGACATGAATGGTTCCTGTTAACCTGTGACTGTTACGGCTACAGCCTAACTAACAGCCGGCACACCCTGCAGAGCGAGCAACGTTACGAAGAACAACACGGAACACCAAGGCAGATCACATCCATTGCGTAATCTGCTTCATGATCGTGGAGGCCGGGGCTTTTGTTTGGGAGATACCAGTTAGCTGTGGGGACTAAGAGGACAACAGGGACAGCTGGAGAAGACGTCACCCCGACACAGAGGAGAACGTGCAAACGTCCAGCTGGAGAAGATGTCACCCTGACACAGAGGAGAACGTGCAAAAGTCCAGCTGGAGAAGACGTCACCCAGACACAGAGGAGAACGTGCAAACGTCCAGCTGGAGAAGACGTTGCCCCGACACAGAGGAGAACATGCAAACGTCCAGATGGAGAAGATGTCACCCTAAAACAGAGGAGAACATGCAAACGTCCAGCTGGAGAAGACGTTGCCCCAATGCAGAGTAGAACGTGCAAACTTCAGACAGGCAGTGGCCAAGGAGGGATCTGAGGCAGGTCATCCGCCACTGTGTTTGAACTCTATACCCCAATATGGAGCTCACAATACGTTCCTAATCTTTGGTAACACGGTTTTATAAATTGCATCTGGGGAGATCTAAAATGATCGGGTCAGTTCCTCTGATCTCACAGACTCGTAAATATCCAGTATGGCAGGTTTGGTATTCAGTTGAGGCATTCCACTGAGCCTGGGAACCGATCGGCGCAGGGATGAGTTTGCTGGAACAGACTGGGATGAAGGTCGCTCTCATGACCTCCAGAACATATACATCATATCCTCGAGTTAAATCGCGCTACTCTAGGGAAATGACAGAGCCAGGGCAAAGCTGGGGTGCAGCAGGAGGAAATCCACAAGCTACTAAAACAATAAATATTGAGCTTAATACGTGATACGTGAAAAATGAGAAGGGTTCATGAGAAATCCCGCACGAGTCATGTGAGCCTGTTAAATATAATAAGCCACGTGTGTTTAGGGTAAATAATCCAGTTATGGCTCTCTGCTGCTGTAAAAATGGGAAACTTGCTAATCAAGGTTTATTGGACAGATTGGCAAACGTGAATCTTGTGGCAAGGGCAAACATCTCAATAGCTCTCGATTTCTGGGCACCTCTGCTTTAAATACCCCAAATTTGTTGGTGATGGTCTTGGCAAAGTGATGCTAAAAGCCCCGAAGGAAACAGACCTGATATGAAAGCTGAAACCTTCTATGCTCGCCATCTTGGGGCAGGAGAGCGCCTGCCTGGAGGAAGACTCGACATGCCAGGCTCCATCTTTGTAAACTTAAGCACGATTAAAAATAAGAGATACACACTTCTACAGTTGACTGGAAATAGTTTGGTGGGCATTGGCTACACATGTCGTCAGGGTGGGCTCCCAGCTCCATCTCTGACCTCTGCTTTCCATACAGTCATGTGAAAAAGTAAGTACACCCCCTGGAAACTACGGACTTCTTCAACAGAATTGAACATCAAACATTAGATCTTCGCGCCAACTGTGCCTACAGATAAAGGTGACATACTTGAACAAATGGCACATAAAACTGGCAGGGTGCATTCATTCTCAGATCTAAATGAACAAAAATGCAGATCTGTCACAAAAACATAAGTCCACCCCTGCCTTGGTCATTGGTCAAGATGAGGTGTGAATGATCAGAACGTCCTTATGTGGGGTCTCAAGGTGGACCTGACTGACGGTCAGGCTACTGAACTGTGTGGTGTCATCGTGCCAAGATCAAAAGAGCTCTCTAAGGCCCTCCGAAAGGAGGCTGTGGATGTCTAGGAGTCTGGCAAGGGATTTCAAAAGGTCACTAAATTAT
Organism: Polypterus senegalus; assembly: GCF_016835505.1. Classification (NCBI taxonomy): domain Eukaryota; kingdom Metazoa; phylum Chordata; class Cladistia; order Polypteriformes; family Polypteridae; genus Polypterus; species Polypterus senegalus. The sequence goes on from NC_053165.1 coordinate 82,890,471, forward strand.
GTGAAATCGGGCATTCCGCCGTAAGGAAAACCATCTACAAGTGGTGTAGACTTCAAACGACTGTGATGCTGTCCGGGACTGGCCGAATTGTCTGTCTGATACTAAAAGAAGTAAGGTCTGCCAGGAAAAAGCCATTGGTGACCCAAAAAACATCAGAGCAAGGTTACAGTTCACCATTGAACATCTAGGCAAAGAGCAGGCCTTCTGAAACAATGTGCTCTGGAGAGATGAATCAAAGATGGACTTGTTTGGCTGGCCACAGTAACAGTAGTCATGTTTGAACAACATTTCAGGAGAAGAGCCTCATACCAGCTGTGGAAATGGTCTGTTTTGGGTTGCTTTGCTGCATCAGGGTCACCAAGTCAGCTATGAATTCTACATCACACCAAAGTGAGCTTGAGGAGAAGGTGAGAACACCTGTCTGAAAACTGAATTGAAAATGGACCTTTCAACACGATAATCACAGTTTGAATGGCTCAGAAAGAAGAAATGGAGAGCTATGGACAGGCCCGGTCGAGACCCTGATGTTGGGGGGGGATTTCAAAAGTGCAGAACATGCAGGAAAACCCACCCATCATGCAAACTGAGGGAAATGTATATGGAGGAGAGCTCAAAAATATCGGCGAGTCAACGGCGGGGACTGCAAAACTCAAAAGCTGGCGTTTCCTTCCGGTCCCAACAATCCCGAAATGTCTTCTAAAGTTCAGGTTCTCTGAATACCACGCAGCCCTAGAGGAGACCATCACGTCCGTCAGGCTCCTTGGGTTGGCGGGCTGATGAGTTTGCCGTCCGGCCCCATTTACTTGTGCAGATGCTTTTTAAAGGCCGCGCTTTAAGCAGTGCACAGAACTTGAAGACAAGGGTCCTGCAGGCTCATTTCCCCTACACACTGCGGCCCCCATGAAGAGCCACCTGGCACCGAATGTCAGAACGAGCGTCTCCGTTCAAACAGTGAGACGGCGCTGTATCTACAGCAGAGACAAAGTGCTACGCCGCCCGTCTGTCCTGCACAACACCAACACTTCCCATGGCTCACCTGGGCCTGGGCTTTTAATCTCTTGGATGCGCTCTCTCTGTAACGTGAAGGGGGCTTTATAAAGTAGAGGTGGGTTGGGTAGCAGGCTTTTGGGGTTCTGTAACTTACAAATTCCTCTCATTTGTTGCGTTTGCTGTGCTGCGCTGCACTTCCCTTCAACCTGCGATCTGCGCCCTGCGGTCGGGCCCCGTGTGGCAGCACTTACTCTGCACGAGACGATATTCAGGAAAATCTCTTGAATGAAGGAATCCGACCACAGCTCGTACACATAAACAAGCGTTACTCAGCATTAGAAAGATAACCGCCAATGTGCGAGATGGCAACCAAAACTACGCACAATAATCTGATATGGTTATTATAACAAACAATGACTCACTCAAAACTTGTGACTTTTCAAAATTCACACAAACTCAGACTTGCCATTCGATAGACGACGACTGACGAGCACGTCACAGTATTGGCACTGCGACTTGTGACTGGCACTGAGGCCTCATTGGCATCCTGGCTTCAAATCCCACACACCTGGTCAGCGTCTCCACCACCCCGCATGCCAAAGTCACTTAGATCCGGGTGACCAGGGGACTCCAAACTGGCACTGTTTGTATCGGCATGACCCCTGTGATGGATCAGACTTTGCCAAATGCTACCAGGGTAGACTCGGGCCCACCAACCCTAAATTGGATTGAGTGGGCTTGAGAATGAATGAAGACCCTAAAACCTAACTTTCCCACCATGACAAGCACAGAGCATCTCTATGCCCACTGATGAAACGTCAGACGGAAAGACTCGCTCCTGCCGTGCCCTTCATATTCGTGCGATTAGTCTGCATTGGAGCGAGTGGGTTCATAAAACGAATGGATGGATATAAAGATGAAGAGATGTTGTAATATTACAGCTTGATATTACAGTAGCGCTAGTGAGAGCAATCCTGCCATTAACACCTTTACACTACCCACCATCCACGTTAAGACCCAACTAACCAGGATGGAGGCAAACACCGGAGTTACGTTACAAAATCACCACCCTGTACATCGAATACAGAGGACTCACAAAGGCTTCAGACCCCTTCACCTTCTGCACACTTTACTGTGAGGTACGCGTCACTCAATCAACACCATAATAACCCCAATGGCAAAAACACGTCTTCAGGAAAGTTTATAAATTTAAATCAAAATCAAACAGTGAAACCTCTCGTTCCCAGAACTACTCGGACCTTTAGCCTCGACTCCCCAAATAGACACGTCCTGTTTGTTTGAATTCTCCTACAGCAGTTTTGAGAATGTAAAGGGGCTTGACGTCCGTTATAAGAAGAGTGACAAAAACATCTATAGTAACAAAAAAAAAAACATGGCACCCCCAAGATCATCAGGCCATCCTACCCAACTAAGCAACCAAACACGAGGCAGCTGGCACAGAAATGACCGAGAGGCCAACTACAACAGTAACAGAGTCGCAGGGTCCTTGGGCCAAAATGGGAGAGCCAGTTCTGAGAAAGCCCAGCATTCATTAAGTCACAACTGGAGTCTGATGGAGACCGTGCAAAAAAAGAGAAATGATTTGGAAGAAGAGCTTGTGAGGTCAGGAGACTAAAGTTGACCTCTTTGACTTAAAACCACATCACAACACACAGGAAAACCAACTGCCATCCTGTGCCGTCGAGCAATGGGGGGAACGCGAGAGCTTGTGACCATCAAGGGCAACACAGCTGGGGGCAAATACCTGAGACAGACAGACAGACAGATAACCAAGTGAAAGGCACAATGTGATAGATAGATAGATAGATAGATAGATAGATAGATAGATAGATTATAGAGAAATATGAAAGGCACTATATAATAATAGATAGAAAGATAGATAGATACGAAAGGCACTATATAATAATAGATAGAGAAATATGAAAGGCACTATATGATAGATAGATAGATAGATAGATAGATATGAAAGGCACTATATAATAATAGATAGATAGATATGAAAGGCACTATATAATAATAGATAGATAGATAGATAGATAGATAGATAGATAGATAGATAGATATGAAAGGCACTATATGATAGATAGACAGATGTGAAAGGCACCATATGAGACTGATTGAATGATTCCCAAAGTTCTTGCTGACAACGTCTAATACAAAGATATGGTAGATAAACAGGCAGATCAAATCGATACAAAATAAGAATAAGGTTAGATAGAGTGATAGGTGAAAGGCACTATATAAGAGATTATTCTCAAGTATTTCCCAGCACATGGCTCCATTCCCCTTCCCTACGGTAATGGAAACACTTTTTTCCCCTTAGTAACTAACTGGGTCAACGTCAAGTTGAACATCAGTCTCACCTATAGGGTAAAACACCTGGCCAAAAGCCCATGAAGACCTGGGAAGGACCCACAGACTCGACACAGACAGCGACCAGCCTGGTACCCCAACCGAAATCCCCTGAACTGTGAGCTGCCCGTGGTGCCCACTGTGTCCTGAGTTGTGCAGGTTTTCATATATACACACACACTGTACATACATTCTCAAACTCATGGAGGGCCAGAAGCCTTTCTTCAAAGCATAGCAGGCAAGGCAGGAAAAAAAAAAAACCTGAATAAGGTGCCAGTCCATCACAGGGCAAACAGCCACACTGACCTGGGCTCTTAATTTAGAGTCACCAACTAACCTAAAGTGCACGTCTTTGGGAATGTGGGAAGACAACTGGAATTCCCGCTGGAGTTAATGTGGTCAAGTCTATCCAGACGTAGGTGGAACTTGTGGGATTTGCACCCCATGCTCAGGTGTGTTAACCACCGTACCATCATTAATATTCTCATATATATTACTATATCTTGGCATTGCACTACTTTTTGATTTGTGTAATCCGATCTTAATGCAGTTTTTCCACATTCGTTGTAAGTAACACTAGTGAAGCCCACGGAGCTACGGTCATCAAATAAACTGCCAACTGTTCTGAAGACGTACTGTACGCACCGTGTCCTGGCACTAGATGGGTTTGCAGGGACTGTGCTTTAATTACAATGAAGTGCCCACCAGGTTGTTGCCTACCTAAGATGTTTGGAATTGCCAGACCATATCAGGTCATAAGCTTTCCATTAAGGTCCTAGTTTGTGTGTAATCGTGTGACAGACTGGCATCAGTGTTTTATATAACTAGATTGTTGTAAAATCATTTTAATTATATTTCATTCAAATCTCCAGTTAGTATAAACCCCCACATTACAATCACTTGTACTTTTACTGGATTGTTTTTCTGTTCATTCGGTTCAAGCCCTTTTTCCAACACCAAACTCCGCGCGTTCATTAGCACACTTGGGTCTCCCAATTCACTAAAGACAACACGCCAAGTGAGAGCAGCCAAGCTTACCTTGATATAACCCCAGGAAACGGAGAGAAGGTAGTTAATTTCTGGCATTTTGACGCGTTCAGAGAGGCAGCAGCGCTTCTCAGTACACTCAGTTCAGTTTCAAATTCTAAGCCGACGACAGCCGAAGCAAAACTTCCAAAGATGTTCTTGTCTCTTTCTTAAACGCCGAGGAGGACGTGAAGCTTCTTGAGCAGGACCTGCACGACACAGGTGTGGATGGCAAAAGAACAAACTTGAATTTCCATTCCCGAGAGGTTAAACAGAAGACATCTGAAGGACTGGGAGGTTTAAGGAGGAAGGCAGCTCAGCCCCCAACAGCTGGACTCATCCGAGGTCCCCCTTTCTTTCTTTCTTTCTTTCTTTCTTTCTCTTTCCCCTGAGGGACTCTGTGAAACTGGGAGCAAATCTCCTTTTGCAGTCTAACACGTAACAGACAGGCCGCGTTCAGAGTGAGCTGCGTGTGAACAGATTGCCCGAATCGGTGCCACCACTCCTCTCTCTCCCACTGCCTCCTTCTGAATGAGCATCTGGCCTCACTGGGGCTCGGGTTTCTTCTTGAACCGCCTTTTTGCTGGAGCCGGCAGCACACGAGTTTTAACAATAAACAGATGATGAAAGAGGACGCGGCCCGTTCCAAACCGCATGGACGTAATAGGCAGCCGAGAGGCGCTTTGATCTTCTCTCCGCCTGGCTCTGATATAATTTTACACAGGCCGCTGATCTGATAACCACTGGAACGGCTCGGCCCTCCTTCTTAACCAGAAGCACATGGTTGGGGGTGTATGGCGGTTTTGTGTGCATGTGGGGACGCACAGCACTTCAAAGTCACCTTGATCCACTTGGCCCTGCTGTCCAGATATCCCAAAACCAAGCAAACCAGCGCCCCTAAAAGACCCGCTTCAGAGGCACAGTGGCATGAGGGGTGGCCTCGGCAGGACACCTGCACTAGCCTAACAAGGCCATTAAAATGGGCAAAAAGTGGTAATAATCTTGAGATGGGCATAACTGAACAAAGGTAAAAACATGGGTGCATTATTGTGCATTGGATGCCACTAACCTTCCACTACCAGAATCCAAAGGTATGGTGGCATCACTCTGAACCTGTGAGAGCAAAAACCCTGCAATGACATTTAGGGAAAAGTGCAGCACAGCATCAGGTCTCAGTAAGAGACCCAAGGGGACAGGCTGGCCCTGGTGGTCAGCCTCAGAGTGACAAGTGCAACACGTACCCACGGAGGCCAGCTGGGGCAAACCAAAAGAAGTCTTCACCCTTATTACACAGTACAGCAGGACTGGTGCAAGGTGGGAGCGGCCATGTGAACAATGCCACGCACGTGTGCTTGCGAGACACCTTCAGGGTAGTAATTCCATTCCGAGCCACGGCTTGGCGCTGTCACTTAATGTCTTTCCTCTTCCTCAACGCCGATGACGTCCCTTTCAGCTTGTGACCTCCTAAACCTGCCACCTTCCTCTCCCCAATCCTGAAAACCGTCTCCTCTGCCATCTTGGAGTCTGAAGAAGATGTCACCACATTTACAACGTCTGCACCCTCTCCTGTGTGTTCACACGTCGAGACAACAAAATAACGAGCACAGAAAAACAGTTAACGTCATACGGTGCCAAAGCTCTACGCTCTCCTCTACCCAAGACTAGCGTTGGTCTACTAAGTGGATGGGGTGTTGGCGCACATGGAGAACAAACAGCACTTCCAAGTCACCTCCATTCACTTGGCCCTCCACCCACATATCCAAAAAAAAACAAGCAAACCAGCACCCCAGTGGAACTAAAAGGACCGCTTCAGAGGCACAGTGGCATGAGATGGCATCAGTACAACACTTGCACTGGCTTGACAGATCCACTAAAATTGGCAATAATCTTGAGATGGGCAAAAAACAGACAAGAAATAAACACATGGGTGAAATATTGGGCATTCACCATAGTTAAACTTACACTACAAGAATCTAAAGGGGCATCACTCTGAGTCTGTGAGGATAAACCCTGAGATGGCATTTAAGTAAAATTTTGTGTCTGTAGAAACTGGACGGCTCAACACGAGATGCAAGGAGACAGGCTGCTCCTGGTGGTCCTCCACAGAGTGAACTCAACACATTGTAAGAGACAGCCGGGACGCCCCCGAGATGGAAAGCATCAGGGAAGGCAGCTTTTCAAGGTCCCCCAAAATTCTAGATGAAAGCTCCCCGGACTCCCGCAGGGCACTATGGGACATGGAGTTCGGCAACACAGCCCTGCTGGGTACTGTGGGTGCCGCCAGGGGACGCTGGGGGAAGATGGCGGGAGAATAAATTCTCACTTAGCCCGGAAGTACTAATGGATCACAAGGACGGTAAGTCCCAAAGTACTTCCGGTCTGATTAAAATCTGGAATTCTCCGTCTGACCTGGAAGTGCTGGCAGGTCACATGGACGGAAGAGCAGAAGCACTTCCGGGTCAAGGAATATATAAAGGACTGCTGAAAACCCAGCGAGCGAGCTGGAGTCGATAAGAGAAAGAGAATTGTGTGCGATTATTATTGCATTGACTTGCCCGTGGATTGTGGCTGTGGCACTTAGGGGCACTGAAAAAGAATTTAAAATACTTCTTGGTGCTTTTACCTGGTGTCCCGAGTGTCTGTCTGTTGGGTTTAAAGGGGCAACAGTGACCTCTAGCGCCCACAACATACACACTGAGGTCAGCTGGGATGGGCGTGATGGAGGGGGGCACGTCAAAAGAAGCCTTAGCCCTCATCTCACAGTGCGGCAGGACTAGAGCAAAGTGGTAGCGAGCCACGTGAACACGTATGGAGCCATCTTCACCCACCTCTGCAAACGTTCAAACCCCGCACAGTGCGAGTGTAGACTGATGGGCAAGAAATGGCAAATGTATGCATTTCAAATGAAATCAACAACACAATAAAGTGGGCAGAAAGCAGAGGGGTTTCAATCCTTTCTGAATACCCCTGTAGATCAACTCCAAAGAACTAGGAAAAGACGCTATACAGGCGCTCGTATCATATCAGTGATACTGTTAGTGCACCGCAGACACCAACAAGGAAAACAGAAAAGTTAAAAAGACCACTTCATACAACGAACGCTGTTCACTAAAGTTTCATACTGGAAACCAGTCTGTTATTTCACTGCCAACTGCACCCTCCTCCATAAAAAAGAAGGAAACTGCAAACAGTCTTCTGAGCTGAAGGTTCTGAACGGCTTCTTCTCTGTCCGTCATCTCCATCTTGACCCGGCCTCTAACCAGATGTCTCCTTGGTCTAAGACAGCTACTAGTGAACGTGTCTCTGTTTGTGTGGGTGGGCGGGAACTTCACAATCACAGGACCTCTAATTGGTCGCCTCTTGTGTCTGTTTGGAAAGCGGCTGCTGTGATTTGTTGTATTGGTGCAATGTCAGCATACGTAATGGCTGGCCATCGGACCTTACTCCTTTTCTATGTTAACTAATGTTGTCTTATTTTAATTTAATTAATTAATTTCTTATTTTGTCTTTTATTTTTCTCTTCTTTATTATGTAAAGCACTTTAAGCTACTTTTTGTATGAAAATGTGCTATAGAAATAAATGTTGTTGTTGTTGTAGTAATTTCACAATTAAATTGGCGCCCTCCTGGCCAGCCAGTATATGGGCCTGTCCTAGGGAAGACGAGACATCTGGTCACGCTGCTGTCATGCCATTGCCCTTAGTCGGCACCATCATTAGCCTCAGTTATCAAACAAGAAGATGATCAGGGTGTCTCTGAAAGTTGCCGTGTTGTCTGCTCTCGAGTGTCACGCTTGCGCCCCACAAACCAGAGGACGGCACTTGGCACATCTATAGGGTGTACCTCCCAGCCCCTGGTGGCCTGTGCATCCCCACATTGGCATGTGCAGAAGTCCTCATGCCAGTCTATTACTCTCATTCCCTCTCTCTCTCGCTCTCTCCTCCTCCTGGAGGCCATCTGCAGAACTTTAACCCTTGCCCTGTGCCACCCTAAAGGCATCATCTTGCTAGCTGGGCAACCCTTTCAACACTCTTCATTCACATTTTTTTATATGTTTCTGTAAAATAACTCAAAAACCTGGCCCAATTTCAATGCATCACAGTACTGGCGCATATACCCGCCACACATGCAGCAGCGCCACCCTGCTTGGCCCGCCTCTGCACGTTCTGCATTCTTCAAGGTCCTTCAAGTATTTTCTCTAATGAAAATTTGCCACAAACTCAGTCAAGGGAGCCTCTGTTCCAGTGACCAATCTAATCGCACAGAATAATCTCCATGGCAACAGGCAAGGTCTCCTTAGCAACTGCATCCTCACATTGTCCCGAGGCTGGCAGAGAAAAAAAAAAACACAACGAAAGAAGCAGAACAGCAGACATGGATACCAATGCAGAGAAGGGTGCTGTGACATGAACACCTGCAAAAAAGAGAAGAGGAGCCACACCATGTGTAGAATAAACACCAAAAACACCCATGGGGATTGAGTGGACAGTATGAACAAACAATGTGACAATAACCAGCAACACCAGCACCTTCTACTGGCCCAGGCTGCCCTGATCAAGCACAGCATGTCCTTCACTTTAAGGTCCTTCACCCCATGGCTACCCCAAACTCAGACAACGAAGACGTCAGGGTGCACATTTCACCACAAGAGGGCAGCAGTTTAGCAAACCTGTCTGGGCACCTGCTGTAAAACAAGTGCACTGTGGGACATCTTGGAATGCTGTTCGGTGCTGCAAGGTGCTATATAAACCAAGAGGCGGGAGGTTCAATCTTGGAATGCTGTGGTATATAATCCTGGGCTTCTGTTTGCATAGGAAGGCACTACATAAATCATTAGGGTTCTAGTCTGTGTCTTGGGATGCTATTCAGTACAGTAAGGCACTATATAAATCATACGGCTGCAGTTTCAATCTTGGGTTGCTCAAGGCACTATATAAATCATAGGGGTCGCAGTTCTAATCTTGGGTTTCTTTTTGGTGTAGCAAGGTGCTATACTGTATAAATCATGAGGTTGTGGTTTCAATTCCCATCTCTGCCCGACTGTGTGACCCCCAAGCAAATCTTTTCACCCTCCTGTGCTCCGTCTTCAGTGCACGGTAAACATTAAAACTTGTCCCCATTCTTAGGAGTCACATCATAAACTAGAATGGTGCTATATACACAAAATCACTTGTCTTTTCTCTTGGACAATGAGACAGTGCGTGATAAAACAGACTGGTGACTTCTCAAGCTTTGCTCTTCTTGACTTGTGCCCACTGAGCCCCTTGCACCCCTTAAATGGGTCAAATTGAATACTCTTGTAAATTTTTCCCCCTCTGCGTAATCCATTTCTTCCCCCAGACTGCTCTGCTCTTACCTGAACATGTTCGCCTTTGAAAGGAGGAGAGGAGGTTAGGAGCCGACGCTGAAACAGCGCATTGCCGCACCCACCGCATGACAAACCCACTCAGGATCGCAGATTAGGACCCGAGTACAACCATGCAACGGGTGACACCTCAGCACCACACCAGTTCAGATGGAGTGGAACAGTATGAGGTGTTTGATGGTGGCCACCAACCCCCAGGTTCTTCCCTGCAGGTTGGAGGGCCTACCTGTTGGGCTGGATGCAGATTAACGTCATAGCCAGGACGGAGCAACTGCAGGTTAAGGGCCTCGCTCTCAAGGGCCCAACAAAGTAGAGTCACTTTTGGCATTTTATGGGTGGGAGGAAAATCAATGGAGCTGTGAGGAGAAGGTGCAAACTCTACACACACACACACACACACACAGGCAGGGTGCAGGACGTGAACCCAGGATGTTGGATGCCATTGCCAAACGACTTCACAAATGATTACAAAAGGAAAACAAAATCAAATCTCTTTATACCGTACACTGTATGTACACACGGAAAGCAACTCGAGAGTTCGGGCAGGTGGAAGTGAAATGACGCTTAGGTCATTCTGCTTCAGTCTTCTGCCTTTTTAAGAAAGGTCTCTTTCCTTGGCTATTTTGGCCGCATTATTTTGCAGAGAAAAGAAAAAAAAGGCAAAAACAACAAGCAACGGAAAATGGAAAATTTGGCCAAAATGACATGTTTATCTAAATGATGGCAAACGCCCAGCTCCCTTGCCATCTGCCAGAGATAGTACAGGAATGAAACTGGGAAAGTCGTGTTGAAAACAGCACTGGCTGACATCACCACTTCCCCTGCCATTTTGGCTAATTGGGGGGTCGGGGGTGGGGGTGTGTTGGCTTTCAAAAACATCCAACCATCCGCTTTTCAAACCTGCTTTACCCCAAGCAGGGCCACGGGGCAGCTGGACACAAGGCAGGAACACACATGGACAGGATGCCAGTCCATTACAGGGTGAACACACACACACGGGCCAAATAGGCATTGCCAATCCACTTAACCTGCATGTCTTTGGTCTTGGAAAGAAACGAGACAATTCTCCTTCATTTTCACCTGAAGTCCTGAGGTTTGATTGAAAGAATTCTAATGGATGATTTTTATTGCTGGGAGTTCTGAAGACCGTGAGTGATACACCTCCATGTGCAGCGTTCTAGTCCAATGGTCGAGACTAAAGAGGTGGTGTTGTCTTAGCTTGTCACTGTGGGCGTGTCTTTTACTCCCAGGATGCACTTTGGTCACATGTCACTGCACAGCTGCAGTTTGTGGGCGTGTCTTTTACTCCCAGGATGCACTTTGGTCACATGTCTCGGCACAGCTGCTAGGGCTGTTAGGTGTTTTACGTGGGGTGCTGCTTGCAGGACTCCAGATGTGGTCTCTCTAGTAACACAACGTCTCTTGACTTGCACTCAAACGTTTTGACACCTATACCCTAACATTTTATTTGCCATTAAGGAATACTCCAACTAAAAATTATATTTTATCATGTGTTGCCTACCTCATGCAGCTTACAGTGAGGGACAACAACAACAATATCTCATGATTTCAAGCAAAATGGAGATAAAGCTTCTGATAGAAAAAAAGTCTATGGTGAACAACGTGGGACAACAGATTCTGGTAAATGGTGACCAACGTGGGACAACCATTTCTGACAGAGCAGCGACTTATGGTAACTAATGTTGGTGTTGTGATGTGAGATTTTACATACAAGTTGATAAATATTTTGTATGTCTTTATTCGTAATTTAGGCAAAGCAATGTGATATTGGTGTTACATTAGTGAGAAGCCCCTGCCTTTTGGGACTGAGTCTCTTTGAATTTTACGACAGAATTTGGGGGAAATGCCTGAAACCAGTTTGGCAAGTGTTTCTCTGAAGTCTCATCAAACCAAGTGAGAAAGCCAGGCTGCCTAACTACCAATCTTTACCTTAACATTTGGTCTTGGGGGGTGGCAGGTGTTAAGGTGTTCTATTGCCCCATTGGTCTGAAGTATGGCTGTGGCTCTTTGGAACTGGCTTGTATCAGAAGCCTTTGAGTACCATGACGTCATATTGGCTCTAGGGGTTGGACAGAACATCTATAAATCTGCTTGCTTAACCTCTCTCCCTCTCTTACCAAACTGATCCATGAACTGAAAGGACAACACAATGGAGAGCACAGCTCGGCAGCCATATTGAGACAGGCCTGTTCTGGAGAAAGCTGACCACCAATGATGCCTTAACTAGAGACAGTTTTAGTAACTAACAAGTCTGTGTGCCGCCTGAACTACATATCACCATTTATCAGGTTGTATAGTTGCTGATATTCAAATGTACTTTGCATATTGTTATTATTTATGAATATTATCAATAATACATTGTTTAAATTGTAACTTAACTCCTGCTTGTCTTTTACTACACCTAATTGCCTGAGGTTATCGATGTAGGAGGGAAGGTGGGGAGCAGTTATATACTATAATACCTTATAAACAGTGGTAAGTCTGTGAGATTTGAGGCATTCTGACAAAGGCTACATATTAATAATACAAAAGGGGAAAGTAGAGTAAAATATATACCTCTACGAAGACAAAACAGTTGGGCAACAGCAAACAATATCAAAACATCCATAAAAACAAATCAAAGAGGTCATCTCACGGATGACTGCATCACAGATCAAGAAGGCACAGCAGCAGCTTCTTTATTTTCTCAGAACATTCAAGAATTGTATTTGGTCTTTTGAAGGACGTTCCATAGCGATCGTGCTCACTTCCTCTCTGACAGTGTGGCTCTCCAAATGCTCTGCGACAGACAAGACGACCCTCCAAAAGGTCAGAAACACTGCACAAATGATCACTCATCTTCCATCAATGGACAACATCTGCTGCTCCTGCTGTCTCCACAGGTCTACTGATAATGGAAGATTCCATTATCTGCTCACCCTGGTCACCACCTGTCCATCCTGCTGCCCTCTGGCAGGCACCGTGGGACTCTCTGTATGCCCGCACCTCCCGGCTCTAAGCCACGACAGAACTAAATTCAGTATCAAATAAGAGGGGCTCAGCAGGATCTCCTCACATTAGGCCCCACCATCCTCGTGCACTTTGTATTTTGTATTTTGTTATTTTATATGGACTGTTTTGAGAGATGCAGCACAGGCCGTGTTTATGTTTATACTTCATACTCTTCATGTACTTTACATTTATTCTTTAGGGTATGTGGTTGTGTTTAAATTACGTTATACAGACAGTTGACACTAAATCTTACCGTGGACAGTGCAATGATGATAAGCGTTATTCTGTTCTGTTCTAAAATCTCACGTTACTTGTGTCTCTTAATAAACATGTCAAGCTCATAACGCCCCAAACACAAGTACTTGGACTAAAATGTTGCTAAATAAACCACTTCCAGAAAATGCTCTTGTGAACGAAGCCTGAACGTACGAAGATGTGTCTGAACTGCAGACCTGCCCCTCGTCGTTACGTTTCACGCTCATATTCACAACGGTAGCACCTTGCGATTATTTAGCAGCCGAGGGTGAAAGTGCACAGTTGAATCGACCTTCTGCCTCTTGGATATGCACAAGTCCGAGGCGCATTCTCTCCCTGATAAACTTTTAATCTTTCACTCTACACGCCTCTCGGTGAACTCTGAACTTTTGACAAACTTCATGGGAGAAGTAAGAAATAAAAAAAACACGACTTTGGGCGGAATAGCCCTCAATTGCCCGTAATTGCTTTGACGCACTGCCTAGGCAATGAGAAGGGCCTGTTAACAACGGAAACCCTTCAAACTGCCGCAGAGCTCGCTTTCTGTTGGACAGCATTGTCCATCTTGCCTGTAGACCCGACCCCACATCTTTGAACTTCCTCCCTGCAGAGTCACGTAGTACATCCGTATAGAAAAAGTACTCAAATACTGAAACAAAATGGTGCCAGCAGGTCTGGGATTTTTGGTACAGGAAGTAAAGAGCAGCTTTCCACTCAACGTAAACCCTCAATCCCAACAACTGTCAAGACTTGGGTGAGTTAAATTGGAAAAACGTGTTTAGACGTCCTGGAGACTTCAAGAAGCCACAGACTAGACTACAAGGGGGGCCCGTTTTTATTGCTATGATGTGATTAAGTTTGCTGATGATGCCAAGATAGGTGGATTAGCAGATAATTTGTAATCTGTTATATCATTACAGTAGGACTTGGATAGCAGACAGGCTTGGGCAGATTTGTGGCAGATGAAATTTAATGTCAGTAAATGTAAAGAATTACAAGTAGGAAGTAAAAATGTGAGGTTTGAATACACAATGGGTGGTCTGAAAATCAACTTAAGAAGGATTTAGGAGTCGTGGTGGACTCTAAGCTATCGATATCCCGACAGTGTTGAGAAGCCATTAAGAAGGCTAACAGGTTATATAGCGCCTTGATGTGTGGAGTACAAGTCACAGGAGGTTCTGCTCAGGCTTTATGACACACTGGTGAGACCAAATCTGGAGTCCTGGGTGCAGTTTGGGTCTCCAGGCGACAAAAAGGACACAACAGCATAAAAGAAAGTCCTGAGAAGAGTAACTAGCTGAGTCCAGGACTACAGGACATGAGTTATGAGGAAAGACTGAAGGAGTTGAATCCGTTTTAATGTCAGTAAATGTGAAGTATTACATGTAAGAAGTAAAAATGTGAAGTTTAAATACACAATGGGAGGTCTGGAAATTGAAGGATTTAGGAGTCACAGTGGACTCTATGCTACTAACTGCCAGACAGTGTTCAGAAGCCATTAAGAAGGCTAACAGAATGTCAGGTTATATAGCGCCTTGACGTGTGCAGTACAAGTCGCAGGAGGTCCTGCTCAAGCTTTATAACACACTGGTGAGGCCTCATCTGGAGTCCTGGGTGCAGTTTTGGTCTCCAGGCTACAAAAAGGACATAACAGCACAAGAGAAGGTCCAGAGAAGAGCAATGAGGCTGATTAGAGAACTACAGGGGTTGAGTTAGGAGGAAAGATTAAAAGAGCTGAGTCGTAAGGAGATGAAGAGGAGACCTGAGTGAAGTGTTTAAAATTATGAAGGGAGTTAGTCCAGTCGATCGAGATGGTGACTTTAAAATGAGATTATCGAGAACACGGGGACACAGTTGGAAACTTGTGAAGGGTAAATTTCACACACACATTAGGAAGTTTTTCTGTACACAAAGAACGATAGACACTTGGAATAAGAGACGAAGTAGTGCGGTGGACAGTAAGACTTTAGGAACTTCCATCCATCCATCCATCTATTATCCAACCTGTTATATCCAACTACAGGGTCACGAGGGTGTGCTGGAACCAATCCCAGCCAACACAGGGCACAAGGGACTTTCAAAACCTTATTCCTTTTTAGAAGAAATAAGTGGATAGGACTGGCAAGCTTTGTTGGGCTGGATGGCCTGCTCTCGTCCAGATTGTTCTAATGATTGTAACTTCCTGGGCGAATGCCCCCGAAATTGTTATCAAGAGAGAAAGTGCCAGGGAGGCTCCAGTCAGATGGGGGGTTTCTGGAGTTCTCTCTTATTTGCTCAGTGGTACCGTTACTGAGGTCCAAAGGCTGGTCTCCATACCAAAGTCAGAGTTAGTATCGCTTCAGCACTATCCAATAGCATGGGGGTTTTTCCTCCTGGTCCTTACTTTCAAACCTTTTTGTTCTTCTTCTAAAGCTTTTCCCACTTTCATGTTTTGTTGCTATATTGGACCTGCCTTCTCCACTCTCGTCTGTTATACTGCAGTGCCAGCACCCCGGTTCTGGACCGGAGAGGGACAAGCTCCTCAGGTGGCCGAGACGTGTCCACACTGGTAGCACTACCTGGAGATGACGGCTATAAAGCAGCTCCAGGAGCAGAGAGAACAGGGGGGTGCGCAGACACAGCTCTGAAGAGATCACCTCAGTTGTGTCTCCTGGCTATGAAATCCCATCGACCCGGACGCATGGACCCTGACCTCGGGAGATAGTGTGGCATACGGGTTGCTTGCCTCTGACCCTGGATGAGGAGAGGGCATAGTGTATGAGGGGAGAATATGTGATCAGAGTGAGGCTGAGTGTGGGAGGTGCACGAGAGGACATAGGGATGAAGCAGCTGGCAGTGTGTGAGAACCCGAGTGGCACTGGCAGAAGTGGCCACTGAAGATGCCAACGGTCCTTTTTAAGACCACTCACCAGCAATCGGCTGACTGCATTCCTCTGTCTCTTGTAGCCCCCCGGGTCGTTACACAATACTACCCCAGCTGACACCCCTTTCTCCCTTGGATCCTCCATCACACAGTCCATCCATTTTCTCTTTGGTGGCCCTCTTCTTCTCCTCTACATCTGTGGCTCTTCTCCTCGCACATGTCAGTACCTCTTTTATCTTCTTTGAGATTTTCCACCATTTCTCTCCTTCCTGATCTCATTAAGCTTTGGCACTCCACACGTCCATCTTGACTTCCTCATTTCTACAGCATCCACTTTCCTTCCATGCACCTTTCTAGCTGCCCGGGTTAATGGTCCATATGACAATGACGTGGTTTTATCCACTTTACTTTCCACTCTTGTGCTGATTCTTCACTCCATTGATATTTTCTTTGTATTTTATAGTTTATTTCTAGATCTGGCTCTCCATCTTCTGTTATTGTTGATCTGAGAGTCCTGACCTTTTCCACCCCTTTAAAGTCTTTCTCCCTGAAGGTGAACTTCTCCACTTTACGTTGTAGACAATTTGTCTTTTTTTCCTACTAGTTCTAATGCCACTGTCCCCACATCCTAGAATTCTGCATGTCACGGGCAACTCTGCATTAGCTCCATATGAATGTGTGTGTGTGTGAACGTGCTACATGTTCTGCCCCCAAACCACTAACTCATCCAGGGTTGGTTCCTGCTGAGATAGGCCTGGACCTCCCTAGACCACGAACTGGAAAAAGGAAGGAATCAGAAATGCATTGAGGAGAAATTCAAAGAAGCCCTCTTCACACTTCAAGAATTACCACCGAAACGCACAACAACCGAGGCCGACCAAAAGCTTACGAAATGCCTGCAAAGAGAAATGTCAGGGCAAGCTGAAGACGTTACTGCAGCATTCTCTTCAGTGACCCCCGGTGCTACGTGCTGCCGAGGCAGGCTTGCACAGCCAATTCACTTTAACATTGAGACGCTGTACTCCCCGTTGCTCTGCCAGCATGAAATCTTCTAGATGAAACACCAGACAGATGTACTTTGTCTGGGAACATGAGGCAAAGCGTCGCTTTATTTAAAAGACCACCGAGTTAAAATAATCCGTACATTGGTGAGCTGCTCGCTCTTCAGGCCATCAAAATGACAACAGCTCAGCGCTCAGCATTTGCCTGAATGGCACATCAGCACAGCGAAGCCTTCAGTAATCACTGACCAAGAATACGACTTTCAAATCAGAGAGAACTCACCGAACAAACGTGGGGGAATAGGCCGTACACGGAAATGACGACACACGGCGCGAGCAGAAACCAAAGAAGCACTGTGGACACCGGGAAACGAGAAAGCTCATCTGTGTGGAGATGTCTGCTGGAGCCTTCAGCTTGGGACAGAATTAGATGAGCACCAAGAACTTTAGAATGTGTAAACACAAATAATTCTTAGAGAAGAGAATAGAAAAATGACAATAATCACTCCATAACTCAGAGTCAGAGAGAAGGACGACACACACAGCAGCAACGAGCCAAAGGAGGAGCTGAGCATTCATGAGGCAACTCTTCATCACAGTGTTAGATAGAGAGACAGGAAAGGCACGATATGATGGACAGATAGATAGCGTAGTAGGCAAGATTAAAAATGGAGATAAATTGACATGGCATTTATGATAGATAGATAGATAGATAGATAGACATGAAAGGCACTATATGATAGTAAAAAGGCGCCATATGACATAGAGAAAGCATTCTGTCAGATAAATGAGTCATCTCATGACCTAACTCCTTTCTTGTACCCCCTTAAACTGCCAGTGGTCTTAGCCCCGAATGGATCCCCTTCCACACTTAACATCTCAAATCAGCTTAATCCACTTGAGGGTCATGGCAGCTGCTAGACACAAGGCTGGAGCCTACACTAAATGTAATGCCAGTCCATCCCAGTGCCTTCACCACATAACCCATATATTCACACAGGCTCCATTTACACTAATTAACACTTATTGATACCATGAGTAGAGGCTGGAATAATCAAAATTACAATCAATCACCAATTTGTTTGCGGATTCTGTTTTTTCCAGTTCCAAGATCAAAATAAAGCTCATCCTTTTATGAACGTGTATAGCAGGAGTGCCTGTTCATGAACCTCCTCTCCACAGTGCTATGGTGATAGATGTGCTTTACTTCTAAAGGTACAATTAATAAGAATAATCAACCTGACGCAATAAGATATGGAACAAGATGATCTGCTGTGGCAGCCCCTAACGGAAGAAGAAGAAGAATCAACCTGATGTAATGTTCACCAATCTGCTCGATCCACTTCTGGGTTGTGTGGGGCCACAGCCGTCTCCTAATGCAGCGCAGGGCAGTGGCTCATTATTATTATTATTATTATTATTATTATTATTCTTCACAATCCCACCTAAACCAAATCAGGGCTAGCAGGATGTCCGAGTGGCCAGATTGCTGGGATGCAAAGCCCTTTGCAATGCTCAGTTCAGTTTAAAGGGCTGGATGTTATGCCGCCTGGAGTAATAAAAATATCAGTCAATATTTTATGTAGCATCCTTCACTATGAGTATCACCACAAGCCACTTCATCAAGTAAAAGAGAATTGAATACATACATTGGTATTGCTATGTCCATTTTGTATTATTATCAGTAATATTTCCACATACACTCACAGCGCACAGATCTCCCTGTTCAGCTGCTTATCCACACACTTATCAGCCAATCGTGTGGCTGCAGCACAGTGCCTATAATCCTGCAGATTTAGGTCAGAAGCTTCAGTGAATGGTCACATTAGACACCAGATTTGGGAAAAATTGTCCTCTCAGTGATTAGTGGCATCAGAAGGGCTGCTCTGAGTATGCTGCTGATCTACTGGGATTTTCATGCACCACAGTCTGTAGAGTTTACTAAAAAATAGTGCAAAAAAACATCCAGTGAGCGTCAGTTTTGTGGACGCCTTAATGATGAGAGTGGTCAGAGGCGTATGGGCAGACTGGTTTGAGCTGACAGAAAGGCTACAGTAGCTCAGATGACCGCTCTGTACAACTGTTATGATCAAAAAAGCATCTCAGAACACACAACCTGTTGAACCTTCAGGTAGATGGGCCTACAACAGCAGAACACCATGCTGGATCCCAGTCCTGTCAGCCAAGAACAGACAGCTCTGGTATGTGGTAGAAGCTTTGATGTGCAGCTGACACATCAGCAGAAATTGTGTAAAGCAATCACGAAAACTCTGGAGCAGGTTTTCTTCAGGACCTCTCAGTATTTGGGTGCACGCATCCTCTCCTCAGTTCTGAGGAGTCACTGAGAAGCACCAAGTTCTAGGATGCTACCACCACCATGCTTGATCGTAGGGCTGGTATTAGGCAGGTGATCAGCAGCGTCTGGTCTTCACCAGGAGTAGTGCTAGGACTTCTGCCCCAAGAGTTCAAGTTTTGGCTCATCAGACCCAAGAATCTTTTCCCTCATTCTATTTCAACTTCTTTTAACTGCCATCTGGCAAACATCAAGCAGGGGTTAGCCACTCTGCCATAAACGCCTGATCGAGATGGTCATCCTTCTAACAGGTTCTCCGATCACAGTAGAGGATTTCTAGAGATTTGTTACACTGACCATTGGATTCTGGGTCTCCCTAAACTTCTTGCCTAGTATGTTCAGTTTGTTTGGACAGTCAACTCTACGAAGAGTCCTGGTGGTTCCAAACTTCTTCAAGTCCACAATTATTGAGGAGGCTGTGCCCCTGAGAACATTCCCAACTTCAGACATGGCTTTAATCCCCTTGTCCTGATCTCTGCCTCACTGTTATTTGATCATGGAGATCTACAGAGAGATCCTTGGAGTCCATGGTCTGGTTTTTCTCTTGGCATGCAGTGTGAACTGGTGGACCTTCTATGCACAGGTATGTGCCTTTTTTAAATGATGTCCAATCAATTCAGTTTGGACTCCAATCAAGTTCTAGAAACATCTCAAGGAGTATTGAAGCTGAGCACAACTAGGAGTGCCACAGCAAACGGTTCGGAATACCTCTATGATAGAAAGATTTTAGTTTTTGATTATTAAAAAATCTGTAAAACTTTCTGAAAACAGGTCTTGACTTTGTTATTATGGGCCATCGAGTGTACACAGATGGGCAAAAATCTCATAATTATCCATTTAAAATGAAACCCACAAAACAGAAAGTGATGGGGCTCTAAAGACTTTCTGAACCCTCTGTAGATGTCCACAAGTTGAGCCTGCCTTGAGGCTCTTCAGTGATGGACTAAACCCACCATGATTAAACCTGCACTGTGTGGGTTGACTAATTCGGACTCCCTTTTCTGATTTATTGCTGCACCAGATCGGTCTTGCAGAGGTCGGCTGCCATCACCACCACTGGACAGCCTAGTGTTACATAATCAACAGCAGACAGGCCTGCACACCCCAATGTCTGTTTGCAAAACACCTGCCATTCACAGGAGGAGCGGAAGCAGCAGCATGGAGAGTCCTCGTAAGGACAGGAGGATCTCAACACCACAACTCCATGAGGTGATAGAAAATAAGGCAGAATTGAAACCCGCTAGTCACTTTCTTAATGGTGGAGATCCAAACCTGACCTCTGGAACAGTGTAAGGGTCTATGGAGGTCATACAACCAAAAGGACTGCAACCCAAGAACTAATCTCAGACGTTAACAACATCCACCAAAGGATAGAAGAGCTGATCCAGCCCTTTAGGAAAATTTAAGTCGTCTGTATCCTGCAGAGGTCGAAATGAACTTTATTTTGTAGACTCCCATCTCATGACCGCCACTGCCAAGATGGGCCACCAGCTTCTTGGGCCCCTGAAGTGCATTATGCAGGCTTTAGAATGTTATGCTGTATAAAGACAGTCCTTTCTAGAATGATCTCCCTTTTTTGTGCCCAATCTTGCTGGGATACTCCCTGGCTCCCTGAACTGGATAATGTGGCAGACGGCCGGGGATTCAGTCCAGCTGGGACGCCTGGAAGGAGCAGAAGAGGGAAAACACCCATCCCTGTTGGGGTCTGTGGTCACCGGCAAGGGGCACCCGGATAATTATGGAGCGGCAGCACTTCCACCACACCAGGAGGTGCTGCCAGAAGATCATCAGGAAGCTCCTGGAGCACATCCGGGTGAAGTCTAAAAGAGGCCGCCTCACTCCATTGGATGGGCCGGAGTCGGGTGGAAGAGGACGGAGCTTGCGAGGAGTGGAGTAGAAAGAGAAGAAGGGACTGTGAGCCATTATTGTGGGTTGTGTGTTTTCAACATCTGGCAGTCTCCGTGTCCGTCTGTGTCCGGGCATCTTTCACAATAAGCAGGGTGGAAAAATGGATAGGATTCATACAGAAAAAGTAAGTCATTTATTTAGGGGTCCGGAGCAAAGCTCTGCCTAAGTGGGGAATGCAGTCCCATTTAGCTACGGTTTTGTGGCCTGGGAGACTCCAAAGAGTCAAAACACCAGGCCTCAAGGCCAACGCACACACACACAGAGAAGACGGCTGAGCTGAGCCAAGCCAAGCCATACGAGCCTCTTGCACTCACACGGACATGAATACCCTTCACAGAGACCTCTGACTCATTCAGCGCAGAAGACGGCAGCTAGCAGTGCGATTAAACGCAGTGAAAAAAAAAATAGAGAGCACAGCTAGCCATTAACATAAAAGATGTTCAGATCCATCAACAGGTATTAATGATTGAAAAAACAAAAAAAAGCAAAAAAAAACAAGCCGTGTGCCTGGAAAGGGAGAAGATGGCATCACTCATTGATCTTACCGATAGGCTAAAGCAGTGGGCTGCCTGTTAAACTGGAAGCCCTACCAAAAACAAGCATCTGCCACAAAGAGCAGCTAATCATGATGAGGATGAGGATGAATAGGAAAGGAAAGACAGGATGGTACCACGGTTGGAGCTCCTGCCTCTCCGATCCAACGTCCTGCCTCAAATGCGGCATCAGGCTTTGGGCTCTGTGGAGTTGGCACATTGTCCAGTTTCCTTCCCACACGCTGAAGCGGTTTGTGCAGCGCCGATTTGGCTGTGCGATAGTCTGGTGTCTCCCCACAGGGATATTTCCTGTCTTGTACCCCCCCCATCCACCCATCTAATGTTTACCGCTTATCCAGGTCCAAGTCAGGGTGCAACAGTCTAAGCAAAGATGCCCAGATGTCCCTTTTCCATGCCACCTCCTCCAACTGGGTACCAAGGCATTCCTAGTCCAGCTAAGAGACACACTCTCTCCAGCATGTCTGCCCCCAGGTCTCCTCCCAGTTGGACACGCATCCTACTCTGATGGCCGGACCACCTCAACTGGCTCCTTTCGATGTGGTGGAGCAGCAGCTGTACCCCCTCTCTAAGGCTGAGCCCAGACACCCTGAGAAGGAAGCTCATTTCCACCGCGTGTACTCGGTGATCGGTTTCTTTCAGTCACAACTAAAAACTCATGGCCAGAGGAATGAAAATCGGCTGGTAAGTCAAGAGCTCTGGTCTCTCTTCACCATGGCCGACCAGTACAGGGTCCACATACTCACTGGAACAGAGTCCAGTCCAGAGACCCTGAGAAGGATTAGGCGCATGAAATAATGTCAGGATATAACAACAGTAAATTTACATGACCTGGAAAACAAATGCTGTGGTGGGCTGGCACCCAGCCCGGGGTTTGTTTCCTGCCTTGCATCCTGTGCTGGCTGGGATTGGCTCCAGCAGACCCCCGTGACCCTGTAGTTAGGATATAGTGGGTTGGATAATGGATGGATGGAAAACAAACGGCTCCCTGCATGCCGCCGAGCCCCCACCAAAGCCAAGCTTTCCAGCGTCACATTCTTGTGGCGCTGATTAACTTGGCTGTTTTTCAGAACTATAAATTTCAATCGATACTGGCCAATCAATAACTTTATTTATACACCCAGCATCACCATCAAGGTTATTTATAAGAGAAGCACAAACACACCGCAACGCATCACGTCAGCCAGGAGTACACAGCTTCTGATTGGTGAATATTTAAAAGTGTGCGTGTTGTACATTACACCGAAGTTCAAAAGTTCAACATAAATCCATCCATCCATCATCCAACCCGCTCTATCCTAACTACAGGGTCAAAGGGGTCTGCTGGAGCCAATCCCAGCCAACACTGGGCACAAGACAGGAAACAAACCCCGGGCAGGGCGCCAGCCTACTGAAGGGTGCACACACACACCAGGGATTATTTAGGACCGCCAATGCACCTAACCTGCATGTCTTTGGATTGTGGGAGGAAACATGCAAACTCCATGCAGGGAGAACCCAGGAAACAAACCCAGGTCTCCTTACTGCAGCAGCGCTACCCACTGTGCCACTGTACCGCCCAGTTCAACATAAAAGTACAAAAAAAAAAAAAAGCCGCCCTAACTTGGGGTGTTCATCTCTATATGTATATAAAATCCAACGTCTGTCTGTCTGTCCGCTTTTCACGAGAGAACTACTTAATGGATTTAGATCAGGTTTTTTTTCTAGAATTTGCTTGAACATTCTGGTTGATTGCTCGACTTCTCTCAAATTTGCGTGCCGGAGCAATTTATTCACGCTAATCTGAGAGAAATTGGAGGCGGGACCGAGGGGCGGGGCCCTCCTCACTCACACGCGAGTCGCTCTAACTGGCGCCACGTGTTGGAGCGCACTGCCTAAGCTTAGCTTGTGATACCGGTTTGTTTACTGATTTTTAAAGTTTGTCCTGTTTCATTACTACACATTGTCTAGTAAGTAATAAACAAGAGACGTTGCATCAAATATTTGAAATATTGCAATGAGTGTTTAAATTGGAATGTATAAAGTCAAAATATCCTCAGTTGTAATAGAAATTTGTAATTTTTTGCCCTCTGATGGAAGTTCATAGAGGACTGGACTGCCAGTAAAGGATCAAAAATCATATTTGTAATCAATGACCTTGTGTTAAAACTGAGTGGGCCGCCTTTGGGTCTGGAAGTCACCCTTGCATTATAAGGGAGAGGATCACAAGGTGTGTGAAGTGTGTCGTGGGGGGTCGCCGTGGGTTACTGAAGCCATCATCATTACTCCACTGCAACAACAGGCAGTGATTCTCAAAGGGGAACTTCCTGAACCCCCGCCAATTGCTCTAATTATTGGTGGCAATTCTACAAGGGACCCCCCTCCACTCTGATGAGTGACATCAAGACACTAAGAAGGGCAACACTGGAGGGAGAAACTCTGAGATTAAATGATACCCCACCTGCTTAGGTTTAAGATTTGTCATTTTGAACCTTCTGGCAGTAGCACCTTAGAGGGCTAGGACCACCGGCAAAGAATTAAATATCAAGAATATGATAATATTTGTGGCAAACAAGCTCTACTAGCAAGTGCCATTTTGTTTTTTTTGACAAACTTTGTCCCCCGCGTATCACATTATGGGGTGATCCCCCGAGGTCGGGTTAGTGTGCCAGGCACCTTACGATCAATTCCACAAATTGGGTTTTCAGGACTTGAGGGTCAAAAATAGGGGAAATGTCTTGCATTACAACATGAAAAAGAGTCCAATGTTGTGCCATATCTGGGGGTCCTCTCGAGCCGCCAGACAAAAAAAAAAAAAACTGAAGTGATTTCAGTGTCCAGAAGGAGCTCTTGTGAACTCTTAAATACTCCGCAAGAAGAGCAAATGCCATTAGGAGAAGGTTACATGTCGTGGCAAACACTTCATTTATATCCGTAGCCAACCTGTCCTACCAGACTTTGAGAAGAGTGGGCCTTCTTGGGCCGGGGTAAGGGGACGAGCAGAGGAGAGCGCTTAATGTCCACACACCTTCACCTTTGACTGGCTGGGCTCCGACACTAATAGGGTCATCATTGTAAACATGGAAAGCGATGCAAAATGATTTTGCTTGAAAAGTTAAGAAAACAGAAAAAGTCACCTCCATGACAATGAGAGGAGGAGGAGGAGGAGGAAAGCAAACTTGTAAGCATATATAAGACGGAGTAGATTGAACAATCTTATCAGCAGATTATTATTATAAACGACAGACGTTATCAATCTGTAGCTGAATGGGCTTGGAATCAATTCATTTCATTGAAAATGTGCAACTCGCCCAAGTCAAATAAAGATAACGCGGGCGGGCGTAGACTGGACTCTGCAGTGGACGTGCTGGCAGACAATTGGGCGGGCAACAAGAACTGCACTGCGGTATAAAGAGGCCGATTGTGCCACAAATAGCAGGGACAGGGCAGCACTTCAGAAGAGGTCATCCGCCTGACGCTAAGCACGGGCAGGCCCGGCCAGGACTTGGATGGGAGACCATCTAGGAAAGAGGTGTTGGTGAGGCCAGCAGGGGGCGCTTATACCCTGTGGTCTCAATGTGGATCCCAATGCCCCGGTGCAGTGACGGGGGATACTGATGCCCTGGGCATCTCTCACAATGAGTAGGGGGTATCCCAATGTTCAGGCTAAACTGCCCACCATGGCCTGGTAATTTTGACCCCCAATAGTCCCCCATCGTCTCCACCACCACCTAATAGCTCATGTGTTGTGAGTGTACTGGTGTAATAATGGCTGTCGTCACATCATTCAGGTGGAAGCCACTCAACACTCACTAAGAAAAGAGCTTTGAGAAGTGAGAAAAGTGCTAAGTAAATGTAAGCAACTCTTCTTCTTCTTATTATTATTATTTTATTATTTCAGATGATCAGTACTCAAAGAGCTGCCTTTACTTCGGTGCATCCTCAGACTGGAATTACCATCTTTAAGATAATTGTCATTTCTGGTATCCCCATCGTCAGTTCCTCTCCAAGTTCTTAGCCGCTTTAAAAATGTATTGAAATTTCTTGGGTTTAACTGACATGTACAGCAAGATGGAGAGATGCTTTGCTCCTCTCAGAGTGCCACCGACACTAATTTCATGCTAATTTTGTCCTAATCGTTCATTTTCTTTTGAGGTATACTTCTAAAAATGTTACGTTTAAGACAGTTGAAAATTAGTTAACTCACGGACCCCTCCTTCTGTCTTATTTCAGCCAGGATTCTACCCCCTTAGCACTTGTCTCTTTTGTTCATTTTTGATTCTTTGATTTATGTGAATTATGTGCATTAATCTTTGTTTTTGTACATAAACGGCTTGGGTTGTGTTCCATGTGTTTTGTGAGTGGTCCCCCAAGGGGCGGGGCCACCTACCAACAACTGCCCTCCTCCTACAAAATCCGGAGGGTCTCCCACGTTCCCTGGTGGTTCTGTTTTGGGACTGAGTCTGCCATTGATTGCCCTACGGTTTAGGCAACTCCTTTTTGCCTTCTGTGTTCTACGGAGCTTCTTTGGTGCAGAGTACTTTCATCCATCCATCCATTATCCAACCCGTTATATCCTAACTACAGGGTCACGGGGGTCTGCTGGAGCCAACACAGGGCACAAGGCAGGAAACAAACAGCCCACTGCCCACCACAGGGCACACACACGGGACAATTTAGGATCGCCAATGCCCCTGACCTGCATGTCTTTGGACTCTGGGAGACACGGGGAGAACATGCAGACTCCACGCGGGGAGGACCCGGGAAGCGAACCCAAACGGGTCTCCTAACTGCGAGGCAGCAGCGCTACCCACTGTGTCACCGTGCCGCCCCACAGAGTATTTTGAGAAAATAAATCTTTATTTTGTTTTATTTTGTGAAGATTATGTACTTGTTCTTTTATCTAGCCGGGGTTTGGCAGTATAGAGTGGGCAGTTTTGGAGCGGTTTGGCACTTTAGCGCTTTGAGACTCTTCAGTTCCTAACGCACATCAGTCGATGACATTTTCTCATCACTTGAACTGCAGTCTGCTGTGTCTGAAATCTTCTGAGCCTCCACAAGCCTAGGAGTTACACTTTTAACTGCATGGCCCTGGAAAGTTGGGTTGGAAAGCACACAACTAATGTCGCCTACTGCATTCTGTTAGCACTGTCATTGTTGAATATGATTTCTTGTTGGCAAAATATTTCATAAACAAAAATGCGATAACTGACTTCTAGATGAAGCAAATAAAAAAAAAAAATGCGAAAAGCTCTTCTGTATCGGTTAAAATTACTCCCCGAATGCACCAATGCCAACATTATTGGACTCGTTCATTTTTATAATAAACAATTAAATATAAAGGAACTTTTTGTTTTTGGCCATCCTTTGGACCAGGGGTTTATGGTACCAAAATGGCTTTGTCCCAAATGAATCGAGTACATACGGTATGACTAGTGTTTAGTTGACAAGCTTCCTCCAAGCCACCATGGCAGATTCCCAAGAGACAATGATGACTGCATTTCTCGACATTGATGGACTTGATGGTTCACCACGGACGAACTGTTATCAGCATTCATATTGTCAGTCCGACAGTCACAGAGTTTGAGACCAAAAATGACCGTCATCATCAAGTTCTTCCATGAGGACTGACTGAGGTCACTGAGGTCAGGTAGAATGCCTAGAGGGGGCTGGCCAGGTGGTCTCGTGGCCTCTGAACCCCTGCAGATTGTGGTTTTTTTTTTTTTTTTACTCCAGCCGTCTGGAGTTTTTTTGTGTTTTTTTCTGTCCTCCCTTACTTTTATTCCTTGTTAATTAGTGTTCCCTTATTTAATTTCTTATTTATTTTGACTTTTTTTCTTCATCATGTAAAGCACTTTGAGCTCCATCATTTGTAGGAAAATGTGCAATAGAAATAAACGTTGTCGTCGTCGTTTTTTGTGTTGCTTCACACCACCCCAATATTCGCCACATTTCACTCCCTGTCACTTCCTTTTGTTCCCAAAATTAAAACAGAGACTAAAGTGAAGATTTGCTACCATGGAAGAAATCCATAAAAAAAAAAAAAACCAAAAACACAGAAGGCTCTCCAGACACAGAAACAAAAGCACAGGAAATGTTTCCAAGAATAGGAGGAGTGCTGGGACAAGTGCAGTGCCTCTCCGGGAGAGGACTAACAGGGAATTGCTGTTCATTTGATAATAAAGGGATTTCCAGGAGTTTTTGGGTCCCCACTTATACGCACCACATCTCAGAAATGGGTTGAAGGTAAGAACATTTAAGAATCGATTTCCACAGGGTACCTTAAAATTTGATGGTAAAGCGAACATGCTGTGTGTAATGTGCTGCAAAAGGGGATCATACCTACTACACCATCGGGCACAAGCAGGTTTGTTATGCCAGTATCGTGCACTCAATTGTGTAATTGCAACACAAAAACAATAATTTGATTTATATAGAATTGTTCCTAAAGGTTCTATGCTGAAAGCTGCTCATAGGCTCCATGCTTAAAGAGCGTCACAAAAATTCAAAATGAACACTAAGGAATATACACCATTGGATATAAAATAATATTCACATAAACAAAAACTAAATGGAGATAAATACAGAACGCTTTAAAATAGAATAAGAGACTATAAAGAAATAGAATAGACTACAAGAAAAAACTGATAGCACAAATCCCCCTGAGCACCTGAAGAAATGTGCTTTAAGTTGCCTTCTAAAAGAATAAATGAAGTCAATAATTTCACTGGGGGGTCTTACCAAGGTTTGGGGGCACAACAAGATTACCAGCGTTGGTGATTACCTTAGTAGGCCAATAGGCGCACAGTGATGAAGGAGCTTACCGCTGTAGTCTGGTGCAAGGACATTTACTGTTTATTGTTCTTTATTCCATTTAATGCTTTGTTATCTGTTTCATTGTTCTACTCAGGAAAGCGTTTGTACCCAATGTTACATATACCCTGCTGTTTTTTCGAAGACTCTGTGAAGGTCTCTTGAGCATGGGAAAGGTGCTATATAAATAACATGTATTATTATTACACTTTATAGGTCAGTAATAGAATTTTAATATTCTAGTAGCCATGGTGTCTGTCGAAGACAGGTAACAGAATCATTTCTAAGTGTCTACTCTCCCTTACCCTACGTGTACCTTCAGCGCCTTTCCCCCGTATTCACGTGTGTCTGAATGTCAGCGCTCCTCCTCTCTCTCGTGTCTTCCCTCCCATAAAGCCTCCTTCTCAGACTCTGTCATTATTTTTTTTTTCCCTCACTTCCTGTCTGGTTTTATGCTTTCTGTCCTTAAAGGCGACTCTCTCAATGGTGGCCTTTAATTCTCTGCGTGTGTCTCTCACACTCGCACTTCCTCTTCTGTCGCATCACTAAAGCCAAACTGACTAAGCAAACCAAAGCCAAACTGACCAATCAGATTGCTCCGAGGGACTGCACACACAGACCTCGGTGTTTTATGACATAGTAGACAAGGCACAGGGAGCCAGTGAAGGTGGAGCAGGATGGCTGTGCTGTCCTGTGATGTTCCTGGACTGTGTAAGGACTCCTGCAGCAGAGTTCTGAACCAGCTGGAGCTCGAATGAAAGGTGAGTAGGGGCACAGTTACTGTAGTAGATGTGGGGTGTAATAAAGCAGGGGCAAGGAGAGGAATGAGTGAACACACAAGGTGGAAGTAAATAAAACGGCGAGTCGCCACCCTACAGTTTAAGAAACCGCGGTATGGCTCTTTACGCGTCTTGCACTTGTCCAGAGCGCCGTACGCTGCTCTGCGTCCCAGTTATTTTGTGCCACTGTATGCTGCAATGCGGTGTATGGACGGTACAACACTAAAGACACTTGACTTGAAAGAGCAAAAATGCTATTTGTCCATTTTATGTTATTTATTTGTTACACTTACTGTACCCTGACTTATACGTCTGCTCAAAAATACAACACTTTGACATCTTTCTTGCCTCCTCCAATCTCACATCAGTTTCTCAGACACATCGAGTTTTGTTGCCGATTTCTTTTGCCACTTCATAATTTAAAATCAGCTTCATATTTTCTTCTGATAGAACGCTTCATTGTAGATAAGGGATGCTCTTACGATAAAGGTAAGGTAAACACAAAACAGTGCAGTCATTGCTTCAGGATAGTTGGGGTATTAAATACCGCGTTGTCACATAGGCACAATAGAGAGAAAATAATGCTGTGTGTTCGGCGGCTACTCTCTCCGGTGGGCGTTAGCATATCATAATCTCTTGGACCAATAGCGTGACTTATACGACCAACATTATAAAATACCAGAAATGATACTGTACAATCAACTCCCGACTTATCCGCGAGTATATACGGTAAACATAAAAATGTGTGTAAACTGTGTATGTTTTTACAAGAAATTGTTCACTGCTGCATTGGCCCTTGAGGGTTAAGCTAAAACGTCAGAATCCCGTTCATTCGAGAGAGAGAGATGGAGCACAACTATAATAATGTACAATGTATATTAT
Source organism: Polypterus senegalus (assembly GCF_016835505.1). NCBI lineage: Eukaryota > Metazoa > Chordata > Cladistia > Polypteriformes > Polypteridae > Polypterus > Polypterus senegalus. The sequence goes on from NC_053165.1 coordinate 82,920,620, forward strand.
TATTATTATTTAATGTCTTATTGCATGTAATTTACCAATTAAACGCGAGTATATACGGTAAGATAACATTTTGTGCTGACTGACAGCGTTGTGTCTCTTCTCCTGAGAGATGCCATTTGCCTAGTAACTAAAAATGCAGAGTACAGTGAATCTGAGTATTTGACATGAGGCAAACATAGGACAGTTTTTGAAAATTAAAAAGGACTGGAGCAACACAGTTTTAAAGTTTATTGTAGAAAATATTTGGAATAGAAAAGCTAAAATGTGAATATGATTGTACAAGTGCTATACAATTCCGTTTAAATGATTAAAGACAAACCAGCCTGACTCCAAGTGTGTGTGTGTTCGGCTTTACATGCTGCTACCCATGTTGGCCCAGTTTGGTTCTGATAAAGTTTTTTCATGGGGACACAATGAAGACCCCCGATGATCCCACACATCACTTCCCTTCTTCTGTGAATTAAAATACAGTCCGCCTCAAAGCCTCCGACCATAACAAGCAAGACTGTGCCCTCAGGGTAAGACAACTCAAATTAATGAACTCCACCTTGTTTATATTTTGAATTTTCGGTAATTTCCTGGAGCACCGTACCTTATCTCTTGTGATTTTCTTTAGTCTACAGATAAAATGACTTCTGCTCAGTCCGTCTAACTTTTCCGTTGTTTCTTAAACAAAGTGTGGCTCCATTGCCCATTATAGCCTCATTATTATGCTGTAACTTGCACTTGGCGCTGTAAAGTGGGGACACAGTAAGACATGGTATCACTTGAGGCTTTGCGGAGGAGAACAGCCAAGTGCATCCCAGGACTTAAGGACATGTCCTACTGGGACAGCCTCAGAGAATTAAACCTGTTTAAGCCTTGAGCAGAGGAGACTGGGTGAGGACATCATCCGGGCCTTCAAAAACCTCAAAGGAACTGATAAAGCAGATCCAGTAGACTTCTTTCAGCTTAATAATGAATCACAGAGTTGAATTTAAGGGGAAATGCATTTAAGACTGAAGCCAGGAAGCTCTTCCTTACCCAAAGCATCGTGGGAATCTGAATCAAACTACCGGGCCATGGAGCTGAAGCAAACACGTTGACCACCGGTATCTGGATGAGATATTGAGACAGCTTAGCTATTAACTAAACAAATGAGCCTGATGGACCGAATGGTCTCCTGTCATTGGACACAATTCTTACATGACCTTTTCATAACTCTGGTGCAACTAAGCACCTTTCCTAATGCAAAAGCTCTCAGAAAACCCACCCAACTCTCTAGCACACACCTCCACCATTAATCCCCAAGGTCATGTTTCCTGGAGCAGTGGATGTCCTCGTGAAAAAACCTCAGACATGGGAAGCAGCGAGGAAAGCCTCACACGTAGACACAGTGGCTTCCACAAAGAGGACAGTTATAACAGGAGAATGGGGTCGTCCATGGAGTCGCTCAAAGGGTCTGTCCACGGACTTACATTTAATGAGACTGATTTTATAGTTTGGTAAACATGTTCAAAATGGAGACGTGGCAGACACCGAGGAGGCAGTAAAAATAATTCAGGAGGATCTGGACAAGCTTCAGAACTGAGCGAACACTTGGATAATGGAGTGTAATGTAGAAAAGTGCAAAGTGCTACACATGGGTAAGATAAGCGTCAAATTCTAAATAGAAGATGGGAGACACTGAACTACAGAAAACACCCACTGAAAGAAAGGAGTTAGACACAACATTCTCATCATTTAGGCAAAGAGCAGGAGATAAAACGAGCAAATAAAATGTTAGGTTATATCGTGAAAACTGAATACAAATTAAGAGATGTTATGCTCAGACTGCGTAACACACTAGTGAGACAACACATGGAGTACGGTGTGCAGTCCTGGAGTTCAAGAAAGCCATAGCAGCACTTGAGGCTGTGCAGAGGAGTCCTACCAGGTACATCGTAGGATTTAAGGACACGTTGTAACCTGAGAATTACCGTATAGACTCATGTAGAAGTCGGGTCTTGAAACCCGAAAAAATCGATCATAAAATCAGACCCGACTTATAAACCCGTTCAAAAATGCGATAATTAAATTTTTTTTTTCAATCTCGCATCAATTTTCTCAGACGCGTCGAATTTCGTTGCAGCAGTGCGGTTACAGATTTCTTTCGCAACTTCAACAACGTTTAATTTCTAATCGAACGCTCCAGCATAGATAAGGGATGCTCTTACGATAAAGGTATAAGAGGGTGTGAGGTATGAAAAACACAAATCAGTGCAATCGTCGCTTCGGAATAGTTGGGGTATTAAATACCGTGTGGTCACGTAGGCACAACAGAGAGAGACAAAGAGAGGTTAGAAGCACACGCTGACACAGCGCATTGCCGCACCCACATAGAAACAAAAGGCCGTGTGCGCCGTGGCTACTCTCTCAGGTGGTGTAACAAGAATGTAGGTTTAATGTCACTGTGCTCCGTAATAAATCCACTCACATGTACAGGCCAGGCCAAAGTTAGTACACAGGGGCTGTCAGCATTTAGAAACTGCTAATCTAACATTTGGAGAGTGAAGGGAACAACTGCGAAAATAGGCCTTGTACTATTCCTGTATGTTGGAGATGAAATTGAATCCTTTCCTTTCCTTGCTTGGAAACCAAGGAAAGGCCTGCACGTGAAGGAACCAGTATAAAAAGGCTTAGACAGCAGCCAAACACTTCGAAGCCAATGGACGGGCGGATGGGTTATATCGTCATTCGTCCTGAAAAGCCTTCCAGCGCAGCGACGAAAAAATGGCAGACTGTACAGATCAAGATCCCACTTTGGTATTGTCTTGCTATTATGGCTTCCCGTCTGTAATGCCGCGTAAATCGTCAGTAAAGAATGACAAGTTATTTTCTCTTATGTGATTTGTACCGCCGTATCACTATGGGAGGGATATCGCCTTTTAATATCATATCTATATAGTTTTCGGTTACTTAAAACGCCGCAAATTACAAAAGCACTTATTCAAGTTAGGGAGCTATATTGCACCCTAAAAAGGAAACAGGTGGGTATTAGCATATCGTAATTTCTTGGACCAATAGCGTGAGTTTTCCGCATTCGATTTATATGACCGACATTATAAAATACCTGAAATTACAGTATACGGTAAAATCAAGTCCCGACTTATCCGCGAGTATATACAGTAAACCTGTCAAGCATTGGAAATCGTGTGGGGATCTCATCTCACCAAATATGGAAAAACCTACTATGCCACATTTTTCACGTTTTCGGCAAATTGAGAAAATGATGTCGCCCCTATAATTCACGATCTCTAGATTTCATTTTTCCTGAGCCTTGCATACACAATATTGTTTTTTTTCACAAATCAAAAACACCTGCCATTTAAATCACGCAGTCGCAGCATCTACATCATGTGATCGTAATCTGACGTTTTCATTGGTAGGTCGGTCTTTCCTCATTGGTCAGTGGAGTTGCTCGGTTTTCGTCTTGTAAACTACTGTGTACATACAAGTGTCTCCCATCGTGCTGTGACCGGAATGAAGACCTATTTAGCCATCACTGCTACCTTATAACATCAGAAAAGACCTAGTAACTCCAACCACTAAAACAAAATGGCAGTTGCTAGGTTTTTCCATTCCACGGGGGTCATCCATGACTTCCAAAACCTCAAACACACTGATAAAGCAGGTCCAGCAGAATTCTTTCAGCTTAACGGTTAATCACATAGTCAGGGACACCAGTGGAAATTAAGGGGGAAAGCATTTAGGACTGAAGCCAGGAAGCACTTCTTGATGCAGAGACTTATGGGAATCTGAAACAAACTACCCAAGCCAAGGAGTTGAAACAGAAGCCTTGAGAACCTCCAACAAGTGTCTGGAAATGAGAGAAATGAGCTTGATGAACTGAGTGCTCTCCTCTTGTTCTAGTGAGGTGCCATTCTGGTGACACGCTGATAATCGTGTCAGCTTTTGTTCTCTGTCACCCCTGCAGACGGCAGCAGGTGACTGAGTGCTCATCCTTACTCTACACCATCATTATAACTTCCTGACCCATCTCAATTCTCCATGGAGCCCTCCCTATCTTCATCAGCAAGTGACCTCCATGAACGTACAGACTTACTCTGCTCCTCCACACCTCGGCACCCTTCAGTCCTTCACAATGAACTCAATGCAAGGGAAAAAAAAAAAAAGGTCTGTGGAGCCGACTGCAACTCGAGCCCCTCAATCAATGAATGAAAAGACTGAGGACTAGTGATGCTCAAATTGCACTTACTACTTTGCCCTGACCTTCAAGCGATCTCTCCTACTATTTCGGGACAGGTAATGGCCATCTATTTCCCCACATTATCAGCACAAGGATGGTGTCACCAAACACGTCACTCGCAACGTCACAATGTTTTGTCCCTGCACCAAAATGACCTGAAGGGAAAAACAATGCAAATGTCCACAAAGACTTGGTAGCTAACTAATCCCAAGCTCTCCAGGCAAGACAAGTTAAAGTGGAGTCCTGGGCCGTGATGATCAGCACAGCTAAACCAAAGCATTTAAAAGTATGCGTGGGGTACAACCAAAATAAAAAGTTGGCAAAGAGGACCACCCAGTTTTAATGGCACACAAAGTACAAGACAAACAGGCAGAGGCAGGAAAGACACATATGGAATTGGAGAGAAAGGCAAACTGGGCATGCAAAATGATAAACAGAGGAGAGGAAAGAAAAAACAGGCAAACAGATCACCGAGACACGTCGCAAAGGGCAAACAGATGAGTAGTAAAAGACAGACACACAGACCGTGTACACCCACACAGGTCAAAACAGATGGCCAGCCTTTAGAAAGACGTCAGATAAGAGACAGACGGGTGGTCAAGGGGGCAGGCAGACACACTTTCTACTACCACTCGATGTTAAGGTGTTTACAGTTTGTGACTGGCTCCGGGTACTGCCAGCTTCCCTCAATGGAGGACCCTTTTCTAGCTAAGGACGCTGCAGGCCCTGTCGCCATAATCATTTCACGGTGTGAGCATCTCGACCATCTAGAAGGAACAAATATGAAGCCCGAGCAGCAGCAGGGAGCAAAGCAAGTCAGAGCACAGGGAGAGCACATCTCGCACCTTCCTTCAACTCTAATCACACGAGGGCTTTTCTGTAGCTGTCTGCACTTTGCAATTAAAAGGCGCTACATATAAATGGCAGGGAGTCGCTCTGGACGCCCTCCATCACCATGGGGATTCAAACGCTGCTGAAATCTGATTATGAATCCAATCAGTTTTTTCTGAATTTTGCTTTTATTTTCATCGTAGAGGTGGGCAAAACTGCTAAACGCTTGGACCGAGTCCCCCCCAGGGCTGAGAGGAATGAAAATCAGCCACCACTTTAACCCCTGTGGTGCCTTTTTAGACGCCTGTATTGCCAACAGGTAATGATAATGCCGCCTCGGCTTACTACGTAGATTTGTGTTTTTTTTTATATATATATAAATATATATTTAGGTTTCAACAACCTTCTCAGATCCTGGATAACGTGCTCATCTTGTGTCCCATACGTCTCAACCCTGGGTCATCTTAACGTACACACTTCCAGTTGGCAACAGTGCAGAAAATCTTGGCAGCTGAAGAGAAAATCTCCTAGCGACAAGCAAGGCCTGGGCACAAGATGCCACAATGCCATTCTCAATCACCAAGTAGCTGGAGCTCACTGTTGATTTGGGGATTCAGTGAACCGTGAGAGCACATTCGAATGATGCGTGCCATCGCCCACTTGTCTGCTGCACCAAATACAGAGCCAGGACCAACCTGGGGATGCTGCCAACATTTCACGCCACTCCCATTACTCAGCACACCCGTGAATGCTACACAGTGAGGTGCTCAGCCCTCTTTCAAGGGCACAACCAACAGTCAACCATCTCGTAAGACAATTCCCAGGTGTACAGCAGTGCATCTCCAAACGAAAGACTAGCAACATGTCTCTTACCTGGTCCCACCAACCGACAAGCCAGGGTCTCGAGCAGGTCTCACAGAAGAAATCCACCAGTGGCATCCTCCTGACCTCGGAGGTGGCACCGCCACTCTCCAGGAACACCTCTGTCGCCAAGGTGGGCGACCCACCTGTGCCACCACGACCGCCACCACCGCCACTGTTACCGCACACCCCACTGGAGCTGCCCAGGTCCAGCTCTACCCCTCCTGCAGCGGCTGCCGCCAGGTGAACCTTAAGCGGCGCCAGACTTGGTGCCAAAGTGGGAGAACGGGGCACCCTGCAGCTGCCTGGCACGGGCGAAGTGTGGCGGTGATGGTGGCGGTGGTGGGTGCCCTCGGTGAGCTCGGCAAGCTGGACAAGCTCAGGGCAGCGGAGGGTGGCGCCGTCCAGCCTTTCATTCGTGTCTGCCCCTGGTGTCCGGTGGCAGGGGCTGTGCAGGCAGGCCGAGCAGTAGCGCAGACGCCCCCAGTGGCATGACGGCTTGCCCCGAGTCCGAGCTGTCACCGTGGCTGAGTGGTACTCCAGCACTGTAGGTATCTTTTTGCAGGGGTCACTGAACCCCCTCCCCACCTCCAGAATAAGGAGAGGTGGGAGGAATAAAAAAGTTTGGGCGCTTATCTGTCACATCACATGCTGTTGACTGGTGGCGTTTCCTTCGGGGAGCTCCGGACCAAAACACATGGCGGCTACCAGGCCTCTGGATCTCCGGACTCCTTCAGTGGCCCCCCTCCCGAAGAAGATGTCTTCCTTTTTGAATGCGGAGCGTCAGGAAATTCCCACACTGCAACACGTCTTCAACTGCTGATGCTTTTCTTGCAAGTCAAAAACAAACCCCCACCCACCCCCAATCCCCCAACCACCACCACAAGCAGCAGAATAGGTAACTTAATTCAAGCCAATAGTCTTGTTATCCGGCATCATCTTACGATGTTCAAAAAACAAAAAAAAAGATCAGTCTGGGGGCCGAAATCTGCGGCCGAGGTGGCACCCCTCCACCTCCAGGACAAGCCCCCTGCACCGAAAGAAAATCGGGGTGTGGGGGGCACGGTCTAGAGACACATATTGACGAGCCCCTTCGGCGTTTTTAGGATCCTTGCTCAATGCAGTTGGTGGTCTTTGGAAGGAAAACGTTCGTCTTCTTCTCTGCTCGTTTTGCAGCAGGGTGCTGGCGGACAGCTCCGGCGAGCTAATCAGGCGCTGCGTGTCCCTTCAGCGTGGCATTCCTGCGCCTGCGCCTAGGTAGGCGAGCGCGAGGGGGCGCGCGCGCGGACACACCGATGAGGATGGCGCGGCAGCGCGCTGCGGATCAGGTGGCCGCTGGAGCCTCTTGTGGTCGGCGTCTTCACCTCTTTAAGAAATCTCAAAAACAAGGTGAAATTCACGACAAGCAAACAACAAAAAGTTTCGGTCGAGGGAAAAAAGACGAGGAGGAGATCCCTTCACCCAGTCCCGGCTGTGTCCTCACGCTACGGATTGCAGCCTAAGGCAGCCGCACGGGGGTCTTCCTTTGCATTCCCAATCCAGCTGTCTTTCATTCTCCTTCAGTGCCTCAGCCGGCAAGGATGAGCTAGGGGGCTGGGATGTGATGTCAGGGCTCGTGCACGAGGGCAGCGGAGGGTGGCGCGCTCGTGTCTTGGGGTGTACACAAGTGCACACTTCTTAAAGGAGACCTGGAGCCACGAGACACCGATCGCGGAAAAATCGCCGCGCAGCCATTGCCGGAACGCCGTTGGCGTCGGGAGAAGTACAGGTGGGATGATGATGATGGGCTCGGTCTCCACCCAAAGATAAAAATGCTAGAACGGGAAGAGTCCCGTGGCGCTTAGTAGAGCGCATGCGCTTGGAATTGCTACCGATTAGCCGCTACTTCTGACCCCGATCTAGAGGGAGAGAAAAAATGACGAATTATTAAGATCATGTGCATTGGCAACGACGAACTGGCGAGGATGGCCGAGCCCACGAGTGCGCACCAATCCTATGCACCCCGGGTAGGCACCAGCTCCAAAAATGAACTGGATGGACGAATACGTAAATAAATGAGCTAGGCGGGCACGGCGGCTCAGTAGTTAGCACAGCACAGCGCGACTCGACTAACCCCAGTCCGGAATACGCGGGGTTACAAATGGGCGGGCCGCAAGTGCAACAAGTCACAAATACCGAAAAAAAAAAAAAAATCTGTAAAGCGCCATTTTTACAACATCAAAACATACTGTCATACAGATCCAAAAAATAAACACCATATGAATGCACTGATATAGCTGGGTAATATATTTATTATACAATTCCCTTAATATCTATCTGTTACATACTGCCCTTCATATCCATATAGTGCCTTTCATGTCTCTCTATTTATTAAATGCGATTTGGAATTTTCTCCAAACGGTTACCACGACTTTATAACTGGACTGCGCAAGATTACAAATGCAGGGACGGAATTCAGTGTCGTTAAGTGCAACGTGACAAACATGGCAGAATAAAATCACATTCTCCTGCGCATAGTGCCATTTTCAGTACGTCAACACAGACCCCAAGAATGCAGGTTTATATGAATGATTATGACAGGTGATATGCCTATCCATGATAAAGTACCTTTCTATCTAGCTAATATAGTACCCTTCATATGTAATTATGTATCTATTGATTATATGGTGACTTATTATATCCATTTATCTATCTATTAATTTGTCCTTCATGTCTATCTATTGTGTAGTGTCTTATGTCTATTAATCTATCATAGAGTGCCTTTCTCTATCAATCAATCATATGGTGTCTTTCTCTATCTGTCTATCATATGGTGCCATTCTCTAGCTATCTATCTATCAATCAATCAATCAATCAATCATATGGTGCCTTTATCTATCTATTATATAGTGCCTTTCTCTATCTGTCTACCTTTCAATCATATGGTGCCTTTCTCTATCTGTCTATCATATGGTGCCATTCTCTAGCTATCTATCTATCAATTAATTAATCAATCAATCAATCAATCATATGGTGCCTTTATCTATCTATTATATAGTGCCTTTCTCTATCTATCTATCAATCAATCATATAGTGCCTTTCTTTATCTATCTATCTATCTACGATACCAGGGGGCTATACATGTTGCACACCCCCCAATTACATTCCGCCGACAGGCTTTTCCGTCTGCCATACAGCATCAGCCTAACAAATTTGGGCCCCAATGCCAGACACTCTGAAAGACGAGCCCCTCCAGCACTTCACTGTGAGCTGCTTATACCTTCATCCTGCCTAAAACATCACCCGAGAGGCCAAAGCGATGGTGCCACTCCTTGCCATTTGCGTTGCACTGCTCAGAGACTAGAAGGCAGCAGTCAGCTTAATGTCCATCTGCTGCGTGAATATTCCTTTCCCTGTCAGTTGTCAGAATGGCCCCATGGCATGAGACTAGGAAACAAGCTTTAATGACCCGCAGCTCCACAGGGCCTGCACTTTCTCTCACAACACGGCTGCTCAAAGGCTGTAAAGCAGGATGCAGGAAGCGACCCAACGAAGGCAGGAACTCCGACGACGATTCCGAATCCCTTGTTATTTGAGGGGAAAAAGAGCAGGGAATGACGTCTGTGAGCGGCCGTCCACACAAAAAGCGGAAATTCACAAAAACACCGACAAGACCTGCAGACTAAACTAAGCTCTGGCTCTGGCCTCCCACTTCCACACCTTCAGCAGCAGCTACCTGGCTTTTCCAAGTAAACGAGTGAAATTCAACGAGTTTACAATATGAATGGCACTCTCGATATAAACAGTTTCATGTGTCTGTGTGAAATAACGCGGGGAGGCAGAGAGCCGCGTTCTCCTTCGAGATGTTGGCGGGGATGGCTGAATCAGTTCTACAGCCGCACGGCACTCGTTAAAAAGTGCCATGTGAGGAGATTATGAGGGTGACATCTGCCTCCCCACCCCCACATCCATCAAGAAAATCAGATGTCTGCCAGCTGCGTGGCTTCGTGATGTCACCGGACGGTTACTCTCGTTAAAAGATGCCCTTGATTGTGCTGCCCGTGGATAGGAAACCATTCCGATTTTGTTGTTTTCTGCCTGCTGGCCTGCGGGCTGGGGGGGCTCCACTTCAGTCACATGTAAAATAACTTTGCCTGGAAGAAGCCTGGCCCGTGCCTGTCTTTAATTACACGTTAAGAGGTACCCCTGATGTTTAACTATGGCATGTCACGTGTGAGAAAGAACCAGCAGTCGTGACCCCTGCATGACGGCCGCTCAACAAAGGCTCGCTTTCTGACAATAAATGACAAGACAATTCTTTGCAAGTCCAGCCCTGACACGAGCCTCATTTTCTTTTCACCATAACCCTGATGGTGGCAACTGAACCAAAATGAGAAAATATACACTGGCGAGCCAAAATGTGACAAATGACGCCGAGTGTCATGTAAGACTGGCGCACGTCAAGGTAAGGATTGGTCAGGTGACCTTAGGCGCTCCCAGTCGACAAGACCTCAGTGACTTTGATAAGCGCCACGTCTTTATGGCTGGATGACTGGGACACAGGATTTCCCAAATGACAAGACTTGTGGGGTCAGCCATGATATTTCATGGTGGTGTAAGTAAGGAAAACCTGCACAAACACGGATGGACTGATGGGACAGCAATGGGGCAGCAATCGCCTATCTAACTAAGGCAACTGAGCCTACAGAAGGGCTACCGTGGCCCAAATCGCAGATAGTTTTATACTGTTAATGACAGATGGCACATCACAGACACTTTATTACTGCAAATGTTTCTGATGCGCCATCTGTTGGAATGACAAGTGCAATGCATTTTATTACCAAATACATTCCAACAGATGGTGCACTGCAAACACAAACGTGAGAGTCTATAAGGATTACTCGACTTTAACCCATCAGATGGTCAGCACAGCTTACTCCTCTCATCATTATTAACTCTTCAGTCGTGTCCGTTATACGTTATGCGTTTGTTTACACTGGAAACGCTCAGCTCCTCCATTCTCTCCTCATGGCTCAGACCTCTCAGTGCCCAGTTGCTCTTCTCTGGACTTTCTCTAGTGCTGCCATGTCTTTTATGTGTAATGGAAACCAAAACTGAACACACACGCAAAGGCACGCGCGTTTGATGAACTGAGGACTTCAAAATGTTCCTGCGTCTGTGTGTCCTGTGATGAACTGTTCAATCCTACCGGGATCAGCCGCGGCCCCTGCATCCACAAATTGGATTCGCAACATACAGTTTGCATGTTCTCTGCCTGTCCACACGTATTTTACTGCACTTACTAAAGCTTTACCACTTTATAATGAGAGTGTAGCATCAAGTCAATGACACCTGTGGGCTGCTGATCTGCTCAGTGAAGTAGCAGAGGGGCTTGTTCATCAGTTTCAGCTGCTTTGGTGCACTCGAGGGGCCACAATAAGAGAGACGACCCCCAAAACAGGAATGACTGGTGTCACAGGTGGAGGGAGGCCACTGACATTTGTCCCTCCTCATCTGTTTTGTCACTCATTTTGCATTTTATCACTACTGGTAGCAGGAGGCCATACCTGGACACTACAGAGCTGGCACAGGTAGTCCAAATTCTCCAGGATGGCAGGCACATCAATACGTGCCTCCCATTGCCAGGAGGTTTGCTGCGTCTCCCAGCACAGTCTCAAGGGCATGGAGGAGATCACAGGAGACAGGCAGTTCCTCTAGGACAGCTGGACAGGGCCCCTCGTAGAAGGTCCTTAACCCATCAGCAAGACCTTTGGGCCATGGGAAGGAGCAGGATGAGCACTGGCAGAGCCTACAAAACGACCTCCAGCAGGCAGGCAGACCACTGGTGTGAATGTCTCTGACCAGACAATCAGACTTCATGAGGGTGGCCTGAGGGCCCGACGTCCTCTAGTGGGCACCATGGAGCTCGATTGGCATTTGCCATAGAATACCAGAATTGGCAGGTACCCACCACTGGCACCCTTTGCTATTCACAGATGAGAGCAGGTTCACCCTGAGCACATGTGACAGACGCGAAAGGGTCTGGAGAAGCCGTGGAGAACGTTATGCTGCTTGTGACATCGTTCAGAGTGACCGGTCTGGTGGTGGGTCAGTGATGGTATATCTGGGGAGGCATATCCATGGAGGGACACACAGACCTCTCTACAGGCTAGACAACGGTGGGCACCTTGACCGGCATTAGGTATCGGGATGGCTCCATTGTCAGACCCTATGCTGGTGCACGACAATGCCCGGCCTCATGTGGTGAGAGGATGAAGGAACTGATACCATTGACTGGCCACCCCCCCTCCACGATCAGTCAGTCGCCTGACCTGAATACAATAGGACACCTCTGGGTGGGACATTATGTTTGGGTCCATCTGACACCTCTGACCGTCCAGCGGCTCAGTGATGCCCTGGTCCAGATCTGGGAGGAGATCCCCCAGGACACCACCTGTCGTCTCATTAGGACGTTGAATGGGGGCATACAAACTACTGAGTACCAATGCGAGTTGCTGCAATGACAATGGACTCGCCTGCCTGCCCCATCATTTTGATTTTCGGGGTGTCTTTGAGTTCAGCCCTCTCTCTGTCGGTCGATCATTTTCATTTCCATCCTTTCGTTCCTCACACTTCACCATACCAGTCCACATCAGTAGAGAGAGCCAGCAGGAGTTTTTTCCCCATTGAGGTTTTCCAAGTATTCCTTTCATTTTTTTGAGCAGTTTACATATTAACTAGCGACTGTATTCTCACTGAGAAAATGATTAGGAACACCTGCTTATTCATGCAGTTATCTAATCAGCCAATCACAAGGCAGCCGGGCAATGCATACAGTCCTCCAGGCGCAGGTCCGGCACTTCAGTTCGTGTTCACGTCAGACACCAGAATGTGAACACCTGTGCTCTCCGTGGCTGTGACTGTGCTGCGATGGGCTGCTTCGAGTGTTTCTGTAACAACAAAACCTCAAACGTTTACTCAGAACGGCACAAGAAACAAACTCAGCCCGTGAGCGACAGTTCTGTGGACAGAAACAACTTTTGATGTTGATGTGAGAGGGCAGAGGAGGACGGCCAGATTGGTTTGAACGGACAGAACGGCTACGGTAACTCAGATGAGCTGTGGTGAGCAGAACGGCATCTCAGGGTGAACACATCGATCCACGAGGCGGGTGGACTACAACAGCAGAAGACCACCACGTTGGGGTCTCCACTGTGGGCGCAGACTCACCAAAACCAAAAGGATGAAGATGGGAACACGTAGCCTGGTTTGATGAATCTCAATTTCGGCGGAGGCACGCTGATGGTAGGGTCAGAACTTGGTTCCTTGTGTCAATGGTGCGGCCTGGTGGTGGTGGCGGTGGTGTAATGGTGCGGGCAATGTGCTCTTGACACACTTTGGGACCATTATTAGTAATCAACGCCGCTGCCTATTGGGGTATTGTTGCTGAGCATGTGCCCACAATTTGCCCATCTCCTAATGACTACTTCCAGCATGATGATGCTCAACGGCACCATCTCAAAATGGTATTATGAACATGATAAGCAGTTTAGGGTTCTACAGTGGCCTTCCCAGTCACCGGACTTGAATCCAAAAGAGCATCTGTGGGATGCGGCAGAACGGCACAGTCACAGCATGAATGTGCAGAAACTGCGTGATGCACTCGTTTGAACATGGAGCAGAATCTCAAGGGAACATTTCCAACATCTTGCAGAATCCAATCTATGAAAGAATGAGGCTGGCCTACCCGATATTAGTATAGTGGGCCTAAGAATTTACTCCATGAGTGTACATCCTCGTACAAGTAATAATGATAATAATAATACATTTTATTTATGTAGCGCCTTTCCCACGTTCAAGGCGCTTGACTGACTGTGCACCTTACGATATTCCAGAATTCTCTTCAAGTTTGTTTCCTCCCTTGAGCTCGATGGCGCTAGCACAAGCTCTGGGTCACTGTGGTAATGCAATCTGCTAAAATGGAGCCGGCAACTTCAGGCATCCTGGAACAAGAGTCAACAGCGGGCCGGGCCAGTGCAACCTTCACGCTTGTAATGTATGTTATCAAGCAATGCGCGTCGCCCCCCAATCTGACAGCCCGGGTCAGGTGCAGGTCTCGCTACTGCGTGATAGTCTCCTATTATGAGGCATCCCACCACCCGAGCCTCTCTGATCGCGCCACATGTGGAAAGTTTTAAATACAATTATTCCCAAAGTCTCCCTTCTCTCTCAGCCGCCTTCCCACCCATTGCCCTTTGAAAAGATTACAGGGGAAAGATGAAAGATAGAGGAAGTGTTTCAAGCCCGTCCAAAAATCTGTCTTCTGTTGATTGCTCTAATCGATAACGTAGGCATGGCCTCCTTTGTTTGCTTTTTTTTTTTCTTTTTCTTTTTTCCACTCACTAACATCTGGCGGGTCAAACACTTCTTCCGAGATCCCCAGCCGTGCTGCCTTATCCCAGCGTTACATTAATTGACGAGTACAAGTCTAAGGCTGGTCTCCGCAGAAGATGGCAGAGTTTAAAGACAGGAAGGCAATCTTCTTAGCTGATGGACAGATTGATTGATTGATTGATTAATGACTGACTGAAGAGGCCCACTCTAAGCAGGACAGAACATACAAACTCTACACGGGCACACCTAGGACAGGATGGCTTACTCCATTGCACCATACGAAAAACAGCAGGAGAAAAGGTGAAAGTGTCATGGCGTCAGCCTCACAAGATAGATAGATAGATAGATAGATAGATAGATAAAGGTACTATATGATAGATAGATAGATAGATAGATAGATAGATAGATAGATAGATAGATAGATAGATAGATAGATAGATAGAGAAAGGTACAATATGCTAGATAGATAGATAGATAGATAGATAGATAGATAGATAGATAGATAGATAGATAGATAGATAGATAGATAGATAGATAGATAGATAGATAGATAGATAGATAGATAGATAGATAGAGAAAGGTACTATATGATAGATAGATACACACATCAGAATAACTAAAAAGAAAGAAAACCTTCTGCGGTGGGTTGGCACCCTGCCCAGGATTGGTTCCTGCCTTGTGCCCTGTGTTGGCTGGGATTGGCTCCAGCAGACCCTCGTGACCCTGTGTTTGGATTCAGCGGGTTGAAAAATGGATGGATTGATAGAAAACCTTCATGCATGGCAGTCCCAGTCAGGCACTATACTGGTGTACTGTGGCATACTGGCGTCCCAGTAGCATTGCTTCACACACCTCTGCTGATTAATCAGTTGGCTGAATGTCCTCAGTGCTGGCACGTCAGAGGGAGGACGGGCAGCGTTGTTCCTAATGGCGCTCAGTTTTGCTTTAATTCTCTCCAGGACATCCACAGAGTGTCCCTAAACTAACCTGCCCCTACAGTCAGCTTGTTGATTCGTGGGCCTCTCTTGAAGTGATGTTAATGGCCCAGCACTCCACAACACAGAACACTGCACTTGCATCTCAGAGTTGTAGAAGATATGAAGGATGTCATTACCCACATTAAAGGAGCGCAGTCCACTAAGAATAACAAAGTGTTCCCTCAAGCGATCGCCTTGTCGCCTCACGGCGGGCACCGGCCATGCCCAACAGTGCAGGTGCGCGGGACTTAATGACCCTCTGGCGCTCGGCCTGATCCAGTGGTAGACTGATTTGTGTGAGTTTCTTATCTAGGAGCTCTGGGGTGACATTCCACAAACAAGGCCCTCAGAAAAGCCACTGGGATAACCAGGTGTTTGTAACTAAAGCTTAGACCCAAACTCACTGCGTCACCCACAGACCACCTGGCTCCGTATGCAAATGGAAATCGATCCAGCAAGATTTCTGTAGCAATGATTCAAACTCCATATAGACAAACAGAGTGAAGGAGAGCAATGCCACCCCTAACCACTACACCAATCCAGAACACTGGATTTTAAACCTCAAGGCTTACGGGTTCAGTTGCCATCTCTGACTCACTGCTTGATTCTAAGCATGTCACTTAACTGGCTTGTATTCCAAACGCAAAAGGTTTTACTGCATCACAAAAATGTGATTTGCCTTGGACAACAGACGTGTAGCGTTACCACAGATGTTCATCTTTGTGTCTCCAGTCTATGTAGACAATGCAGCAGTGCATAAAGCCAGAGTTAAACACAAGCACCTCGTACCCATCGTCGATTCCCACAGGCCGCACAAGACCAGCTCGGGTAAGAATTCCATAATCATGACCACGTCTAGTCTTTCTAGGCTCCAATTTCGGGCTGATGTTCTGAAACACCACCCTCCTGTAGTTTGGGGGCCCACAAATTCACTCAGCTCACTTACACCAGCTAGTGGTCCTGGACGTGGTATCTTTTCTATCCAGCCATATCTTTTCTGCTTCACAACATGAAACACACAAAGCACTCATTGTTCAAAAATGCTACCTTGGCAGAATCGGCAACCCCAAGGAATTGCTGGCCTTACTCAAGTGAAACAACAGCCAACACAGGAGTATCCCTCGAGTTGTGCCATCCCAGACGTGGAATTCCCTAAAAGAGATCCCACTCGGACGGTAATTCTTAATGACCCAAAATTCAGCGTTCAGCAGCTTCACAACAAGCAGATCAGAGCCAGGCGGCAGGAAAGCCCGTCAAGGAGTTCGGACGACGTTATCTCTGAGAGGAGTAGGCCACACACTCCTTACCTTATTAGAGGCCATCTCACTGACTGAGCGGTACGTTTGAATGGTCTCCAGCTGATCCAGACACCAGTCCAGTTCCTCCAGGGTTTCTTTGGCCAGCTGCTGATATGTTTCTTCTGCAAAGACGGAAAGAGGACAGGTTGCATGATTACTGTTGACACCTGGAATCTAAAACATGCATCTCTGGGGTAGCCCGCTTCAAAGAGGCTCTGTGGCAGAAAAGCAAAGCGAGCAGAGCCCAGGGATACTTGGCAACTCCACATATCTCCTCATCAGCTCCTCTGTGAGCTTTGCAGTTTTGTTAATTCCAGCTGGGCTAGAAAAGTCAAGTTGAGCCCGAGGCCCACGACTCCCTGTCCGCTCCGGGGACAACAACAACAACAGAGGTGCAAAGTAGGAAGCTCCCACTTCCCGGTCTTCCTTTAGGATCTGGCGCAAAGCGAAGCGGAGCCTCTGGTCAGACGGGTGTGTACTCACAAACAAGAAATGGACATTCAGACTTTTGAAAAGCAAATGAATGGGCCAGCAAATGACTGGGCCAGATCGTATCCTGCACTTGTCCCTGGAACCTCCAAATTGGCCTCCTGTGCACGGGTGAGCTCTGCACTTGACGGTACTTAAGCAGGCCTGAGAGTGTCTGACAGGGGAAATTAGGCTGCTTCTAAAGTATGGAATTGTGCCGGAGCAGCGTTCCTTAAACTTTGAGTCACGGACATGTTTGTGCAGTAAAGTTGAAGCTGAATTCCGTGCTGAGTGGTATACCCCACCTTATTAAAGCGCACTGTTTATTACAGTAGTATGTAAAACAATGCAACTGACGCATTACAGAGAGCTTTAATTCTAATTTTTTATGGTACTTAACGACAGCAACCTGTGAGACGGTCAATTTGAGATGACTGACAAGCAAAGACACAAATGAGAATAGTGGAGGAGAGGGCAGGGAATGACAGGAGAGTTTGTGATGCCAAGGAACTGCAGGGCCCGAAATGTCAAAATAAAAGAACTGGTGCGGTCCAGGGATGTGCTAGTGTCAGTATGGCGAGAGTTTATCAGATGCCGTGGCAGCGTTTAATGCTAAATGCAGTTTCAGTGGTCACGTACATCTGGCCAGTGCCTCACCGGGTGTCCTCTGCTGTGGCATTAAATGAATCCAAACCGGTAAGAAGTTTAACGTGCCTCAGCAAAGACAAATTCCTTCTGTTAAACTTCCCTTTCTTCCTAGATAGACAGATAGATAGACAAAGGCACTACATGATAGATAGATAGATAGATAGATAGATAGATAGATAGATAGATAGATAGATAGATAGATAGATAGATAGATAGATAGATAGATAGATAGATAGATAGATAGATAGATAGATAGATAGATAGATAGATAGATAGATACTCTTATTTACAATTGGCTCAATGAAACATCCAGATATAAATGTGAGATACCAATGACAGACTTTAAGTTGAGTTATTTAGTGTTCGGTGCAGAAGGAGCCACAGTGTATTCTATGCATGGATGACTTTCCTAAGATGTTGCTTGAAAGGTCCTTTTCCCACCGTGCCCTAGGATCATTGAAGGGAAGATTCTTTGCGATTTTGTTTTTTATATAGTGTCTGTACATCCTGGCCATCGGACCTTACTCTTATTCTATGTTAATTAATGTTGACTTATTTTATTTTCTTACTGCGTCTGTTCTTCATTATATAAAGCAAGTTTTGTATGAAAATGTGCTATAGAAATAAATGTTGTTGTTGTTGTTGAGAGTCTCTCCAAGACTGGTCAGTATTTTCTCTAGAATAGAAATGGGTGGGAGGTCTCGAAAATCAGGCAGGTTTCTTTTAACAACATGTTTAATCTGAAAAGTAGTGGAAAAAGTGTGTGGCTGGGAAGGTAAATTTGAAGAGCAATTGTCCACAAGATGCAAATACATTATCTATATACAGTTCTTGAAGTGTCTTAATCTTGAAGATTTCCTAAAGATTAAATACTTAGTAGGCTGAAAAGGGTGATTATCGTAAAGAGGAGCCACAAATAAGCTTCTCAGCCTTGAAGTTTGTCCTGCATTGGCTCCATATTCTGAGTGACAGGTGGACTACTGGATTACTGGTATATTGATGACGACCAGTATTTACTGGTGTTCAAACAAGTACAGCAAGATTTAATTTCCATTGCTGGCCTGGCTGCTGTAAATGCATTCGTTTGCGCCGATTTCCACGTCTTTATAGCTTGTATATTTTCCTCCCAGTAAATAAATGAAACGTTAGGTAGTGCCGTGCCACCTTCTGCTTTAAGTCTTGGTAAAGTCGCCTTCTGAATGTTTGGACGCCTCAAACTAAAAGAGGTTGTAACGGAGTCTAGTTTATTTTTATTTTATTTTTTTTTTCCTAGGCTCTTGGCTTTCCTCTTTTTGTCTTGGGTGGGAGTTTAATTCTTGCTTTGTTAAGATTTTATTTTTTCCTGTTCTTTTTTTTTTTTTATTCTCTCGATTGGTTTTGAAGTTATTTGTTGTACAAGTTCTGCAATTTTTGTCCGCTTGACTGTATGCTATGCTAATTTCTTGAAATACAGCTATTAAAAAGACAGAAAAATATAAGTGTCTCAATGAATTTCATTCTGCTGATAGTGTGAAAGACGAGTGTGCTGGACCACTGAGACTACCAGACGAGTTGGACAGGCTCTCAGAAACATGACGCCAGCTGGCAGAATGGACTGACGTGTTCACACAGTTCTACGTAAACGGTTATCCTATCACCAGTATAAAATATAAGTAGTGCAAGCATTTTTAGGCATAATTCAGCTATGTGACTCAACCTTTTGTTCTCAGTTTATTGAGTGAAAACCAGGATATTGTGAACAATTTGCCAACTCATTGAAAAGAATGTATTGTGAATAGTAGAGCTCCATTTGAAAAGCCTTAACAATGCGATTTAAGTCATCATTTTTGGTCGACTTTCTTCATGATCTGGTGCTATGAGGTCAGGAGACTAAGGTAAGTGACCATTCACACTGTCTCTTCAAAGACCCATCCTATCCTTGCACTGCACTTCTTTCTCACAGCTTTGCTAAATCTTACTAAGCGTTTCCACTGGCAGTGAACACCTCAGGAATAGAAACAACACTCTAGGCGCTGCAAAACTGCATCCATTACTCGTTTGCTCTCATGTAATAAGACCTTAACAAAGGTTTCTTGTGGTCTTCATCGGTAGATGGGTTATCTTCATCCCAGTGCAGTGCAGCATATGGAAATGACCGTTCAGATCAAGAGAAATGTGTCTCAGTTCAGCCACCTCAGACCACCCCAGAGTGAACGTTGGTCAGTAGGCCAAACAAACACTTACTGACAATGCATTGTAAGTGGCATGAAGACCCACCCAAAAACAAATGAGTAAGGGATGCATTTCTGCAGTACCTAAACTAAAATGTTACCAGAAGAGGGAAGACTATTCATGCTAAAATGACACGCAATCCAAGACTTTAACTACATTGAAATGTAACGCATGTGCTTGCGGTGTATTTCGCTTTGCATGGTTTTACTGTGTCGCGATATAACAACCAACTGGCCAATGGCTTTTCACTACACGACTTTCGAGTCAGATTAAAATGCAACACAAAAGCGTACTGCACCTTAATTCACATCTAAAAGCAAAACAGACATATTGCATTTTACTCAGTGGCTGCAGTGAAACGCATTCATTGTGTAAAAAATAAAATGAAACCAATTGACAAATCAGCATCAAAACAACAGGCGGGGGGCATCAACAGTTCCACTTCAAAATATTTCTGCATTCTGGCAGCAAGCATAAGTTTTGCCAATGAGGGGCAATTAACCAAAACATTGTTGGGGTCTGTTTGTTAAAATCAGTTTCAGACAGCTTTGTATTTTTTAACAAATCTGTGTTTTATGTGCACTCATCATGTAGTCAATAATTTGTAAAAATTTATATTTACATTTTATCTGACAGCTTGTTGCAGTGTTCTGCCCTGGACTCAGGAAAGAGCGTCATACAGAAATAAACTGAACTGAACTGAACTGAACTGACATTGTACAAAGCACAGTTGTTGCTATGAGAATTAAATTAGAGAACAAATGGTCATGAAAGGCACTATATAACATAGACAGATAGTGAAAGGCACTATATAACATAGATAGACAGACAGATGGTGAAAGGCACTACATAACACAGAAAGAAAGATAGACAGATAGATATAGTGAAAGGTGCTATATAACATAGATAGAGAAAGTGAAAGGCGTTATATAACAGATAGAGAGATAGATAGTGAAAGGCACTATATAATAGACAGAGAGACAGTGAAAGGCACTATATAACATAGATAGATAGACAGATAGTGAAAGGCACTATATAACATACATAGATGGACAAAGCTAAGCATTTTTTAATTGTTTTAATTCATTTTAGGAGTACCTGCTGCAGGATGTTTCCCTCCATAGCTTGGGAGCAGGGCAGTGGCCAACCCATAGTGGCTTGTCAAGTCAATTCCAGTTGAACGTTTGTCACTTATATTTTAATTTTTGTCCCAGTTTATCACAGACTGGGACACAAACACATTTTACACTTTCATGCAAGGCACTGACCACCTTGTCAGATTATCCTTCTCGTTTCACCAAATAGCAGCCCCATGACAAATCAAACTTCTTACGGGTCCATTGACAGTGGCCTGGCAGATTTAAGTGGTGCCACCTCAGTCATCTCTTTTATATAAAAATCAGAAAGATGAACTTCACCAAGATTCTTGGTTCTCCCCAAGCCCCTTTTTAACGCCTGCTTATGTGACAAAAGAAGCAAAACCAACCAGTGGTGTTTTTGGATTTATAACTACAGGTTGAGATGTGCTTGTGTGTCTTCCAGCGCATAGTGGAAAAGGCTGACAGCACGGGAACTTTCTTTCCAAAAACAGGAAATGGGGAGTGTGTAACGTTAGACAAAGCTAGCATGAAGTTGAAAATAATCAGCAGGAGGTGTCCGATGGGCCTTACCAGTTAATTCTGGCTCAGAAGAAACCATTAGTGGTAGCCAGTGCTACGTGAAGTTAGAAAACACACCACATTTTAGTTATTGACTTTACATCTGTTTGTCCACCGCTTTAAACCTTTCTAGCCATTCATGAACTTCAAGCTGTTTTCCCAGAGCTGAGCCAACATCCTTTGGTGAATTTCAGCTGGTCTCACTCTGTCTGCCCAAAGAAATCCCACAATGGTGCGATCCTGCAGCAGAGCGTCCGTGTTCATCTGACCTTGGCTTTGAGTAGACCAACAGGCAGAGCGCTGCATTGTGTGTGTGTTCAAGACACCCATAAGCCACTCCAGGACATTCACGTTGTTTTTTGAGAAGCCATTCCTGTAGAGGATCTTTGTCAGGATCTTTGACAGATCCCCAGCTGTGACTCCGTAAAGAGGCAATAAAAGATTGGGTGGTGGTTGATTTGTTTCAAACCTAGTTTTGTAAAACTTGACTTGCTTGTATGGAATGTTATTTGACTTTAATAAATTCAATTAAAAAAAAAAAAAAGATTGGCTGCAGTCTGAGGAGGCGGCTTTATGGGAATACTGTATACTTGAAAGAGGAAGCGTCGGGTCGAGAAGGGTTCAGACGCCTAAGGGTGTTAAAGACAACCACTGAAAAGGCATCAAATATTTTAAAATTGCCCTAACCCTAACCGAAAAAAAAACCCTGAAATTTGTTTATAAAAAATTGTGAATTTATTTTTACACTTTCAAACTTCACTCATCTTCAAAGTACTCTCCCCGTCTGATGCAATACACTTATCGAAACGTTTTTCTCCATTGCTCGTAACAGTTTTGGAACTCCTCGATTATGGTCTCTTTTAGAGCTTCTGTCACTGTTTGTTTCATTTCTTTCACATTGGCAAACCATTTCCCTTTGGGGACTTTTTTCAACCAGGGAAACAAAAAAAAAAAAGTCACACGGGGCGAGACCAGGTGAATAGGGGGGTGATGAATGGGGGTCATGTTGTTTTTGGTGAAAATGACTAAAACGTGGGCAGCTGTGCTGTCAGGATGGAAGCGAGGAAGAACCAGTCACCTGTGTGCCCCAACTGGGGAGGGTTCTTCTGCAAATCCTGAGGCAACCTTTTTTAAAACTTCCAGATAAAAGCTTTGGTTGACTGTTCGACTGTCTGTAACATAACAACCATTTCCTCCGCATTTTTCCCCCAACAGGAAACACAATTTCACTGCTGCGTGTTGTTTGTGTAAATCAGCCATCACAAATTAGGCAAATGTGTTGAAAGACTCTTTGAAAAAAAAAATTCACTGAAGCCGAACGCAGGACCTCACGACAATGCCAGTTGGTACACTGATGCAGAAGGGTTTCTAGAATATTCAACTAGTGGGGGAAGCATGTACTAAAAGGGGACCACCCTCCAGAAGATAATCCTTTTTTTAGGTCCCCCTCATATTACTTGTCTTCGTCAGTTAATAAAATAGAATAATTTCTGGGGGAGGGTAATACTTTTCATTGGCACTGTAAGCCACTTGTTGGGCAAAACAAATAAAGATGTTTTCAAAAGAGTTTTTATGGTTTAAGTCTTTTATTATTTTTGCCTAGTAAATTTGGTACAGTACAAAAAAGACCTCATCAAAAAAAGACACCCTGATGGAAATGCATAGCTTTGTGCTTTTCCTTTCTCTTTGTACAGTTATTATGTCTTGCTTTGACTTCATTAATTAACACACTGCTTCTGTATGTGGGGACATAGAAAGCCTCTTACCTGAAAGTGTTGCCTTGGGAACAGTAGACTGATTGCCAACTGGCGACCTCCTGTGGACAAAAAAATGCTTGCATTATAACGGGAATGGCAATAAGTGAATTTATTTACTGCCCCTAAGTATTTTATTTGAATGTGCATATACAATATACATACATTCTGGGACCCGCTTCATCCAATTCAGGGTCGTGTCATCATTGGGTTCAAGGCAGGACACCATTCCACTGCAGAGCACACACACGTACATACACTTACGCGGGTAAGCCGTCAAGCGTCGCCAGTCATCCTATCTGTGGCAAGGGGGAGGAAAAGCTTGAGGACCCCCTAACCCCACACTAGGAGAACATTCCGAATTCACACACTTTGGGAGACGTGGGGTCTGAACCCCGGCTACTGGAGCTCCGAAGCAGCCTTGGTGTGGCACTCGCTCGTTTCCCCGCTCCGCTCTACTTACAGGCGCGCCTGCCTGGTCGGTATCGCGATGTGAGGGCTACGGCCGCTAAGCTTACCGTACGGACGGACTGACGGACGCTGGATCGAAGCCGCTCACGTAAGTCTGACGTGTGTCATCGAGAGTGGTGCACGTTCTTTGAACAGGCGGGTTTTCAAAAGTTTATAACGGGAGTATTTTCACCCTTTAAAGATCAGAATTTGATTTCAATACGACAACAAATTGATTGTTAAATATGAGGACAGAAGTAAGGGCGCTCGGGACATATCTGTACCTTACTTGTCTGGGTAGTGACGTGTGTGACAACTTAATATGGCGTCTAATTCTCCAGCCCCTAAAGAAAAGCCTTACTTATGCTACGTGGGCATCACATTCCTAAAGAAACATTTGCCACAATTGTGACCCGCGTGATCAAAGTCAGGGTCGTGGAAGTACTCCGTTTCTTTGTCTTGTGGCTTTAATATACACAAACTAACTTGTGAACTGCATTCTTTTCACCAGCCAGTATCGTTACACTGGAAACTGTTGTGTCTTCCCAGTTTACAGTGACAGAGCTGGTAATCTGTACAACGATATCTGCATGGAACAGGAAAGCTGGTCCTTGGTGCACTTACCGGAAGATTTCTGTTTCAAATTTCAATTTAATGTTAATCCAAAAGTATAAACTGCACTTCAATATGGCATTTATTGGGTTGTGGGCTTTCTCATTGAACCATCGCCTCACAAAGAATTGTTTCATTTTGGAAAAGCGTTTTAAATTTGGTTCATTGGGCTTAGAGAAGGGTCCCAATATGTCAAGACAGGCAGAGTGGTTAAGGCTTTGGAAGTTGTGGGTTCAAATCCTCTGAACAAGTCACTTCACCTCCAACTGGACTAAATCGTGTCTCTCAAAAAGTTGCAAGTCGCATTGAATAAATGTGTCACAATAAGGTAAGGAACTATTTGATGTGGCTGATAAATTGATGAACTAATAAGGAGTAATTAATTACACTGCAGCTGATTCCCCTGGCTGAATATGAATATTTAATTGGATTTTGGGTACAAGCGCTAAGGATGCCGGACTCGCTGCGTGAATCTGAAGCCGAGAGAGGCGTACTAAGATGGTCTGACTGAGCTGAGGCTTGAAAAGTTTGGGATGGGGCGATTTTTTTTCCTGTCTCCTTTAACCACTATTACTTTTAAATAACTTTGAAGCACAGCCGGTTAATCCAATAGGCAATATAAGAGACCACCGTGCGCTCCAGAGACCGAGGGGGACCCGGGGACGTGGAATCAGTGCCCGTCGCTGTCCATTTGTTGCTGTGGGCGGAGTGGACGGAAGTCGCCCTCGTTGTCCATTGTGGGAAGTCGATATTATTAGACTTCGACTAGCTCTGTTAGGGATGGGCAGGTCCTCTTAGGTGTCCGGAGCGCGCGCTCCTTTAGTACTAACGAATGTAAGGAACGCGCGCCTCGGTATCCGGAGCGCGCGCTCCTTTAGTACCAACGAATGTAACGAACGCGCGCCTCGGTATCCGGAACGTGCGCTCTTTCATTATCATAAACGGCGCCCGGCGGGTAACAGCGCCCCTCGTCATCACATGTATCATCAAAGTTCGACGACCGTAGTGGCCGTTGGGGTTTTAGGTACCAAGGGGCATTCACCTACCCGCCTCAGTGACCCGAACGCACCCCCTTAACGTTTACAAATGGCGCCCCTCAGATGATATTGTTCGAGATATGTACACAATGGGGCGAGCGCGCTCCAGACCCTGAGGGGGGATTTCCAACTCCAACTCCAACTCTAATACTACCGAGTCGTCGCCGTTTATTGAAGTAAAAGTCCGCAAGCTCCGGACACCAGGGGGCGCGCGCTGCTTTTAAATATACGCAAAAGTGGGCGAGTTCTCCGGACACCGATGGGGACAAACACACAAAGGCCGTTTCGGTCTAATAAGCACCAACTACCCGCTATGGACAACGAGGGGCGCCGTCCCTTCACCACACCTAGGGCTCCAAATGGGCTTCGAGCGGCACTGGATTGCAGTTACTATCAATTTTGTAAGGATCTTGAAACAACTGATTTATTTTGCACGTAATTCCAACACGTTCTGGTATAGAGAGGCTGGGCATCAAATTAAAAAAAAAATGGCAGCTCAGGGTGATGTTTTTAGATGGGTGCAGGATTGGCACAGACACAGTTAGCAGGGGGTGAACCTCATCAGAATTGGCTGATGTTAAGAGTGGTGACCAGCAAGGGGGCAGTGCAGGGGCCGCTGCTATTTTTTATATTTATAAATGATTTAGATAGGAATATAAATAACAAGCTGGTTAAGTTTGCAGATGATACCAAGACTGGTGGATTGGCAGATAATTTGGAATCCGTTATATCATCACAGAAGGACTTGGACAGCAGACAGGCTTGGGCAGATTTGTGGCAGATGAAATTTAATGTCAGTAAATGTAAAGAATTACACATAGGAAGTAAAAATGTGAGGTTTGAATACACAATGGGCTGTCAGAAAATCGCGAGTCCACCTTATGAGAAGGATTTAGGAGTCATAGTGGACTCTAAGCTATCAACTGCCAGACAATGTTCAGAAGCCATTAAGAAGGCTAACAGGTTATATAGCGCCTTGATGTGTGCAGTACAAGTCACAGGAGGTTCTGCTCAGGCTTTATAATACAATACAGTTTATTTTTGTATAGCCCAAAATCACACTGGTGAGGCCTCATCTGGAGTCCTGTGTGCAGTTTTGGTCTCCAGGCTGCAAAAAGGACATAGCAGCACCAGAAAAGGTCCAGAGAAGAGCGACTAGGCTGATTCAGAGCTACAGAGGATGAGTGATGTGGAAAGATTAAAAGAGCTGAGCCTTTAGAGTTTAAGCAAAAGAAGATTAAGAGGAGACCTGAGTGAAGTGTTTAAAGTTATGAAGGGAATTAGTCCAGTGGATCGAGACGGTTATTTTAAAGTGAGTTCATCAAGAACAGAGTTGGAAACTTGTGAAGGGTAAATTTTGCACAAACATTAGGAAGTTTTTCTTTACACAAAGAACGATAGACACTTGGAATAAGCGACCAAGTAGTGTGGTGGACAGTAAGACGTTAGGGACTTTCAAAACTCGACTTGATGTTTTTGACTGGCGAGCTTTGTTGGACTGAATGGCCTGTTCTCGTCCAGAGTGTTTTAATGTTCTAATTTGCATAAATGAATACACCAATCGCTTCATTAGGTTATGCAGCTATTATGGGTTTTTGATCAACAACAAATCCCCTCTAAAATACACACCATAATAACCAAAAAGAACGAAGAGTAAAGAGAGAGACAGAAAACCTCTGACTTGACTAAAGATAAAAAGAGCAGTCGCAGGCCCCACGAGGCTATAAAGGCGCCCCATCCTGTTTCTTCACAGGATGTGTCACAGAGCAGATGTGCAGCGGTGTTCATAACGGCCATTGCTTTTGTCTTCATCCTCTCCTCTTCTACTGCCTCTTGAGGGTCCACAAGGCACCCCATAACTGAGCCTGCCTTCTTAATTACAAGACAGAGAAGATGAGTCCGGTGGAGGACTTTGAGGACTTTAAGGAAACATCAGCAAAACTGCACCCAGGAGTCTCTGCGCCCTGTCACCATTTAAGGAGTGGATGTGGAGGTGGTGCACTGCTCCAAGTACTTGGGGGTCCACATTGAGGACGGGTTGGACTGATCTAGTGACACGAAGGAGCTACAGAAGAAAGGGCAGGGCAGACTCCTTTGTTCTAATAAGACTGTGTGCTTCTTTGTGCGAGTAGTGACATCTTTTACATATTTTAGAACTCTGATGGCGAAGTCGCTTCTAGAGAAGCCCTCCAAATCAACAAGCTGATAAGGAAGGCAGACTGAATTATGTGATGCTCTTTGGACCCTCTGGAGGT
Organism: Polypterus senegalus; assembly: GCF_016835505.1. Lineage (NCBI taxonomy): Eukaryota > Metazoa > Chordata > Cladistia > Polypteriformes > Polypteridae > Polypterus > Polypterus senegalus. Next base: position 82,948,281 of record NC_053165.1, read on the forward strand.
GGAATGTTTGGGGACTTTTAGCCAATGAAGTATTCAGCTGAAGTGTGTCAAGAAGCACTATGGGGCTCCTCCAAACCTAGCACCTCAGTATGACAGCTCTCATCATTAGCCAGTTCTTTGTGTGAACTTGGGGACGTTGTTGCTGTTGTTGTTTCTTATAATATTTCTTGAGCTTCTGTAATAAAGCCAAATATCCTTCTTGGGACAATAAAGTGTTATCTACATATCCATCTATCTATACATGTAAATGCAGTGTAATGTCCCGGAGAGATTTTTTTTTTTTTACCATGCCTAGCATTTTGCTTGCGGGGCTAATGAGTGTCAGATTTGATTGGTTATGTTCAAGGACTCACATCCTGACCGTCAGACGTCCCTCATGAGGGGTCCAATCCCACTCACGGATGTGCTTAAGCGTATCTAACCTGTGGAACATGCAGGACAAGCGATGGCTTCCAAACGCAGTCTTGTGTCTCCACCTGCTGGACATTCCGTGCGTTTCACTGCACAGCCATAAACACCGCACAGGCCGAGATGACGCCGTTTAAAGCACATGACAAAGAAAAACTGCGCTAAATGGCTGCCTTGAGTTCTGCTGGAAAACTTCAAGGAGACCAAAAATACCAGAAAAAAAATGGTAGTAATGCCAAATCAGTAAACTACTGTTAAGTAGCAGTGAACTAAAAATACAAACTTAAAACATAACATGGCAGGTGCAGAAGAGGAAGCTCAATGAATGATACCCACTGTGCAGTACCAGTCAGTGGCCATTCGTCAGAATAAAAGACAAACCGGAATTCAGACTTTAAGGCGAGCAGGGATTTCTTCTCAAACCAAGGCAAGTTGGAGGGACTTTGCATGAGTGGGCATCATCTCTCTCTCTGTGTCTGGTTACCTGCCCTTACAATCAGGTTGGGACTCAGACTACGAATGCAATGAATGTAATTACTCCGATCTACAGGCTGTCAAATAAACGAACTACACGCCATGGCGCAGCGTAAAGGGACTTCGTCTCTGACGTCCGAGGTTCAATCCCCACAAGGGGAGCAGTGGAGTGTCTACGCCTGATGAGCCCAAAATAAGGGCAAAACACGTGTGGCGTACTCTGCATTATTTGACAGTAAACTATGCAACACTCCATGATCTGCTTCTCTCAACTGAAAGAGGGCATACCAACCACACGCATTACCTGGTAGGTAACCACCCATACAATCAGGTCGGGACTCAGACTATGAATGCAATGACAGACGCTGGACGGACAGACATCTCATTGCTTTATATATATATAGTGGCACGCGGCTGGGGGTGGTACCCAGTCGGGACGACCAGGAGGACCGGAGGAGGGCTTGCGCCTTCTCCAGGCCATGAGGGGGCAACCGCCCTGGTTGCTTTGGGGGCCACGGGTGCAGAGCTTTGAAGCTCCACCCTGTAGGGGCCCGTGGTCACCGCCAGCAGGCGCCCCAATGCCAGGAAGTGCTGGGGGGAAAGAGGAGCAGGGACACCTGGAGTGCTTCCAGGGATGAAGCCGGCACTTCCGCCACACTGGGGCGTGTCGGTGGAGCACACCTGGAGCACATGCGGGGGGACATAAAAGGGGCCGCCTCCCTTCATTCAGGGCTGGAGTCGGGGGGAAGAGGACGAGGTCTGGAGAGAGAGAGAGAAGGAGGTGGTCTGAAGGGAAGGTATTGTGGACAGAGGCCTGGACTGTTGGGGTGACTGGTGCTGCGGCACAGGGTTTGTGCCCTACTTACCGTGTAAACGAACGCGTGTTAGACTTGAAATGATGTCCGTCTGTCTGTGTCCGGGCTGCTTTCCACAATATATATAGCAATGAGATGTCTGTCCATCCAGCGTCTGTGCCCCTACCCAGGCACAATGTCATGTCTGCAAGAGGGCAGCAATGTCTGATGAACAGAGGCAAGTTGCCAGCACACGGGCACCACAACAGGGTTGGAATGCCGAGTAAAGACAGAGGGATGTAAGGCATATCCGGTGAACGGAGGTTTATGAACACACAACATGATCAAGACAGACGGACTTAACCACAATACCAGTAAAACTATTGTGGAAATGTTTTGAAAATAATGTGTGTTAACTGGTAGGGTAAATTTCGACATGGGGTGCGGATTTATTGTTTGCACTCGTTCCCATTGAGTTCCAGTTAATGTCACTGCATTGCATCATCATGCTATTGTCTGTAATAATGCGATTTACATCAAAAAAGGTTAAAAAAAAAACTGAACAAGTGTAAGCCACCTGATTCAAGGGGATGATAAGAAATGTAACGAGGCAGGCGTACATATTGAATTTCCCCATAGGATTAATAAAGTTTATCTAACAAGAACAGTTGTGTCAGATTGTTGAAATGTTAAACTGTGTGCTTCAATTTAAAAGTTAAATTTAAAGTGTAAATATTCTTCAAGTTAATAGACATTTGTTATTTGTAACCCTCTGCTAAAGGTCCATGGGGGCTAGACCCCTAAAGTTAAAGGATCAAAAGTCAAAAATATCATCATATTCGTAATCACTGACTGTGGAATAGTCCAGAATGATCCCCCAAATCCTTATTTGAAATTTGTCACTTGTAACCGTCTGGGAGTGGCTCTTAGGGGGCTAGGACCACCAGTAAAGAATCAAAAATATAATCATACTCGTGATCAGCAACCTCAAAAGTGCATAAAACGACACTTCACGGGCTTACATTACTGACTCGCAAAGTTTTGGGACCCCACACATTCCATTAAGGGGTCAGTTTAATCAGCCTGCACAACTTCAAGTCCTTCGAGTCATTTTTGCAGAAGACATTTATTGATTTACTTTTTTATCATAAAAATGAAGTTTTTTTTTTAAGGTCTGCAATAGGGAGAACCTGAAATGCTTAGATAGATGGATACTTTATTAATCCCAAGGGGAAATTCACATAATAAGTAGTAAGAAGTAGTAAAAAGTGTCCAGGGAACGAGTCCACATAAAACAAAGTGATAGCAGTGATCAGTGAAATAGAGAAAAAGGTAGAAAAATAAAGTCGTACACGGAGCTGCTAGAAAGGCTGCCACTCCCGGCGGCGTCTGAGTAATACTATCTTGTCAGGTCTTGCATAAGCAGCCATCAAGGCGACTCACTTAGCATAGGAGGTGAGGGGATTTTCTCGTACTGGCGGGTCAGAAAAGCATTCAGAAGTAATTGTTATGAAATAACAATAAAGTAATGGCTTCTAAAAGCGGTGTCTTGTCTCCTCCTGCTGGATTTTGGTATTCATTGCAGTAAATGCTTTGCTCAAAGCACCTGAGAACAGAAATGCCTGGCCTCAGGTCGTATAGGGGATTCAGGATTCATTCAGACCCCTTCACTTTCTGCACACTTGATTGTGTTTTAAATTTTATTTTGACGTGAATACATTTGGTATTTTTGCCCATCAATCTACATTCAACCACCCAGGTGAAAACACATTTTCAGAAAGTTTTGCAAAATGATTTAAAACCAAAAACTGAAATCTCTTATTTACAGAAGTATTCCGAGCTTTAATTCAGTTTGTAGAAGAAGCCCCACAATCTCAGCTTCAAGTCTTCTTGTGTAAGCTTTGCACACCTGGATTTGGGCAGTTTAGTTTCACTCTTGCCGACAGGTCCTCTCGAGGTCCGTTTGATTGAATGGCAGGCCTCTGTAAACTGCTGCCTTTGGGTTTCTCCTGACATGTTCTATGGGGTTTAATTCTGGGCTTTGGCTGGGCCACTCGATGGCACTCACAGACTTGTCCTGAAGCCGCTCCTGCATTGTCTTGGCAGTGACGTTCACTCTGGAGCAGGTTTTCTTTGTGGACCTCTCTGGTTTTGGCTGCATTTGGTATCCTTCCCTCAGTTCTGACCAGTCTCCCTGTCTCTGCCACAGAGAAGCACCAAATACCATGATGCTGCCGCCATCACCATGTTTGACGGCAGGGCAGGTGATGAGCAATGTCTGGTCTTCGCCAGCAGCAGTACTTAGACGTCTTCCTAAACAGTTCATCACATCACATAATATTTTCCTCATGATCTTCAAGCCACTCAACCACCACAGCCTGACTGATGGAAAGCTGCTGACATGGTTGTCATTCCAACAGCTTCTCCCATCTAAGCAGAGGACATCTAAGGTTCTGTTAGAGTGATTATTGGGTTTTTGGTCAACTCTCTGACCAAAGCCCTTCTTGCCCAGTTACTCAGTTTGGTTTGACTGTCTAGTCTAGGAAGAGTCCTGATGGTTCCAAAACATCTTCCATTGTTCAGTTCTTCAGGCCACTGTGCTCTTGAGAACACTCAAAGCTTTACAAACAGCGGGAGACTCTTGCTCTGATCTGTGCCCCACCACAATAGAATCCTGGAGGTCTACAGAGAGTTTCTTGGACATCAGGGCTTGTTTTCTGTCCTGACATGCAGTGTGAATCGTGTGCCAATTCACCAAATGGTAGACTCCAATCAAGTTCTCGTCACAACTCAAGAAGAATCAAAGCCACAAATGGCAAACGCAACCATGAAATCTACAACACAGAGAAGTGGGCAGAAAGTGAAGGGGTCGGAATACTTTCTCATCCCCAAAATTTGATCCTTTTTTTCAGAAGAAGAATTTCCTGGTTTCTGACTTGCCCTTGTGGACTATGCCCGGCCGTTTATCCCAGCCAAGTCCCCCAAGCCGCCAGATGGAGCCCCCCCTGCAATGTGGAGATGCCCCGAATTCCAGCAGGGCATCATGGACTTTGGAGTTATAGTGCACAGCCCTGCTGGATAACATCGGGGCCGCCAGGGGACGTTGCAGGGAGACACAGAGACATTGGCTTTTCCTACAGCCCGGAAGTACTTGCCGGTCACGAGGCCGGAAGGAATAAAGTGCTTCCGGGCTGACAAAGAAAGAAGAGTTTTGATTTGACCCGGAAGTTCTAGGAAGTCACATGGACTGCAGGTCAAGAAGCACTTCCGGGTCGTGGACTATAAAAAGTACAAGGAAACACCGGAGCGTTGAGCTGAGCTGGGTGGTAGGAGGGCAACACGTCTGGGAGTCGGAGGATTGGTTATTGTTATTGTATTGTGTTTATTTATGAGTAGTGTAGAGTGGAGGGTGCTTGGTGCACATAATTATAAAAATAAAAAGAGAAATTATTGCACTTTTACCTGGTGTTTGGCGTGGTACCTGAGAGTTCGAGGGAGCGATAGTGCCCCCTAACTGCTACACCCTTTAAATTCCCCACAACTAATCTTAAGTGTGTGATGATTTTCTTTACAGGAAAGAATTCTGCTGGATCTCGTTCATCACCCCTTTTACCTTTTCTGCTTAAAGCTTCATTCTTCATGCCTGTCAGAGTAGGACAGACCTTTCAATCCCAGCATGCATTTGGATGCTCTTTTCTGCATTTCTCTATATGTTCCTGCTTCTGTTGTCCTCCCGGGGCACAAGCACTTGTATAAGACATGTCAGCCCCTCAAGAGTAGACCCTGCATTCCTAACACTGTCATGGGCAGAACCCCTGCTACTGTTAGTTAAATGTCCTCTCTTTCCTCCAGTACCTCAGGCTATCCTATGCCAAGCTGCTCCTAGAAACCTCTTGCCAGCTGGGCACCCCATCATACAGGTGTTAAAGAATACCCCTGAATAATCAATGAAAATGAGAGCATCTGCTTACTTGTTAGTTGGGGTGGTAACATTCGCAAGGATGGAGAAGTTACTTCTTACGCTGCGCAAACTTGCCAGCACCTAAAAAACACAGAGAAAGGAAACGGGTTAGAATGACGGGCACCACTGTGAATGTAGTCCTGGCGTAAGACTGAGCAAAGGCTCAACACAGTCAATGCCACATAGCTGCTAGCACTACAGGTGGAGCCACCTAGTGGAGACTTTCAGCCACTGCGTTGTTTATAGCCTGGGTGCCAGACAGACATCAACTGAAGGTGGAACAGGGCAGAGTACACTGGAAAAATGAGCGTGCCAGCTGTTTCAGTTGGGATACAAGGAAGAGGAGTTGAAAAGAGTGAAGCTAAAGATGGCACAGAGAAGGAGACAAAGACTGACCAAAACGTGAAGGAGGGTTACGTGTTCGTAAACAGGGCTCTTTTGCTAATCAGTGGTCTTTACATTTATTTGCATAGCAGATACTTTTATTGAAAGCAACTTCCAAAACAGTTCCACATAATCGAGCAAACATCAGCCTGGGGCACCGTTTGGAAACAAGTGTGACAGGACAAGGTGACAAAATTGATCATCACAAATGAGGAGCTCAGAACAAAATGCAAGCGAGTTACACTTCCTAGGATCCAGCAGAGAGAAGTTAGAGAGAAATTCAAAGGTCAAGAGAGTCTGCAGACGCTTCTTAAACACATTGAGGGAGTCAGAAGGTCGGCATGGAGGTGGGCAGCTCATTCCACCAGCTGGAAGCTGCACAAGAAAGGAGAGTTTGGATTGAGATTGGATAGCACGGAGTGGTGCCATCTACAGATGCTGTGTGTTCGAGAAGGAGCAGAGGACCTCACAGGTGCTGACCCACTGACTCCTCTGTACCCAAGCATCGAGGTCTGGAACTTAACGTGTGCCGCTGCGGGGAGCCAATGTAGTGATCTGAAAAGAGGAGCGACATCTGCATGTGTCGGGTTGCTGCTGCATTTTGAATCATCTGCAGTGACTTGGGCACACATACCTGTGCTACAGCCAGCAGATGTAACAAGACCAAAGCCTGGAGCAGCAGTTGTGCCACATACCCTTGTCAGAAACATGTCTGATGGTGTGCATGTTGTTTGTAGTGTTGAGACCAAAAGCCCATTCCGACATGGCTAGTGAAGGACAGCTGGTCACCACTCTAACGTTACCTACAGGCTCGGCAGGAGTTAGTGATGATGAACCGAGCTGAACAGATGGACAAGCTGGGATAACAAGAAGCCCCATCTTCACCAGGTTGAGCTGAAGGTGGTGCTCCCTCATCCATGCAGAGCTTTTAGCTTCTACCAGGTGACTCTCTGGAGAGAACATAAAGGTCAACTGAGTACCATCAGCACAGCAATGATAAGAGAAGCCATGGAGCAGGATGATAGGACTTAGTGAGGGGGTGCACAGGAAGAAGAGGAAAAGGCCCAGCACCAATCCTTGGGGCACCCTTAACATCCCTCCTCCCTAAATCACACAGTAGGATCTGCCCAAGAAGTAGGACTCGGACCACCTGAAGGCAGCCCCAGTGATGCCAAAGTCAGAGAGTGTGGCAAGGAGGAGAGATGAAGCAGGATGAGGACAGATGACATGTTGGTAGCCCCAGCCAGCATAACATAGATGATCAATCAATCTCACAGTCTCTGTGCCAGACAGGCACCCCATCCAGAGTTGGTTTCAGATGCCATCTGAATAGGCTCCACCCCATCAATACTAAAATTGAATTAACCAGGTCTGAAAAGCGGAAAAGCGCCATTGCTAGTCGGCCTAGTTCCAGCGTACTGCCCCTGGGCGTTCATTAGGAGACTCTCTCCTGCCTGCTTGCATGTATGGACGACACTGACCTACTTCCCTGCAGTGCTCTGCTTTTGAGGGGCTCAACTGTCTTGTGCTGGGGGGTGGGGGTTCATCTAGGGAGGCACAATCCAGTCACTGGTGTGGGAAACCGTGTTAATGATTGTGGAAAATTGGCCCACAGGGAACTTTTACATTCCACACATCCACACGGTGCACTTTACTTGTCTGATTCTGGGCAATGTTTCCACACAGATGACACTGAAAAGGGAGCTGTCACCACTGACATGACGTGCATGGAGGCTGCACTGAAACGAGACAGCTGCTGATGGCCACTGGGCGCACTCCGCTGCGCAGACGAGCCCACACAGCTGTTCTGTACATTTCATACTTTGGATAAATTTATGATAAAAATGAACTCCACCTACTGTGCACGAGCCAAAAAGGTCAAAGTGGTCTGAAATCGAGACTTGGACTCGCCTAGCAGAAGGTGACGGGTTGGCTGGACACGAGAGGGGATCTGATTTGAGCTGAATGCATGAGATGAAAAAGGTTTGAAATCAAAAGTAAGAACTCAAATGACCAGCGCAGACTGAGGAAAAGTGAGTCGAAACCGGAAATCAGTTACCAATCAGCTGGAATTAAACGATATCAGGCAGGGGTTAATCTTACAGGAACAGTCCTGCGTGCTTTAGCTGACTGGAGAACTACATGGATAAGCAAGTGTCCCTAATAATTTGCTCAGCGAGTGTATATTAATGGGATATGAAACATGACATTCTTATACACACTTAAACCAATATAGGGCAACGAAAGGCCTGAGCCTGTCCTGGAAGCATTGAGTTGAGGGCAGAAATCAACTGTACACTGACTGGCAAGCCACTGCAGGGCCCTAGGTAGGCACAAATGCAAACTGGGCCAGTCTGGAATCACCAGTTAATCTTACGAGATCTGCTCTGGAGAGGAAAGGAATGAAGGTCAGTAGGACCACCAAGACAGAATACATGTGTGTGAATGAGAGGGAGGTCAGTGGAATGGTGAGGATGAAGGAGTAGAGCTGGTGAAGGTGGAGGAGTTTAAATACTTGGGATCAACAGTACAGAGTAATGGGGAGTGTGGAAGAGAAGTGAAGAAGAGAGTGCAGGCAGGGTGGAGTGGGTGGAGAAGAGTGTCAGGAGTGACTTGTGACAGACGGGTATCAGCAAGAGTGAAAGAGAAGGTCTACAGGACGGTAGTGAGACCAGCTGTGTTATATGGGCAGGAGACGGTGGCACAGGAGACAGAGCTGGAGGTGGCAGAACTAAAGATGTTAAAATCTGCACTGGGTGTGACGAAGATGGACAGGATTAGAAATGAGGACATTGGAGGGTCAGCTCAGGATGGACGGTTGGGAGACAAAGTCAGAGAGGCGAGATTGTGTTGGTCTGGACATGTGCAGAGGAGAGATGGTGGGTATATTGGGAGTAGGGTGCTAAGGATAGAGCTGCCAGGTAAGAGGAAAAGAGGAAGGCCTAAGAGGAGGTTTGCGAATGTGGTGAGGGAGGACATGCAGGTCATGGGGGTGACAGAACAAGATACAGAGGACAGAAAGAGATGGAAGAAGATGATCCGCTGTGGCGACCCCAAACGGGAGCAGCCAAAAGAAGAAGAAGATGACTCTTTATTGCAGATATGGGAGGTAAATTGCAATTAAAGACTCTGGAATAAGACATTGATAATAAAAGGCACTATATGATAGATAGATAGATAGATAGATAGATAGATAGATAGATAGATAGATAGATAGATAGATAGATAGATAGATAGATAGATAGATAGATAGATAGTGAAAGGCACTATATAACATGGATAGACAGACAACGCTAAGCATTTTTAAATGGATTTCATTCATTTCGGGGGTACCTGCCACAGGATGTTTCCCCCCACAGCTTGGGTGCAGGGCAGTGGCCAACCTAAAGTGGCTTGTCAAGTCAATTCCAGTTAAACCTTTTTCCACTTACGTTTTAATTTTTGTCACACTTTATTATCACAGACCGGGACACAAACACATTTTACACAAGGCAGAGCGACAAAATAAGATTCCTCTTACCTGAGCAAAAGGGGTTACTATGAGATCCTCAGCATGCCTGTGGATAAGAGACAAGGAGACAGAGTTAGCCTCGTGAAGACCTGAATGCCAACATCTAGACACTCTGAGGTTGTGCTGGACTTTGCATACGTGGAGTCAAGTTGGTTCTGTGGTGTTGGGCAAGGATACAAAGCAGTTATTGGGGGCACCAGGTGGTCCCTGGCACTTTTTTTTTTTTTTTACTTCAGCTCAGGCTGTTAACCGTATTTAATGTGAAACTTCCTTAATCAGCTAGGACTGTAAGTACACCCCACAGAGTTGTATCCTTTTTGAATGCATGTGGACATAGCAGGATTTGATCTTCACTGAAATAGCATCTGTAGATGAAGGACATGTAATTGGAAAAAAAAAATAATGAGCATTTTATTTTATAATAATTATTTCCATGAAAAATGAACAGATACACTATTTCCATCTGTGTAAGCCCAACCTCTGCTCCAATAGCCGGGTTTGTCCTCTCAAGCCGGCGTTTCCTCTAACCTTCTAGAAGTCTCTAACATCGACTGGAAGAAAGGTTTTTCCCACTCCTCTTTGGGATTCAGATCAGTGCTTTGACTTGGTCATTCCAGGAATTCTCCATTTTTTTCTTCTTTTCAGCCATTCCTTGGTGGATTTCCTGCTATGCTGAGGGTCCTTGTCATGTTGCAAGGGCCCATTTTCGGTTGAGCTTCAATGTTAAGCCAGAGGGTCTCATGTTATCCTGAAGCAACCTTTGGTACAATGAAGAAGTGACGGTGAGCCGCTTAGGCCCCTGATGTAACAAAGCAGCCCCAAAGCCCCATTTTGATTCCATTCAAGACAATATTGTGAAGGGGTCCGTCGACGTTCTACATCCACTGGATACCTGTCGCTGTTACTCGCTCATATCTTTTATAGTTTATTCACTCCATTCATTCTTCAAACTGTTCATGAGCCCAGGCACATCTTCTGTAATTCTGTGTTACTCATGCTGCTCTTCACTACTGCAGGACAAAGCTGGCCAGTCAGACGGTGGTGCCCACTCAACAGTCAGGTGACATTTCTTGAATTTACCCACAAGAACTGCCGGCTGGCGACGGTGACGATTACAAACACTACACAAGATACACGGTGTTTGAATTAGTCACTAGCTGCCATAAGGAGGACTGTCTTGACTACACACAGTATCTTCCTTCACACTGTGACATGTGGAGTGAATTTTGTTTCTCCAGGTCTTCTCACAAATTCATTATACAAATAACAATCCTGACACAACTGAAATAGGCTTGAAGACGAGACCCCTGTGTGAATACACGTGTGACACGGGCACAGAGACGTGACTGACTGGAAGAACCCTGAGATACTCACGCCTCGCTGGTGATCGATGAATTGCGGGACATGGTCTTGGGAGACATGTCGTAATCGGAGTCAGATCGGTACAGGAAGGACTCCCGTCGCTGGCTCTGAGGGAACGATGGGTGCAGCACCAGCCCTGGGCTCGCCTGCGAGTCAAGGGGGCTACGACCTGGCGAGGGGCCATTTTCCACATCAAAACTGCAAAGAAAAAGAGAGAGAGAGAGAAAAAAAAAATGTGTTAGTAAAGTCTGCTGGAGTAAAATCCAAGACATCCTCCCAGGTAGTTATAGGTCAGTTTTAACAGTGATTTATTTTTTATAATGTTAACAGTTTCATGTGCAGAAGAAATCAATGAGAAATACTTTGGCAAATGAATAACACCCGTCAGATGGCAAACACTGGCAACATGGCGCAGCTGCTAGACCTGAGCCACTTGGCAGACAGCAAATTCACCTTCTGTCACAATCTAATCAGGTGGACGACAACAGGCTTCCCACAATCAGACCAGGGGGACGTGGACGGGAGCCAATGTACAGGTAAGAAGTGAACATCAGGCCATAGTACAAAACCTCAGATGCTCATTCAACCAACGTTCATGTCATGAACCCCTCATGAAACCTTCTGAGATGAAGAGGAGGAGGAGGAGGAGGAGACGACCCTTCAGTCTTCAGTAACAATATCAGCAAAGGAGACTGAGGGCTTGTGAGACCCCTCTGTTTAACCATTCATTTGAGACAAATCATCCCCTTTGGACAAACATACCAACAATACACCAGTATAGCGCCTGACTACGACTGCCAAGTATGAAGTGTTTCTTTGTGGTGTGTGTTCAGACTCTAGTGGGTATCAATCTATCTCTCTATCATAGAGTGAGTTTCATATCTATCAATTACCACACCCGTGTGTATGGGCGGCAGCAAAAGGGCCAGAATGAGGGCAATTCCACAGCAGACCAGGAGGTGGCGTAGTGGACTGATCTTTTATCTCTTTCCACTGCAGACCACTTATGGGAAATTCCGCCTGGTCTTGATGATGTCACTTCCGGTTCCGGCCCCACTGATGTCATTTCCTCTGCATTCCCTTAAAACTGCCACACCTGAGCAATTCAGTTTTGTTCTGGGCTCAAACCGACATACTACTTTCAACAATTTTGCAGCCAGGAAAAATTATACTGGTGGATGACCCAAACCTTTTTGTAGTTCCTTGTCTATTCATTTATGACACTATCTATCTTATAGTGAATTTTCACATCTGTCTATCTATCTATCTTATAGTGAATTTCACATCTGTCTATCTATCTTATAGTGAATTTCACATCTGTCTATCTATCTATCTATCTATCATATAGTGAATTTCACATCTGTCTATCTATCTTATAGTGAATTTCACATCTGTCTATCTATCTATCCATAGCCTGGTGACTACTTTGATGGGGCAGCAACCGGGAAAAGCTTGGGATGATGCTGCTGGAAAAGTTGTATGTGAGGCCAGCAGGGGGCGCTTACCCCTGTGGTCTGTGCGTGTGTCCCATTACCCCAGTGCAGTGATGGGGGGACACTGTGCTGTAAATATGGCACCATCCTTTGGGTGAGATGTAAAACTAAATTCCTGATTATCTGCGGTCAGAATAACTCTCTGGGCATCTTTCAGGTGATCTTGGTCTTAATTGAAAGTTTATGACCTGATACATACTGGAAATTCATAACATTTTAGGTAGTGGCCACCTCAGCAAAGTGACCTGTGGGTTTTATATTTATTACGGTGCTTGCACAACCAAGTGACAGGGCAGAAAGAAAAAGAAGAGCAGCAACATCTGCTGAGCATTAGGTGAATCACAGAGGCCAATTAGGTGATGATGAACACCATAGTAGGATGAAAGAAAAAGAACAGCAGCATCTGCTGAGCATCACGCACATCACATGAGGTGATTAAGTGATGAAGAGCGAGAAAGAATAAGCAGTGTCACACACGAGCGCATAGGAGACAACTTCAGGACTCAATTAAGGGTAGAACATAAGAAATTTGACAAAGAGGAGGTCATTTATCAGACCCATTTGTTTCGCTAATAACTAATCTGTCCCACGCCAGGGTTGGTGCCTTTGCCTAGTGCTTTCTCTCTTCCTCCCACTGTAGAAGGGATGAGTGACAGCTAGAAGTTCAATGACGTCACGTCTGTATTCCATCCTCCTCCGCCATGGACCACAAAAAACCGGCTCCAACACCATCTTGTGGCAGCCATTTTGACTTGTACTTGAGGAAGACTTCACCATATGTTTTTGTTCCTTGCAAATTCCAACCAGAAGAATACACGGGGATCACCTACATAGGAGCCCCAATTCTTTATGACCTGCCTGTCTAAACAAGAAGCTGAAGTGCAAAGACAAGCAAGAAGCAATTCTGGTGGCCAGAAAAGTTTAATGTAATAAAACCACAATCCCTGCAAGCCCATCTATTGCTAATCCCCCAGGACTCTGTACATACGTGTTCACAGTTCATAATCAAGTATAAGCATTGTGTTTAACGTTTACCGCAGACTGAAGTTTAGTAAATGTAAATAAAGGATGGCAAAGTGACCTGTGCTCATGTGTTTACAGCCAAGTGATCTCAAAACCAAGTGATAGCCACCACAACGGCAGAAAGAATAAGAAGATCAGTGACATCTGCTGAGGGTCAGGCAAATCACAGAAGACACACAATGGCACACAGGCATGTGAGACAAAGTCCAGGATTCACAATGCAGGAAATGCACAGCAACAATCAAAAAGATTATCAAATAAATCGAAACTTCCGACCACATGAGAGCATTCCTATTACATCCTTGAAGTGACGTTTCTTTGCACGTGATATTTTGTTTTTTTATGTTGAAGACAAAATAATGTGTTTCTGAAATTGAAAAGTTTAATCGTCAAATACTCAAAACTTTCAAGCAGGCATTGCTTTGACATCTTTAGACTAACGTCTGTTTAAAGATGTTGGGCCACCAATGTGATCACCGTGAAGCCGCACTTTTGATTGGTGAAAATAAAAGATTGTCTTTCCAAAATGTAAGCGTTCCGCTCACTCTATACGGACCACCATTATTCTGGGATTGTACATCAGACCACCATTATTCTGGGACTCTACATCCTCTGCTAGTTATTACGATTAGTGATGAGCGAGCACCAAAGTGTTCGGGTGTTCGGTCCGAATGAATCGCGATGTTCGTTTGCTCTACTGAGCACCCGAGTATAACGTAAGTCAATGGGAGACAACCAGGCACCCCCTGCTCTGAAGAAGGGAGGGTGCCTGGTCCATTGGAAAAGGTCAGAAAGTGACAGAAACACCAGCCATGTTAATCGGAGTCGTGCAGGTCTCTCAGGTGGAAGACAACATTTAACAAGCGGAGAGGTTATGTACTTGCGACAAGAACAAGTTGAGTAACTTGAGAAGAAGAGAGGACTGGGCAGTCCTAGGGGTGCCAGTCGCCGGAGAGCATCATAGACATGTTCGCTGTGTTCTCAGAAAGCCCATTTTTAATGTTTTAAAAGTCCCGACACTTAGCGCTGCTCCTGGTCATTCGCATTCCGTGATTGTCCTCCTGATCAGTGACGTGCGGTGAGGTTCATGGCTGGTGAGGCACTGACTCCTTTAGAGTCCGTCAGATTTACAAATATATGAACCCAAAAGAGCAGCTTATTCACTCTTCAATTGGCAGCCAGCGTGCACATTGACTACTGGTTACGTTTCATATCTCATCAGCATTTACATTTAGAGTGACAGGAGAGAGCGCATTTGATCCTCACCCTTCTGTGTGCTCTAAATTTACCGTTGCAATTCCACAATTCATACTCATTCAATACAGATGAAAGTATAGAGTCACATGGCTACTGGCATTACAGTGAGGGCAGTACTTACCTGCCCCTTGATTGGCTGTCTCCAACCCGTGAAACGTGCGGGGCGGAGACTCGAGCATGGCGCGCGAGCACATGTGGTGCTCGTTCAAGTAGCGCCATGCTCCGAGCAAGGCAATGCTCGAGCCGAACACACGATTACTCCAGTTCAGAGCTTAGTCCTGCCTACATCAGCTCCAAGATAGGCCTCAGCCCTGGATGGGCTTCTAGTTCCATCAAGCGGTAAACTCAGCTATACTGCACCAGTCCCCCTAAACTGCATGTCTTTAGGATTTGGGAGGAAGAGCAGAGCACTGGGAGACAAATCCACAAACGCACGGAGAACACAAGCAAACTCCACGCAGGCTTTCACGGGGTCCAGCGCTGGAGATGGGAAGCAACTGCTCTAACCATCCAGCTCAGTGTAGTAAAGAATCCAGGCCAATTTCCAAGCAGACCCACCCCAGGCACGATGCCAACTCTGAGATGGAAATTCTCGAAGTGTCAACACCCCAGAATTCCACAGCGCCCAACCAAAACAAAGAGTCACAACTGGACTCCGTCACCTGTGAAGGACATCAATTAGAATACAGCGCACTTTGATTACTCCAAAATAAAATGACAATCATCCAGCCATAACTTCATGAACAAGTAAGGCGTGATGGCGGGCACCATGTGTGTGAAGATGGGAGACAGGAAGCCCAAGAGGAAAGTGGGCAAGAGGAATGCCGGCTGAGTCTGTGGCACTGGGCAGAATGTACGCCATGTGTGAGTCCTGATCTCATTGGTCTGTCACTCATCTCATCTTAAAGAGTCTCAATGGCCACCAGGTCACCCACTCTTTGACCTTCCTTTCACCCACGTTCTTCCCACCACGTTGTGGCTAATCTCCAGACCCAACGCCGTCACTTCCATTGTTCCCGATGGCTTTATGAGGCACTGGCTGATTGTGTCACCACGCTATGGTGACAATCAAACTCCCCAACTGCTTTCTTTTCCATTCCGCTCAGGGGACTTCCTTTGGTGGCACAATGGAGGCTGGCAAATGCAGCCAATTGGGAAGGGGGGTCTGGGAATTGAAAGACAGGGGCTATCATTTCCCACGTTTGGCTTTAAAGAAAGGAATTGCAAACATTAATCTGAATATATGTAAGGTCACAGATTCTGCATCCCACACACTCCGTCCCATGTTTTGTTTGTTTGTTTGTTTTATTCTTCCTACTGGGGACACTGGTTTGCGTTCCCATGCCAAATCAAGAGATGAGCTCTTCTGAGAGACCTCTAGCTCTCTTCCCGGACTGAAGCGGCGATTCCCGTGAAGAAATCGCGCAGGTGTATGGGAAGTGCGAGGAGGCCACGCATTCGTGGAAGTCTCTCAAGTCCTAAGAGCGAAGCTTGACGTAGGCTGAGAAAGTGGAGGACAGCTGCTGGGAAACTGCAGCGTCCAGGTCAGCCAAAGGTTCCCCCAGTAGATGACAGATGTTCAGGACTGTTTCTACCGGAACGAGGAGTGTGTGTGTGCCGATCCACCACGGGTCTCAAGGGGCCGGAGGTTGATTCAAGGGAAGTAAGAGGCGGCTTCAGGAATGTCCTCAGAGTGCAAATTGCTTTCTTCTCCGCAACTGGGAAGCAAATGTCAGGTTACGTCAAGTGGGCTTTACTGTTGTACCCTCGATACACATACAGAACCTCGGTCCATTTTACAGTGGGATGAAATTTGGATTCCCAGGGCCACGGCGCAGTGTTCAGACAATACATATGACAGTACAGCAACCCAGGAGGAGAGTCACTTTACAACCGCAAATCAGAACAAGTGGGGACGGCATGGAGAGTGCAAATTAAAAACCAAAGAAACGCAGCGATTCTTAAACTTCCTTTGACTTTTATTTCACTGCAGACGTTAAAAACCCAAGAAGTTTCACGTTTTGTCAGGTCAACTTCATTTCATTTGCGAAGAAACATCCATTCCTGCAACACATTCCAAAAAATAAAAAAAAGACGGTAAGGCATTCAGTACTTGGCAACGTCACAACACTGAGAAGACGTTTTGGCAGGGAGGACACCAAGCCATGAAGCGCTTCACGTCTTCTTGTGTCCCATTCTTCCTGCAAACACGTCTTAAGGTTAAAACAGCAGGGGGTCGCCACGTGTTCTCTATTGGGGGCAGGGGAGGACTGCAGGCAGGCCAGTACCCGGACCCTCCTCTTCCACTGCCCCGCCTTTGTGGTTCTGCATTGGGATGGATGGACCTCCCTGGAAAAGATGTCACCTCGAGGGCGGCACATGTTGCTCTAAACTCTCAGTGTTCTTTTGTGCTGCCATCACAGAAGTAGGAATGACTTTCACCGAGAGCACCGACGACCATGACAGACCCTGCAGGCTTTTGGACTTCTCTTATATAGAAATGTCTACGCGTGGATGTCTGTCTGTCCGTCCGTCCGTCCGTCCGTCCGTCCGTCCTGGAAGTGCGAGGCTACAGCATGAAGCTCAAAGAAAGCGACTCTGTCGCCAAAGTGAAACTCGTTTAGCCGCTGATACACAAGCGAGGCGAGCACATCGGCACAACAAAACCTCCTAGAAATGAGGACCTCACTTAGCCGCTAATGCACAACGGATGCGATGGGGCGATTGCCAGAATCCATGGTTTCCAGGAGCCACGGGCTCACACAGCTAGCTGCTGATAACGGCCTTTTTGGAATGTGCTGCAGGCCAGAAACGCAGCGATGGACATAAATGAAAGGAAGCTGAGCAGACAAAACACGCAATATCTTTGGGTTCAAACTCATCTGTGATGGAGGATCGCAGGAATCGTTAGAATGGCCAATTAATTAAGGACTCTGAACAAATCCAAATCATATTATGGGATATCGTCTCCTGTTGAGTTCTGCTCTGCACTTGTAAGATTTCTATCGCACTGTTGTATTGTACTGACGATTACTTGTGTTGTATTGATCCCCCTTCTCTTTGACCCCCACTACACACCCAGCCTACCAGCTAAGGGGGTCGCTCTCTCTTTTTGAACTGCCTTTCCCGAGGTTTCTCCCATTTTTTTCCCCTTGTCTTCTTAGAGAGTTAAAGCTGGGGGGCTGTCAAAAGGCAGGGCCTGTTGTTAAAGCCCATTGCTGCCCTCCTTGTGTGAATTTTGGGCTCTACTCAAATAAATTCTATTCTATTGTATACGGTCTGCAATGAAATTAAAGTCCAAGTCAATTCCAGAATCAGTGCGTTTTTCTTTTTTTTTATTTGCATTTTCCATACTGTGCCAACTTTGTCTGATCTGGGGTTGTACATAAAAGTCTGTGCAACACAGATAAACAGCAATGGCGCGGGAAGGAGTGCAGAACAGAGCCGTAATTAAGTAACAGCCCCTGATAAGGGGGCACACTTGCATGTGCAGGGGGGCCCGACGGCCTGTGAGAAGATGATGCTGTTCAGTCCTTAAGTAAAGATCAGACACGTGAACCCCACAAAGAAGTGGAAAAGAGGAAGAGGAAGAAGATGACAGTGGTGTCCATGGTGAAATTCGGATTACAGGGCTTTGTTTGGTTTGTTTCATTGCTTGGTAGAGCTCGAAACACGATAAATCGACTCTGTCCCCTCGGCTCCCTCCTGGTGACACTTTCTAGAAGTTTCTATAACCTGCCAGGACAAGGAACCTGTCAGACAGACCCCTTCAGGGAGGTCCACATTTTCAGTTTACGTTCATTGATAAAACGTTTTTTTAACTCTTTATATTTCCATCTTCCCTCTGCACTGTGGCAGCTTGTGGGCGGCCTGAAAACATCTCACGTCTTCCACAAGAGTTAAGTGACAATCACAAGGGACGCAAAGGCTGTTAGCAGTAGGATGTGACCTGCCACCTGACTTAAAAAGAAAGCTCCCCTCAATAAAGTGCCTTTCAGGGTGTTTGTAAACCGCACAGCCGCTCTTCACACAGGCAGGCTTAGCGACTCGACCAGGGCCATGAAGAGAGCCAGCAGTGGGGTCACAATGTCGTCTGTCCCCTTGATGGATTAAAAGCCAGAAGTCCACATGACCATCATCATGAGAACCCTAAATCCAAAGAGGACTGTTTCATTGATGTGAGGTAGAATGGCCAGATGGGACTGGGTGGTCTTGTGGCCCTGGTACCCCTGCAGATTTTATTTTCTCTTCAGCCATCTGGAGTTTTTTTTTTTCTGTCCTCCCTGGCCATCGGACCACCTTACTCTTATTCTAGGTTAATTAGTGTTGTCTTATTTTAATTCTTACTTTGTCTTTTATTTCTCTTTTCTTCATCATGTAAAGCTCTTTGGGCGACATTATTTGTATGAAAATGTGCGACAGAAATAAATGTTGTGGTTGCTGTTATTATGCATCCTACCATCCCACCTCTAGGGCGCCTCCTTGTGGCGTCAGGATGAATGTCTATTCTTTTTTCCTTCACTTGTTTTGTCTGCACTCGTTTACTGTCACTTCCCGACTGTGACTCTAGCATCTTTGCATCAGTTCTTGTGGTGTGAAGCTCCACATCAACAACTTCAGCAGAGTAACTTTTAGCAGCTCGGACTTCTACACCAGAGTGATTGTCAATGGCAGCGCACACACACACACACACACACACACCGACAACCAGAAGGGAAGAAAGGAAGTGAGTGAACCTGAAAGCGGTGGTGGCGCCTCAAGACAAAGCCCTGAGATGAGCAGTAAAGACAAAGGCACTCGGTGGTAGGAAGCGGGCAGGTTGCTGCATGCCCAAAAAAACAATCATGGCACAGAAATAAAAACGCCAGCCCCCTCTGAGCGCGTGTGGCAAAGTGAGCTCCGGGGCTGATTGCTTCAGCGCTGAGGAGGTGTTGTGGGGGCCGCGGTTACAGCCATGACTTCTACTGGAGTGGTCTTGGTAGACAAGTGTGATTACAAAGGTCCCTCAAGAAACGACAGCTTGGTCAATAAACTGAAGGGTGGCATGGCGGTGCCGTGGTTAGCCATGTTCTGTTTTGAATTGGTCTACTCTCGCACCTCACGTCCACTCAGGTACCCATGACGTCACTCTGAAGCACTTCACATGGAGACTCGAGATCTTCTGCGTGAACAACATACGGACGGGTGCCCCCCCCGATATAAGTCAACCCCAAGTGCTACTGCAGTCTCCAAGAATATCCTGGGCACATGAAGGCGTTTGATAAGCCCATTAGCTCTGCACCACATGCAACCAACAACGGCTTACTTCTGCCATATTGGGGTGCCCCCCTGAGCCCAATAAATCAGTAGGCATAGAACAGTGAAACAGCGGGCCGTGCAGATGGCAGAACGGAGCTCCTATAAAAGATGACCCGCTCAAGAGGGCCGACTAGTTCCGTCTTGAGAAGTCTACGCTTTGTTGTTTTGAACCTTTTTGGTTTTGTGCCAATGTGTGCTTGTGTTGCTTTAGGACGACCCAGGTGGCACCCCAACCTTTCTTTTTGGCCTCGGTCATTCCCTCACCTGACCACAATATATCTCAAATTTAGAGGTTTTTTTGTTTTGCTTTTAGAAGGGAGGGCGCACGGTGGGACGACAGTTAGTGCTACTGCACCCAGTCACCATCTTTGTGGAGCTTGCACGTTCTCCGTGTGTCACTTTCCGGGTATTCCTGCCTATATTTGGTTTAAGAAGTGCGAGTGAACCCTGTGATGAGGGCCGGTTCCCGTTCTGAGCCTGATGCTACCAGGCCGGGCTCTTGAATTGGACTCGAGGATGTTTTGTTGTGTCAGGCTGTACGTGGACACTTATGGCTTCCTGTTCTTCATGGAGGCCCCCCTCCTAGTGACTGAATCTTCAACCCCAGTGAATGTTCCCGCACTGCATTTCTACTCCTTGCGTTGCCTTTAGTGTACCGTGTATTGCATGCGTATACGCCACATTAAATGGAGACTTAGTGACAGATTATACTGCTGGGATTCTGACCATCCATTTTGTACAATTGTCCTCTTTCTGCAAATTTCCCAACAGCAAGACATGCATGAGGTTTAACCTTTAGGAGGTAATAAAGAAAAACAGAAAAAAAAAGCCAAATGCGAGTGCTTTGGGAATTGTCCATGGAGCGTCTGCCGTGACCTGCTGGTATTTTTAACTGTGATGTCATTGCAGAGCGGGTCACAGGACCACAGTGGATTAGAAGCTGCGAGGGCGAAGGCCATCTTTAAAATGGGGGGCCGTAATCTAGGCTGACGTGTAGACAGTCTTGCGGTGGAGCAGGCAGCTCATTAATTGTTCCTCCCACACAAACGGAGAAGCCTGCGTGTCCCAAACTGTCCAAGAACGTGTTGCAGGCGGCGTCACGCCCGTCCTCTGAGCAGCACTCCAGCTTCCTGCACTCCTCTCCTTTCAGCCAAGCCGTCTCATTCTCTCATTCGCTTCTGCTTTCAGACCCCCGACCAGCTCAAGTCGTACCTTAAGTATGAAGCCAGGTAGGAGAGATGAAGCTGGCAGGTAAAGGACACGAGTCTCCTTTATTAGACAAGCAAGGCTTTGATTCTTGTCAGCCTCCCCGTAGTTACCATTACTAGAATTGTTGTTGTCACCGCCAGTCGCTCATCCATTTTCAAATACACTCTTAGTCCAATTCCAGGCTGATGACAATGTAGATGCCACTGGGGCTGGACGGGCATCCTGGGAAGAAGAGGGGACAATTCCTTACCTGGATGGGACACCCCTAACAGGCAGATGGGCATCCCGGCCGGGGAGGAGAAATGGATCAGACCCAGAAGGAAGAACCGAAAGAGATGGATGGACAGCCCACTGAAAAGGAAACATGCCACCGCCCTAGATATCTGTGCCCAGTGGGAAGCTGGCAGGGCATGCTGGGAAAAGTAGTCCTGCTGGGATCACTGGGTGCCGCAGGGAGACAAGCTCCCAGCTATAATGGACTTCTGTGTGACCCGGAAGTGCTCCCATCCTGCAATCGCCCTGGCCCAAGAAGGACTCCCGGGTCTGTAACAATAGGGTCCGCACTCCCTTATTCCAGGTGAGTCGGAGCTGGGAGAGCGTAGAGCAACACTCGACTGCAGGGGGGCAGTGCGGTGGTGAGAGAGAGAGAACACCCGTTTACTTCGTGCTTGTGATACTTGAATAAACCTTCCATTATTTGAACCCGGGACTCTTTGTGTGGTTGTGTTTGGGGCTCACTGATGCCCCGGTATCCTTCACCCTATACAAATAATATTAATTATCTCCCAATGCTGACTTCCTCATTATGGAATACCCACGGAGTGCAGCGTGGATGGAAACATCTAGAAGGAGGCATCAGGAGCATTGTGTGATCGAAGAATTAAGGCAAAGGTAAAGTTGGAAGATCAGCAGTGATGTGTGAAGCTGAGATGTGGGCAGTCAAGGGAACGCAGGAGAAGACATCGGATATGGCAGACAGGAGAATGTTGAGAGACAGAATAAGAAATGAGACGATCAGAGACGTACAGCAAAAGTGGGACAGAAACTGCAGGAAACGAGGATGTGATGAGGAGAGCCCATGAACATGCGGGCAAAAGAGTGATGGGAGTGGAAGTCCAGGGGAGGAGAAAGAGAGGGAGGCCAAAGTGGAGGCAGATGGATAAAGGAAAAGAAGTTCTGAAGGACAAAGACCTGCCTGGGGAGAAGGCGCAGGACTGAGCTGTATGGAGAAGGCTGATGAAGCACATCGAGCTCACGTACTGTCAAAGCAGGAAAAGATGAAGACGAGGAAGAAGAAGAAAATGAAGAAGAAGGAGGAGGAGGAAACTAGCTTTAGGTAGGCAGCTTGTACAAGGGCAGACTCGGGACCATTTGTGGGCTATCATTGAAGACCCTGGTATCAAAAGGGTGATGTGTGCTAAATAAAAAAGTGGCCAAAGCCCCTTCAACAATAACAGAAAGATTGGGCTGCGCACAAAGGGTGGTCTTACAAGTACTGACATTTTCATTTACGCTGCTTCTCCTTAATCACATCATAATGAACATATCGAGAGACCGGCTGTCTGTGAGGGTTACTAGACTAACTGGGAATTCGTGATCGGCCAGGTATGAGGGGGGTGCCGATGTGAGGTCCAGTCCAGGGGTAATGCCAGGATAAAGCCTGCCACTGGGGCGAAGAGTCTGTGCTGACATCTGGAAGGTTGCCGGTTCGAATCCCCGTCACTGCCAAACGCGATCCTACTCTGCTGGGCCCTTGAGCGAGGCACTTAACCTGCACTTGCTCCAGGGGTGCTGTACAATGGCTGAGCCTGCGCTCGGACCCCATGGGGTACGCAGAATCGAACACATTCCTAATACAAGAAATTGTATAACAAAATAAAAACGAAAAAAAACAACAACCTTGACTTGGAATACAGAGGAGCGTTAAGCAGTTGACTCTGCATGTGTGCACAGACACACACACACAGACACAGACACACACACACGCATACACACAGACAGACACACACACACACAGAGACAGACACACAAACATAGAGACACACACACAGACACAGACACAGACACACAAACACACAGACACACAGAGACAGACACACACACACAGAGACACACACACACGCACACACACACACAAACAGACACACACACACACACACAGAGTCACACACAAACAGACACACACACACGCACAAACAGACAGAGACACACACACAAACACAGAGACACACACACACACACAGACACACGCACACACACAGAGACACACACACACACACACAGACACACACACACAGACACAGAGACAGACAGACAGACAGACAGACACACACACAGTCACACACAAACAGACACACACACACAGACACACACATCCACAGTCACACACACACACACGTTACTTGGCAGCAGCCTGGCACAGCGCACTCAGAATCTCCTTCTTTCTGGAGAGACCCACTTGGCCTCCTGAGAGGGCAGTGCAGATGTGTTTGTGCACTCGACTGTTTTCTTTCCGAGTAACTTGGTAACACGACATAATTACCACTTAATCATGTCTGCATGTTATCAGATCCCTACGGTCAACAAAGGCCAAAGGCCGGCTGTCAAACACAGGCTGCCAGGGTATGGGCACCTGCCCCACCCAGCCTACTCAAATCACCTCAAAGGCTTCTGCCCACCTTTCCTCCTCATATGGCGCACAGCCTCCAAGGGCAGACTTCTGAATTTGGTGCTGCGTCACATGGTATTTATTTATTTATTTACTTATTGACTTTTGTCAGTTAAAGAAACGCCAATTAACATGTCATGTGTGAAATATACAAAATAGATGTCAGCAAATTATGTAAAGACAATTCATTAATATAATTACAATTTTTTTATTGGACCCACCATAGGGAGCAACGCTGAATGCCTGTGCCAAGTATGTATATATATATATATATATATATATATATATATATATATATATATAAATCTAAAATCCAACGTCTGTCTGTCTGCTTTTCACGAGAGAACTACTTAACGGACTTAGATTGGGTTTTTTTCTGTAATTTGCTTGAACATTCTGGTTGATTTTGCGACTTCTCTCATTGCGCTGATTATCACAGTTTGCTTGTGGTACCGATTTATGTGCGCTAATCCTAGAGAAAGAGAGGCTGTGGGCCGAGAGGGGGCGAAGCCGGGCAGAGCTCTCCTCTCTGTCCTGTTTCACTCTACACGGGCGAAGCCTGGTAGTTACGGCTAGTAGTTAATGAAGTGCAGGTGCAGTCAAATTTTGGAATAAAATATCCCCTGCGGTCTTCACTCATACAAACGGAGAATCTCTGCAAAGCCTGGTGTAGAAAGGGTTAACGGTGCAAACAGACAAACGTTCATCTTTATCCACCTGTCTGTGTGTCCATCTGGCTGCCACGTCTCAGTGATTGCAAATGATGGCACATCACAAACATCTGTAGTAATGAAAGGCATCCCATTTGTCATTCCAACAGATGGTGCATCACAAACATTAACACTGCTCTTACAAATCCCAAACCAAATGGCTATAACAGAGACACACATTGAGGTCTACATTGGTTACTTACATTTCAACATGTCGTAGACGGGTAGCACAACGTAAATACACATAAATGGCATAAATCTACATTGTGCCTTCAGAAAGTCTTCAGACCCCTTCACTTTTCCACATTTTTTTGTGTTGCAGCCTTGTGGTAAAATCATTTAAATTCACCCCGCCCCGCCCCATCAAGTAACATTCAATCACCTCAGATTGACAAAATGAAAACAGGATTTTACAAATTGGTGTAAATTTATTAAGAATGAAAAAGCAAAACGTTACCTCGTCCCAAGGATTCCGACCCCGTACACCCTGTATTTGTGAATTTCCCCTTGGGATTAATAAAGTATCTATCTATCTATCTACTCTCGCTACTCCCGTAAAGCAGCGTTGGCAGGGGTTTTCTTGGCTCGGACGTGACAAGCTTGTCACACACTGGTATTCAGCCTCTTTGGAGTGGGGGGTTTGCTCAACGTTTGGAGATTTGGGGTCCACCAGAGGTCATGAATAGACAGGGGCAGATGTACCATCAGGGTGTTCTGAATGTGCACCCAGGGGTCTTTTCTCCAAGTCAATGTCTGACGAAACGACGAATAATTTAAACGGCAAAATGATCAAAGGGGAAGTTTGTTTGTTAGATCGAATATCAATACGTCGAAATGATGAAGGGGAACCCCCCTCTCCTGCACTGTGAAATGGATGAGTTTCTTCAAGTCAAAGGATCAAGGGGGACCCGTTTTGTTTAAAGGCTGAATATTCGCACGCTGAAGTGATTAAGTGGGACTCTAAACTCAATGAAACAATCGAGCATCTCCGTGTCAAAATGATGAAAGGGGTCCAAGGGGGCAATGAAGCCGAAATCTAAAATGAGAATTTCCAGCACTGCACAAAAAGGACACGGCGTCCAGGCAGTGCGTTGTTAGAAGTAACTCTCCATTAAGGAGCTAAGTCACCCAGAGGACTGTGAGGGGTCTAAATCCAGGTTCTGTGATGAGGAAAGGCACACATCTGAGTATGAAGTCCCACCCGTGAGAGAAACCAAGCCAGGATTTTGAAGCAGTTGCTTAAAGATAGAACTGCGTCATGGCACGGAGCTGGGGGAGGCCACATAAAAATGTCTACAGCATTGAAGGTCTCAAAGAGCAACGTGGCATCCATAATCGTGGAAAGGAAGACGTCTGGAACAACCACAACTCTTCCTAGAGCAGACCACCCGGCCAAACCAAGCAATCATAGGAGAAGGGCCTCGGAAAGAAGGGTAGCCAGAAACACAACGGTCACCCTGGCTGAGCTCCAGAGAATCAGTGTGGAGATGAGAGAAACTTCCAGAAGGACAGCCATCAGTGTAAACACTCCACCAATCGAGGCTTCATGGCAAAGTGGCCAGATGACCTCTGCCACACACGTGCGACTAGGAGGAAGCTGAGCGGAGGTAATTACCTACCAGGCAAGGGGGTGGCGGGGTGCACTAAACCTACCTCTGTTATCTCAGCAGGCCCAATACGGCAAAAACTGCTTGAGTCAACATCACTTCCGGTTCCGGCCAAATGACATCACTTCCGCTTTTCAGCTTATAAAGCCGCCATCTTTTCCTAACATGATCAGTTCAGTTCGGGACTCAGGAGCACGAGTGCTCTTTCAAAGCCCTTTGGCAGCCAGGGACAATATACGGGTGGCTGCCCCAAACACCTAAAGGACATTCAGGCGGTGAGAAGGACATTTCTGTGGTCCGATAGGCCTCCTTTGCTCAGCGTCATGTCTGGAGGGAGTCGGGAAACCCCTCGTCTCCCATTCCAACTA
Organism: Polypterus senegalus; assembly: GCF_016835505.1. Lineage (NCBI taxonomy): Eukaryota > Metazoa > Chordata > Cladistia > Polypteriformes > Polypteridae > Polypterus > Polypterus senegalus. Next base: position 82,974,808 of record NC_053165.1, read on the forward strand.
TGCATGGTAGCGTCAGCTCCAGGGACCGGAAGACCAGTCGTGGTCAAGTCGTGAAAACCTGCTCCAGGGTGCCAAGGGTTCACCTTCTGTGAGGGACTATGACCTTCAGCAGAAGAGCAGACTGGGGACAACTCTGGGAATGTCCTTGAGCTGCTCAGAAAGAGCCAAGGCTTGAACCCAGAGTCGTTCCACCAAGGGTCTCCATCCCACCGGACAGAAGCTCCAGATGATCTGTAGAGACGCAAGGCGGACAATCCCTGCATGCAGGAGTGTGAAGCTGGTGGCGTCAGACCCAAGAATGCTGCCAAAAGGGGCTTCAACTGCAGATTGAGTAACAGGGGTCTGAACTCTGTACTTGTGTCAATGTCAGTTTTCACTTCTAATAGATTTGCAACAATTCCTAAAATCCTGATTTCACTCTCGCCATTCTGGGGTAACCGGAAAAAAAAAAAACCTCAAAGGGCGCAATCTAACAAAAGGAGAAAAAGGTGACGGGGGTCTGAAGACGTTTTGAATCCTTTCTGCGTGCATGTGTGTTCATTTATTTTATTTTATAATTGTCCTTAACAGAGCTGAAATAAAAGAACCAAGAACAGGCGGTGCTCTCCTCTGTCTCTCGATCAGCACACGAATAGCAGCCATATTGTTTGAGAGACACTGGATACCACAACAGAGACTTTAACACCAACAAGCGGCAGCTACAAGCCATGTGTGGCTTCATGAAGCGCCCACATCTGAGTTACTTGTGGCGCGTCTATGACGACGGTTTATTCCAGGCGTTGTTATTAGAAAGGCTGGCAAGGCAGATGCCCTCACTTGCAGAAATGTAATTAGGCCTCGTCACGCCTAAAATAACCCGTAATTACAGCCTCCCAATAATAAATTTCAGGGAGAGACCTTGATTGCTTTTTACAGAAAAGTATAAAATAATATGGACGCCAGGTCTGGCTGAAGGGCCAAGCGTGTGATAGGAAGGCCGTTTTTCTTTTCAATGCACTCATCCCAGAAACCGCCCTCTCAAAGTGGTACGCTATCCAAAAATATTCCAGATAATAGGTGGCGTCTGTGGACGAGAGTGCAGTCATTATGTCACTCCAGCCATGCCACCATAGTCCAGCAAGCCCAAAATCATAAGCAACAAGTCACCAAGAGCAACAAATCGGACTCCCTTACGGTGGGCGTGAAGTACAAATGGCCACCCCTCTTAAATGACCTTTTATATTTATTGTTATTCCCAGTGTTAGTCTGTGGGAACAAATGAAATGCAGCAGTCTGGTTCACTGACAAAAGCACGATAGACATATGAGCGGCGACAAAACCGTGACGGACAAACTCGCGCCGACAAACTCGCTAACTGGTTTTTGACAAATGCGTGCCGACAAAATCGCGAGAGAGGCCAAGAGAGTGGGAAGCGTACGTGCGCATTATGTACACATTTTGTGCTAGGTTATAACTGTATTGAAAGATAATAATTGCACTGAGTTTCGTTCCTCCGGAAGATGTTGGGTCCGCTTTCAATGAACTGAGCGAGAGTAGACCCGACAATCTCCAGAATGTTTATGATCACTGGGAGGACAATTACGTTGGTCGATTGAGACGCAATCGACGAGCCAACCCGTTGTTTCCGATCACCATGTGGAACATGCGAGAATGTGTTGCTGATGACATGCCGCGAGCAAATAACTCAGTCGAGGGCTGGCATAACGCGTCGTATACAAAGCGGAATTACCAGCAGTCAGGCAGCCAGCAAGTCTAAATACGCTCAACTATCAAGACGTCTTGCTGCAATTCTTCCTACATATGCAGGGCGTGATCTTAAGGACTATCTGCTGCCGTGTCTCATAATGTTGACTTCTAAAATAAACATTATCATATATGCTTTAACTAGTAATTCATATTTAATGAAACTTTCGCGATTTTGTCTGTGCGATTTTGACGCCGCGTTTTAATGGCCGCTATTTTTGTCAGCACTCATATGTCTATCATGCAAATGTCGAGTCACTCAGCAGTCTCATTGTACTGTTTATACCCGACAGGTCTGAGATTTCTACTCTCTTCTACGAAACCGTACTGTCTACCAATTTAACAAAAGAACAGGGAAGAGAAACAAAGATGGAATACAGTAGATCGTCAAAAAAAATATAATAGTCAAAGAAACACACACAGGACTGGAAGACGAAAGAGAGGGAGAGCCGCAAAGTCATACTGAACGCTGTCCAAATGACGGCTAGATAGAAACAGTCAGCACGCCTTTAAATAGACACGCTGATGAGATTATCGTCATGCCACCCCAATGCATCCTGGGATACAATGTCATAGAAATGACTGATGCAAAGCCAACAACGTAGCGGCAGAACTGGTCACTCCATTAGGCAACCTAAGCGGTCGGTAAGATTAAGGATAAGCTTTCCAAATTAAAACATCCGAAAGGAAATCCCCAAAAGTTGACTAAAACGCAGAAGAAGTGGACATGTGGCTCGTACAGCCATGTTCTTCAGCTCTCCTACGTAAGGCTTGGTTTCCGACGTGTTTTCTGGTATCGACGACTCTAATTTTGGCGTTGTGTTCAAATTCATGTCTCAGGTCTCCTTTGTTCATTTTTGATTCTTGTTATGTTGATGCTTTATTTTTGACTTTGTCTATGCATACAAGCTACATATGATTTGTGGGTGGTCTCCCTAGAGCCGTGGCCACCTGCCAATCTCTGCCCGATAAAACCGGAGGGTCTCCCACAGTCCCCGCCAGTTGATTTTGAATGCGCTAGGGAGTTGGTGAGTTTTCTTGCGTTCCTGAACCTTATGGCTCTGTTGTTTTGGACCTCGTTCTAGATTTCTGTATTGTGACTTTGCTCTTTTGGACTGCCTTTTGGTTTAGGCAACTCCATTTTGTCTTTTGTGCTCTAAGGAGCTTCATTCTTGTTACAAGCATTTTTGGGAACTAAACCTTTTTTTGTATATAAAGATTCTGCATTTCCCAAACATCTAGCTGGGGTTCGGCAGGATACCCTCCTCTAGTGGGCAATTTTGGAAGTGCTGTTGGAATTTATTAGGAAAAGCTTGCATATTTATTGTAATCTTTCTAGTTAGCCAATAAAAAGTGTCATTTTGCTTAACTTCTCACTACATCCATAAGGCTTTCACGGTACAACACCCTCGTACTATAGTACTGTACAACAACAACATTTATTTCTAGAGCACGCTTTCATACAAATGATGGAGCTCAAAGTGCTTTACAAGATGAAGTAACAAATAACCACCAGGAGGACAGAAAAAAAACAAAAAAACAAAATCTGCAGGGGTTCTGAGGACACGAGACCACCCAGCTCCCCTGGGCAAGTGCAGTATGTGCGTGATGGACTGTACAGTATGTGTTTGTTAATTGTCTGTTAAGAATTTACTCTTTTTTCTGTTTTGTTTTGCAAATGCTTTTTCGTTATTTTTTAATCTAGTAGTTTGCTTTTGAATTTTGATTTGTTTACCTTGAATAATTAATTAAAATATTTAAAGTTCTGAGTCGGTAAGGTATTGCTGGTGGTTTTGATCTTTGCATTTTGTCACAACAGTCGGCTTTTCTGATTCAGTCTAAAGTACGTCTCACCCGTCTAGTATTCGAGTTATTTGCTACCCTTCATTTTATTTTTTTATCACGTTTTCATCAATGTGGTCTAGTTGTGTGCTCATTAAGAGTTGCTTATATTCGGCAGGTGCACAAGTATTGGGCCCGACTGTAAGCGTCCTCATTTGCTTCTTCTACAGACTCTTACTAAGGATCTATGAAGGATTATTTATCAAGACACGGCGAGTGATCTTCCCCTAAGACCCTGCACACTTGGTGGCGTGCTGTTCAGGCCATTTGTTTCATGCTAGCTAGAGCCCCAAACAAACCAACACCACAGACTTCGAGATGCTAAATTCTTTAAATGACCTCGTATGGCACAACATGGGCACATGCCATGCATTTGCATCTCTGATGCTCCTTGTTGGAAAGGTAAGCCTGTCTGATCTGAATCGATTCATCTGAAATCCAAACAGGAATTGCAGTTTCAGTTTCTGGGAGACAAAGGACTCGCAAACAAACACGAGTCACCTTTGCCCAACTATGCTGAAGACAGGCATGACCTTCACACCAAAACGGCTGCCCAAGAATGTGCCCACGTCAGTCGATCTTTGAACATGAATGATAAAATGGAATGTCACCCAAAGTCTGATGCCAGTTTTCTCAGCTCTACAAGATCAACTGATTTACTGGTAAATACCAGCAACACGTGGACAACTGAAAGGGATTCTCTACATTTGAGGGCACTGCAAATTAACCCACACCAGTGAGAAAAGACGTAATATGAGACAAATTTGACTGAAACTCCAAAATAATTGAATATTAGCTTGAAAGCTTGTTTATAGAGTTAGATTAGATTATCTTATATATAAACTAGGGACCTTCTCCTCTTGCTCCCTTCGATCGCCAACCCCCCCGCCTGCGCTTCACACCAGCAACTTTGCCCCTCTGACGCTCACGGATGTGGATTTCACTTTCACCAAACAACAAACCATTTAATTTTCGTGGATACGCCTCTTCATTGGGAAGAAACACTACTTCTCCCTGATGGCAACACAGATTAGACGATCTACAAGTCTCCGACTTAAAGTTTAAAGCCAAACAAGATCTACATACTTCTGTCATATCACCGATGTCCATACATTCGACCTCTTTTCACTTTTACCTTTTCATCAATATCGCATTGAATTTTGATTCCATGTTTGGAATGACATTGTGACAACGCAACGTGTAACTGCCCGTGAGTGAATATCATTTCTTTCTCTCTACACAAACTGTGTCTGACAATAGCATTCACACAAATGAGAAATGATTGAACTGTGTGCATGGTTTTAAATGTTTTAGATGTTGGTGGGACTTTTCCAAATCTCTTTGCATAAAATCTTGTCTAGCGGGATTTCACTTTCACCAAACAACAAATCTTTTAATTCTCGTGGAAACGCCTCTTCATTGGGAAGAAACGCTACTTTTCTCTGATGGCAACACGAATTAAATAATCTACTAATCTAATCTAATCTAAGTTTAAATCCAAACAATACATTCGATCTCTCTTCACTGTTCCGTTATTTCAACGAGTAATAATTTCCGTTTGTTTGCGCTAATGCGATCTTTACTGTTATTTTTTTTGAGACTTTCAAATTTTCGTACTTCCATTATTTCTAACCTGCTCTGCAGGTGTACTGTGCCAACGTTTTTGAATTCTTTACGACGTTCTACTTTGTCATCTACTCTTTGTCTTTTATTTCCGGCCCCAGGCCTGGTTAAATCTCTTGGCACAAAGTCTCATCTCACGGGACGTGAAAGTGCCTCTCTGAGAAAGTCACGTCTTGTCCTAGGATTTTTTTATTATAATAGAGAGATGTCTACGCGTGGAAGTGTCTGTCTGTCTGTCTGTCTGTGAGAGGTGGAGTTGGGGTAAGGGCTCCACCTCAGAGGACACACAAGCAGGGCGAGTACGTCGGCAAAGCGAAACCTCTGAAGAAAGAGTCGGTCGCTTAGCCGCTAAGACACAAGCGAGGCGAGAACGTCGGTAACCCTAATCCTCCTAGTAGAGAGATGCCCTGAGTAGTTACCTGATATCTCTACTTTTCAGGTTTTTTTTTCTCCGACGATTTCAATACTTTCTAGGACCCCGGGCTTTTTACAGCACGGACTTAAACAGCTAGAGGACTGGGTGGTCTCTGGTCTGGAATCCCTGCAGATTTTATTTTTTTCTCCAGCCGTCTGGAGTTTTTTTTTGTTTTTTCTGTCCACCCTGGCCATCGGACCTTACTTATTCTATGTTAATTAATGTTGACTTATTTTATTTTTTATTGTGTCTTCTATTTTTCTATTCTTCATTTTGTAAAGCACTTTGAGCACATTTTTTTGTATGAAAATGTGCTATATATATATAAATGTTGTTGTTGTTGTAGCTAGTTTATTTATAAAAGCACATTTAAAACAACAGAGGTTGCGCCAAAGTGCTGTACAAAGAAGCATTAAAATAAACACAATGCAAACAATCACGCAGAAGCAGATGAATAAAACCACCAATTAGAATATCCACCACAATCCCACTATACACAGTGAAAGGTGGAAGAACACAACTTTTAAAAACCTCGATGGAGGATGAAGACCTGATGTTGAAAGGCAAGTCATTCCAAAGCCTCGGAGCAGCAACTGAGACTTCAGCCGAGATCTTGGAACTACGAGGAGTTGTTGTCCATAGGGGTGAAGGAGGTCACAGATGTACTTTGGGGCAACAACATGCCAGGACAAACAGCAAGATCTTTAAATCACCTCGCCGGTAGCCAATAGCAAGAGGCGAAATGGGGGAGAGATGATCCTTCTTTTTCCTCAACCCCACTAAAAATCTTGCTGCAGCATTTTTGAACCTGTTGAAGGCGCGACATTGACGATTTTGGCAGCCCCACATTATAAGGAATTAACAATAATCTAGCCGAGATGTAATAAAGGCATGAATGACTGATTCCAAGTCCTTCTGTGAAAGAAAGGGTTTTAGTTTTGGTGGCTCGGAGGCTACAGGGTTCAAATCCCGTAAATCCCAAAAGGGACTCTGCTCTGTTGGGCCCTTAACCTGCAATTGCAGAGGGCATTGCGTAGTGAGAAAAGCGCAATATAAATGCAAATAATTATTATTAGTTTAGAAATCTGCCCTCATCTTCGTCTGGTGGAGAACATGCAGTCTCTGATGCGGTTATAATTGGAAAATATTTCTCTTGTTTATCACAATTATTTCAATGATAAGCATTCCACGTGATTATTGTGAGCTAAAAAATACCAGGAAATGAGAACTCTTTTCCAAAGCATAAGAATAAAGAAAAAAAGGAGCGAGAGGTCAAAAGCCGGAAAGTCAGACGAGAACCGAGTAACTGAATCAAAATGGTGGGAACTGAAAATTGTTAGCCGAAGGTCAAAAAGGAGCGTAATCGAAACGACATCGATCGCCACCTAAATGCCCGACTTTCGGGAACCAACTTCTCCAGTAACTTGTTTGCAAAAAGCTTTGTGGGATTCTGAACATTGGCAGCACGGCCATATTTAACCCAGAAGGTAATTGGCTTGACGCCCAAGTTGACCTGTGGTCACAAGGGAAATCTCGACCAATCAGGAAACACTAAAGAGACCCTGTAAGAGACTGGAAAGGATTACATGACTGTACATGAAGACCATTATGAGGTGACCAGAGAGGTGGTTCTTGAAGTATTGAAGCCCCCCCAATTAGTTAAAGAATTGCAGTAAACTAAGTACTCTGAGTATAGTGTGAGCGAAGGGTTCTGCTGCAATCAGAGATTTTTATTAATTTTTGATGACTGGGCCTTCTGTTGCGACTTTGAGTGAGGATTCTGGTATCTTCTACAACGGGCACCTTCTGCCTGTTGAGAGTATCCTGCATGTTGACTTGAGCTTCTCTGTGCTGAAGGTTCCTTTGATGTGGTACCAAACTACTAACCTCAGATGCATAAGACAGCAATTATTAGATAAAGGAAGAATCAAAGTTATTCATATAGGAGTTGAGGACAAAAGTCAAAGTCAGAGGACAAAACAAATGTCAGGCTTAGTGACAAGGTAGGTCAGGGGACATCAAGCTGCCATTCCAAAGACTTTCTGCCATTGGTTTCCTGTCCAGTTCTCTTCCCACCATTGATGGCAAATTTTATTACAAGTTGATCATCAGCTTCTTCAGAACAGCATATTCTTGTGGAGAAGCCAACCTTCACACCAGAAGAGGAACATCAGCGCCATTCTGGTGTTACATGACAGCAACAATATAGATACGAATAGGGAGAAAATCTTCTGAACAAGCTACAAAGCAGGTTTTGTGTGTTACGTTGAAGTTTTCGGTATGATTTGCGGTTTTTAAAAATAAATAAACAAAAAGAGTACGAACAGACAAGCTGATAAGCAATCAAAGTGCAGGAAACATCACCCAAGAGATGCTGCTGTTTCCTGCCTTCAGACACCCACACAGTCGGCTGCTCCCACGCAGATGTGCTCCTTACGTTCAGCTGCCCCTCTCCTCTCACCTACTAAGCAGACAGTCCCGCGAAAAACACACCTTAGAGGGTCTCCAACGGGATATGGAGCAGCGAGGCAATGGACCAGTCCAGTCCACACAGTCCAAATTCACTTCAGCGGATGCGCCTTCACCAAGTTACAGTCTGATTCATTTTCTTGCCTATCAGTTTTCAGCCTCAACTGAATGAACATAAGAAATGTGACAAATGAAGAGAGAACATTCAGTCCATCAGGCTCGTTTGTTCCGCTAAGCTGTCCCAATGTCTCCTCCAGATCCTTCTTAAGGGCCGTCAGGATACCCGCTTCAATTTCATGTCTCAGTAGTTTCTTGTAGATTCTCACACCTCCCTGCTGAAAGGAGAGCTTCAGTCCTAAATACACATCCCCTTAAGTTCTAGTGGTGTCCTCAAGTTTGTGATTCACTGTTAGGCCGAAAGAATTCTGCTGGATCTTCATTACTGAAGGCCTGGATTAGGTCCTCACGTGGTCTCCTCCACTAAACAGATTGAATTCTCCGAGTCTGTCCCAGTAGGACACGTCCTTAAGTGCTGGGGTGCACCTGGTTGCTCTCCTCCACACACCTTCAAGTGCTGCTCTGTCTTTCTTGTAGCGTCGTGACCAGAACTGCACAAAGGACTCCAGATGTGGTCTCTCACTAGTGCCCCCTACAGTCTAAGCATAACATCCCTTGATTTACATTGAGCAGTTTTCACAATGTAAGCTAATATCGTATTCGCCTTTTTAGCTGCTCCTACACATTGCTTAGATGATCAGGACGGTGTGTTAATACTTTAACCGAGGTCACTTCCTGTAGCTCAGTGTCCCCGTCTTATTAATTATTATTAATTGACGTTCCGGTGGCCCATGTGTAGCACTTTTTGACATTAAACTGCATTTTCCAGGTGTTCTGGTTATTCAAGTCTTATTTTAATTATGTTTGCTGCCCCCTCAGTATCTGTTACCCCTCCAGTTTTAGCACTGTTACAATTTGGCATCTATTGTGTTCCTTTCAATTGTTTTGAGTGACCTTACACTCCTTCTTTATCTCTTTTGGTAGGGGGGGTCATAAAATTCATCCCTGACGTTACTCTTCATTTATTAGTTGCATATTTTGTCTCGTTCTGCTCTCCATTTTGTATTTTAATCCTCGCTGCTAATTTTTGGACCCCCGACTTCAAGACAACGTCCAACATTACCAGGGTCATTACTCAAAGGTCATGACCCATAAATTATGGACACAAAGGTCGGCTGAAATTCCGAGTTGCGGATACAACGCTCCTTTTGTGTTTCTAATCTTTTTGCGAATGTATTTTGGACCTTTGGCTTTTTTGTCCCACAGTTTGGTTTCTCGATCACGCCTTTTAACCACCCAGTTTTGACCTTTTATTTTTTTTTTCTGTCCTTTGTCCGTCTCCTGCTTGTCACTGACGCTGACAGAACGAGTATCATCTGCAAATTTCACAAACATACTAACTGAATCTGCTGCATTGGTGTCATTAGAATAAATGAATTTTTAGCCACAGGACTGGACCCTGGAGGATTCTGTGAAGGAGACATCAAGTTTGTCACACACACAGTTACACAAGTCCAACATGAAGTGACATGTGCCCTGAATCGGCCCATGAGACTGTGCAATAAGTTAACAAACTGATCATTTTAGTTAAATAAAATTTAAATTAATAAAAGGAAAATGAAAAGGGTAGAAGTAAGGTGATACAACCAATAGGGTAAAAAGTATATATCCAAAGCGTTACAATTTCAAATCAGACCTGAGCTGTGTGCACAAGTAACAGAACAGAATATCGACGTATCGTGAAGTGCAGTTTGCCACAGTGACATGGTGGCAGCGGAGAAACAGAGAGGTAGAGAACTCAGTGTGTGGTGGCGACATGTCCAGGTTAAGAAGTCTTACAGCCTGTGGATACATAGAAGCCCCTCCTGAGCCCCTCTGTCCTGGCCATGACACTCCTAAACCGCTTGCCTGATTTCAGCAGATAGTTACTTGGATGAGATGATCTCTGATGGTCCTAGTTGATCTGGTATAAAATAACCTGCAGAGATGGTACCTCAGACCTGGTGCAGCGTTCCGCCGCCCGTATCCCTCGCTGTAGTTCAGTTAGATACTGTAGATCAGATGTGCCTTGAACTTGTTTGTCGAGCGTGCCCTGCAAAGGACTGGCACCCTGTCTTGGGAGTCATGCCACCCTAAAATGGATTAAACAACTTCGAAAAAAGAATGGATGGATGCAAATAACGAGGGAGCAGGATGTCTGTTATTTGAATGAGGTCCCTTCATCTGGTAGTAAGTCTCAGTGAGGAAGGGTGAAGGTCAAATGCATTTGAATGCCGTCCCAGCAGATTTCTATTTCACAAGGTCTCTATTGTAAGCACACAATCCTTACAAAGTGTACTTGAACCTGAGCCTGACCCTCACATCCCCTCTGCCACACCAGCTTCTAATTTCCACCTGTCTTACAAACGTCAAGCTGGTATTCACTGAAGACAATAAGAGACAATGGGAGCTCACGTTGGAGGAGTTCTCATCTCATCTTCTGACAAGAACCTTGAACTCAGGCTGGGCGCCACAGAAGGCCTCAAAGAAGCTCACTCTGTTCTTGACACCTGGCCCACATAGTGTTCGGGTGTCTCCAAGTTCAGATGACCCTTTGGCACTCAAGCAGCGGGATCACACACACACACACACACACACACCTCTTTGAGCCCTGATATAGAGCAGCGTAAGACGGCAACTGTCTGATTCTGATAGATAGGAAGCAACAAGCCACAACAGACAGCAAAGCTTTGTAGAAGACGCCTTTTATGGCCATCCTGCAATTGTTATTTGTTGCACACGTTACCATAGGTATAACCTCCAAGAGCTGGCAGTTGATATTTATTATCGCAATACAAGTATGTGACCCATGAAATTCAATAAAGCCAAGCCTTGTTGGAGTGGGCTCTCCTTTCTCGTGTACTAAATGTGCCTCCACACATCATTTAGGAAACTTCAGGGCATGAGGTACAGAGTCTTAGCTTGAGAACGCTAATCTCTGGGTAGGGCCTGCCTTTGGGTTGACTTTTCAAGTGTAAAGAGTCCACCAAATGATCAACCTCCAAAACGCTTCTGGCAGAGACCACAGGACCACAGGGTAGAAGGCGGCCTCTGGTGCAAGATGGAGAGGTTGCCCACTGTCACCCAGACACTGTAATTAGCGGCAACATGTTTCATATCCGCGGGACACAACAACATTCCAGGGGCGCTCTGTGCCAATTAGGACTGGTCAGGATTTAAACGGGCATGCTGACTTGTCAACGGGGTCTGTGGGCAGGAGGAGGCCAAGTTACAAAGAGGAGATGGTGACTGTGAGCGCAGAACATGGCTATCCATAAGGGGTCCGCTAGTGCAGTGTGGGTGGGATATGCACGGTGGATTCACAAACTATGCAGACTTTCTGAACTCTTTATTGCGTTGTAGATTTCATTTTAAATGGATACTTTGGCCATTTCTGCCTGTCAATCTACACTCAATACCCCATAATGACAAACTGAAAAGAGGTTTGCAAATTTATTGAAAATCAAAAACTGAAATCTCTCATTCATTTAAGTTTTCAGAGCCTTATCTGTGGCACTCCAAGTGGTGCTCAGGTCCATCCTGATTGCTTTATTTCTCCTTTTGATGTTCCAAGAACGTAAGTGGAGACCACCAGGGGCAAACTGAATTGACTGGACATCACTTAGAAAGGCACACGGGTGTACCCAACACCTCACATTAATGCCCGCCATGAAGTCCAAGGACCTCTTCTCACAATCTGCGATCAGACTGTGGTGAGGTGTAGATCAGGGCAAAGGGATAAACCCGTTTGTAAAGCTTTGAGTGTTCTCAGTAGCACAGTGGCCTGAAGAATTGTAAAATGGAAGATGTTTGGATCCATCAGGACTCTTCCTACATTTGGCTGTTTTTGCAAACTGAGTAACTGGGCAAAAATTTGGTAACTTGGTCAGGGAGGTAACCAAAAACCTAATGGTCACGCTTCCCACAGGCTCTCCCATCTTAGCAGTGCTCCATCAATCAAGCATTTACGGCGTACTGGAAAGATGGAGACCACTCTTGAGTAAAAGGCATATAACTGAACTTAAAGAAAGAAGATTCTCTGGTGGGATGAAACAAAAATGAAACTCTCTGGGCAGAACTCCGAGCACTGTGACTGCTCTTCACCCCTCTGATACAATCCCTATGGTGGTGGCAGCATCATGCATTGGGGATGTTTCTCAGCGGCAGGAACAGGGAGACTGATCAGAACCGAGGGAAGGATGAATGCAATAATATACAGAGAGGACCTTGAAGACGACCTGCTCCAGGGTGGACATCACCTCAGACTGGGGTGACAGCACAACAGTGACCTGAAGTATACAGCCAGGACAACGCTGCAGGGGCTACAGGACAAGTCCTTTGACTTAAATCCCATAGAACATCTGTGGAGAGACCTGAACATAGCAGTTTCCAGATGCCACCCATCCAATCCAATGGAGTCTGAGAGGGTCCGCCAGGAAGGATGGGATCAACTGCCCATATCCAGGTGTGCAAAGCTTGTATAGACTTGCACAAGACGACTCAGCGCTGGAATGGCTACTAAAGGGGATTCCACGAAGTACTGAACTGAGAGTCTGAATCACAGATTTCAGTTTTTGATTTTTAATAACTTTACAAGCCTTTCTGAAAACCTGTCTTCACGTGGTCATTATGGGTTATTGAGTGTAGATTGATGGGCAAAAATGGAACTTGTAACCGTCTGAAATGAAATCTGCAACACGGGAAAGTGTGCTGAAAGTGAAGGGGTCTGAATGCACGGTCTATGTATGCACACGTATATCAGCTCTTCTGATGCCAAGTCCAAGTAGAAGAGTCGCTCGAGCGTCACGTGAGTTCAGCCTGCTCCCCCTCTCACAGCACACAACACTACAGCAGAAGCACAGCAGCTCCTGACCATCCTAATTCATTTCTCCCCATATGCACCTTGGGGCACACATTTAGAAGACCCCTGCAGGACCCATTGCTCTTTGGGGAATAGGGGATGGCCAGCAAGTTCCATGTTCACTCAGTCTGACCCCAAAGACATGTTAAAGGTGTTATAAAGTATCTACGAGTTGTCCAGGGTCACTAAGGGGTGCATCACCATCTAAATGATGTGTATCCAGAACTGAGTCACCTTATGTCCAGAAGCACCACCTCCATATATTTAACCAGGTAAGCTGACTCACGACATAAACAGTCATTTCCGGACACGCTCAGAACTGCCTGCCCTGTCACTTACATCTGCACGACAATGCGCCGTTTTGTTCCCTCTTCACTCGCATAAGTGGCACTTGGCGTTAATTGAAGGCTTCATTTGAGCTGCTTTGTCTGGGCCGTCACCTTGTGATGAAACGTGTCCCATGGAGCTAAAACAGACAGGCCTGTGACGCGGTGTGAATGCGCGATACGACGGAGGTTCGCACCTCTTCATCGTAAACATGCCTCAAGCTCTGTGCCTTCGGGCGCCCCGGAGGACTCCTGTTCTTCTTGCGACCGTCTCAAGGGAGATGGTTACCGGAGACCAAGGAACTCGATGCTCTTGTTTTTCATCATCGGCCATGGCCCTCCCCTGTCACCACTACTTCCGCGGCTCGTAACAGCACCCGCATTTCCTACTACAAAATGGCAGCGCAAGATCAAGTTATACACGCAAAGGACAGAAGAGCACGGAATGAGACCCTCTGGAAAACCCGATACTTGGTAGCCAAGACGAAGTGGAAAGACACAGCAATATTATTCATTTCTGTCGACAAATTACTTTTGAAGATTTTGTGATAATTGGAGGAACTCCACATCCAGAGAAATAACCAAGGAACCAAATTTAAGAAGTAAAAACTAATCCAGGCAGGGTACCTGCACAAAGTGCAAGCAAACAGAACTGAAACAAAACCCAACTGCCTCCCCGGGACGGCCTAAACCGATCCTGAGCCCCTGCCTCTCCATTTACACAAAGCCCCCCCGTGACCTTCCCCTGATTTGGTTTCCTCTTCCTTCTACACGTTAGAACATTTACGCCTTTCCCCCCCTACCCCTAACATGGCACAGTGAGGCTTCATTAACTCTCACTCCAGAGTCACTTCCAACAAAACTCCAGAATAACTTCAAGGATAAATGGTGGCTCTACATGTTCTCCAGTTACGCCAGTTTCCTCTACATGTATCTCTCTGCACCTCTCCTGTCCAGGCTGCTCACATTTCATGTAGTATGCTAGGGCCCTCCTCCAAGAGTTCACACAAACATGGAGGGCTTACCATCTCCTAGTGATCCTGACGCTCTCACACCGGCCTGTTCAGGACAGAAGGCCCTCAACTTTTCCTGGTGGCTGCTTGAGGGACCCATCTAAATAATAAAGCCTTTGCCCCTGGTAACCCCTTTTCCTATTTGGGCACCCCCTCACACATTATATTGTCTTCTATACTTTATCATGTGGCTTAGATAGATAAATAAATAGTGAAAGACACTATACACAGATACAGACACACTGTATGGCCAAAGGTCTGAAGACAGCTGACCATCAAGTCTACATGAGCTTGTTGGACATCCTATTCCTTAGAAAACAGATGAATAGATGGGTATTACTAGGGAATTGGGGATACAATCCTTTGTGTCTGTAACAACGTCCACTCTTCTCTTTCCACAACAAGCATTTGTGAGTAGACAAGACCACCTGGCTCACAAGTGGTGTTCCAATTCCTTCCAAACGTGTTCAGTAGGGTTGAGGTCAGGGTTCTGTGCAGGCCACTTACGTTTCTCCACGTGTTTATGGACCTGGCTTTGTGCACAGAAGCAAAGTTATGCTGGAATGGAAAAGGGCCTTCAACAAACTTGTTGCCTCAATGTTGGATGTACCCAATTGTCTCAGATGTCTTGGTCTACTGCAGGCATTAACTGGAACCATCAAACCTTCCTCCAGCAAACTAGGCAGCGTCCATCAGACTGCCAGATAGCGAAGTGTGATCTAACATTCCAGAGAACGTGTTTCCGGTGCTTCAGAGTCCAACGGTGGTGTGCCCTACACCTGTCCAGCCGACGCTAGGCATTGTGATTTCTGTCAACCCTGAGGTCACTCCTTCCAACACCTTTTCGTTTTAGTGTGGATTACATTTTTCTTCTTCTTCTCCCGATTTGTTTTTCCTCTCTGTGGTTAATTAACGACATTGCACCCGTCTGTTGTGATATAAACTATGATGTTTGTGTTAAGAAGGCTTCAGGGAGGACTGGCGGTCAGGAGGAATCACAAAGCCCACGGGGCAGGTGTCCTTTGAAGCTCTGGTGCCATCCGTCACTGGGCCCACATCTTCAGCAGGTGTTTGGCCACCCAGTCCGTACCCAGGTCTAAACTTCCAGGTGTGTGATGACTGCCTACAGAAATCCTGACATTTTAGGCAGGGGGAACCAAATCCCTGAAAGTAGGGTTTGTTGATTTCAAATGGCATTGTGTAAAATAACAACCCAGGGGTACAGTGGTGGTGGATGGGATGTTTAGCTGGAGCAGTGTGGTTTTAACAGTATGGGCCACAAGGCAGGAGCCAAACATGGATGGGGCACCACACTCACAATTCAGAGACACCCATCAACTTAATACGCATGACAACTGGAAGGGTAACCAGGGTTCTGAGAAGAAAACCCAGCTGAGAGTTGGCACTCGAATTGTGAAATCTCCACACACACACTCAAACACAAACACACAACTCCACCCTTACCCCGTACGATACTTCAGTTACTCAAAATACAGGAAATATGCCCAGGGAGCCCCCTTAATTTGGTTCATGTGTAAGATTCAGCTGCTCTGCCCTCCGCTCTATCAGGCTGAAGGGTCTTTGCCAGTTCCCGGCGGTTCCTCTTGAATGTTTGGCGAGTGTTACTTATGTTTCAGCTGTGCTTTTGTGATTTTGATTCACTGGATTTTTGACCTCGCTCTTGGATTGTGTCTGGAGGCTTGTTCGCCTTGGATTGCCCCTGCTGGCAACTCCTTTCTGCCTTGTGCGCTCTTCAGAGCTTTGTGGTCTTGCACAGTATTTTTGCAACAATAGACTTTTTTTATAATGGGTTTATAGAGATTTACAGAGATTCTACATAGCCCTTTTTGTAACTAGCCAGGGTTTATGACTCAATTTCCCTCTCTAGTGGACATTTTTTGAAGTGTTCTTATAACTCCAGTGCTTTGGGACTCTGAGTCATAACATATGCATCTTTTATTATATGCCATGTGTTTTTTAGTTAGCCACCACCAAGACCTGGGGCCACCTGCCCATCACTGTCAAGGGACTGCCATCAACCCTACAAAGGCTGAGGAAAACCCACAGATCCTTGAGGTTCACTGAATACACTCGTAGTTGTTGTGGACTGGGAATGCCAGGCTTTAAAGGGGTACAAAGAACCTAATCCCAAACACCTCTAATAGTGCCCCCTAGAGAGGGGTATCATTGTCAAACAATGCCTTGTAATACAGGGTGGACCAGATCTAATTATGCAACTCTTAATGCAATGTAGGAAAACAAAACAATTTTGGGGGATTGGCACTACCAGTCTGGTCAAACATTTTGTTGATTTGGGAGATCGTGTTGCTATGCACTGCATGCAGTCCACATTCCTCCAATATTCTGCGCTGCACGTTGTTATTGCGTAATGAAAATTGCATAATTAGATCTGGACCACCCTATACAGGCAAGCACCAAATCTGTACAAAATAAAAAAGGTTTATTTCACTAAAAGCTCTGTAAATACATGAAGCTCCATAGAGAAGACAAATCTGAACAAGTGTGTTACCAACTAGATTCTCAAACATTAAAAATGATCTCTTGAAAAGTCTACACATGTCTAACCCTTAACATTCACCACAGGTATGGCCCTGTGAGGGTCTCAGACCCTGCACTAAGAATCATGTCATTCTGCACACACTAGACGTCTCAGGCTGGGTGCAGAAGGTCAGGTCAGCCTCCCTCTTCATTCATCCATTTGCTAACTTAGCATTTACCAGCAACTAGTCACTTACAACAGACTCTCTTAGCCAAGAAGGGTTTGGGAATGCTGCCTGGAAAAAACAGCCGGCACTGGCACTTTATGGAGTTGCAAAGCACTGAATGGTCATAAAAGAATGGGAAAAAACATATAAAAAATACATAAATAAATAAAAAAAACAAAACAAAATAAAGAAACATCTAAAACTGAAGCAAAAATAAAAAGGAGGCAGTCAGGAATAGTAGTGGGTTAGCGGCTATGGAAATACAGAAACATTTTCCAAGTCACGGGCTCCTCAGACCTGCACGACAGCTCTGTTGGCACAGACGTGCAGGGCATAAGAAGAAAAGAGAGATCTGCAGTCTGCACAGCGAGCAACACTGGCACTAACTAATAATAATAATAATAATAACAAATTACATGCATATAGTGCTCTTCTAACCCACTCAACGTGCTTACATAGACAGTGTGGAGCCACTTGGACCACCACCAGAGTTTACTATCCACCTGGATGATGTGATGGCAGCCATTCTTGTGCCACTATGCTCACCACACATTAGCTGTGAGGGGTTAAAGGGGCGAGACAGACAGGTAGGAGACGGATTAGGGGGCAAGAACAGAGGAGATCCTGGTAGGCAATTTAGCCAAAACATCAGGAAAAGCTCTGCTCTTTTCAAAAGATCGATAGATAGATAGATAGATAGATAGATAGATAGATAGATAGATAGATAGATAGATAGATAGATAGATAGATAGATGTGAAAGGCACTATATGATAGATAGATAGATAGATAGATAGATAGATAGATAGATAGATAGATAGATGTGAAAGGCACTATATAATAGATAGATAGATAGATAGATAGATAGATAGATGTGAAAGGCACTATATGATAGATAGATAGATAGATAGATAGATAGATAGATAGATAGATAGATAGATGTGAAAGACACTATATAATAGATAGGTAGATAGATAGATAGATAGATAGATAGATAGATAGATAGATAGATGTGAAAGGCACTATATGATAGATAGATAGATAGATAGATAGATAGATAGATAGATAGATAGATAGATAGATAGATGTGAAAGGCACTATATGATAGATAGATAGATAGATAGATAGATAGATAGATAGATAGATAGATAGATAGATAGATAGATAGATAGATAGAGAGTGAAAGGCACTATATAATATACATAGATATAGATACAGGAAGACATACAGACAGATAGATAGGACACTTTATTTGTTCTCTCTCTACAGGATATTTATATACATATATACAGGGTGAGTCAAAATTATGTTAACGTTTGAATGGCAGAAACAATTTATTCACAAACACAAACTTCCTACGTGCAAGATGATTTACAGGAACGTCTCAACCTGTTTGCCATCATGTTAAACACCTTATTGTACCTTATGTGGCACAGAAACTGTCCACAAAAATCATATATATGCATATACATAGCAGTAATATGTGTGTTAACACTAATAAAAAGAAACAAATAAGAACTTCTGGCCTGGATAATAGGGAGTTGCTGCTACTGCTGTCAATAACAATGACAATGACTTGATGGTCAGACCTGCCCAGGTTGCATGACACACGTTTACATTTAAAGTCATTAGCGTTCTTATTTGACCTCATGAGACTAAGTGTGCCAGTCAGAGTTTGTTTGTGCTTTATGATCTATTTACTCAAAACTAAAAACCATTCTGAAAATAATCAGCTTTCAAAGAATGTCTGCAAGTCGCTGCACTTCCAGTCGCTGCCTGACTTTGAAAAGTAACCTCACTGAACTCGTGTCCTGTCTTTCAGGAAGCTCTGCTCGTAATTTGCTAGAAAGGTGCCACTATCTTAAGACAGCAGGAAATTATGTGCAATGTCATTTCAAGTTTAAAGACCGGTTTAGGCTTTCTTTCTTTTTTTTTTTTTTTTTTTTTAATTGCTATTATTATTATTTCTTTCAGTAAAGGTTCTGCTTTATTTCAGGGAAGTAACCCAAACCAGGAGCCCATGCCACCCTGAAGTCTTTGGGCTTTTCTCAAACCCAGGCTCCAGCTGGTATAGCATAATGAATAAGAAACTGGACTCAAACCGTTGGGTCAATCCCTGCATCTCAACCACTGGGTGAACCCGCGACCGTCACATAATCTGCCTGTGCTGCAACTATGGGGAACAGGGAGGGGTACTATGGAGCAAACTTGGCATGGTGCTCATTACATCAGGCTCTGTAAGACACATATCTCTCTATTATACAGTGCCTTTTCTATTTGTCTATTTATCTATCTGAATTATACAGCACCTTTCTGGTCTGTCCATCGATCTATTATATAGTGCCTTTCTAAATAATCTATTTATTACATTGTGTCTTTTGAATCAATTTATTACATAGTACCTTGTTAATCAATCTATTATAGAGTGCCTTTTTGATCTTTTTTATACAGTGCCTTTCTATTCAATCTATTTATCTATTAATTATATAGTGCCTTTCTGATCATCTCATCTATTTATCTATTATATATGTTGTTCTAATCTTTGTATTACATTGTGCCTTTGCAATCAATCTGCCCGTCTATCTATTATATGTTGCCTGTCTCTCTATCTATAACTGGGCGACAACAACTTTCCTTTATTCAGACCTCTTCTTCCAGGGGTTTACTGTACCAGTCTACGCGCACACACACACACACACACACACACACTTTCTACCCAGTCAATGACTTCCACACTGCTGATGTTACCAATGGATGAACTGAAGTGAACCAAGTCTTGGAATAAAGAGCACGGCTGTGGACGATTCAGCAGATGTGGTGATCTGCAGCTGGATTTTAGTTGCTGATTTAAAGACAGATCTCCATTGCGGGGCAAATTCAAGAAGTAAAAAAAAAAAAAAAAAAAGATCCTGCTGTCAAAGTGCTGGAACGGTGACAGGTCTGCCTGTAGACTCTGCGGTGGGATGCATTATCCTCCTCCCGATGCCGGGGCCCAGATCATTTTACCCACAGGCAACATTAAGAAGCAGGCTAAAATCAGATTACGCTACTTAGCTGGCGAAACCTGATAAGCTGGTATGATAAGCCCTGCAAGAGTTTGGTTCTTGGGTTGCAGGCAGACCATTCATCTCCTTCTAACAAATGTATGTAGGCTGCTGCCGGCCTTTGGTTGTTGTTTTTTCTTTTTTCTTCCCTTATTTTTCACACCTGTTGTCTGATCAGCAAACCTCAGAGAGGCGTGCAGACAGCGGGGAGGACAAGCGATGTCATCCTGTCTAATGCCTGGCGCTGCGCTCCTACTCGACTCTTGTGACCTTTCCAAGTGCACCACTTCCAGTCCTGCCATAGTGCGACTTGTTAAACACAAGTGGTGAGAAGCAGCGACGGCGCGCTGTGGTTTAAAGCTGCGGCCTCACAGCTCCAGAGCCCTGGGTTTAAATTCCAGCCCTAAGGATTGTCCGTATTGTCCGTATTCTTATGGGCATTTCTTTAGACAATGCAGTGGTGGCCCCCACATCCAGAACAGCTACCCTCAAGACAACTGGACTGCGCAGCAATGAAGAGCGGCGGTGCTGGAATCTTCAACAGGTACAACAGAGGCAGAGAAGGAAGGGTCTTCCCTCACTACCGGTCTCTACACCAGACTGGTGCAGCCCACCTTGAGAACAGCCCTGACATCTGCAGTAATGTCGCGATCTGCCACAGACAAAGACCTGAACACCCCGTCGTCCTTCTCCATTCTCAGCTCCCTATGCAGAACTCACACGGCCGTCCTGCAGTGGCTTTCTTCTCACTGCCATGTTCAATGCAACAAAGCCACTGACAGCCTAGCAAAGGAAGGATCTGCAAAAGAGCAGGCAGGCAGATCTACCGAGACCATCGTCAAGTGGAAGCAAGAGCACCCATGTCACAACGCAAATGACCCACAGCACCTGCTGAGAAGGTCAGAGCAGGTGGTCATCTGCCCCAGTTACCATTTGTATGACAGGACAACCATCCAGACAACAGTAGATCTGCTAAAAGACCATCCACGAGTCGCCAGGTCCGGACAGAGTAGACACCAGTGGCATGGAAGCTGTACAGAACCATGGAGGGACCTGCCAGCACAGCAGCTTTCATCAGGAGAGGCCAGCGTGTCCATTTGAATGAACGAAAAGAAGTAAAGCCTCCACATCTCAGTGTGGCTGGAATTGGTCCAGGATGAGCGATTGTGAATGTCCATTTTGTTGGACTGGTGCTCCATCCAGTCCAGGTGCCAGCATGATAACGTCACACCGCAAGCCAGCTTGGATTCAGCAGAGTAGAAAATGGATGGACAGACAGCAGCAAAGCAGAAAAATATCAGGGGGGAAAAGCAAATCGAGAGCCATCATGCTTCCACTCCTGTACGGCTGAAGCCCAAACACATTACTTACTGTCCACTTTCAGGTTCAGCACAAAAAGCACGAACGAGCCCTGGACAGGGCAGCACAGTCCATCACAGAGAGCACTCAGGCCAAACCTTTGTTCCCAAACTCATTGGCACAACATGTAAACTCTGCAAAGACTTGGACCAGGCCAAGATCTGAACCCAAAACCTGCAGACTCTACACAAATCACGGCCAAAAACCAAAATCCATGGGACGAACATGAAAACTCCACACAGACGCAGCCCAGGTGAAAATATAACACCAAACCAAACAAACAGATGGAGCCTGGCCAAGATCTGCACCCAAACGGTGGTTCAAATGTGCCAAGTCTATAGAGACAGCGCCCAGGCCAACGTCAGACACCTAACCAATGGAGGGAACATACAGAATCGAGCCTGGGCTCAACCCAAACCGGGCTTCAAATGCATAAAGTCCACACAAGGACGGGACCAAGGCCAAGATATGGAACCAAACTTGTTTGGAGACCCTGGACATTCCAACACAGACTGGAGTTACACCAGGATCTGAACCCAAGACAGGGGAGAACATGTAAGCCTCTCGCACACAAAGAACTGGCTGCTATCTGAACCCAAATCACCAGACCTATGAAACATCAAACGCACTAACAACTGTGCCACCATGCTGCCAGTCTATCAATCTAAACACCTTTACCCAATACACACCGTTTAAAAATACAACTGACAGGGAGGTACAATGCAAAGAGGCTCAGGCACACAGAAAGAATACAAAAGAAACAGGGACAGATTACGGGTGAAAAGGCGGACACGGGACCCAACTCGGCTCAACGTGTTTCTCAAGATCAAGAATTTGACACCAGGCTGGCATTGGCCGCCAAGTTGGTGACCGTTACAATTGGGGCCTTACTGCCACTGCCTCGCAGGTGGGAGGCTGAGCTCAGCTGAAGCCTCATTTTGTATTCCCCCAGTACTCTTCTCCGTGTTCTCCTGAAGGTAGACATGCTGCTAACCCACTGCCCTCTCTGGGTGGACACATGTGCCATGCAAAGTCCAGCCTGAAGCCAACGGCTCTGACTGCCACTTTGCAGCAGGGGTGGAAATGCCTCAAGGTCGACAAGTAAAGGTCAAACAAAGAGAGGTCTTGTACTTTCACAGCTCCGAGCGAGAGGCTCACGGGAATTGAGAGGAACCGTCTGGAGCCACAATGACGCCACACTGGTTAGTGCTGCTGATGCACTGGGACTCGATAAGCTGATCCCAGCCACTGTCAGCATCGCTCGGAGGGTCCAAAATAAAAGGCGTCAGTCTGGGACTTTGTGTGATAAAGGAGGCCTCTTTCCATGTCAGTGGTGCAGTTGTTCTCCTGCTTATGGAGGTGACGGCACTGAAGCCACGCAAAGCAAGAGATTTACTGAGCCCCCTTCTGACTGCAGGCCAGTAAAACCATACTGAGCATAAACACAACATGTACGCATGAGGACACCCCACCACATGTTTGAGTTCAGGTGCTGCATTGCTAACCGGTGCATCAAGTCAGCACACAGCCATGTGGTCTCCATTAGCAAACAACGGCCGAAGAAGGGGTCGAGGACAGGACCGTCACTCATCGACACCAGACATTCATAAAGTGCTCCTCAAATCATTAGACATCAGTAGTACAACTCATGCAGTCAACATAAAGTCTCGATTTACACGTTAAAATCCACCTTTTTATATAGCGCCTTACCTGCTGAGCACCATCACGTCGGCAGCCATGATGTCCACTAACTTTGATGACAAACAACATCACAGTTTAAGAAGACCTTTGACAAGAAAAGGCCATTCAGCTCACTGCAACTTGTCAATCTCAAGGCCTGTGCTTCGCACCAGAAATAAATATCTTCTTACGTCTTACATTCATTCACTCATTCAGTCTATCAATATGAATTATATAGCGCCTTTAGGTCCATCTATCTATCTATTACAAAGTCTCTATACCTCTACCTGAATCTATCTATCTATCTATCTATAGAAAAGCCAAACAGCGCTCACTCATCACGAAATCTCCCAATCCATGAGGACTTGAGAATGTAGGTTACCCCTTTGGCCCACAGGTGCTCGCTAAGAAACGGCTTTAAAAATTTCGTGGTCCAAGTGCGAAATTTCTTAGTTTTTTAGACCCGTTTGTCTGTCTGTCCGCTTTTCACGAGAGAACCACTTAACGGATTTTTTGCGACTTCTCTCATCGCGCTGTCATAGTTCGCTTGCTGGGGTGATTTACTTGCGCGAATTCGAGACACGCAGCAGGCCCGAGGGTAGGGGGCGGGCTTATCTTTTTTTTTCCTATCATTTGCTTGAACATTCCGTTGATTTTGCGACTTCTCTCATCATGCTAAGTATCCCAGTTTGCTTGCAGGACCGATATATTCATGCTAATCTGAGACAGAGGCTACGGGCCGAGGGAAGGGGGAAGCGTGACGTCAGGATTGGGGGCCGGTCAGGACCCTCCTCACTGTCCTGTTTCACTACTCCGAGGGCGAAGACTAGGGCAACGGCTAGTTGGAGTATATAGCACATGTCTGTCCGCTATTCACGAGAGAACTACTTCACGGATTGAGATTGGGTTTTTTTCTAGAATTTGCTGGAACATTCCGGTTGATTCTGCGACATCTCTTATTGTGCTAAGCATCACAGTTCACTTGCAGGAGCGATATATTCGTGCTAATCTGAGACAGAGACTGTGGGCCGAGGGGAGGGGGAAGCATGATGTCAGGATTGGGGTCCGGACAGGACCCTCCTCACTGTCCTGTTTCACTACTATGCGGACGAAGCCGCAGGGGACAGCTAGTTTATTATACAGTGTCTATATATCTGTCTGAATTGCAGTATATAGCACCTTTCTGGTCTATCTATCTACAGTACATGGCCAAAAGTATGAGGACAGCTCTCCAGATGACCGAGGAGTTCAGGTGTTTCATTGTTATCAGGTGCATCAAGTCAGCACTCAGCCAGGTAATCTCCATTGACAAACAGAATGCAGAGCTCAGTGACTTTAAACGTGACACTGTCAAAGAATGCCACCTTCGTCACAAGTCCGTATGTGAAATTTCTGCTTTGCAAGATCTTCCCTGCTCAACTGTAAGTTCTACTGCTGTGAGCTAGAAGTCTTGAGAAGTAACAGCAGCTCAGCCACACAAAAGTCAGAGCCCGACCACCGAACGAGGAAGCACATATTGCGTAAAGATTGACCCTCCTCTGGTGCATCATTAAAAACGGAGCTCCAAAATGCATCTGGAAGCAACGTCGGCTCGACAGCTGTGTGTCGGAGAGCTTGATGAAATGAGCCCCCAGCAGCACGCAAGCCTAAGGTGAATACGTGCAATGCCAAGCGTTGGCTGGAGTGGTGTGAAGAGCACTGCCACTGGACTCTGGGGCCTTGGCGACATGTCCTCTGGAGCTGCAAATCACACTTCAGTACCTGGCAGTCTGATGGACAAATCTGTGTATGGAAGGAGCCCTCGTACAGTAAGAGGTACAGCATACAAAGACGTTTTACACAATCGTGTGCCCTGAAGCTTTAATAACACACTGGTGAGACCACATCTGGAGTACTGGGGGCAGTTTGGGTCTCCAGGCTACAAAAAAAAAAGACAAAGACAAAGCAGTCCACAGAAGATCAACAAGGCTGATTCCATGTCTGCAGGGGACGAGCAATGAGGAAAGACTGAAGGAGTTGAACCGTTTCAGTTTAAGTAAACAGAGCCGAAGAGGAGACGTGATTGAAGGGTTTAAAATTATGAATGGAATTAGTCCAGTAGATCGGGCCTGTGAGTTTAAAACGAGATCAGCAAGAACGCGGGGACACAGCTGGAAACTTTCACACAAATAAATGGTAGGATGTTTTTCTTCCCACAGAGAACCACAGACACTTGGAATAAGCAACCAAGTAGTGCGGCAGACAGTAGGACTTTAGGGACCTTCAAAACCTGACTTGTTGTTAATTTGGGGACATCGTGTGGATAAGTGGATTGGGCTGAACGGCCTGTAATTATCACATTTTGTTGTAAAGATCTACTCTTGTCCGCTGACCTGCTGACAGTTAGTTCTCTAGCATGTCTACTCCTTCAGCTTGTCTTCTGTAGGCCGTGTCTTAGAACAGAATGCTTGGATTTCTTTTTCCGAGTACTGATACATTGTGGACATGTTAGAACCTTTCTCCATTTCGTTTTTGATGTTCACCGACTTCCTCATTTTGTGTGATTTTATTTTCATCTTCAATGTGTGAGACTGTAGTGTCGATTTTCCCTCTTTGATTTGCTGCCCACTTAGGTCCAAGCCAAAGGCTCTGTCTGGTTGCCCCTAAAGAATAGGGATAAAAAAAAAAAATGGACAAGCTTGGTTGACAAGTCGAGGACGCACAAAGAGGAGTCTTGGGCTTCTTACAGCGCACGGGAATTCTGAGGAGCCACAATGACGCCACACTGGCACTCCACGAGCTGCCCCCAGCCATTGCTCAGGGGTCCATAACCTAAGGCACTGTCTGTCAGATGGGGACTTTGTGTAATCGGAGGAGCGAGCACGAGCCAGCAGGACCCCGGGGAGCCAGCCTGCTCTGTTAACCCACTTAACCAGCGTCAGCATGTGAGTGACGCGCAGGGAGTTTGCTGCTCAGGCTCATTTTTATTTGCACGCCATGTTTTGTTTTTTTTTACCACTTCAGTGTCTTTTTATTATTAGCAAACAACATAAAAAAGCCTCGGCTACCAGCCGAAAAACCTCACTGTGGTCAAAGAGATACAGCACACGCCATAGCACCATCTGATGCAGTGTGAAAACAAAGCAGTAGAGGGAGCCATTGCACAGCGGGGGCTTTCTAGAGTCCAAAGTGCCCACTTTTAGACCACAAGAAGAAGTGAATATCGGGCTGATGGTCATCTTTGACGACTGTGTGGTTAGTTTAGTCTCATAAACCACAGCAATGTATATGGCGTCAACCTTCAAAATTACTTTCAGCATATCTTCATTTAGTGATCATCACATCTTTTAATATACAACATGGACTCCCTCCCGGTGGACTTCATTTTGGCTTTTTTCACACTGACCAATACAAAAAAAAGACACTTTAATGCCAAAGAGAAAGCGGACCTCAGCAAAGTGCTCACAAATATAAAACACCAAACGATGGTGTGTGCCAGTCATCTCTGACGCACTGTAATGCGTTTATGGTTAAGGTCTGCTGGCACTTGCTCCTCTGACTTCGACTTCTGTTTTAGGCTTTTGGTGTTGACTTTCTGACCGATGCTCATCTTCTGACATGTCATTAATTGACCCTGGTGTTATAACAGCGGACCTGTACAGTTTTGGGGCATGGGAAGAAACCAGGGTACCATCATCAGGGTGTTAGGGGTGCACGCCAAGGGGGACACTCACCCCATCACTATATGCACAAGTCAGGATGACAAAGGGGGGACCTCCCTCATCCTGCTAGAAGAAACACTGCGAGTCGGAATGGCCCATGGGGATGGATGAAGTGCTAGAGTCTCCATGAGCCGAGAAACACAACAAGCCAAGGACAACCATCACTGCAACACTCCACTGACCGGGACTTTACTGTGGACAGAAACACTCTGACCATCAGAGTGGCCAGACTGGTTCAGGCTGATAGAACGACTCAGATGGCCACTCTGCGTGTGACGGTCCTGGTTAGCCGCACACTCCCAGGAGCTTCCAGGAGCCTCCTGAACTTGTGACCGTCGAGATGAGGCGGGCGAGTGAGGACACACACATTCAGCAATGGGTGGGTGCAAATGTGCAGAATGCTTTTAATTAAACCAATCCAAAATGGTGTTCATTGGTGCAGTGCGGAAACAAAATCGTCCATCAATAAATAAAGAATTCACTTGGAAGGGTGTTGGTGAAAAATTAAATCCTTCCTTTAAAACCAGGACCGTGTTGGATGAAACTCAGGCTCCGAGGTCTGAGGCTCAGTGGTGCCCCCTTGTGGTTACAGGACGGCTGGACTGAGGGCCCTGTGACGGGATGTCTCGCTCTTCTCATCTGGCCCCAGCTTTACGTCTAGTTCTTTAGGGACTGAAAGGCGTATGAAGCGAGTGTGAACGGTGGAATGTCCAATGGAATCCAGAGTGGCTTTTACTTACTTTCGTAGATCTGTCAGTAAAACATTTTGCACCGCGCCCTGAATCAGCCCTCTCGTCTTTTAAATGGCACAATAGGCCTATGATAGACTTGAGCTCCACTCATTATAGCAGACTGGAATAACCAGTTGGGATCTGCATGCAAACCTCCCAGAGGTGGGCCCACCATGGTGCTCTCTGCTTATTTCAATACTGTAGCCCAGGTCCATCTCCGGGGACTCTGCCCAAATATCATGACCCACACTGCGAGGTTACTTGCTGGATTTATTATCATGCCATTCTCCACCTAGTGTTTCAAATGCCCCCTTACTGTTTTTGGCTGCCGTAGTCTCCACCGTGATACCATAATGAGATCCTGTCGGTTCGGTAAAGCAGCCTGCTGTGGTGCAGGTGGTGAATGGCGCCATAAAGATGGACCGATTTGACGAGGACAGACAGACACAGGCGCGCCCTTCCTATCTCATCCTGGTCAGTGCCTGGAGATCACAGCAGCTTTAAATTAAGCCCCGCCCTGCGCTCAAAACCCCGCCTCTGCCCACAGTGGCACACGTGGTCCTGTTGCTTCCTCTCTGGCAAAAAGTGGTTTTCAAAAGAGGCTTTCGATTTGCGCAAGAGATGTGGCTGGAGATGTTTTATAAATAAAAAGAGGCTCCGAGTTAAAGAGCTGCTGCAGGATCTCCGGGAAGGCAAACTCGTGTTACTTGGCCTCAGTTGGCAATTCCGTCCCCCTGCAAATCTCACTGGAACTTGTCGGCTTTATCCAGAAGTTTGGGCTGCTCACAAATTAAAGCAAAGTAATCAACCTTGAAGGGATTTATATACTGAAAGGAACAAAAGGTCACAGAAGTGCTTCATAAAATACACACAGCACAGGGTGGCAAGGCAGGAACAAACCCAGGACAGGGTGCCAGTCCAGCACAGCACAAACACACACCAACCCCAAGCACACACACCCGGGCCAATTTAGGATCACCAATTCACCCAGCCAGGGTGTTACTGGACTGTGGGAGGAGAACATGCAGACTCCACATAGGGAGGACCCGGACATGAACCTCCCTGCTCTCCTTACTGTGAGCAAAAAGCAAAAAAGGTACAGAAACACGAACAAGAAATGCACACCAAGTAGTCAGCGAGGGGCTGAGCCCAACACCACAACCGGCATCAGTGTGCGAGCCACAGACGCACACACCCGTGAAACACGCAGGGCGCCACTCGTGCAAAGCCGTCCCACGCAGCAGCACTTGAGCTGGCACTGCTGTCAGGGTTGTCACCTCAGTTAGCATCAGGCACCAGGCAGGAACAATCCCTGGACAGCATGCCAGTCCATCGCAGGGTCGGCACAGAGACATGAACTTGGGCGAGGTCAGCAATGCCAACTCGCCTGACCTGCATGTCTTTGGACTTTGGGAGGACACCAGAGCACCCGGAGGAAACCTCCACCCGAAAAGGAGAACTCCATTTTAAATATGTCACTCAGCCCTGTACTTTATGGCGATGGCTGTGAAACATTTGTGTGGAAAACAGATCAACACGGCGCTGCTTGGGATATCACAATGGTGAGCAACGCTGGACGACAGCAAACAAAATCAAAAACATTCTCAAGAAAACTGCGGTGGACTGGCACCCTCCCCGGGTTTGTTTCCTGCCTTGCGCCCTGTGTTTCCTGGGATTGGCTCCAGCAGACCCCCATGACCCTGTAGTTAGGATATAGTGGGTTGGATAATGGATGGATGCTCGAGAAAAATCTCACGTTACTCGTGTTGCATAAGAGGCGCGTCAGGATAGCCAGTTGGATGCTCACAATGTGCAAAATGCAAGCATTTTTTTTGCTAAAATATTGTGAAATAAATAAATACATTAAGGCAAAAAACACCCGTTATGAGCAGACAGCTGGATACGCAACACGACTAATGTGAGATGTTTTCATGGACATTCTTGATGTTGTTTTCTATTGGCCAGCATTGGTCATGGTAGGGTCAGAAACTTTGTTATGTCCTTTCCCCAGGAAAATAAGAGATTCCAATTTTTTTTTCTACAAACTATGTGGGGCAAGTAACATACAAGGGAAAAAACATCAATTTTAGGTGGAGAATTCCTTTAAGGCAAAGAAGAGCTGACTGAAATGACCAAGAATCACTCGCCAGACCACCAAGAGCTGAAATGGCAGAGGGCAGTTCAAAGAACCTGGCAAAGTGTGTTAAATAAAATCAAGTCCACAGGATTGTGAGGCCCTGGGTACCCACAGCCACGGGCGGCTACCTTTTTACGGGACTTCAATAATCATAAGCGAGGATAGACTAGGACGACATGTGAGGACATAACAGTTATCGGTGCAAAAATGTGATACATTAAAACAAACAGTGTCCAAAAATAAAGGGCAGGGCTTTCAAAAGTCACCAACCCTAATAAAAGGATAAGTGTCTGTGTGTCTGTCTGTAACTCCAACAGATGGCACATCGCAAACGTTTGCAGTAGTGAAATGGTTTGCATTTGTCATTCCAACAGATGGCGCATCAGGAACATTAACACTGCTTTTACAAATCCCATACCAAATGATATATAACAGAGGGATATGCATTGCCTTTGTCATTTCAAAAATATCTGCAGTAATGCAGTTTTGCGATGCCGCCTGTTGGAATGACAAATGCAATACATTTCAGTAATACATGCATTTCAAAATACAGTGCAATAAATGGTGACTGAAAACATTAATACTGAGGTCTACGTAGATTACTTAGATGGGTATCAGAGCTAGTCAATAAAGAAAGAGTGATGTGGAATTTAAAAAGTGATACATAGATACCAATAAATAAGTTAAAACCGAAAATAAAATGAGAGCCAGAATCAGCTTTTCACCTTCCTCATCCCTAGTGCAGCTCTCTCTTTTCATCTCCCCTGCTCACACAATCTGCCATCTGGCACCCCTCCCAACCACCTTCCATTGGCGTCAGTCGGGACCCTCTGAGCCTAGTGTCCTCGTCCAGATACCCCCAGGAACCTTGGATCGCTCGATCGCTCCTGCTCCCATCATTCAACAGGAGCAACCTGCCCCTGGCGCGCCGCTGCCCTCGCTCCACCACAGGGCATCCCGACCACCTTGCCTCCTCTGCTCTGCACGGACTAGACCACCCATTTCGGTTTCCTCCCTTCTGCCCTCTCCTGTCTTTGCTCAGACCATTTCAATTCCTGTGAGTGTAGGGGAACTGAACAAGAGGCGCACTAATGAGGGATGGCCCTCCACACGTTAACGAGCCATTAGTCGGCTGCTCGTCTCTCCAATGCCCACCTTCACCCTCAGAATCCACGCTGCACTATTCTTAAGAAACACCTGCACCTTCTCTGGCCTGCTAATCTCGACATGGACCCCACAAAGGATGGCCAGTCTACCTATTGTCCTATTGCCTAACCACTATAAAGGTCTTAAAATCACACACAGCAACGACCAAAGCTGTCTACATAAATATCCCACTTTACCTCACTGAGCCGCAAGTGACATTTGTCCAGAATTCAGATCTGCACATCCTCCATGAGGTCAGGCGGCGTTAGCCCAGACAGCAAGAAAAGTCTGAAGGGAACTCCCAGGCTCCAGAAGACAGAGCAGCAATGATGTGGGATCATGCGGGTCAGTAGAGTGAGGACCATTTTTTGCAAGACCTGGGTAATGAAGTCTCACTTGACCACTTTTATGAGCGCAGATTCATGACCTGTCAGCTACGGAGATTTTACAGACAAAGTGGATGTGCTTTTATGTCAATTAGAAAAGTGGGAGCAGCTTTATGACAAAGACAAAGGCGAGCAGCTTTGAGATGACCACAGAAGGAGCGTGTCTGGATATAATTAGGACAGGCCCATGGCTGTCTCCCAGTTTATTCTATTAAAGAAGGTTTTATGAACTCCTGCAATGATATCGAGCAATTAGACAGATGCATCAGGGAACTGGCCAGCGACTAGATTTAGCTTATAGGACGCAGTTTACCGAACGCTGCCTGGTATTATTAGTAACAGGAGAAATGGCAGAATGAGCAAACTAAGGCTAAGCGAGTGAAAAGACAGACTGGGCCGGGTCAAAGAAGGGGAGACGGGAAAGCATCAAGGAAAAGACAAAATATGGACTTGTGACAGAGTGGCGAGACTATGACTAATGAAGAGGGTCAAGACTTTATGACGATTAGAAAAGGAGCAAAGCTGTTACTGTTATAAAGGGGGAAGGCACCTCGCCATATTTTATTTGATTACAAGAGACAACGCGTCCTGCAGTTAGGTATGGAGACGCTTGCAGAATGGATTTAGCTCATAGATAGCAGCTTTTCA
This sequence comes from Polypterus senegalus, assembly GCF_016835505.1. NCBI lineage: Eukaryota > Metazoa > Chordata > Cladistia > Polypteriformes > Polypteridae > Polypterus > Polypterus senegalus. The sequence continues at coordinate 83,006,752 of NC_053165.1, forward strand.
AAGCGCCAGTGGTTCAGTAGTAGTAGCAGCAGAATGTGTGAAATACGAAAAAACGGAAAGTGAAGAGTTAGAGGAGGGCAGAATCAAAGATGACAATCCACAACTATCAGAACAGTAGAAGAATCAAGAGGCCATTTAGTCCGACAAGCTTGTCCATCTTATTCACTGAGATTCTCCAAAATAAGATCAAGTGGAGACGGGAAGGTCCCTAAAGTGCTGCTCTCCACCATTTTTCTTGGTAATTTAGCCCCATGTGTCTGTGGTTCTTTGTGTGAAGAAAAACGTCCTACCATGTGTGTGAATTCTGACCTTCCGTGTTAAGACTGAGAGTTCCAAACTACTGGGAGTTCCAAGAACACTTACAAAAAACGCCCACCAGACGGGGAAATCCTGTCAAAAACCCCGGCTAGATGCAAAAAGGGAATCTTCATAAAGTAAAAGATTTATAATCACAAAAATGCTCTGTAAGTACATGAAGCTCTGTAGATCACACAAAGGAAAAAGGAGTAATCCAAAGACACAAGACAATTTTAATGGCAAAGTCAAAGATCCAATGGATTAAAACGGCAAAAGCACAGCAAAAGCGCAAGTAACACTCACCAACTCCCAAGCACATTTGAAATGAACAGCCAGGAACTGCGGGGGGACCCTCCCGACTTACGGAGCAGAAGGCACTTCCTGATGGAGACTGGCAGGTGACCCTGCCTCTTGGGGGACCACCCACAAAACACACACAACAATACATCAAAAATAAGGAATAATGCACATAATCAGCATAAAAAAGAGACATAAAACAGGAATTTGAACCACAGCCAGGAGAGGACCCCTGGCTGAAACATCACTCACGTTAAGACGTTTCCATCCACGTTCTTGTTGCAGAATTTATTTTTAAAACAACAACTGGGATCGGCTAATTCCTTTCATTATCTGAAACAGCTCAGACGCATCCTCTCTTAACCTCCGTTTGCTTGATCTGTAAAGGCTCATCCTCTCACAGCTCACACCTCTCCGTCGGCCTGGCCGATCTCCTCTGGACTTTCTCAAGTGCTGTTGTGTCTTTTTTTATAATATGGAGACCAAAGCTGACCACAGCACTTCAGGTCAAACCTCACCAGCCACTATAAAGATGTAGGCATGGCCTCCCTTGACTTGCACTGCACACAATTCCTAAAATCTTGCGCTCATTCTGGGGTGCCGAGTGTTGCCTGATAAGGAGGTCGAATTTAATGTAAACGATTTCAGCACATAACAAAATGTGAACAAAGTGACGGGTCTGGACACTTTCTGAGTTCACTGCGACTCCCTGGCTCTTCTCATAAGGTGCACTTTCAAGTTTCACACCTCCCACTGTCTATTTAAATTGGACATTTGTACTTCCCACATGTTGTCTCTTATTTTAAGTGGCCTGTTTAGGACTTTTATCACCTTTGTAAACTGCTACATCAAAGTTACACTGTGAGATACTTCAGAGAATCAGCCGCAGTGCGGATTTACTTATAGGTCACAATTTACCAAGCCCACGTTTTATTAGAAGTATGGTGGTACCCTGAGATACGAGTTTCATTCGTTCCGTGACCGAGGTCGTAAGTCAAACTGCTCGTATCGCAAATCAATTTTCCCCCATTGAAATTAATTGAAATGAGATTAATCCATGCCAGCCCCCCAAAAACCACCCCAATTTTTTGTTACATGTTTTCAACATAAGAAAAATGTAATTAGAATGAATTGTAAATAAAACCTAATACTGTACATAAAAGAGAATCTCAAGAAATAAACAGATGTTGGCGGAGCCGATTAGCGTATTGTAATGTTTTTTTTTTCTTTCACTTTTGCTTAACTTCATTTTCTTCTTCACTTGTTTTTTTTTTTTTCCTTTTTGCCACGCTTTTCGTCACTTTCATTCGCAGGGCGTTTCAATACAAACCTGTCCAAGGAGCTTTGTTTAGTCCTCCCCTTTAGAATGTTTCTGAAATGAGTTAGGCGAGTGTCATTAAATAGCGCCGCTGCACGATCAGTTGTAACTTTTTCAGGGTGTTTCTTTTCTTTAAAGTCCGAAACTTTTTCCCACATTGCAAACACTTCCTTATCTCACTTTAAGAGATAACCTCCTTCGCCATACCGATCTTCTGCAGAACCTCCATATGTTGTTGCTGCCGTGTCTGTAGCTCCGTCAACTCCTCCGTCGTCAGTTCTTCTGAATGTGCGGTGACAAGCTCTTTGATGGCTCGTATTTCAAATTTTGCCTCATAACTCAAGGTAAAAAAATCGACTCAGTGACGGCTCGTATTTCAAAAAAACTCATACGGTGGGGCACTCGTATCTCAAGGTACCACTGTAGTTGAAGTGGTAAGATGTGTGAAATAAGGAAAAAAAAAAACAAAACGGAAAGAAAAGAGTCAAGAAAAGGACAGAAAAACAATACATTTGATGAGAACGTTGTGTTATTTGTAATGGAGGATAAGCAATTGAAGCGAAAAAGAAACTCATGTGGTGAGGAGGCCTGTGCAAGCAAAGCTCACGTCACATCTGATGACTTTTCCAGCGATTTTCAACTGTACCCTTCATTTCTATAATCTTAGCTAGTCGGAGGCAGGTAGTGACGCGCTCCCATGATGCCGTATGTCTAACGTGACATAGCCAGAACTATTTATCTACAGTATCTATTACCACGCATGGACATTGGAGGATCCCCTTCCAGGCACTCCTAAGGTATACAATACCACCCCAGGAAGACAGGGGGCGCCGTCTCTCACAGTGTCACCTCTTTACCCCTCCATACTGCGGAGAAGATACCCAGTGGGGGCTACTGATTCTGAGAATCTTTGCCCCTTCTGGTCAAGACAGTTTAAGGCCTGATGTCCATGGAAGAAGGCGTTACGTTTTGTACTTGAGCTACCGAACGACGCAGCTCTGCCAAAGCTTGGTCAGCCCTCCTGAGTCGTCTCTGTTTGATTTGGCGCCATTGTGTGTCTGTTTATGTTTACCTTTGCCCACAATTTTAAGCCAGTCTGATATTTGTCCACACTATTCATCTTTGTTGTGTTATATAGTGCCTTTCACTTACCTATTGTAAGTGGCGTATGGCCGGGGCTCTTGTCCGGTCGCCTCTACGCTGGCAGGACCGGGGGAGGGGGCGCGTCCAGTGCATTACCTCCTCCAGAGCTCTAGGTGGCAGCACCCTTGGGTTGCAGCAGTGCCTCGGACTCCAGCAGGGCTCCACGGGAGCTGCAGTTTGTTGCATGGGCACCACTAGGGGGTGCTGCAGCTGCTGCCGAGCCCTTAATTGCAGCACTTTCACCACACCCGGAAGTGCTGCCAGAAGTGGGTCAATGGGCACATGGAGCACTTCTGGGTGTCTTACTAAAGGAGCCAGGAGCCACTACTCCGGGAGTCGGGTGGGAGAAGACGAAGGTTGCCAGGAGAAGTGAAGGCAAAGAAAGAGAAAGAAAAAGAAGGGAAGTGTGCTTTGTGTGTTGTGCTTCCGACTGTGCTGTACATGTGGGAAACGGGGGAAGGCGTTTCCCACGGGAGAAAAGAAAAAAAAATAAATAAAAGCGTGTGCCCTGAACTTGTGTCCCACACCTGTCTGTGCCGGGTTTGGGTGGTGGTGCACCCCCTGGTGGTCCACACTACCTGTCTATCTATGCTATATAAAATCAATGATTCGTTTGTCAGACAGTTCCTTCTACCCAGATTGCTAGTGGCTTTACAGACACATTTCCACTGCAGATCATTTTTTATACCCACTGGCTCAATAACAGAAATCGGGCCCTCATGTGATGCTTGGCTTTGTTCAGTGACAAAGTGTAAGAAGATTCACCTGACACGACACAGTCTATGACGGCAAAGAAAGTTTTTGGGTCCTTGGACTCTTTAGACAATCATGGAAGGTTGCATTTAGGGGAGGAGACGCTCCTAAGCTTCACGAAATATACTGCCAGTCCATCTGAAAACACCCATGCCATTGAGATGGAGGGGACTTTAAGGATTACTGAGCTGACTGGAAAGAGTGTGGCTGGCTTCCTGGCAGCGAGATCAGAGCTTGATGACAATCTGTCCTCTGTTGTCGCGATGTGATGCTTATCACTGAAGGGTGGAGACAGGAGCTTAACAAAGGTGCCAGTCAATTCACTAACATTTTACGCAATCAACAGTAACACGGTAATGCTGTCTGGAACGGTCTCAATCAATCTGCTTTATTTATTCTCCCTTTTAGAAGATGCACTCTGACAGACGTAGTGATTTATCAGTTTAGCCTGTGATCAGTAGTAAGTGCGAGTTTGTAATGATAACTGAAGAACCCCTAAGAGGTCATAAAGGCCCGGCTGGCTGTCCACTACACCAGAAAAGCGGAGGCTTCGGCCACTCACTGGCTTACTTGTTCGTTCGTTCATTCATTCACAGTATTTCACTCACTCACTTATTCACTCAATCATTTGGTCATTCATTAAATCATTCACTGATTTATTTGCTCTCACACTTATTGTTGAAAGTTGGAGTCTGAAATGTGGTGGAAAGGGGTATGTGCAGCGGCCTTGGGGGCTTTAGCCCCTTATCTCTTGCGTTTAGCCTCTGGATTTCCTGAGTGGCCAAAAGTGCCACAAAACGTCAAGGGGGAAGATCCTCACCAGTAAATCCCCCCACCTGCCATACACTCTTCAGTCCAAAATACACATGTGACCCATTTGAAATTCTAAGGAGGTGAACCCCACCCATGGTTCTTTGATGTTTTTTTTGTTCTGAATAAGAATGTGGCTAAGATCTGATCTATGCAAATCCTAAGGACGCCCCTGGCTATTAGGTCTCCGAAAGCCCCACAAAGCAGACCAGGACTTTCACTGGCCAGCCCTGAAAAGGCTCACCCCAAGGAAGCAAGTCCTCAAACTACTACTTGCAGGCTGTGGCTGAGGCCTACTCAGGCTGAACAAAGGGGAGCTGGCTGTTACGGTTCAGAACTGCCACAAAGTCTCATAATTCACAGAAACGCCTTACAAGGGAGAGAAACTGTAAAAACTCTGGCAATGAGCAACTAAATAAAAGTAGATATTTATTAAAGGAAGGCAAAATGTAACAAAACATTCTCAAAAAAGCAGAAAGGCAATCCAAACTTAACAACACCCAAAACACAATCTGGCAGAATCCAGGGAGAGAAGCAATATAATCACGAAAAAACAATCAATTCAAACAAAACTGGTGTGAGCTGCTCGCAGTAAAAATCCATTTCTCTTAAAATATTATCTTCTAAGCAAATAAATACGTGGGAATAACTGCTGCTGTTACTCTCAAATATTTACTTTATACTGTTTCTAGAGCATAGTAATAATTTATTATCAAGTCTGCTGTGCTACCGTATTGTTACGATCACCATTACTGAGACGCTGCTCCCAGTCGCCGAGAGAAATGGCTTGAGATGTCGCTGTGTCTTATGGCACCAGTGCGCTACCTTAAATACCAGTGAAACGGTTCATTCGGTGAATTGGATGTAACGAAAACCCAACACAGTGCATAATATTTTTCTCTCCTGCGTTTCTGATTTTCGATATTTCCATCTTCCCTTCGACTTTGATTTTAGTTTACAATTTCAGATTTGGTGCAAATGAATAATTTTTAGGTTTGGACTACGTTTCATATTCTGGTCCTTTTCCAGCCTTCGGAGGGAACAGAAACAGTAGCCCTTACCAACTCAATGAACCACTGCTGGGTTCTTCTCCCTGGCCTAGAAGAAGGACCCAGCAGCAGAGAGACCATGGTGGCCCTGCCTCCTAGGGCTCCACTCACAAACAACAAAGGCTAGACACCACTTTAAAGGGACGGTACATAAACAAGCAATAAACACAACTAACAGAAATAACCAAAAAAGCATTCACAATGAAAAAACAACAGAACTAAATACAAGCCAGTGGAAAACACAACACTCACTCACTCAAATTTGAAAACCGTACGGTACCGACATTTTAGAATTTTTGGTACCAGGAGTAAACATCCTTTCCATCCACACTTGTTATTCACTGGAAGGCGAACAGCACTTCACACGGGTCATATCTCCGGGTTCAGATTCAGGTTTAATGTCTCTTTTGTTCATTTTTGATTTATGTTGATTATGTGGATTCTTTTTTTTTTTTTTTTTAATTTTGTTTATGTATGTTCCACATAGGGCAGCACGGTGGCGCAGTGGTAGCGCTGCCGCCTCACAGATAGGAGACCGGGGTTCGCTTCCCGGGTCCTCCCTGCGTGGAGTTTGCATGTTCTCCCAGCGTCTGCGTGCGTTTCCTCCTGGTACTCCAGTTTCCTCCCATAGTCCAAAGACATGCAGGTTAGGTGCATTGGCGATTCTAAATTGCCCCTAGTGTGTGCTTGGTGTGTGTGTGTGCCCTGTGGTGGGTTGGCACCCTGCCCGGGTTTGTTTCCCGCCTTGCACCCTGTGTTGGCTGGGATTGGCTCTAGCAGACCCCCATGACCCTGTAGTTAGGATATAGCGGGTTGGATAATGGATGGATGGATGTTCCCCATGTTTTGTGGGTGGTCCCCCCAAAGGGGAGGAGCCACTTGTCAGTCACTAGCACTCTTTAAAATCAGAGGGTCTCCCACAGTTCCAATGCGCTAGGGAGTTGGTGAGCTCTTGCGATTCTCTGGATTGCTAACCTTCACTTGGCACTTGTTTGCGTTGGATTGCCTTATTGCTTCAAACAATTATTTATTTTGCCTTCTGTGCTCTACAAAGCTTTGCTTTTGTTTCAGCACATTTTTGTAAAAATAAACTTTTTATATTTACGGAGACCATTTGTTTGCCCTCACTACTAGCCTGGGTTTGATGATAAATCCCCCATTTAGAGAACATCTGTGGAAGTGCTTTAGGAGCTTTCTGGAACTCTAGCTCGCGCCAAACCCCTCTTACTGCTTTGACATGATAGGACTTCATGGGGGACTCCCTCCGCCCCATTTGTTTGACACGATCGGGACTTCGAGGCTTCAAGTGAGAAGTGAAGAATTGTGGGTCACAACAGGAAGGCTGGAGTAAGACGGGGGTTTGGAGTTATCCATTATTTGGTAATAAATTCCAAAAGCTTGGTAATGATACTAAAGTCACATTTCAATACTGTATTCACTTGCTCATTTATTTGTTCACTCACTCATTCACACACACACACTCATCTGTTCTCATTCATTAATTCACTCCTTTATTGATTTATTCACGCATTTCAATCAAAATGACTAAATCCATTTCCTTGACCTGCAGCTCAGACCCTGGTTACAGTAACGCTCTCTTTCTAGGCATTAATAAAGTATCTATCTCTCTCTCTATCTATCTGTCTATCTATTTCAGACCCAAGTGTCTGTTTTTTTTTTTTTGTTTTTTACGTAGCACCTGTTTTTCCTTTCAGAGGGCTATATCCAGCGCACAGTACTTATCTCTTTTGTTTGAAAGTAAATCTGAATATACAGAGTGCATTCTTGCACTATAAATAGCCATTGAGTGAATTTCCAATAGGGCGTCACAAAAAAGAAGTATTCTTGAACACGGAGTCAGGACTGCCTAATTATGGCTTACTCTCCGACGACTGACAGCTTCCCTTTGTGAAGCTTAAGTGAAAACACGGCACGCTTTGTGATCAGGTGACTCCAAAACACAACACACTCACACACACACACACACACATGAACGCCCAGACGAAGACAAGAATGAGGTGGAGAAGAACTGTGGAGATGAATTGGGGAAGCACAATGTCACCAGAAAACTTGGAATGGCTGTCTAGCCGTCACTTGGGACTGTGGAGGAGCCCAGGCCAATTATTATTATTATTATTACTTACAGGACAGGCCACCTGTCAAAGACAGATAATAGAATCATTTAAAAATATTTTCAGTGTGTACCTTCAGTGTCTTTCCCCAGTATCCTTGTGTGTCTGAACCTCTCATCACCAGAGCGCCAACTCTCCAGTGTCTTCCCACAAAGCCCTTCTCAGACTTCTCATTATTTTCGAGGAATCTTTCTAGTCTCCTCTGCATTTTTCTTCATCTCTGAAGGCGACTCTCTCCCTCTCTCAGCTATGCTGTTTCTCCTCCTCATGTGTCTCACACTCACACTTCCTCTTTACATTATGTCACCAAAGCCAAACTGACCAATCACACCAAAGTCCAACTAGCCAATCGTATTGCTCTAAGGAACAGGACACACACACAGACCTTAGCGTTTTATTATACGGTAGATCATTTGGCTGATGCCTTTATCAATAACATTTGGAGTACAACTGGTTCCATTTCTTTTGTTTTTGTAGCACAGGCAGGTGAAATGACTTGCTCAGGATAACACTGTGTCATTAGTGGGATTTGAACCCACAACCTCAGTGTTTGAAGCCAAAAGTCATAACCGTTACACCAAGAAAAACAAGCAAAATCAGCAAAACAGACGAGACACTTTAAAGGAACCAGAGCAAGCAGCAGGTCCACCATGTCACCCTTCATCTAATACTTAAAACTGAAAATCTGCCCTCAGTCCACCCAGATCTGGTCCAAACCTATAAACCAGCCAAAGCAACCTGACATGGCCACTAGGGAGACCTGACCAACGGGGGCTGCGTTTAAACTTCTGTCTGTGACGAATCAAATGGGGGTCTACTCCAAATTCCCAAGGTTGAATGAACGTCTTCTAAGAAGCTAAAGTGTACAATGCGTTAGTGAAGTCCAGACGAACCGCACAAGAAAAATGTTATTGCAGACTGAGAGTACATTTAATCTTCAAAAAAGGAAGACAAAAAAAGTGTTGAGGGATCCATCCAGTATCTAAACCTGACATTTTGGAGCAGGGTCATGGGGCTGCTGAAGCCTATCCCAGCAAGAATCAAGCACAAGGCAGGAGCAAAACCTGGGCAGGGTGTCAGTCCTTCAAAGGGGTACCCATCAGGGGCCAATTTAGTGTCGCCAATCCGCTTAACTGCACAGGTCTTAGGATTGTGTTTGGGAGACTCACAAAGATATGAGGAGATCATGCAAACTCCACACAAGAAGCAGCTGCAACTAGAACTTGGTCATCCATGTTGAGAGGCAGCGGCGCTACCACCGTGTCGACCGTGAAGATATCAAATGATGCAGTTATAGATGCCATTGGACCATATTATGACACCATATGGATACCATTACGGAGGTATTAGATGTTGCTTACTTGGTCCCAAAATGCCCATTTTAACAATTTGTCCCTCTTACTGGCTCTAGGGCAGGAGTAGTCGTGATAAGAGTACCAGTTCACACTGTGTGCCCCATTACCCACCTGCCTGCTCTTAAACTGGATTAATAATATGCATCTGTTGTAATGGGAGACGACATCGGATTCATGTCCTGGCTGGGATGGATGGTGTTTATTTTATTTCCTCGACGGGACCATACAAGCGCTACATGCTTCCCTGGTCCACTAAATGGCAGCATCCATAGGCCAGTGCACCTGTGACAACACCTACAGGGCATACTGGAAGCTGGAGTCTTGTTGGGCAGCCCTGTTGGGTTCCAGGGTAAACTGTAGGGAATGGCTGTCTGTGCGTCTGAGGAGTTGCTGCCTGGACTGCATGTGCTAATTTCAGACAACTCCCGGTCCCATCATAAAAGGGGTCTTCACATCTTATACAACACTTGCTGGTGGAAGTTTGGAAGTAAAAGGAAGGAAGGAAGGATTTGTGACTTGTGTAACTTCAAATCAAAGGTTATCTGATCCCAAGACTGGTGTTTGTGTAGTTGTGTCAAGGGTTTAGGTTCCCGAGATGCCCTCTAATGGCCACAATGTTTAACTTGGCATTGGGTATGGCATGGAAGGTGATATCTGCTTAACACCCAATGTGGGGTCAAGGGTGGGGTGGGGTGGGGGCTTTGTGGGGAGCCCAACTCAGGAATACCAAGCACAAGGTCAAGACCAATCATGGAACGGGCACCAGTCCGTCAAAGCGCTAAACAAACACCATCTGAGAACGAGCGCCTAGCTGAGCCCTGGTGTTGAGGAGTTGGACCAGTGTCTCCCAATCCCATCACCTCTGTCGTGAGGATTTGAACCCGACCAGAGAAGGCAGTCAAGGTCCATCAGACTACAACAATGCAATTGTAACACAGAGGCTCTGACTCGCAGGAACAAACAAAGATTTGTAAAGGATACTAGGATGCGTGTACCACAAGTAGGACTCCATCTCTGAAGTAGCCACGCTTGGTTGTCCGAGACGTGCAGGAAAAAAAAAAATGTCAGCATGCTTTGCGACGGCAGAGTTTCCCACCACTCAGCCATTCCTTGGTTTTATTTTTAAATTTGATCTTACGTTTCGGCTTTGGCCTCTCCAAGTTTATGTAAGCCGTGACCCTCACACAGCTGTGCCTGTGACCGTAACAAGACGACAAGATGAGATTCAACCCTCAGCCCCAGCACTGCCAGACTTCCAACTGCAGGATTTGGTAGACAGTGTGGCTGCTATGAACCGGGCGTGAGCAAGAAAAGCGAAAGCAACACACCTGAAGAGCAGCCCCAGTAGGCCAACACCTGTGTAGCTGTGCCAAGTGTGACAATCTGCTGCTTTGGAAAGTCACCTTCCTCCTGGCACTGGGCAAACACAACTGCAGGCAGGATGAAAGGTGCTATATAATCAAAACTAATCAGACAGCTTACACTCCTTCTGGCTATTTGTATGACTTCTCAACATAACATGAATTTCATATGCATGAAGAAAAAGGTATTTTAGGATTGGTGGACTGTGATGTTTGCTGATGACATTGTGATCTGTAGCGATAGTAGGGAGCAGGTTGAGGAGACCCTGGAGAGGTGGAGGTCTGCTCTGGAGAGGAGAGGAATGAAGGTCAGTAGGACCACCAAGACAGAATACATGGGTGTGAATGAGAGGGAGGTCAGTGGAATAGTGAGGATGAGGGAGTAGAGCTGGCGAAGGTGGAGGAGTTTAAATACTTGCGATCAACAGTACAGAGTAATGGGGATTGTGGAAGAGAAGTGAAGAAGAGAGTGCAGGCAGGGTGGAGTGGGTGGAGAAGAGTGTCAGGAGTGACTTGTGACAGACGGGTATCAGCAAGAGTGACAGGGAAGGTCTACAGGATGGTAGTGAGACCAGCGATGTTATATGGGCTGGAGATGGTGGCACTGGTGGGAGAGCTGAAGGTGGCAGAGTTAAAGATGTTAAGATTTGCATTAGGTGTGACGAGGATGGACGGGATTAGAAATTAGGACGTTAGAGGGTCCGCTCAAGATGGACGGGTGGGAAACAAAGTCAGAGAGGCGAGATTGCGTTGGTTTGGACATGTGCAGAGGAGAGATGCTGAGTATACTGAGAGAAGGGTACGAAGGATAGAGCTGCCAGGTAAGAGGAGAAGAGGAAGGCCTAAGAGGTTTATGGATGTGGTGAGGGAGGACATGCAGGTGATGGGGGTGACAGAACAAGAGGACAGGAATATGTGAAAAAGATGATCTGCTGTGGCGACCATTAGCGGGAGCAGCCGAAAGAAGAAGAAGTAGAAGTAGTAACACAAGTTCCTCGTTCTTTTAAAATAAATGGGTCCACATTGTCATTATAGGCTGTACATGCAGTCATGTGAAAAAGTAAGTCCACCCTTGGAAACTGTTGATGCTTTCAACTTATTTGAACAGACAAACATTTAATCTTCATGTAAAAAGTGCCTACAGAATAAAGGTGAGCTGCTTGAACAAATGACACATCAAACTGGCATGGCGTAGTCATTCTTATAATCTAAACCAATAAAAATACAAATTAATCACAAGCAAAACGTAAGCCTACCCCAACATTTATCACCCCATTAGAATCAGATATTCCAGATGGGATGCCAATGATCAGAAAGTCTGCAGGTGGATCCAACCGTCTTATTTAAAGCTATCAAGGGTCCGGTTTTCTCTTTGTTACTGACCTGTCTGGTGTCATCATACCAACATCACAAAGAGGACCTCGCCAAGGTGGTTGTGGATGCCTAGGAGTCTGGTGAGGGTGTTAAAATGTTAACTAGATAATTTGAAATCAGTCATTCCACTGTAAGGAAAATATCGATTTTTAACCACTACCAATTTGTCCAGGACTGGTAAATTCACCTCAAATGTTGACTATTTGATACAAAAGTAAGTCTCCAAGAACTTCAAAATCTGATCGCGGGATGTGCAGATAGCTCTTGCAATAGCTGGTGTCGAAGTTCATGCATCTACAATCAGAAAGAGATTACACACAGCATGTGAGGTGTTAAGAAGGAGCCTTTGCTGTCCAACAGGAACATCAGAACACAACTGCAGTTTGCCATTGAATGTCTAGGCAAAGACCAGGCCGGCTGGAACAAAACCCTCTGGACAGGTGAACCAAAGATAAGAGTTGTTTGTCCACCGTAACAGCAGACATGTATCACATTTCCAACTGTGACGCACAGTGGTGGACATGTTCTGCTCAAGCTTTATAACACACTGGTGAGGCCTCATCTGGAGTCTTGTGTGAAGTTTTGGTCTCCAAGTTACAGAAAGGACATAGCAGTATAAGAGAAAGTCCTGAGAAGAGCAACTAGGCTGATTCCAGGGCTACAGGGGATGAGTTATGAGGAAAGATTAAAAGAGCTGAGCCTTTACAGTTTAAGCAAAAGAAGATTAGGAGGAGACCTGACTGAAGTGTTTAAAATGATGAAGGGAATCAGTACAGTGGACCGAGACGGTGACTTTAAAATGAGTTCAACAAGAACATGGGGACACAGTTGGAAACTTATTAAGGGCAAATTTTCGCACAAACATTTGATGGTTTTTATTTACAATGAAAGCCACAGACACATGGAATAAGTGACCAAGTAGTGTGGTAATCTGTAGGACTTTAGGGACCTTCAAAACTATTAAGAGAATTAAGTGGAGAGGACTCGCAGGTTTTATTGGGCTGAATGGCCTGTTCTCATGTTCTAATGAATTCCTTCAGATCTTTAGACAAACAACATTTAACACCATGTCAGAACTGCTACTTCATTTATTTTAGAAACAAAGTTATGTGTGAAAAGGTAATCGCCCCCTTTGTGATGCACTCACACAGCTGACCAAAGAGAACTGATAAGCTGACAGACCGTAGAATCTGAACCTCACCATATACTGACTGTTACAATGAGAGTGAAGTCGTCACCACAAGGTTTCTACAAGAAGGCTATGCGTCAAACAAAGGAAATTCCAGAAGAGATAAGGAAAAGAAAAAAGTTGTTGAAAGCCACCAATCAGGAAACAGCAACAAAGCCATTTGTGAAGCTCTGAGACTCCATAACACCACACCACACCACAGTGAGAGCCGTTATCTCCAGCTATGGGGAATCTGCCCAGAAAAGGCCAAAATGACCATACAAGGCACAGTGATGGCTTATTGAGGAGATCGAAGAGGATCCCAGATAAACATCTAAGGAACTGCAGGCCCCTCCAGCCTTTGGCTAAAGTCATTTTCATGATTTCGCAACAAGAAACAGAATGAGAAATTCATGGGGGATTAGCAAGGCAGAAATCGCTGCTGTCCAAGTGTAACATCACTGAACGTCTTACATTTGTAAAAGAAACGCCTGGGTGATCCCCAAGCGCTTTGGAATAGCAGTCCATGGTCAGACAAGCCAGAAGTTAAACTCTTTGGACAACACAGATTCCCACAACATCTGGCGTGCGTCAGTAAGGACATGAGAGCTACAACAAGACATGGGGGTTGGCTAGTGTAAGAGTGCACAGATGCTTTGGAAGATTTGCCACTACTAAAGTAACCAAGAATTCTACACTTTTCCAGAATATTCTTAACGAGAATGCTCGTGTCCATCATGTGAAACTGACGAGTAATTGGGTTGTGCAGCAAGACAATGACCCAAAACACAAAAGCAGCTCTACCACTGAAAGACTCAGAAGAAACAAAATACCAGTTTCAGAGTCCTGACGTGAACCCGACAGCGATGTCTCAGCCAGACCTGAAACGAGCTGTTCACACTCGCAATCCTGCCCATGTGTCAGAATTAAAGCAGTTCTGCAAAGAAGAGCGAGTGACATGAAAGGCCGAGATCAAACCAGAGGAAGTGTTGAGATAAAGGTGCAGCCGCCAAGCACTGAAGCTGTGGGCGCAATCACAACAACAATTTAAAAATTGGATTGCGTGTTCACTCCAGTTCTCTTCAGATCAGACATCACTTTTCTATAGTGCTTTTCTGACTACTCAAAGCTCTTCACACAGGGCGTGGGGGGGCCACTTCCACCACCACCTGAATGAGGTGACGACAGGCATCTTACACTCACCACACATTAGCTATCAGGAGGTGAAAGGGTGAGAGACAGGGGGGCAGAATGACTAGGCCGTGATGGGCAATTAAACCCGGACATCAAGAAACATCCCACTCTTTACCAAAAAGGTGCCCACAAACCTTTTCTGACCACATTCAGTCAGTGCCTTAGTTTTATAACTCATCCAAAGCACGGCACCAGTTCTTACAGCACAGCACACTGCACTGGGGTCCACACAAAGACCACAGGGTTAGTGCCCCCTGCTGGCCTCTCCAGCACCTCTGCCCACTGCAACACAAGCTTTTTTTCCTAGATGGTCTCCCATCCGGGCCTGAATGTGCTTTTGTTTGAGGGTCTGAGGCCATTCATTGTGTAAAATATGCAAAATGGAGGATATGTGAAGAGAGGCAAATACCCTTTCACAGCACTGTATGAGCAAGACTGCTATATTATATTATATTATATTATATTATATTATATTATATTATATTATATTATATTATATTATATTATATTGTATTATATTATAGTACACTCTTAATTCAATTCAGTTTAATGCAGGACCAACTCACCCACACACACACACACACACACCCTCACATTCACATAGGGCCAATTTGCCTCTGCCAGTCAAACTAATTACATTTCATTAATTGTTGTGTTTTTCGCCTGTTCAATATTTCATTTTCAGCTGATAATTAAATATTAATTTGATTATATGACCAAAACTGCCATCCATTTCTTGCATTTGTGTGGCCCAGCGGCAAAAACCACCTGCACCTCAGATGTAACTATGTTTGTGCCTCTTTAGAAAATTATACGTGAAGCACTTTGAGTAAGGTGCCCTGTGGCTGGCACCTTGCCCAGGGTTTGTTCCTGCCTTGTGCCCTATGTTGGCTGGGATTGGCTCCAGCAGACCCACGTCACCCTGTGTTAGGATGTAGCAGGTTGGATAATGACTGACTGACTGACTTTGAGTAAGTTGGAAAGCGGGAAACGGGCTTTTTATAGCACGGGCTTACACAGCCAGTATAAATATAATAAATTATTATTAATGTAATCATGATTGAGGGAGGGGTGTCAACAAAATTAGATACATGGCAAGAAACACCCAGAAAAGATGCCAGTCAATCAGATGGCACCCCCTCTCCCATCAGGCCAATTTAGAATACTGTCATGCCATCTTTGAGAGGAAGCTGAGACTCGGTTCTGCAGGTGGGCTCAATCTGGGTGGTTGTTATTTGTGTCCCCATGGGCTCTCCTCCTCCTCCTCCTCCTCTCATGCCTCAAAGGTGAGCAGTGAGGTGTCCTGGCAATTTTAAAATGGTGTCCTGTGTGGATCTGTGCATGCATGTGACCTTAAGCAAACAGGCGTCCCAGCCAGGGTTGGTTTCGACCATGACAGGCTGTGGGGCATTCTGTTGAAATGACTTGGCACGAGCATACTACACCCCTGGAGGAGTGGCTTTGTCACATCTAGAGGTTCGTAGGAGTGTCCCACAGACAGCACTGATGAAGTCAGAAGATTTCCTGTCTTTTGTGATGCCCGCCGGTATGCACTTCCCCAGTTCAGCCTGGAGTTAGTTATCTAGCATGCCAATCTCTTCTGCAAACGACTGTACCGAGTGGATTATCAGCAGTCACACATGCCCATCTGCTCTAACGGGTCAGGGAAAATACGCAAGCACAGACATACCAAAATGCTAGAACACAGTGAGTGGCACTGCCGGGACAGCTGAGAAACAACACTTTAGGAGAACAGTAAGGTGTCTCCACTGAAACTGCTTCAAACACACAAGTACTAGAGAATCCTGACTGCATCATGCTGTCCAAGTGTATGGCAGTTAGTGTGGCATTCTGCCCATTAAGACTTTCTGGAATCATCACAGACCTGCTGGCCACTGACTCACCTGGCCAGCAAGTGGCTCCCTGTCTCGTCCACTTAGAACTCGTCTCCTTCTTTCACAGGGCACAGTGTTAAGCAGCCCAGGGTGCTCTCTTGAGCCAAATAAACACAAATCATTCCACCCCCCAAACCAACACCAACACCACGACCCCTTAGTGCAGAAGTAAAGAAAAGAGACGGGACTGACCTAACAGACTTAGTGAGTCGGTGGCGCTTTATATCCTCCTCGCTGAATGAAAAGTGCATTTCCACTGAGGGCCTGGTCAGTGTTGGGGCTGGAAGCCTGAGAAGCCCTGAGGTCATGAAGGCTTTGGAAGGCATGTAAGCCCCAGGAACACGAACGCCTCATGTAGCAATCGTTGGCACTCTCACCCCTCCAATGTCTCCCGCTCTCACTCCGATCTCTCCGCTCCGGGTGTTGGAGTGCTTCGCCGGCTTTCGGCAAACAGGAGCAGGACACATCGAAAGAGAGAGAGAGAGAGAGAGAGAGAGAGAGAGAGAGAGAGCAGACTTCCCCTCACTCTCGTCAGACTGACACGCCTTCCAGAGCCTCAAGGTGTTGCAGCACTTCGGCTGACTTAAATCCCGGAACTGGATTTCAGAGATGGGCCGCGGAGTCAGGAGGACTGTCCCAACACAAACTTTGAAGGTGTTTGGTTAAAGCTAATGCTTTTGTGAAAAGAGCACAAAGGAGCAGATGCACTTACATAACTGAAATATAGCAGACCACAAATAAGCATATGGAGGACGGAGGATGGCCTTTTAGGAGTTATCTAGAAACATCTGTAAGTATTGCTTTACCCTGCAGGATTTTTTATAGAGCAGAGATCCTTAAACGTTTTGATGTGAGGACCCAAATAAAAAAAAATGGTACCACAATCAGACCCAAGAAGAGGATTATTGTTCTAATTTAAGAGTTTAAGCTGGAAAGAGTTTGGCAGTTCCTCAAAAACAATTCCAAAAGTCCCCAATAGAGTGGGGGTAAACTGCTAAACCCTGACTTCAGGGTTTAAATAAAGGGTTTATTTCTTATATTCTTTCAACAAGAATGAAGCTCTGTGGAGCACAAAAGGCAAAAAGGGGTTGCCTGAACAATAACAAAATTTAAAGCATACACAGCCTTGATACAATCTTCTTCTTCATCTGTCTGCTCCCGTTAGGGGTTGCCACAGCGGATCATCTTCTTCCATATCTTCCTGTCCTCTCCATCTTGTTGTGTCACACACATCACCTGCATGTCCTCTCTCACCACATCCATAAACCTCTTAGGCCTTCCTCTTCTCCTCTTACCTGGCAGCTCTATCCTTAACACCCTTCTCCCAATATACCCAGCATCTCTCCTCTGCACATGTCCAGACCAACACAATCTCGCCTCTCTGACTTTGCCTCCCACCCATCCAACTTGAGCGGACCCTCTAATGTCCTCATTTCTCATCCTGTCCATCCTCATCACGCCCAATGCAAATCTTAGCCTCTTTAACTCTGCCACTTCCAGCTCTGTCTCCTGTGCCACCGTCTCCAGTCCATATAACATAGCTAGTCTCGCTACCGTCCTGTAGACCTTCCCTGTCACTCTTGCCAATACCCGTCTGTCACAAATCACTCCTGACACTCTTCTTCACCCACTCCACTCTGCCTGCACTCTCTTCTTCACCTCTCTTCCACAATCCCCATTTCTCTGTACTGTTGATCCCAAGTATTTAAACTCATCCACCTTCGCCAACTGTACTCCCTCATCCTCACCATTCCACTGAGCTTCTTCTCAATCACACACATGTATTCTGTCTTGGTGGTCCTAATGACCTTCATTCCTTTCCTCTTTAGAGCATAACCAGAAATTCACAAAAACACAAGAACTCGCCAACCCCACAGTGCATTCACAACGAACCGCCAGGAACTGTGGGAGACCCTCTGAATTTATAATGCAGTGGGAGGAACCTCCTAAAAAAATGCAACAGCTTATATATACACGCAGACAACATGAAAAATAAAGAACGATGTGCATAATCGTCATTGATAGGAATGAACAAGAGAGACCCCAGTCAGGGGTTCAAACTGGGATACACTGAACGATTTGTGAACTCCTTTAGAATAATGGATTAATAGTGGAGCTCCTTCGATAAATGTCATAAGATTGCTTCAAAGGTTGGTGTCATGAGGAATGTTAATGATCTTTTCATACCTTAGTGAGGCGTCAGTGACATCGTTTATTGCACACTACTGCAATAGACAGAAGGCTAAAGATAGGGCGATGTGCCACTTGCCACACAGTTCACGCTTGGACCAACGCCACTCATTTTACCACACAGTTATGTGGTGACCCATCACAGACAGGTCTGCAATCCACCCATAGGTACTGAGACAAGATCTATATATATAATTCACTAAGGCAAGACACCCATGGAAAGCACGCCGGAAGGGGCGTGGTTCACTAAGGCGCCGACAAGTAAGACACCTATGGCGCAAGCAGGAAGGAGCCACTCCCACCAACACCAAGACCATTGGATACGACGACAACTCACAGAGCCACGCCCACAAACTCGAACGCGACGACACAGAAAAAACGGCGTCACTTATATTCGTCTGTCGTAAAGGCTACATGCACCTCCGAGCTACGTTGACTGTTCATAGAGGCATGTTTCTCGCGGAGGTGAATCGCCATATGCAGCGTGTGAAACGGTTTGCGAGGGGTATCACATGGGATCCTTAAAACAATCCTTTACAACTGAGGTTAAAGCACAATGAAGTAAGCAGTCTTTAAAAACCGGGTTTTCGGTTACGACGCTCGACCGCGTGCACCATAGCAAATTGTTTTACACGCTACATACAGCAATTCGCATCCGCGGCAAACATGCGTCTTCTTAGATGCTCCTGCAGGAACATGGAAAGTCTACGTGAGTCACAGGTGCATGTGGACTGTGCAAAGACGACGACAACTCGAGTGACGAGTTGGAGGTGGGCACATGAGCGATGGCGGCCCGCCAGTTTTCAGTCACGGACGATTGTGTGTTGGTTCGTTCCGTGCATTGTTACAATGTTGCTTTTATTGCTGATTTATTACATTACCGATTTTTCAAATGTTAATTTTCTCCCTCTGCTTAAAAATAATTTAAAAACCAGCCTGATTATGCGGCGTATGGTACACCGCGGGTTGGCTAGTAAGCATTAATCAAGGAGCTACAGGCATGTGAAAAAGTAAATACACCCCATAAATTGTTTTTTTTTTTTAAATTATGTAGACATATCAAGATTTAATCTAGCCAACGACGGGGCAAATCAGCCCAACTTGGTGCCGGTCCCAAGACCAGATAAATAGAAAAGGGAATCAGGTTGTAAAACTTGGCCAAAAATTTTATGCTGGAATTAATCCAAATCAGTCTCTGGAATATGCTAGAGGGTACCCCATTGGTAACATGCAGGGGCCTCGCCTGACCCCTGTGGGAAATGAGCAAGCACTACTGGGCCAAGGGTGGGCGCAGCTAAAGAAAGGGTCCGACTAGAGAGGAGGTGCAGGACTAAGCTGCATGGACCCTGCATAGAAGTGGAAAACGATGAGAAAGAAGAAGAAGAAGAAAGATTTGATCTTCACAAACATATAGGTGACATACAGTAAGATAACAAACATTGGGGCACATTTATATTTTGTAGTCCTTTGTATAATTTTAATAAATGCAATTTTTTTGCACATGGAAAAAGTTAAGTCCAATCCTCCATTTATGAATACCTGAAATATCTCGCATTAGAATGAGGCGGAAACGATTAGCACATCACAAAAGTGGATTTGGTGTGTTATTTAAACCTCAGCCACTCAGTTTGGTTTGCTCTTTGTTGTTGAATTGTGGTTGTCTTCACCATGCCAGGTTCAAAAGGGCTTTCCATGGCCTTCAGAAAGAAGCTGCTAGATGCCTAAGAGTGGGATAAGACCTCCAAACAACTGCTGTCTTAAACACGTGCCCTTCACATAACCAGTCTTATACTTCAGACTCCAGTACATCTCATCTCGTCATCTGATGAAGGTCATGGCGGCAGCAGGACAGGCAGGTCAGCCCAGACTTCCCTGTCCCCAACTACAGATTCCCACTCTTCCTAGAGAATTTTTGAGTGTACCTAAGCCAGCCGAAAGATGTAGTCGCTCCAGAGTGTCCTGGTTTTTCCATAGGGTCTCCATCCAGCAGCATGTGCCAGCTGGCATCTTTAGGACATGCCCAAGCCACCTCAGTTGGCACTTCTCCATTTAGAGGAGCACTTTAAGGCTCACCCAACCTGATTAGCCTCTCACCTTAACAGGCCAGCTGCTGTGTGAAAAAACCCGATTATTTCAGCCTTTACCCACAGTTCCTGACCATAAGTGAGGACAGGGAAGACCCAGCACCTGCTTTAACACCACGGACCGGCTACTTCCATTCCATCCACTTGTCAATCTAACATTCCTGTCATCCGTCACTTATGAGCAAGATCCTCCACTAAGGGCAGTTCCCCCCCAAACAAAGCAATAGAAATCCACTCTTTTCTAAGAGAGAACCACAACCTCAGACTTTGAGATCCTGATCCTCATCTTATCTCTGCCACTTTTCTTACTTGTGTATAAATAGTTATGGAGTGATGTCCATCAAGCATGGTGTTAAATTAAACTGACTGTGCCCAGTGTGGCCTTCAGGGTCCCGAACACAAATGCACTTCATCTAAGCCACATGACACTTACACAGAGCAGGATGCTAAACTAAAAAATTGAAAGCGAGTCTTTGTGGGGTCTATAGTGACTCGACAATGTGAAAATTGACTTTGATGTAGCCAGGCGCTACATCAAAAAAGTGAATAAGTCACTGTGTGCCCTTTAGTTAGTCATCTGTATTCAAATTAAAGCTGCATTGCATTATGGACACTTCCATGGTATGTCATCCACACAAGGCGCTGTATCATAAGAATTATGCCCCGTGTGTCCTTTAGTGAGTCATCTCTAATATTTATGTGTTTCTATAACTTAAACAGAATATAACAGAATATAACTTAAACAGAGGTATGCTGTACAGTATATCACTTAAAGAGACTGAATCCAGAAGTGGTGTATAATGAATTGAGCAGGAATTGTGTGCTTGTGTAAGGCGCTATATCAAGTGGAGTGGTCGAGCCCAAATATGTGTTGTGCTTAAGCAGGGCTCTTGGATAAGACCACCGAGCACAGCGCTGCAGCCATCAGGGTGTCCCTAAAACACGCATGCTCTTCATCAACGCTCTCAAAGACAGTCACCAAGCAAGGTGCTACAGCAACCTACAGTCTATTAAAGATAATTTGTATGCCAAATTACTCTGAATAAGTCGTATTTCTTTAAGCTGCATTATGCCAGCAGCACGGTTAGGAGACCCAGGTTTCGCTTCCCGGGTCCTCCCTGCATGGAGTTTGCATGTTCTCCACGGGTACCAAGACATGCAGGTTAGGTGCGTTGGCGATTCTAAATTGTACTTGGCGTGTGTGCCCCACGGTCTTTATTTTGTCTGATACAATTTCTTGTATTAGGAATTGGTTAGTTTTCGCATACCCCTTGGGGTCAGAGCGCAGGGTCAGCCATTGTACAGCGCCCCTGGAGCAATTACAGGTTAAGGGTCTTGCTCAAGAGCCCAGCACAGTAGGATCTCTTTTGGCAGTGACGGGGACTCGAACCGGCAACCTTCGGGATACCAGCACAGATCCTTAGCCTCAGAGCCACCACTCCGTCCCAGTGGAGTTGCGCCCTGTGTTGGTTGGGATTGGCTCCAGCAGACCCCCGTGACCCTGTAGTTAGGATATAGCGGGTTGGATAATGGATGGATGGATGCATTATGCCAATACAGAGCTATGGGATGTAGATAGCACTCCTGCATGGTGGTTTCAGGTTTCAGCCCGGTGCATGTCCTGTGTGATGTCACGCACAAGAACCACCAGCATCATGCGTCTCGTACGAGTCACTACCCACAAATCGGCTCATTCATTGGATTCATGAACAAATCATTACAAGTTGCAAATTCTGATTCACTTGTGAATTTGTAACAAAATGTCTCATTTTAATTCTGAATTTTAAATGTGCAGTTATGCTTTGTGTATGGATGATCGATTTAATTAAGCAAACAGCTGGAAGGAAACAAATCAGTTAAATGAATCCAAATGTCCATCATCTGCCTCAGCGTTGGAATGTAGACAGGTGAACATGCAGATTTTTCATACTGCAGACTAACAGCACTCTGATTGGTTCATGCTTTCTATGCGACCCTTCCTGATTGGATCCTGCTCATTACAATGTCTCATTACCTGATGGGTCACCCTTGATGGAGGAAAGCCACATTCCAAATTAGCAGGCACAGAGAAGCGGATTTCCACAGCACTTGTTGTGTTGCCTATCTGATGTGTTTGAATGATGCATACAAGCGCAAAAAGACAAATCATTTACCGCTCACTGCAGCTTTGTCATAAATCCTGTGGCTGCTGGCATTACCACTCACTTTCAGGATTTTCCTATCTATGCACTCACGCCCAGTGTAGGCGAACGTCTACATCTTAGGAGTTTTCATTCATTTTAGTGAGGAAGGAGATAACCTGACATAAACAATGTGAAAATGCTAGTGTCTGCGGGGGGAAAAAAATGCCATTTTGAAACGAAAACACAGAAATGTGGACACAGCCGGAGTATGTGCCGTTCAGGGTTTGCTCCTATCAGTGGAGACGCTTGCCATCCCATTAACCTGAACTGGATAAGCAGATTGGAAAATCTGGGGTGTATGATCAGACCATAGTGTGAGTGTGTTGATTTATTTATTTAATAAAAATTCCAGTGTGGGAACAAATAAAGTTTGTCCATCTCTCTATCTATGATATAGTGCTTAATATATCTATCACTTGTATAGTGCCTTTCACATCTATCTACATATCAATCTATTATTTAGCACCTTTCACACCTATTGTTTGTACAGTGCCTTTCATATCCATCCATCATTTGTATAGTGCCTTGTACATCCATTTATTATAAAGTGCCTTTTACATCTATCTATCTATCTATCTATCTATCTATCATGTAGTGCCTTTAACATCAATTACATTGTCTTTCACGTCTATTATATAGCACCTTTCACATCTGTCTGTCATTTGTATAGTGCCTTTCATATCAACCCATCTATTTATCATTCGTTTAGTGCCTTTCATATCAATCTATTATATATACTGGCCTTCACGTCTATCTACCTATCTGTCGTTTACATAGCGTCTTTCATATCTATCTATTTATCCATCTATTTCGCTGCTTGTGTGTGCTGCTTATTACAACTTTGGGATGCTGCTTACGCCGTAAAGCACTCTATTAATAATAATAATAAAGATCAGATAAAATGAAGTGATTGGCTAAGAGTGCGAGTCTGACGTCTCTAGGCAGCGTGGCTTTGGACTTCAAACCCCGAGGATGTCTGTTCAGACCCCACGACTGACTCTGTGTGACCCTGAGCAAGTCACTTCGCCGGCCTGTGCTCCAACCGGAACACTTAAGTAAATGTAACCAATAGTATCTGAAATGCTGTAAGTCGCCTTGGGTAAAGGTGTCAGCCAAATAATAATATACTGTTTATAGAGTTTCCTCTTAGCTGCGTATTGCGCTCTTGTACAGATTTCACCCTTGTATGTTACTGAACTACAGTACATTAAAAACTATTAATTCCGTCCCTGGTTGAGACACACCATGCCAGTGTTCAGAGTGCTCTGCCTGTTTAATGCTCTTCCTGCCGTTTTGTTATATTGCTCAGCTCCTGCCACTTTTATAGCTCCTTGAAGCATGTGGTCACTTTGTTTAAAGGAAAAACTCCAAGGAAATATGATGCCCAACTACATTCTCCAACTTGCTTAATGCTATAAACATGGAGGGTGGGGCAGTCCCACTGAGCACCAAGCAGGAGCCCACCCTCTCGAGAGCGGAGTTGTCGGACTGCAGTCTCCAGCAGATTAAGACATCCTCCTCAAGTTCGAGCCGCACCGCCCTCATTTTCTAATGCTGACCTCAGTGTTTGCCTCTCCCTTCTTAATGTTCTGCATGTGTCCTCAAGTCCGTGTTAAAATTACGCTGACGGGGCGAGTTCTCGTTCTGCCCATTTATATTGAGCGGCTAGTGGGGACTGCAATGAAGACGTCTGAAGGCTTCAGTGACACGGAATAGCAAAGGCAGCGCGAGAGGAGGAGGCCAGCTGGCCGCGGAGTGACTGGCCTGGATCAATCACAGCCGGCACACTGGCTCACTCCGGGCTTTCAGTCCGACTGGAGCCGAGAGTTGGGTGTGTGTTTATTTGTGGCGACCCCATGTGTTTAAAAAAAAAAAACAGAAAGAAGAGAAAAGCAGTGACGTCAGAGCTGTGATTGCATTTCAAAGAGGGGAGGAGATCGTTGGCTACAGCTGTCACATCAATAAATGCTCTGAGACCTTAATCACTGCTTGCCAGAGTCACTGGAGCCTGTCCGCGCATGTGTGTGTGTGTGTGTGTGTGTGCGCATGCATGTGACAAGCCAGGGAGGAAAAGTGACAGCAGAGAGAGGGGCTTAGCAGATACTCAAAGGCGGGCTGCGATTGTGAGTGGAAAGTGATCCTGACTGGCAGAGCCTCACCTGGTGTGCCAGTCCATTGAACTCATGGGCAGGAGTAATTACACCACTGTGGGTCCACGGCTCAGATTGGCAATTTGTTTTATATAGTGCTTTTCTAGCTACTGGAGGGGCCCTACACAGATCACAAGGGGGCCACTTCAACCACCACCAGCGTGCACCACCCACCTCGGTAACGTAACAGCTGCCAAAAGAGCTCACCTACCTCTGCAGCACGTATCCCTTGTTTTGTAACGTGTTTGGCGGCACTACTCCTGAACCATGCCAGGGACTGTCAGCCTGCATCCCACTTCTTAACACCAGCGTAAGGTTTCAAAATAAAATTGGACCAGACAGGGGGTCAATGGGCTGACACCAGAAGAGTCTGAAACGCAGGTCACCTGCTCAGTTGTAGGAATAGGAGGGCATCGCTAATGTCACCTACTGGGCATTTGCGGTAGTGAAGGAGTCACTTATGATAATTAGATCACTTCCAAGGAAAAAATCATTTTTGTGTTCTCTCTTTCACATCCTCAATACGAGGTAGAAATACCAAACAAACGAGGTCTCGAAAAATAACGCTACTTTCAAACTCTTGTGCACACATGGCACCAAATGACAAAAAGGGATTCAGTGGCCTGCAGTGGGTTGGCACCCTGCCCAGGATTGGTTCCTGCCTTGTGCCCTGTGTTGGCTGGGATTGGCTCCAGCAGACCCCCGTGACCCTGTGTTCGGATTCAGCGGGTTGGAAAATGGATGGATGGATGGATTCAGTGGCTTGCCGTGCTGCTGCTGCACCCATGGCAGTTACTCTGTAGATCAACAGCATTTCAGGATGCCAGCGTGGTGATGTGTGAAGCAGAGCTTACTGTGGCGGCATCACATATAAGGTGAGAACCAGCACTGAAGTGCCAAAAAGGGAAGAGGTGGCATCTTCCTGGGTGGTTCAGCTTCTGCAGCAAACACCGCAGGGTGGACTGGGGGGTTTGGAATAGTTTAGTGGTCCCCCACATTCATATTTAAGTTTAAACTCCGGGATGAAGTGGTTTGTGAGAAGTGCTGGCATGTCCTAAGATCTCCATTAGGACCAAGACCAAGTGCTTCATGAAGCTTTTGCATTACAGATGGACAACACTTACCGTTGTTTAAATATAGATTAGTATCTGAATATTGTTATTATATTTATTTATAACCAGAATAGTGGCTAACCAGCCTGTATCGCGTCATTAAGCTACCCACTCTTTACACCCCTATGCTGATTCTTTGAATTGGTCACTAACACCGATTGGCCAAGTTCACAGCAGCTTCATGCAAGTGCAAGGCCTTCATTGGGGCTACACAAAGGCACAGGATATGGCCTCCAGCATGACAGTCATAGCCCCTCATCCTTTATAGTGGTCGTAGCCCACAAGGCTAAAGGAACATTCTGTCCCACTACTGCAGCCAGCTTTTTGGTTTTTCGACATTCACTCCTCTGCTACACACAGCCATTACGTCATTCACAATTGTATCAGCTGCCTGCTGCTGTGGTGATTCTTCAGACCCCACGGCTGACATCAGTGCAGTTTGATTAACTCAGGACTGTTTTTGGGAGTCCCCACTGGTGCCAGCTCACCGGCACAGCAAAGCCTACCGAACTATAAGGTCACATGTGCTTTAACTGCAAGCAGTGTGGTGTCATGGCTAAGGCTTTGAACCCTGAGGTTGTGGGTTCAAATCCCACTACTGACACCATGTCTGTGCTCCAACTGGAAAAACAAAGGAACCAATTGTATATCTCCTTATATAACACTAAGAGCCAAATAATAAGTAATAATAATAACTAAGGGGCTTTGCCCAATGCTCACTTCGCTCACCAACCCCCCCACACCTGCGCTACGCACCAGCAACTTCGTGTCTCTGCCGCTTGCGTATGTGGATTTCTATTTCATCAAATAACAATTTTTTTTTATTTCTCACGGATACGCCTCTTCATTGGGAAGAAACACCACTTTACTGATGGCAACACAAATTAGATCATCTACAAGTCTCAAACTTAAAGTTTAAAGCCAAACAACATCTACATACTTCTGTCATATCACCTGTGTCCATATATTTTTGCTTTTACCTTTTCGTCAAGATCGCATTGAATTTTGATTCCGTGTTTGGAATGACATCGTGACAATGCAATGTATATTGCCCGTGATCATTCACACAAATGAGAAATGACTGAACCGTGTGCGTGGTTATGTGGGCAGGACTTTTCCAAATCTCTTTGCATTAGCTCTTGTCTCGTGGGGCTTGAAATTTTCTCTCACGGGATTTCACTTTCACCAAACAACAAATCGTTAAATTCTCATGGATACGTCTCTTTATTGAGAAGAAACACAACTTTTTTTTTTCCTCTGATGGCAACACGAATTAGACGATCTACAAGTCCCTGAGTTAAAGTTTAAATCCGAACGATATATTCAATATCTTTTTGCTGTTCCGCTATTTCACCGAGTAATAAATTCCGTTTGCTTGCTCTAATGCGGTCTTTATTATCCTTTTTTTGAGACTTTTTTTTTTTTTTTTACGAATTTTCATACTTCCATTATCTCTAACCTGCTCTTCATGTGTATCGCACCAGCGTTTTTGAATTCTTTATGACATTCTACTTCATATCTACTCTTTGTCTTTTATTTCTGGCCCCAGGCGTGATTAAATCTCTTGGCACAAAGACTTGTCTTGCGGGACATGAAAGTATCTCTCAGAGAAAATCACGACTCGTCTCCTTCCAAGATTTTTTTTATAATAGAGAGATAACAAAAAAGCTACATAAAATTTGCTCCTCCACTTCTGACACTGATGGAGTGCAATCACAAGAATGAGCTTTCCCGATACAGTATATAGGACCAAGGCAGACTGGGGCTGACATTTGACACACTACCCTCATGAACTGTTGACTGTTAAATTCTGCACCTGTATTGGTGAGAAATCAACAAATCAGATGTCACTTCAGAACCCAAAGTAAGTCGAAAAAGGGCATAATGGGCACTGCAAACCACAAGGGCACCCAGGTAGCAAATTGTTTCCAGGTGGCCAATGATTGCTCAGACTAATCAGTATGGCGTGGACTTCATTTTTTAGCAACCAGGGCGGCAGAGCATGCAACCTTTCAAGACTCAATACCTGGGTGAACATACGTCTGAAAAGGCACTATATTAGAAGCGGAAGCCATTGACTTACTGTATATATTGATTTAAAAACAATCTGAACTCATCTCCAAAGCAGATGTGCCCTCTGCAATCACTCATGCAGCTGTCACTCCTCACCATCGTGAGCGGGCTTTGAAATGGCACATCTGCCTTCATCTCTGGAGGTCCTTTGTAACCAGAGTTGCTGCTGGAGGTACACTGGCATAAGGCAGAAGGCTATTGACGTTAATAGAGGGCATGTCACCAGGGCATCTACAAATCCATGGCAGCCTCAAAGACCCATAATGCCTCCACACATACAGTAAATTAATTATCTGTTTAAATGAGAAGATTATACTACCACAGATCAGTCTCCAACTATGCAGAGCAAAATCCGATTATTTACATAGAGCACTAGACACGAGGAAACGCAGAGTGGCACTTCAAGCCAGCATGCAGCTCTGAGCGAAAAAACACGGATAGTAAATGGTGCCAATGTGGCACGGGCAAGAGCACCAGATGCATTTCATAAGATTAATTGGCCCATCTGGTGGTCCATAATCTGCATCCGTATCTCTGATGAGCCGAGTGAAATTTAAAGGAACAGCCATGTGAGTTGGGCAGTGCCACTCCATGGCTTTCCAGTCTCTCTGAATAAGTGGCGTGTCTGAAGTGTGTGTTACATGTGTGTGAAGTCAGAGCCTTGAAACTTTCCCTAATTAATGTCAACCTATCTATTATATAGTGCCTTTCATATCTATCTGTGGTGAGAAGAGTCTTAATTTTTAAACACAAAATATCTGAGAGTTAGTAGGAATAGTCCTAACAGGTGGGATATAAGGCGACATGAGTTCAGGCATTTTTTAAAATGTATTTATTTATTTTGGAGCAGCCAAAGGCACTGATTCGTTTTTTGGCACAGATTGAAATAAAGATTCATTTATTGACTTTTGAATTTATTTTTTATGTATTTTTATTTATTTATTGAATGCACCATTGGGTATTTTTGTAGATTTCAAGTCTTGGTTTTAAATAAACTGAGCATGCATGTGTTCTGATTAAAAAAAGTCTTGCTTGTCTGCTCACTCACCCTGGCCCATTTAAGTTACGGCTTTCAATATTCTGGCACTGAAGGTTGTGCACATGGCTGCAGGCAAAGGACATTGCACTACCTATCTCTTATACAGTGCCCTTCACTATCTATCTATTTATCTATCTATTTTTTTAATCTTGCCTACTACACCAACCATCTATTTATAATAAACTGTCTTTCTCGCAAATTTAGCTACATTTTTAATCCTATATAATGCTTTTCTCGTTAATCAGTCTAAATTTTTAATCTTGCCTACTACACCATCTATCTATCTATCTGTCTATCTATAATAAACTGTCTTTCTTATAACTTTAGATAAATTTTTAATCTTGCCCACTATACCATCTATCTGTCTCTTATATATATATATATTTCTCTTCTGGTTCGTCCTGCTTCCTCTTCAAAACCGGTCCCGCCCACACGCAGCCGACACAGCATTTCTTGATTCCTATTCGTCCTCTTCCAAACCCTTCCCCACGCTGCCTGCAGCCTCCCATACACCCCCATGCCGCTTTTCTCGATTCCTATTCCTCCTTCGGACTACCAAACACCTATTCATGACTATCTCATGTCTCATGACTTTCTCACCGTTTTCCATTCCTATTCTTACACCACCATATGCTACGGCAGGCGTCGAATACTCCTATATAATGCTTTTCTTGTTAATCTGTCTAAATTTTTAATCTTGCCTACCACACCATCCATCTATCTATCTATAATAAACTGTCTTTCTTCTCAATTTAGGTAAATCTTTAATCTGGTCTACTACACCATCCATCCACCTCTCTATCTGTTATATAGTGACTTTCACTGTCTATCTTTATTTGAGAACTCACTAAAAGGTTTTTCAATTATTTTTCTGGAGCTACATGGCATTACTCGAATATGAATGATTAGGGCTTTCGAATTGCTCTTGCTATTCTGAGAGGCCTGCCAATGAAGGTAGCAAACTGCTGACCGGAGGAGACTCATGTGGGTTGTCATGTCCCTACTGACATCAATAGGGCTACAACGGAAAAACTGCGTAACATGACTGATGATGTCTGATGGCCCCCCGGTATCGCCTAACAAGAACACCTTTAATTTTTCAGAAGGCTGAGGACAGTCTCCTGGATTCTCCTTTCACAGATTCACCGGAGACATTGCTGGCTGTTTTCAAGAAACGTGTGATGAGAAATGCCTGACAAAAATAACTGTCCATCACCTCAGACCCAAAAACTTCAACAGGTGACAGTTTCCTTGCCATCCTGCTACCGTACAGCCTGTTGTTGCGGCTGTTTGTAACTATTAATGTTTTTTTTTTGGACTTTTGTTCTTCACAATCTGTGTCTTCCCCACTATGTCCTTAAACCAAGGAGTGTCCTGTTGCTGCACTTCTGATATTTCTGGATCAGGGGGACAACCAGCACACACATTTTGTTGTAGTGTAAGTTAAAACAACACGTATACAACACAGTAAATGTACCATGAGAGCACACCAATGGGTCCTGAACTGATCACTTACCCTTTATTCCCCTCAAAAGCCTGGACTTGTCCACTCTCCGTCCAACGGACAAGGTCACTAACATGCACACAAATCTTAACCTCAGCCAGACTACATTTTGTGTCACTGCCACAGGGAAACACAGGGGAACACATCTAATTAGGAAGAGGAATGCAGCCATGGCCTCCAAGCCTCAATGATCCATTTTCTACTTAACTTGTTTTAATCACCCCCAGGAGAGCCGTGCAGTTTTGCGTCGTTCCTACCTTGACCAGGTCACGTGAGCAGCAGCTTTGCTTTTCAGGGATGAAGTCTTTTTTTTTTTTTTTGGTTTAATTCTTTTATGACGAGGCCATGCTGTGCTATTTATAATCCCCGGTGTCTCCTCCTGTTTTGAATGCCTCATCAGCTGCACACTCAGGCCCCAGATGTGCAGAAAAAGACGCCAGAACTGAGTAAACACGTTGAAAGCGCACGCAGGCACACGCACAGCCCAACATGGATTCCAAAGCTGGTTAGGGATTGTAAGAGGAGGCTGGTGCACACGGAGCTTTCTAGATAGAAGTCTTTTCAACAAATAAAGAGCAAGAGGACACCTCTAAGACTGGGCTTCTCTACCGTGCCTAATTCTCAGATATACTGTACATTAGACTAAGAACTCAACACCTGTAGCCACGTCTTCTTGCTAATCCTCAGCAGCCCCAGAGCAAAGCTGAACAGGCATCTATTTTTGTCACCCAGTTAGACCCCATTCACACAGTTACAGTTTCATTTAAAATTGCCGACATCAGTCTCCGTATTTTCAAGCCCAGAAGACAGAGACTTTTGAAAACACTCTCCAAGAGCCGTGTCCTTCTGAAAACGCACCCTCAGCGTTTTAATGTCGATAGTACGGTTTAAATGCTGCATACTTGCACAGAAGGCAAATCATTTACTGGTCGCTAGAGTTTTGTGACCGCTCACGTTACCAGCCCCTCAAGGATTTGTCTATCACTATGTGCATGCCCAGTGTAGGCAAAAGTCAACGTTATGTGCGTTTTCGGTTACTTTAGCATGGGTGGAGATACTTTCACAAACGATGTCAAAGTACCAGTATGGACGAAAAATCATTTTTGGTTTACGACAAGGTTCACTTTGTATTAGACACAGGAGTACTTCTGATGTTAAGACATAGCATGGCGGAAACACTTCCAGGTCATGTGGGAGTTCCTTTTCCCAGCAGCACCCTCTGGTGGAACTAAGGGATCCCAACAGGGCTGCCTTTCCAAACTACATGTCCCATGAAACCCTGCGAGAGTCCAAACTGATAACCAGTCTCCCCCCATCCATCTATTATATGATTGCTACGACTAGCATGGGGTACCTAGAGCCATCCCGCCCGGGTTGCACCTCCACTTATATAATGCATCCATGGGTAAGACATCAATCTTTGCGTCCCAGTCGGGATGCCAGTCCAGCATTTACACAGTGTCTTATGAGTATTGGCCTGTCTGCTACGACATTTATTTAATATACAGTGACTATAAAAAGAATTCAGCCCCTTAGCAGTTTTCACATTTTATTGTTATACAATCACACTGGAGTCACCGTGACGCATGGTGGTGGCAGCATCAGGATGTGGGGATGCTACTCTGCAGCAGGCTCTGCAAGAATTGTGGGGGTAAAATGAAAGCAGAAAAGTGTGAGAAAAATCCTGACTCAGTCCACCTTGGGAGAAGACCAGCAAGACAACAACACCAAGCAGAAAGCCAGAGCTACAGGAACAGTTTCAAGGCAACAATGTGAACGGCCTGGAGTGGCCAATTTAGAGTCCAGATCTCGATCCAACTGAG
The DNA here is from genome assembly GCF_016835505.1 of Polypterus senegalus. Taxonomy (NCBI): domain Eukaryota; kingdom Metazoa; phylum Chordata; class Cladistia; order Polypteriformes; family Polypteridae; genus Polypterus; species Polypterus senegalus. The sequence continues at coordinate 83,039,056 of NC_053165.1, forward strand.
AATTTGTGGCTGGGGCTTGACAAAGGCTGTTCACTCAGGATTGCCATGACACCTGACAGAGCAAAAAGGATAGAGAGAGACCTGAGCACACAGACAAAACACTGTCATGGCTGCCATCGACTAAATACTGACTTGAAGGGGGTGAATTCTTATGTGATTAATTAGGTTGTGGTTTATATTTGTAATTAATTCAGACCAGTCTGCAGCCACCTTTTTTCACTTTGATATTAGAGTCCTTTTCTGTTGATTTGTGTCAAAAATACAAAAAAATAAATTCACTGGGATGCAATGCTGTGGAGTAATAAAATACAAAAACTTCAAAGTGGATGAAGACTTATTTCAGGCACCATTAATCTAGTTCGAGAAAGCCATAGGTTATCAATTCAAACTATGGACTTCTGGGTACTGGCCTGCCTGCCTGCCTACTTGCTTCCAGACAGTCAGGATTTATCAATGTGAGGCCTTATGAGTGCCTTACGTGTGTGTCGACGTGCAGGGTCACGGAGAACTACAGAGCATGACCACATATCTGTTTCTGCTAATTTGTGGTCTGCACAATTGGACTTCCAGCCTGAGGTGTCAGCACGCGCTTATATTCCTTTTCTCAGGCCATTGCGTGCTGTGGCCTTTCTACTGATCTCTTTCTCAAATATACTGTAAGACGGTTGAGGACAACCACAGGAAGTAAAGGGCACATTTTAATTTTTGCCAGGTGTCTCTCTGCGTAACGAATTCTCCAGTTATCCTTTAATCCGGCATGAAGTAGAACCAGGATGTCAGCTTAGCTTGATTGAACCTGTTAGATGGGCCTTGTGTTAACAGTCCTGTCCCGTTGGACATGTCCGTAATAGAAATCCATGGCAAGCCAGCTGCATTGGTCACTTTGTGCTATTTTCTATTTGCTTGTGTAGTTTAATGTATTATTATTATTTCTTTATTAGGCCCCTTTATCTAAGGCAATTTATAAAATACGGTATAAAACATGCCAGTGTGAATGTGCAACCATCAAAGTACAAGATAAATTAAAAAAATAAGCAACAAGGGAGGAGAACTACTTCTGTATATAATTTAGGCAAAGCACACATCAGTATCCCAGACTCTGATCAGTCCAACAACTGCTGTCCTGTAGAGGAGACATTCAAGAAGTTCAAAAATACTTAATGACAATTTGCATTTCCAAAATACACTTAAAAATCAGGTAATCGGGTGCACTCTGAATGGCCAAAAGATCATTCTGTAGCTTTACAGCAAGAACTGAGAAGCAACTGTCCAGTCTTGGGACATACAGTATGGCTAGAGGAGGGACGGTCAGCAGACAGCTGAAGGGACATAGGGAGAGATCAAAGACTGAAAATATTGAGGAGCAGAACCATTCAGAGAACCATACTGTAGGTCAAGACAAGAACTTTGAAAAGGAAGCAAGCGTCGACACCGAAGCAGAGGAGTGGTAGGAGAGAAATGAGGAACAGAGACGACCAGCTGAGCAGCTGCATTGTGGAGAAGCAGGAGAGGTTGAATAACAATTGAAAGAAGCCTTTCCAGGAGAGCGCTGCAATAGTCCAGCAGAGCGAGAGAACAGAACCTGAGAATCTTCGGAATATTATGAAGAAAGTAACAGCATGACTGGGTCACTGAAGATAAGTGCTCAATGAACGAAAGCGAAGAGTCCAGAGTCAGCAGCGAAGACACAACATACAGTGAATCTATGAGGCACAATGATGTATTTTTTTAAATAACATTCTCAGTATTGTCAGCAAATCTTCTGCGCAAATGAAAACACGGCAAGGGTACCGATGAAGTAACAACATCACACATGCATGCATACACATAAAAGTATTCACACAAACACAGAGCACGTCAGGAAGCTCCGTAAAGTGTGAGGCAGAGCAGTGAAAGTTCTGAGTGTGTGTGTGAGACGCAAGGTCAATTGGGCAGCTGGTGCAGATCGAGTAGCGACATCCTCATCCAACACCGACTAGAATAGTTCTGGGATGGCACACTGGCCCCACAAAGGATCATGGGGCACTCGCGGAAAGAAGCCGCTGCATCGCAAATTTTCCTGGAAGGACTCAGCGAGCAAAGTCATCTCTGAACCTGGCAAATGTGCTGCAAAAAAACATAGGCAGAAGCTATTGTGGCAAACTTCATGAATAAGGCGGGCAGGACACAACACATACACACACACACACTCTCTGGGCTAATTTATAAAGGATCAAGTCAAGTAAAATCAGGAAAGCAAAACATGTATGGTGCAATAAAGTGTACTAAAGCAGCACTCCCTCCATAAGGTCTGTAGTTATTTTCTTTATTTCTATGTTTATCTACATCTCCATTAAGAGTAGCTGCGTTCAACTGTCTTTATTTCTATTTTGTACCTGAACTTAAACTAAAATGCTTAATGAAGTTTGAAATTCTAGTATCTGCAGCTGATTTATACCTAAATCCATATTTTGAAGGGAGTAATCAGCCAAAAGTTAAATTGAGGCAAAGCAGGAAATAAAACAATCAGAACCTGTTCTGAGCAAATCGGCGAAGCTGGCGTATGTGTGTGTGCCAAGGGGCCCGACAGACACGCTCATTTCTTTTCTAAGCACCTGACTAATAGAATCAGAATTCACTTTGTTGGCCAGGTACACTAATGTCTACTTCTAATTTGCCTTGATAGTATTGGTGCAACATACCAGGATAACACAGAATACAAAAGATAAGAAGATCCATCCATCCATTATCCAACCCCCAGACATATCCTAATTACAGGGTCACGGGGGTCTGCTGGAGCCAATCCCAGCCAACACAGGGCGCAAGGCAGGAAACAAACCCCAGGCACCGTAGATATAAGAAGATAAAACGTAAAATACGTTGCAGCATACAAGGACAATACAAAAATTAAAGAGACAGTAGGATTAAAATGTCCAGGCGGTCTAGTGTGTAGGTATACATAGATACCGAGTAGAAGCTCGGGCCTGATCTGTAAGAATAACTGCACGTGGGTAAAAAAAAAAAAGCTGTTCAGGTGACGGGTTGATATTTCAGAAAATAAAATGTTAAAGCAAAAGCCAGGAGTTCCGATATGGAAACAGCGGCTCAAACGTGGAAACTCCCGACTCGCGGCATACGCCCTCCTGTCACCTTCTAGGGATTGTGTTTTTTCTCTCTCTGTCTTGTTGTTTGTGCTCCTTTTCATGTGGGAGGCCCACAAGCTCTTAAGCTCTCACGCCCACGTCACTCCAGAGTGTCAATCCAGAGCGTGATGTGCCACTTCTGGGCTTTCTTCTTGATAGCAACTGGCCAAACAGGTCTGTTGGCTGCTAGATTCTCTTGGAGGGCAAGTACTGGTTATGCTTGCACTAAAAATAAAACTCCGAGGTGGTGTGCTGAAGGCAGTGAGTTAAGAGCATCCCCACTCCTCCACACACCTACACCCCTAACTCTACAGCGACAGACGAGACTCCCGCCTAGGGAGGGCCATTCAGGTGAAAGTCAGTACATTGTGCAGAGAACGTAAACGCCCAAAAGTCTCCAAAAGAGCGAGTAAAAATAAAATGAAATGAAAAGTCAAGAACAAAAACGCACGTCCTAACCACAAACTTCCAGTGACAACTTAGGTACACTGGGAGAGTCCGGAATTGTAAGACAAAACGTTCCATGACATTCTCAAGGCTTCTTTCACAAGGCAGGAGGACCAGGACATGAACTGGGGGTCAGATATCACGTGACAAGCTCAGGATAGACTCCATGCTCATCATCCCCAGTGGTGATGGGGCTGGGGACCCCTGAGGGGGTCCGTTTACATGGTGGGGTGGGGTTTTGTTTGGGTCGGCCACAGCGGCCCACAGGTTGGCAAACACTGCCTTATGATTTCAGGCCTGCAAACGGCCATTTTGAAAGTTTGAGACATTTTTGTGTCCATTATGTGCACTTCATTCATTTTATTTAAATATTACAATGTGAAATTTGTATTTGTTTTTATAACCATGCACATCTTATATTTATTTTGCTTTTAATACCTATTTGGATGTTTAAAATATATTTTATTATTACTGTTTTAATATTTTGTATACAAATGTTGTATTTATTGTGTTGTTTTAATTGTGTAATCTATTTCTAACAGGGATTTGTGTTTATTAAATTTTCCCTGTTGTTTTTTTAAATCCGACTTTGTGCTAAAATAATGGTAATACATTTTACAATGCTGGGACTATGGGGAGGATGAGTTGGAGGGCTCCATAGAGTTCCCGTCCCTCTAGGGCCCCCCAGAGTCCCCAATATCACCTCTGCACAACCACCTAAGCCAATATAAACTGCAATGGGCACAAGGCAGGGCTCAGCCTTGGAAGAAACTGCCAGTCCATCACAATGGCACCAGCCAGTATAGCCAGTTAACTTGACAGCATTGGAATTTGAGACAATAACCCACATCCTCGGGTACAGGTAAGAGAAACAGAACTGTGCCAAACAGTGAAGAGCTGGCTGAGAAAGGCTTAATTCATTAATATAAAAGATAATACTCTGACCTGCATGTAATGGGCCAGTCGCAGACACCCCGTGAGGCTGATTTGGAGTGAGTGGGGTAACCATTGTAAAAGGCTCTATATAGCACCCAACCCGGCACAGACCACGCTGAGGCACGTGTACAAAACACACAGGCTTTATTCTTTTTCTTCACCCGTGGGCACACGTCTTCCCCGTGACCCACAGGCAATACACAGTCCCAAAGCACAAAACACAAACTATAAACAAGCCTTTCTGGCACCACCACTCCTCCCAGGCAACCTCGTCCTCTTCCTCCCGATTCTGGCCAAGAATGAAGGGAGGTTGGCCCGCTTTATAGCCCACCCGGAAGTGCTCCAGGTGCCTGACCAGTTGGTCTTAATTGCACCTCCGGGTGGGGCTGGTAAGTTGTCCAATGTGGCGGCTGGCTCTCCGCAGCACCCCCTAGCGGCCACCCCATCTCCCAACCGGGCTGTGGTGGACTCCATGTCCCATGGAGCCACGGGGGAGACTGAGGAAGGACCCACGGCCAGGGAGGCTGCCCCCAGGCGCACCGGGGGAGGCATTGCACTGTCCATGGTGGCTCCCCGGGGACGCGTCCCGGCCGGGCATGGGACCCGGCTGTCCATCACACCATCCATCCATCTGAATCCGAACACAGGGTCACGGGGGTCTGCTGGAGCCAATCCCAGCCAACACAGGGCACAAGGCGGGAACCAATCCTGGGCAGGGTGCCAACCCACCACAGAAGTGGGGTAACCCTAACCCACAATTCACAGACACAGAAAAGAACAATCATACCCAATATGGCAACACGACCTAATGATGGCACACAATTAGAGAAGGATAACTTTTCATTCTGAGTACCAAAAAATATATTTGGACAAAAAAAAATCAAAACGGTGCAAGGACAAACATACAGTAAAGCGATTAAAACGAAGGAGTGAGAGAGTAAGAAGGAGGTATTCAAGAAGGCTCACTTTCTTCAAAGTTAAACAAAAATAAAAACCCTAACCCTAATATAATGTTATCCCATCCATCTGTTTTCTAATCCTACTTTATCCTTAGTATTTGGCACAAAGTAGGAATACCACAAATTTAAAAAAAAAAAAAATGCCAGTCTATTGCAGGGCGAACAACCAAATACACACACAATTCTGGGCCAATTTAGCATCACCAGTCCACCTAACCTTCATGTTTTTGGACTGTGGGAAGAAAAGCACGCAGAGACAGGGAACGTGTGGAAATCTGATGCAGGGAGGCCCTGGGACATGAGGCTCAGCCTCCATACTGCGAGGCAATATAATGTTACAATAAAGACTGACGCCTTACTATGCCAGTGCTTTAGTGCTGCGTCTCATCCTGAAGTTGAAGGAACACGCTGACATCAAGTGGTCACTCGCAGGACTGCAGCAGGAGTAGCTCTTAATTGGCAGCTATTGAAGCCTTTGATTCCTCTCAAGAGTTCATTGTGTAAGAGCTCTTGATGGAGAGACAAAGCAGATAATGTGCTTGGTGGCCAGCGATGCCACTCAGGACCAGTTCTACCATTCAGGCGAATGAGACGGTCGTCTGGGGCAGGAAGATGTGGAGTTTTCCTTCCACATTGCCAAACAAGTGCACAAGGTTAATTAATCTGGTGAATTTAAACCGGCGCCACATGAGTGCGAGTGGGTCCTGGACTGGACTGGAGGCATATCCAGGGATGAGAATGAGAAGGTATGAATAATTCTAGGCTCCTCTGTAAAGGAAAGCCATAGTGTCAGCCTTCAGAGGGATAGGCTGCGACCTCCTGCGATGCTGAATTATAGTTAAGTGGGCTTGTAAATGTTCCATCTATAGCATTGGGCGTAAGGCAGGAATAACACCTAGACACGGTGCCAGTCCACCACAGGGTGAACACACAAGCACACAAATCGGGGCTAATTTAGCATCACCAATCCTTCATGTCCTTTGACCGTGGACACTCGACACCGGGCAGCCCTGCCACATGAACGCTGTTATTAGGTCTGCAATGCTTTCTTTTACGATTAGCTATGCCCTGAGTTAGAGATTCTAGGCAGCTCTGTGACACTCCAATAATTTTTTGGCTCACTGAATCATAACCAACGTTCTAACTACGAGAGACAGTACTCATAAATTTTGTCTTCTCCTCCTTTGCTGCTATGCCCCATCTATACCAAAGACACCCAAGAAGCACTAGAGACCTAGCATGACACTCCAGTTCTTGTCCTTTCTACCTGGATGCATCTCAAGACCCCATGAACAGTAACAAACCACACCAAGTCACCTATGAACTCCACGGCGGAGTTCTTCAGGACGAAACCGAAGTTACCTTCGTCTCTGGACGATGTCAATTGGTCGATGGACAGCTCGGGGTGAACCTCCCATTAAAGCACAGCTCCTGTAGACCCCTCGCTGAGTGGAGAGCCGGAGAGCTTTGTTGGCATGAGGTGAACACATGGTTGGCTGCCCACAGTGTGCTGCTCACTCAGATTTGCAGAAACCATCAAGTGAAGCCTGGCTGTGGACTTCTTTCTTTAAAAAATGACACTGGTGAAGGAAAATAAGTGCTTAGCAACGGCAAATTGCAGGGTATAAGGCGGTCTTCACTTTCTAGATCAATACCCCTTATAGAGAGGTAGCTGGTTATCGCCATGAGGATAATTCTTCCAACTGTCGAAGAGCCCTGGTGCGGCCCTCTCAAGCTCCACAGGGGCAACCCAGCAGTGTTAAAAGGCCTTGACTCAATCTATGCCACAGCGGGGAAGATTTAGTCGTGTGAATTTAACCCCATTTTAGCCTGCGCTCTATGGCGAGAAACCGTGAAAAACGGTATGCGGCACGGCAAACGTGAAAGGCACTATATGACAGACAGACAGATAGATAGATAGATAGATAGATAGATAGATAGATAGATATGAAAGGCACTATATGAAAGATAGATAGATAGATATGAAAGGCACTATATGAAAGATAGATAGATAGATATGAAAGGCACTATATGATAGATAGATAGATAGATAGATAGATAGATAGATAGATAGATAGATAGATAGATAGATAGATAGATATGAAAGGCACTATATGATAGATAGATATGAAAGGCACTATATGATAGATAGATAGATAGATAGATAGATACATATGAAGGGCACTATATGAGATAGATAGATATGAAAGGCACTATATGAAAGATAGATAGATATGAGCTGCAGTGATGCATTATGCCAGCATTTTTCCGTTTGTATAAAGAAGCCCCAGTGAGGGGTTCACTGGCTGCAAGTGGCTATCGGCCTTCCTCTCTATACACATGAGCCTGTTGGTTTTTCCACAAAAACATCCATTGATCAAAATGAACATCTGACTGTGATTGGATTCCTTGCTTTTTATAAATCAGGCTTCTTAGAGGCAGGTCCACCACTGGCTCAGAGGAAAGTGCCATGCTGTTTGCCTGCTCTGCAGGGCACCGGCACCGGGCACCTGAACCCGCCTCTTTAATTGAAGACGTGGAGAGAAAGGCAGAGACAGACAGAGCAATAGGGGATGGCATTAAGTTAACTCTTCTTCTGCTACCTTACTGAGCGTGTGAACTGCTATGACGTGAATTTCATTAGCCAGCAACAAAGATAATGTACAAGGTACGCAGGTAGCCAATCAAATTAAAAACAGTGGTGGTGATCTTGTCGGACAATCCATGTCATGCCAGGTTTAACTGAACAACTGACAATGAATCCCTGTTTAAGTCATGCCTCCTCTCAAACTGTTCATTTTATATTATGGGCCTCACTGTGTAGACTGCAGCTGCTGCTCGGCTCTTCATTTTATCATGTAAAGCTCACGATATAGGTCAAGCTCCTTCTTAAATTTGTCTTTTGTAAACTATAAAGCACAGTGTGTAGGTCACATCCACTCATTCACTGTTTTATATTATATTACAAATCACAAATGGGCAGCATGTTGGCACACTGGTTAACGCTGCTCCCTCATAGTTCCAGTATACTCTTGGTTTGAATTATGTGCCTGGGCCACGGTCTGTGTACAGTGTGAATGTTCTCCTTTTCACGGTTGGCGTCAGCTTTCAATCTGGTATGGTCATCTAATCAATAAAAGCGGGTTTGTCATTTTTATTATAATGATCTTGACGACAGCTGTGAGGGCAGCTCACCTCTTCCTCAGCATCTTCTTCTTGCACCTTCTGGAACATTCCCATACATTACCCAGAGCTCACCACTGAACGAACTAATGGGGATGTGTATCGAGTAGTAATTCAAAAGCTTTGTTCAGGGACTTCATTCTGATTTAGTGTCACAGTCTGGAATATTATGATTATATTACCGGTATTACAATATGACACCCAGACATTTCAAGGCCAACTGAGAGATTTAATCCCTTCAGTGTTTCCTGGGTCTGCCCCCCTCCCAGTGCCCTGTGCTTGGCACAAAGGGGACATTCTAAATGCCAACACCACCTTAAATGTCTCATCATCTTGAGCAGCTCGGCTCAGCGTGTCATGGATGGAGAGTGAATCCAGCCTCTCATTTCGGTTGCTTGTATTCCCAACCTCATTCTTTTGCTCACACCCACATCAGACTGCCCGTGAGGATGGAGATGCGGACCAACATGTACAGTAGAATCTCTGTATCCACGGGTGATGCGTTTCAAGAACTACTGCAGATGACCGAAATCACGGAGAGTAGCGAACCCCATACTGCATATTAGTCATTTTTCATTTACGTAAATACCTATAATAAAGTTTAATTGGTAAATTACGCACAATAAGAAATTACCACCATTAATTAATAATAACATACATTGTACATTATTATAGTTGTGCTCCATCTCTCTCTCTCTCCAATGAATGGGATTCTGACGTTTTAACTTAACCCTCAAGGGCCAATGCAGCAGTGAAAAATTTCTTGTAAAAATGTACACAGTTTACATAAATTTTTACATTTACCGTATATACTCGCAGATAAGTTCTCCTGCAGATAAGTCGGAACTTGATTTTATCGTATAATTTCTAGTATTTTATAATGCCGGTCATATAAGTCGAATGCAGAAAACTCCCGCTATTGGTTCAAGGGATTATGATATGCTAACACCCACCGGAGAGAGTAACCACGGAGCACACGGCCTTTATTTCTATGTGGGTGCGGAAATGCGTTGTATCAGCGTGTGCTCCTGACATCTCTCTCTCTATTGTGCCTACGTGACCACACGGTAATACCCAAACTATTCCAAAGCAATGTTTGCACTGTTTTGTGTTTTTTGTATCTCACACCCTCATACACCTTTATTGTAAGAGCATCCCTTATCTATGATGGAGTTTCAATCAGAAGAAAATATGAAGCTGGTTTTAAATTAAACGTAGCTGAAGTAGCGAAAGAAATTGGTAACTGCGCTGCTGCAACAAAATTCAATGTGTCTGAGAAACTGGTGTGAGATTGGCGGAGGCAAGAAGATGTAAAAAAAAAAAAAAAAAAAAATGTGTTGTATTTTTGAACAAGCATATAAGTCGGGGTCTGATTTTATGATTGATTTTTCGGATTTCAAGATCCAACTTATACGCGAGTATATACGATATTTCTTAAGATAAATCTTATTCTTATTGGGCACTCTTCGTTATTTCATTGACTGGAAGCACTTCACAGCTTCTCTTAGGCTTTGAAGAACTGCCAGCATCCCTACATGTGCTCTGGCACTTTGGGCACATCATTATGCAAAATAAAGAATTATTTTCACAACAACACAGCAATAATGCGGTAACAAGCACGGACAGTGAGAACACTGGAGGCTAAAGGCGGGTTTATACTGAGCTTGACGCATCAGACACAGAGGCACACCCCCGTGCGCTGCTGGGTTTCTACCCTGTGCTGTGTAGGGAATGTAGCGATCATTTCATTCTGGAATGTTCCATTTAATGTTTTCAGGTGACTGTGAACCACGGAAACCAAATCCACGGATACGGGGGTTCTACTACAATTCAAAAGTTTTATTTGGGGATTTAATCCCTGCTTCACCACCTCAGTCTGGAATAATCCGACTATAGTTTTATAATATGTGTAATTTTATATGATTCATTTCAATTTATACTTGTGTATACAGTATATATTATATTATATTATATTATATTATATTATATTATATTATATTATATTATGCTAGCTGTGTAAGCCCATACTGTAAAAAGCTTGGGGTCCTAGAAACTATTGAAATCATCAGAAAAAAAATTGAAATGTAGAGATATCAGGTAACTGAAAGGAACTACTCAGGGCATCTCTCTCCTGGGAGGATTCGTTTTGCCGATGTGCTCGCCTCGCTTGTCTATCAGCGGCTAAGCGACTGTCTTTCTTTGGAGGTTTCGTTTTGCCGATGTGCTCGTCTCGCTTGTCTATCAGCGGCTAAGCGACTGTCTTTCTTCAGAGGTTTCATTTTGCTAACGTGCTCATCTCGTTTGTGTATCAGCGGCTAAGCGACTGTCTTTCTTTGGAGGTTTAGTTTTGCCAATGTGCTCGCCTCTCTTGTCTATCAGCGGTTAAGCGACTGTCTTTCTTCAGAGGTTTCATTTTGCTAACGTGCTCGTCTCGCTTGTCTATCAGCGGCTAAGCGACTGTCTTTCTTCAGAATGTTTCATTTTGCTAACGTGCTCGTCTCGCTTGTCTATCAGCGGCTAAGCGACTGTCTTTCTTTGGAGGTTTCGTTTTGCCGATGTGCTCACCTCACTTGCAAATCCTTGGAGGTGGAGCCCTTACCCCAACTCCACCTCTCACTTCCTGGCCGGACAGACAGACATACACACACAATTTCACGCATAGACGTTTATATATAAGATTATATTGGGCACACAAAGGATGTATTGTGCATCACTCACTGTTACGAAAGCTTACTTTATGGTACAAAGGCTAAAGATGCGCGCACATAAGCCGATACATTTCTCTAGAAGGATGAACCCGAGTAAGATTTTTTTTTTTTCTTCATTTCAACCAAAGGAACGACAACAACGGGCCACATGCAGAGTTAATTAATTCTGCAGTGATGTCCACAGTCTCCTCTGTCCTTGTCACCTTTGAGCTTGTGGCTAAGATGAGCACCTCTCATCACTATTAATAAGTGCGCACCCTCTGTTCCTCAGTTTAGTTCATAACACAAAGGTTAAACTTGAACAAGCGACCTGCCATGTTAGGAGCTGCGGCCGAGTCTCACTTGACACCTACTCTAATGTCACCCAGCGGCTTAGCTGCTTGGAGGAGCTGAGGTGCAATTTCAGCAAAATGCCATCTGTCAGCAAGATGTCCACCTTGTTGCTTTATGACTCCCAGTGCTAAGAGGCTGAGCTGGAGCACAAACAACACCACTTTCGACATCTTTTATTCTTCAACACATCTTGATGTCCTCTCTGTGCAATGCTACACATCTTCCAAGCGACCAAGCTCAGGTTCGAGCAAGCAAAGAATTTGTCGCTTTCTTCTTGCTTCAGGCCTGATGCACAGAGTGTTTTGATGACTGTCAAATTAAGATTTTCTTCAGGTGAGGGAACTGAAACTGGAACCTCCTCGATACCAGAGGGGTCCCACACCTGCTAAATGAGAGCATGTATCCAAAGACCATCACCTCCTGCTATTTAACGATAATGCAAACTGCTACAGCACTTGGCAAGGGTTGTGACCAAAAAGACAAAAATCTGAATACCGAGCAGCGCCCCACTCTTACTGTCAAACTCAAAATACAGGAAGCTTTGTAATCACAAGCAGATTGAGTATCCCTGGTCACAAAGGCCTGGGACCAGAAGTATTTCCGATATTGCAATATTTATATATGCATAATGAGACATCTTGGGGACACCTGTGAAATGCGGTCGAACCTGCTAAATGACGACACGTGTGTATAATAATTCATATTACCAAGCTCTTACTATAATGTGTGTTGGTGTGACAGGCGTATTAAACCACAAAAGGGATGAATATGATGTCTCTACTGTATTTAAGATCCCTTTTAATAAGGCCAATGCTGCGTATTTGGACTGAAGAATGTTTTTCGTCAGCTTATATTGACCACTTGTTGTCACTTCTCAGAGAAATGACTGACAGGTCAGGAGGATCTGATCCAAGCTTCAATGCATCAAGCGCACTGTGCTGGAGGACATTAAGTGATCATTGAGGCTCGACACCCAATGAGTGCGCATACATAAAACATGACATGCTTTGCCAAAATAAAAAGGCAACTGGCAGCAGTGCAGAGCAATAAGGGCACCTAGTGAGCGCGAAGCTGCTTTGTTAACCGTGAGCAGTGATGTTCAAGACATCTGCAGTTTTGCCACATGGCACATTTGAAGATGCGTCAGCGTGTCAGTTTATTGAGCACAAACCTCGATTTTTTTGCTTGATGCTTCACTGGGAACCCACCTCATTTCCCAACCTTGTCAATCGTGTGTCATTTACTCATGATGCTCAATACTTTGTGGCACTTTGAGCTTCACAGAGGACCCCCACTTTCCACTCTGAAAGTATAAACCCGTTTTGAATGTGCAGATACAGTACATCATTAATGTCCACCGTTCATGTTTGAATCCAAGAGAAGTTTTATAAAAGAGACCCCTGGTGTGGAATTTTCCACCTGTGGCACCATATCATCTCTCAAACAGTGGAGAGATTTTGGAATTGTGGATTAGGGATACTCAACCTGTATATAATGTATTACCAAGGCGAATACCCCTGCTATCCAATTAATAGCTGTGAATAGGTGATCCAACAACAACATCATTTATTTATATAGCACATTTTCATACAAACAGTAGCTCAAAGTGCTTTACATATTAAAGAATAGAAAAATGAAAGACACAATTATAAAACAAAATAAATCAACATTAATTAACATCGAATAAGAGTAAGGTTCAATGGCCAGGGGGGACAGAAAAAACAAAAAAACTCCAGACGGCTGGAGAAAAAAATAAAATCTGTAGGGATTCCAGACCATGAGACTGCCCAGTCCCCTCTGGGCATTCTACCTAATATAAATGAAACAGTCCTCTTTGGATTTAGGATTCTCACGGAAATCCAAAGCAATGCCCGCCTAGGAGTGCTGAACAAGAGTAAACCAAACCGAATCACATTAAAAAACAGATAAACTGGAAGAACCCAAACTCTCCTCTTTTAAGTCAGTGGGAAACTGATGTGTTATATTATTTGAAGTTGGAAAAAATCAAATACTCAGTTAGAGGATCCATACAGACTTTTTTCAAACCATGGCAGGATCTAATCAGTAATATTTTAAAATAAGTTTATAAAGCACAGAGAATTTATTAATTTAGGTATTTTTACAAGCCTTAAATTTTACACCGTTTGGCTTGCTCTCTCTCTCAGGGGTGGGGATCGATCTGTTCTTAACATAATTCTTTTTTTTGTAAAAACTTGATTGCTATGTATTGATTGTAATAACATTAATAAAAAAAAAAAAAAAACAGATAATAAAATTACACTAGTCTATCATAACACTACCGAAACAAGCACACCTACGGTCCTTAAACACAAAAAAAAAAACAATTTAAAGATAAGGACCCGGGGATGCTCTAAAAAGTTACTTCTTTCGGTTCTTCTACAAGTTTGAATGCGCTTTATTACTTCTGGTGGCTCATCTAGAGCAAAGTGAACTTTTCTATTTTGGTAACACATTCTTTTCTCTTCACCATTAAAAAAACAAGAGTGTGACATTGATCACATTAAGGGTCTTCAAAGAAACGTCGACGTAAGGATGTAAAAGCAAAAGGAGAGCACACATAACAATTAAAGCTGAAATGTGTGTTTCACACTTTGAAATGCTGTCTGAATTCGTCCACATTACTGACGAAAACAGGGCCGCACCATCCTGTTGATGCTTATTATTAATCTTGGCAACAGAAGGTGAGTCATTCTGAACTCGGATGCCTTCAAACAGGTCAACTGTGAATGGAACAAACTTCATGAACAGCCTGCTGGACCTGCTGAATCCAAATGGTAATGCCTTTAAATGTAAACCTGTGGCGGTGCCAGTCGAAGCCCATTTGGGGCCTAAGGCAGGATGAATGGGTATATGGATGGCTGAATGGTTACCCTTCATTGCCCATAGTGGGTAGTCGGTACTAGTATACTTGCCCCCTTGGTGTCCGGAGTGTGTGCCCTGCGCCCCTCGGAAGACAGCGTCCTAGACAGCCACCTGTGTCATTTAATGGATTCACTTGCTTTGACCAGTGACATATCTGGACAGGTCTCACCATTTTTCAGTCACTGTGCCCAGTGGGAAGCCAGCAGGGCATGCCAGGGAGCTGTAGTCAGGCAGAACAGCCCTGCTTGCTAGGGTCACTGGGTACTGCAAGAGGGCACTGCAGGGAGACAAGCTCCCTGTTAAAATGGACTTACACATGACCCGGAAATGCTTCCACTGGGCAGTCAGCCTGGCACCAGAAGTCCTCCCGGGTCCATAATAAAGCTGGAGCTGGGAGGACGTACAGCAACACTCAGTTGGAGGAGGACAGTGCGGTGGTAGTGAGAGAAAGGTATTGTGGAAAGAGAAAACTTGTGTCTTTGTGCTGTTTACAACTTGGTGGAAGAAGTGATTTAATAAACTCTTCCATTATTTTAACCCGGGAAGAGAAAAAGAGGAAGGCCTAGAAGAAGGTTTATGGATGTGGTGAGAGAGGACGTGCAGGTGATGGGGATGACAGAACAAGATGGAGAGGACAGAAAGATATGGAAGAAGATGATCTGCTGTGGCAACTCCTAATGGGAACAGCCGAAAGAAGAAGATGACGTCTCACTGTGTGTGCGTGTTTGGACCTCCCCGACGCTCCTGGTTCCATCACAACATATTAATTCTGTTAACTCGGGCATCCAGTGTCCTGCTTTTAAATGCTGTGCTGAACTGAATTTGGGTTTTCTTCTCACTTCCTAAATACATGAATGTTAGGTTAACTGGTGATTGTAATGTGGCTCTGTGTGAGTGTGGGTGTGACAGGACCATGTGACAGCTTGGTTTCTGCCTTGCGCCCAATGCTGCGGGCATAGTTACCAGCAACGTTGAATTGGACATATATATATATATATAAATATATATTATATACACAGGCACACACACACACACACACACACACACACACACACATACATACATACATACATACATACATACATATATATATATATATATATATATATATATATACATATATACACACACAGTCACAGAGTATATACTGTATGTATATACATATACACACACACACACACACATGTATTTATATATATATATATATATATATATATATAATACACACACACACACACACACAATGACTGCTCGATTATCTCATTCCACTGCAGTCTGATATCAAAGCCTCGTCCACACGAATCGTTCTACAAGTCTGAAGCCAGAGTGTTTCAAGCTGGGTGTCATGGTGTCCCAATTGCCTGCATGACCACCACCTCTTGGTCAGACCCTGTTCACACATTCTTTTGAGTGAAGCGGTAATCTATGATATCTCACACCCTGTGCAAACACTCCCCACTTGGAGCATGTCAGCAGTTGGGTGGGGTTACGTCAGTGGTGGTCCGAACCCCTCACGCCCTCAGCCCGTGTCGCTTGCCCTTACCTGTAGTGGATCTTCAGCGACTTCCTGAATTCATGGATGCTGCGGTTTAGCCTCATTCGGCGGAAGAGGGAACCGGAGTTCCTTGGCCCCTCTGCGGCAGGGGAGAAGGGAGGGTTGGGGAATGTGAAGGTGCTGTCCTCTTCCTGAGACTCCCCAAGCGGCATCTTTCGCATAGCGTACTGTCGCTGGAGTTGCCTCTCGTTCATTTTTTTTTTTTCCAGAAGGGTCCGATGGATGCCTGCAGCTAGAACGTCTCAAATTTAGTCCACAATGAAGCCAGGAGAAAAAAAAGGGGGTGGAGGATGAAAGACACAAGTGTTGCTGATAAAAGGACAGTGAGCTGCGCTGTCCCGTAAAGAATGCCAAGTCACTTTTCAGTCACCCGAGCAGCGAGTTCCTGTCTATTAACCTCTTGCATCAGTAAGAAAGCAGCCTAGTCCCATCGACGCAGACCTACCCTTCTTGATTTCTGAAAGCCGTGAAACCGTTTTGAAGATAATTTTTTTTTTTAGGAGTGTAAGCCTGAACAAGCCCCTAATTCTACACAGGTGGCCTCCAACTATAATGCTGTCAAGGCAACAAGTGGAAAACGAATGAAAAAAAATATACGAGTGACAAGAGCTAAATAACACACACACCCCCAACCTCACTCCCCGTCAAGCTTATCAGATCCAAGAGTTGTGGTGTCACTTGCTGTAAACATGGCCAAAACATCTTATCGCCCAATCGGCTTCTAGACAAGACAGCAAACCCTTCCTCCTCCTCCACCACTACTACTATTGCTCCAGGAGAAGTTTCAAATGCAGCCTGACTGATAAAACACACGCGAGCAGACACTGCTAACTAAACATATGTATTACATTATGTCACATTAATATGGTTATAACAAAAAAGCAGTCAAAAAGACATCGAGTACAATTGTAGCAGCAGCTGTCCCATGCAAATCAAATGGACAAAAATAGCACCTTCCTCAAAGGCAAAATAATAACGAATATAAAACAAGGGCGAAGCTGACTGCTCACGTTGTACTGTATGAACCGACTTCAGATAAGGTTTCAGTTCCTCAAATACTTTGTTATTAAGGGGGAAGTCAACCTATCAAGAGCTTGTATGAAAAGGAAGAGTGATACCAAAAGGCATTTCCTGCTGGTGTCACACTGGCTATTTATTAAATTAGGCCCCCCGTATATACAGTAGATATTTATTTTTTAATGCAGTCCCTTATTTCCTTATTCTTTTTTTAGAAAGAAATGTCCCATAACTGGCTGCTTCTCACACAAGGGAGTGGAGAACTGAAAGCAGAGAAATTGTGGCCTCCAACACTGAGACATAGTGGTTGGTCTTGTGACATTTTATTGTCATATTCTGGTATTTCAGAGGTGCAAGTTGCTTCATTTCCTTGTCTGCATTTGCTGCTGTGTTTCTTCATGTACTGAAATGTGAAAGGCTAAAAGCAGAATGGCCAGACAGCTCTGGACTGGGCTTTGAAACCACAAGGGTGACGCTTCACATCTACTTCTGACTTTCTGTGTTACCTTCATCGAGTCGCTCATCCTAAATGGGTACAAGTTATAATGCATATATAAAAAAAACATTGTTATGATTCCCGATCTTATGAATTGCCTTGTGGGGGGAAAAAAGCTTCTGTCAAATGCACCTCAATGGCCACATTATTTGGTCTGCCTATCCAGATTCCAGGAAGGGACACATTTTGTGCTCAAAACATCGCACCTTCTTAAAGGCAGAGATTCCACAGGGTCAGGAAATACACTCACTGAGCAAATTCTTTGGACCACTCTAACAACACAGGGTAGGGCCGACTTTTGCTCTCGAAAAAGCCTTAGTTCTTTGTGCCATGGATTGTACAAGATGTTGGAAACATTACTTTGAGATTCATGTTGACCAGAACTCTAACCTAGCATCTGCAAAATCATGCCATGAATCTCCTGTTCTACCACATCACAGAGATTCTGGGAAGGCCACTGAAGAACACTGAAATCATTGTCATGTTCATGAAACCAGTTGGCTTTGTGGCATGGCACATGATTGTGCTGGAAACAGCCGTTAGAAGGTGGATAAACTGTGGGGCCTTGAAGGGATGCAGATGCTGAGCAGTAATACTCAAATGGGACAGGGAATTCAAGCACTGATTGTTTGGTATTAACTGGTCCAAAGCATGCCAAGCAAATGTGCCTCACATCATTACACCACCGCCAATACCACCACCAGCCTTGACTGTTGACACAAAGCAGTTTGGGTGCATGGCCAAATTCTGACCCTTTCATCTGAAATCGAGATTCGTCAGGCAAGGCTACATTTTTTCCAGTCTTCAACTGTCCAGTTTTGGAGAGCCTGTGCCCACTGCAGCCTCAGATTTCTGGTTTTGGCTCACTGGAGTTTTCTACTTTTATAGCCCATCCACCAGACGGTTTGGTGTGTCATGCATTTTCAGATACACCTATCTTGTATTCTAGGGTCTATCTGATTATCGGCTGTGTGTATCCCTTCATGGCTATCTTAACAGCATTATAGGCCCCCATGGGCAAAGCAGTGCACTCCCTCAGCAAGTCACAACATACATAGATTAGCATGGTGCCACCAAGGCAACTGCCCAGCGTGCCCATGCGTTAAGATGGCCCTGAATTTATCCAAGTTCTGAAGGTTACTTCCAGCATGATAAGGCACCACTGCCACAGAGTAGAAGTCATCTATCTCAAACTGGTTTCATAAACACGACAAGGAGTTCAGCATCCTTCACCTGATCTGAATCCAACAGAACACCACTGGGATGGGGTAGAACCGGAGATTTACAGACAAACCTGGAGAAACTGAGTGATGCAATCATGTCAACATGGAGCAGAACCTCAAAGCAATGTTTCAAACATCTTGGAACGGAGGCTGTATTGAGGGCAAAAGGAGGCCCCTTACCTGTATTCGTGTAGCGGTCCTAAGAGTTTTTGCTCAGTGAGTGTATAAAATGGGAATAAAAGTGAAACCAGAATGCTCTTTTCTTGGGTCTGAACGGTGTAATAATCTGAGCAGCATCATGGGAATGGACCAGAAAGAAGAGAAGCCCGACAGTCACCAACATCTCCATCAGTAATTGCATTAGTGGAAATGGAGATCCCGGTGGCCAGCTGGTTTCAGACTGCAGGCTACCTGATTGCAAGCCACGTTATTTCTGGAAAGTCTGCAGTGCATTGTCGGAAATAAACAGAGAGAGATTTGCTCCTACAGCATCAGATAATTCACCAGGCAAGAGATTAAATTTGCATGTGACGTGTAACCCGACCTCACAGGAGACCAGACTCGTTGCTGCAGGCTTCAGTTCCTTGAACAAGATAAGATAATTCAGAAAACACATGGAAGTGGCACCAAATACACAGAAGTCATGCTAATTTCTTTAATGCAATAGAATTCAATGCGGTGAAGAGAAGGAGACAGCACATGACTTTTCAAATCACATATTTGTTAAGGAAAATACATTTTCTTTAGCAGTGGAGTTTAATGTAAATCACTTAGCATTCCAAATCGAGAGAAATAGAAGACAGTTTACCACACTTGTATCGATATTTCACCTTGAGATATCGAAGTTTTACCGTAGTAACATGTAGCATAAAATGAAATACACTAATAAACTAGAGGATTTCCAAACATTAACAAATAAATCTTCACTGTTTTCCACAGAGGGCACTGATACACTTGGCAAACAGAAACACAATTGAAGGCAATAAGGAGAAGTGCAGGTACGTGATGAATGGCAAAGAAAATAAACACAGTAAAGAGCGTACAAATGAAGTGTAACCTGACTGCACACCTTCAAGAGCTAACAGATGGCATAATGGGGTCAGGATCTTAAAAGGCCAATTAGAAAATAAAATAAACACAAATACAGGCACTGAGCGACTCAAATGACGTGTGACTTGCTTAATAATACAGTAGAACCCCGATTGTCTAGGCCCAGATTTACCAAGGCGATCAAAGCACCGTGTTGTCCCTCCATTGACGGATTGAAGGCCAGAGGTCCACATGACCATAATCACCAAGTTCTTCCATGTGAAGCCTGTAAACCATGAGGACTGATTGAGGTCATTGATGTTAGGGGAGGCTGAGTGGTCTCGTGGCCTTGGGACCCCTGCAGATTTTTTTTTTTCTTCAGCTGTCTGTTTTTTTTTTTGTTTTTTCTGTCCTCCCTGGCCATGGGACCTTACTTTTATTCTATGTTAATTAGTATTGCCTAATTTTATTTCTATATTTTGTCTTTTTTCTCTCTCCATCCTGTAAAGCACTTTGAGCTCCATCATTTGTATAAAAATGTGCTATAGAAATAAATATTGTTGTTGTTGTTGAGGCAAACCTGTAAGGTGTATATATATGTGTGTGTGTGTATATATATATATATATATATATATACATATATATATATATATTGTGACAGGCGCCTGGCGTCCATGCCCAGCCAGGGGGCCCCTACACACTGTATTCAGGGGGAGCAGCCCTGGACAGTGCAATACCTCCCCCTGGACGCTAGATGGCCGCCCCCCTGGGCTGGTGTAGTGCCTCGGTTTCCCACAGGGCTCCCTGGGAATTGGAGTTGGGGGCAACCCTGTTGGGTCCCGCAGGTACCGGCAGGGAGTGCTGTGTTTGGGACTCCTGAGCCCATGTGGACAACAGCTTCATCACACCTGGAAGTCCCGCCGGATCTTGGTGATCAAACACCTGGAGCACTTCCAGGTGACCTATAAAAGGGAGCCAGCAACCACCACTCATCGGCCAGAGTCGGGTGGAGGAGGACAAGGCTGTAAGGGAGGAGTGGTGGTGGTGGTGCCAAGGAGGAGAAAAGTGATTGTGCTGTACTGGTGGTTACTGGTGCTTGGGACTGTGTTGTGGCTGGGGGGATTACGGGGAAGATGTGCCCTCCAGCTGAAGAGAAATAAAAGACCTTTTATTTTACACATGCCTCCCGTGTCCAATCTGTGTCGGGTCAGGCACTATATAGTGCCTTTCACTATATATATATATATATATATATATATATATATATATATATATATATATATATATATATATATATACACACACACACATACACATACACACACTGTATATATATTATATACAGCTCAAAAGAATTAAAGGAACACTTTTTAATCAGAGTATAGCATAAAGTCAATGAAACTTATGGGATATTAATCTGGTCAGTTAAGTAGCAGAGGGGTTGTTAATCAGTTTCAGCTGCTGTGGTGTTAATGAAATTAACAACAGATGCACTAGAGGGGCAACAATGAGATGACCCCCAAAACAGGAATGAAGGGTTTAACAGGTGGAGGCCACTGACATTTTTCCCTCCTCATCTTTTCTGACTGTTTCTTCACTAGTTTTGCATTTGGCTACAGTCAGTGTCACTACTGGTAGCATGAGGCGATACCTGGACCCTACAGAGGTTGCACAGGTAGTCCAACTTCTCCAGGATGGCACATCAATATGTGTCATTGCCAGAAGGTTTGCTGTGTCTCCCTGCACAGTCTCAAGGGCATGGAGGAGATTCTAGGAGACAAGCAGTTACTCTAGGAGAGCTGGAGAGGGCCATAGAAGGTCCATAACCCATCAGCAGGACCAGTATCTGCTCCTTTGGGCAAGGAGGAACAGGATGAGCACTGCCAGAGCCCAACAAAATGACCTCCAGCAGGCCACTGGTGTGAATGTCTCTGACCAAACAACCAGAAAGACTTCACCCAAGGGCCCCATGTCCTCTAAAGGGCCCTGAGCTCACTGCCCAGCAGCATGCAGCTCGATTGGCATTCGCCATAGAAGACCAGAATTGGCAGATGCACCACTGGTGCCCTGTGCTTTTACAGATGAGAGCAGGTTCACCCTGAGCACGTGACAGAAGTGAAAGGGTCTGGAGAAGCCATGGAGAACATTATGCTGCCTGTAACATCATTCAGCATGAGCAGTTTGGTGGTGGGTTAATGATTGTCTGGGAGGCATATCCATGGAGGGTCACACAGACCGCTACAGGCTTGACAAAGGCACCTTGGCTGCCATTAGGTATCAGGATGAAATCCTTGGACCCATTGTCAGACCCTATGCTGGTACAGTGGCTCCTGGTGCACGACAATTCCTGGCCTCATGTGGTGAGAGTATGCAGGCAGTTCCTGGAGGATGAAGGAATTGATACCATTGACTGGCCACCACACTTTCCTGACCTAAATCCAATAGAACACCTCTGGGACATTATGTTTTGGTCCATCCAATGCCACCAGGTTGCACCTCAGACTGTCCAGGAGCTCAGTGATGCCCTGGTCCAGATCTGGGAGGAGATCCCCCACAACACCATCTGTCATCTCATTAGAAGCATGCACCGATGTTGTTAGGCATGTATACAAGAACACAGGGGCCATACAAAGTGCTGCGTACAATTTGGAGTTGCTGCAATTCAATTTTGGCAAAATGGACTAGCCTGCCACATCATTTTTTCACTCTGATTTTTGGGGCGCCTTTGAATTCAGGGCTCTGTAGGTTGATCATTTTCATTTCCATCAAACGATGTGGCATCCTTTCGTTCCTAACACATTACCCAGTCTATATCAGTATAGATATCCAGGAGGATTTCTTTTTCCCATTGAGATCTGATGTGTTTTCAAAGTGTTCCTTTAATTTGTTTGAGCAGTTTATATGGTTGAATAGTTTACTACGCGCCCCGTGTTTCGCCCTAATTCTGGGCTCATCATGTGTACACACTCACTGCACCCACTCTCGTTAATCGAACCTCGGATGTCAGCACCAAAGCTGAAGCCTCTTTACGTTGCGCCATGGCGTGTGGTTCGTTTATTTGATAGCATCGAGATCGGGGTAACTACATTCATGGCATTCATATTCTGAATCACACTTGCAGACCAACCACAAGTGTTACCTGGTAGGTAACCACCCATACAATCAATATGTGATTCAGACTACGAATGCCATGAAGAAAAAAAAAAAATATATATATATAAATATAAATGATATTTGAATGTACAGGTAGTAGTATATACAAGGAACAGTATATAGATATTGATACCATATACCTGTATACCATAGTAGCACAGATACATAATATGAATAAATGTAACTATATGAAATATTTTTATATACAGAATTGATATATGTAAACAGGTGAAAATATACATAGAGTAAAGTCACAAGTTATTGATATTCAGAAGGGTCAGCTATTCAGTGGTGAGGGTTGAGAGTTCAGAATGGTGATGGCGTTATGAAAGAAATTGTTCCTGGGCGAGCGACTGAAGGCTCCCTGATGGGAGAAGGGTAAGCAGTCCATGGCTGAGGTGTGAGGCATTCTTGATGACGCTGTGAGTCCGTCGTTGACACCGTGTACACTGCGGGTCAGCAGTACTTGGCAGTGGGACGCTGATGATGTGCTGGTCAGTTTTCACCCGCCATCACAGGGCCTTTGTGTCAGCTACTCAGCTACAGGGCAGTTGCCATACCACACCATAATGCAGTCTGTCAATATGCTCTCAACAGCGCAACGGTAAAAGTTCAACAGAACCTGACTTGAGACTTGTGTACTGTGATTTGACCTTGGATTTAATTGACTCTCAAAGATTAATTTTAATTTGTTCACAGCTATTAGTTTTCAAAATGCATTTGTTGAATGTATGAGGGTACATCAAAAAGTAAAGTCAATTTGGAAATTACGCAGTAACCACAATGGATCAAAGCTGACACAATACAACATGTCTGTGATGGCTTATGGGTAGTGTGAACATGCACAGTGCAGCAGTTAGTCTAACTGAAGTCAAGGTGGAGGGACATCAGCATTGCTGATCAACGTGCCATAGAGAGTGAATCCTGTTGAAGTACCCCTACATTTGGCATGTCATGAAGTTGTTGGTTGTTCCTAGACAGATGTCAACAATTGCATTGCTTTATTTAACGTCTTTTATCATCTTTAACTACTACTTTTGATTTTTCTATATACTTTAGTTTACTACTTCTTTAAACGAAGAACAGGACACAATGAGGAACTGTCACCATTGCAACATAAAACGGCAAAAAAACCAAACAAAAACTGAAAGTTGAAGTGTTCTAGTTCAGCTGATCTGCTACTCAACTATTATGGGATGTAACTCATCATTCAAAGCGGCATTGAGAACACTGGCAGGCAGTCCTGGTTGTGCAGATGTTTAGTCATGGAGGCATGAAAACTTGGCCACATTGTTCACAAATAAATGCTAAAATCCCAGCAACTTAACTTTCTACAAGTGCAACACATTCTAAGTGAAGGGAAATTGTTAAAATATTTTGTTTATTTACAAATATGCAAGATGGATGGCATGGTGGTGCAGTGGCAGTGCCGCTGCCTCGAAGTATGGAGACCTGGGTTTGTGTCCGGAGTTCTCTCTGCGCCTCCATGGCTTTCCTCCCAGAGCCCAAAGACATGTAGGTTGGGTGGACTGGCAGTGCTAAACTGGCCTCTGTGTGTGTGTGTTTGCCCTGCGATGGATTGGCATCCTGTCCAGGGATTGTTCCTGCCTTGCGTCCTATGCTGACTGGGATAGGCTTTAGCCCCTCCACTGCAACCCTGGTCTGGACTAAGCAGGTTAGAAAATGACAGGACATAAATATGCAAAATCATTTGAAGAAGTCGCTTTAAAATAACAGTTGGTGATGTTGCTACATTACTCTGAAGTGGCACATCCTTTTTAAAATGTAAGACTCCCAATGCCCCGAAGTGACAGCACATGCAGCTAACAGTGCAAATTAAACCCGAAGACACACGTCAGCTGCCCTGGAGAAACTGCCATTTGTTAGAAATGGCCAGCAGATGTCACCAAAACACTGAACTACTGGGAACTTCACGGGCGAGAAGGCAGCTAATACCACCATGAAAGTCGCAGGGTTCCATTTTTAATTGGAGTGACCCATTTGATAATAAAAAAAAAAGTTAAAAGTGCATGACCCTCAAAAAAGTAAGCATCTCTTTCAAAGTCACTGAACATAACTGTAACTGCTTTGAATGGCATATTGTAGTGAGTATTCATCAATAAAGATATCCAAGTTGTCTAACCCCCCCCCACCCCGTATTATTTTTCTCCATTTTAAATCATTTGCTAAAAAGCAGTACAGAACACGGCAGTTCTTGGAAGTGTACGAATGCTCCACAGTGCAATTGGATTCGCTACAAATCTCGGGTATTTTCAAAGCTCCTTCCAAAGCTGAACGCCTGATCCCCTCATTTCAGGATGTGTCGCTTATTTTAATGTTGGCCTGACGCTATAGTGGCACTCCTTACCTCCATTACACTTCTAGTTTATTATTTTTCTATCATAATAAATTGTAGCATTATAGATTGTTAATCAAGGCTCCAGGTATACCTACAGTCTGCTGCCCCATTAATAAATTAAGAGTAGTGCGTTATGAAATTCAGTTTGGAAACAAAGAACCTGCAACAAGGCCATAAAACGAGTCAGCACTGCCCTGAATACAAGCCTTTCCACCCACAACTGCTTAGAAAACTCCAAAGCTATTGATAACCACAGCTTAACGTCATCAGCTTTTGTCCTCTGGTGGCAGACAGTGATGGAAATTGTGTTCTGAGATTTGTCAGGAAAGGACGACAGACACTTCCAGGTAATGCAGTTCTACCCACAAATTCTACTCCTGTAAATGTCACAAGTGCCTCCTGAATGTCTGTCCAGTTGCTATGCCAGCATTATCCAACAGAGGGCACATCACAAACATTAGCACTGCTCTTTGAATCCCATGCCAAATGTCATAAGAGGCTCCCCACCTTAAAATACACTCCAATAGGTGGTGAGCTGCAAATGTTAACTCGGAGGTCCACGTGGACTATTTGGATTTCAACACATCTTAGATGGGTAACACAGCTACTGACCCTTTAAACACATTGGCTGGACATGCAAGAAAGACATTTACTGTTCTCTGCACACGTCACGATAACACAATAAAAATTCTTGTGTGTATTTGTGGCGTGTTACTGCTGATTATAATATTTATATATTTCTTGAGGTGGCACGGTGGCGCAGTGGGTAGCACTGCTGCCTCACAGTTAAGAGACCCGGAGTTTACATGTTCTCCCCGTGTCTGCGTGGGTTTCCTCCCACAGTCCAAAGACATGCAAGTTAGGCGCATTGGCGATCCTAAATTGTCCCTAGTGTGTGCTTGGTGTGTGTGTGCCCTGCGGTGGGCTGGCGCCCTGCCCGGGGTTTGTTTCCTGACTTGCGCCCTGTGTTGGCTGGGATTGGCTCCTGCAGACCCCCGTGACCCTGTGGTTAGGATATAGCAGGTTGGATAATGGATGGATGGATATATTTCTTGAGCTTTCATAAAAAACCAAACTTCCCCAGGAACAAAAAAAAATTAATTCTGTCTATCTATTATAGTGCCTTTTGCCATCTATTAGGATACTTTGTCTTTCACTAATCTGTCATATAGTGTCTTATCTATGTATCCAAATTATATACTGTAATGCCTTATCTATTATAGTGCCTTTCATATCTATCTATCTATTATAGTGACTATTATCATCTATCCATTATGACAGACAGATCAATAGATAGAAAATAGTTAGGTTGTCTTTCCCCTATCTGTCATATAGTGCCTTATCTATCATATACTGTCTTTTACTAATCTTTTATCCAGTGCCTTATCTATCAGACTATCATATATTGTCTTTAATCTATTGGTGAACTGAAGTTCAGCATTTTAAACATTCTTGTTCATCATGGTGATGTTCTTTGTGTTGGTTGGACATCTAAATATGAATTTCACAGCCCTCCATGCTACAGTACAGTTGCTAGTTTTTGAATGGGAAAACAGTGCCCTCTTCTGGACAGTTCTAATGTGGCAGTCTTTCCTATACAGTACATGACACAAGAGGATTTTTTTGTTGGCCTTTGACTGTATTAACTGTTGGAAAGATGCTATCTCTCGATTATAAAAAAAAAATCTTGGGGAGGCAAACTAGGGAGACGAGACGTGATCTTCTCAGAAGACAATTTGAAGTCCCGCGTGAGACACTTTAACTTGCTCCCAGCTCTTAAAACAATGACAAGTGACAAGCAAAACACGCAGCTCGCCAGCAGCAGATGATCTGACCACTTCACCTTGCGTACGTTCAGCCACCCTAACACCCCCTCTTCACAACGCGAGCAGCAGAGACACGAAGTGGCAAAAAGGACAGCGGCAGTACAGGCTTTAAAATGATCGACGGGCAGAGCAACAGCAGCTGCTCCCCCTTTCACAACGCGAGCAGCATTATACGTCCTGCGAGAAAGAGATGTGACCACGCTCGGGGCCAGAAATAAAGGACAAGTATTGTTTTTACAACATCACGCAAGACAAGACAGTGAGACAACATTTAAGACAAGTCCATGGACATCTAACCTAGCAGGTGCTGGATTGCTTTTGGCAGACACGCATCATGTGCTCCCAGCTCTTAAAACAACGGCATGGGACAAGCAGAACAAGCAGCTCGCCAGCAGCAGAAAGACAGCAGATGATCCGACAGCATCTCCTTAGCATGCGTTCAGCCGCCCCCACCTTCACAACACGAGCGCCATTATACAGTGGGTACGGAAAGTATTCAGACCCCCTTCAATTTTTCACTCTTTGTTATATTGCAGCCATTTGCTAAACTCATTTAAATTCATTTTTTTCCTCATTAATGTACACACAGCACCCCATATTGACAGACAAAAAAAAATTTTTTTGCTTGGTTGTCTCCACACATACTGCTTAGAATTAAGGCCAAAAAGTTCTATCTTGGTCTCATCAGACCAGAGAATCTTATTTCTCACCATCTCAGAGTCCTTCAGGTGTCTTTTAGCAAACTCCATGCGGGCTGTCATGTGTCTTGCCTCTCCTCAGTGTGTGGAGACAACCAGGCACTGCTCATCACTTGTCCAATACAGTCCCCACAGTGAAGCATGGCGGTGGCAGCATCATGCTGTGGGGGTGTTTTTCAGCTGCAGGGACAGGACGACTGGTTGCAATCGAGGGAAAGATAATTGCGGCCAAGTACAGGGATATCCTGGACAAAAACCTTCTCCAGAGTGCTAAGGACCTCAGACTGGGCCGAAGGTTTACCTTCCAACAAGACAATGACCCTAAGCACACAGCTAAAATAATGAAGGAGTGGCTTCAGAACAACTCTGTGACTGTTCTTGAATGGCCCAGCCAGAGCCCTGACTTAAACCCAATTGAGCATCTCTAGAGAGGCCTAAAAATGGCTGTCCACCAACGTTTACCATCCAACCTGACAGAACTGGAGAGGATCTGCAAGGAGGAATGGCAGAGGATCCCCAAATCCAGGTGTGAAAAACTCGCATCTTTCCCAAGACGACTCATGGCTGTATGAGCTCAAAAGGGGGCTTCTACTAAATAGTGAGCAAAGGGTCTGAATACTTAGGACCATGTGATATTTCAGTTTTTCTTTTTTAATAAATCTGTAACAATTTCAAAAATTCTTTTTTTTGTCTGTCAATATGGGGTGCTGCGAGAAAGAGATGTGACCACGCCTGGGGACGGAAATAATGGACAAGTATTGTTTTTACAAAAGTTTTTAAAGTGAAAGTGAAAATAATGCATATGTAAAATAACAATCTCTTTAAATTGTATATCCGGTAAACCAAACACGGGGGTGGGCGAGCGAAGCGAGCAGGGGGTGGAGCCTCCTAGTATAAATTAAAAAAAAGAGTAACTGACGAAAGGTGAACAAGTACACACTACCTTTATTGTTTCCTGGCCAGATGAGTGATGTGCTTTAACAACTGAATGACAGGAGGAATCAAAGACGACAAAACAATCCCAAATGTCAGAAATTGAATAAACTCATGTCGTGTTGAGAGGTTTAAAGGTCTACCTGGGATTAATCGAGGATGAAGTGTTTAAGTATATGCTGTCCATGAGGCTCTCCCGCTGTGGAATTACCATATGTTTGAAATCGGAGCTCAACTCGAGAACCCAGATCTGCTTGGCTTTCTGTCGGCTGCAGGGGAGGACACTGGGAAATGCAGTGAATTGGCACAATGTGGCAAGTCAGTTTGGAAGCTGCACCAAAAAGAGCTTTCTTTTAACAAGAAGTTGCTACCTACCTCCAGTTTAGCAGTGGGATATAGTGCAAAGATGGCCGTCAGAGTCCGGACTCTGAAGGTAAGGTGAGGAGGAGGAAATCCATCCGAGACGGAGTGCAGCCTTAAAAGTGGAAACAGGCGGTAACAGGTAATGCTTGGCTTGACTGTGCCACTGAGCTGGGCGCATTGGGAAGCCATGTTACTAGTGTGGACAGCCACTGAGCCCCACTGATATTTACGTTACTTCCTGTCAACACATTCTCTTTGGGCATCATCCTAAACAGCTGTATTTTAAGGTGGTGATATTTTATTTGTCCTCTTTGATTCAAATTTTACAGAAGCTCAAATAAAATTTTACTACAGAATGATCACTAAAAGGTGGAGTCGTGGTTCTGAGGCTAGGGATCGGCGCTGGCAGTCGGGAGGTTGCCGGTTTGAATCCATTAAATGCCATTGGGCCCTTGTCATGCAATTGCTCCGTCCTGGGTATGACGTTAACCTGCAACAGGTTCTCCAACTTGCAGGGAAAACTCAGGGGGTGGTGGCAGGATTGGCACTCCAGCCACTGTAAAAAGACCTCATGCTGTTCCATTCCATTTAAACTAGTGTGATGATGAGGTGTCACGCGTTGCATGGCTGCACTCGGGTCCTAATTTGGGATCCTGAGGTGGTTCATCGTGTGGTGGGTGCGGCAATGTGCCGTATCATTGCAGGCCCCCAACCTCTCTCTTTCTCTCACATAAAAAACTGATGGACTGGAGCCATGTCCAGGTATTGTTGCTGCCTTGCCCCTGATGATTACAGGGTTAAGTTCCAGCTGCTCCGAGACCCTGCCCTGAATAAGCCTGTAGGAAAATGGATGTGATACGATTGGTCAGCTTCTGGTTCATTCAGTGGACCTGTTTGTTTTAGACTGAACACAACTTCATCGTTTCTTGAGTGACATGTATGCCTGTGTGTCAGGATGCAAGTCTGCAGAAACTTAAAAAGGTCAACGTGGTACAGAATTCAACCCCTGGGGTACCCACACAACCTGATGGGTTCAAGGCCAGCTTATGGCTGATGTGTTTATTGTCCTGTTACACAACAGAAGCTTGTTGAGTGTTGACAAGCTGGCATAGTGCCGCCAATCCTCCAGCACCCGGTGCCCTTCATGATCCTGTATAAAACAGCTACAGCTGCTCATCATTATTAAGACGTGGCATCTGAACTGAAACTGTTAATTTTCTGCTTGGCATCCCTCATCCGGCCATACTGAGCAGGTTAATTTGTCTGGAATGGGGAGACAAGCGTAGTCAACAGTTTGCGTGGTTGTAATTAGAATATCAGCACACACTTTGCACCTAACGGAGACAATCCTGTAGCAGTCACATAGACACGCTCTGCATGGTCAGGGGGTCTAGTAACATGAAGCTTGTCGAGATGCCAATGTTGTCACTCCTAGCTGCTTGGACTGAAAAGAGACAGCATGCGGCCAGGAAGCTGCAGTACCTGGATGTGAGCAGTAGGTGGGGGCAGAGTTCGGCTTTTCTTTGTCTCCCCTGTTCACGGCGGCAGCGGCTGATTTAATGAATCGTGAACACCCAACACGGCACCCTCTCCCCCCTTCTCCCACCTTCACAGTCCTGTGCCAAATGAGAAAATACTTCATTTAAATTCAGGGAGAAGTAAAATGACTGATAAATAAACTAAAAAGTATCCATTTTATCAACAGAGCAAATGACTAAAGGTGACATTAAATGAATCTTTGTTATTTCTATGGCAACACCGGCTACTGAGATAATAGGAAAGCGAGTCTGTCAGAAAGCACTTATTAGCGACAGTAAACACTACTAAAAGCTCATCTTTTCTTTAATGGGTTTTTAGCCCCCGGTACATTAAAACAATAAAAATATAAACTGGCTATTCTGTTAGCGGCAAAACAAAGAGAGGCCTGGGTGCTGAAAGGCAGTCATAGCGCCACCGCCTGGGCCACAGCTGCTCATTTTAACTCTAAGGGTGAGGATCACACAAACACGCAGTGGGAGCTACAATTCCAGAACACCCCCTCTGTGCTTTAGGAAGGTCTCTGCTCTTAGCCTTTGGGGAGCGCAGCCCTCCTGCTTGTCTGCCACAATACATTGGCGTACAGCGAACAGACCACCATAAACTGGATTACAGGACACTTGGCAAGTCTTCACCCCCTTGGACAGTTTCTTGTTACACAATATTGAATGACTTTGGATCTAATTTGGCCTTTTTAACACTGATCAACAGAAAATGATTCTTTAATGCCAATGTGAACACTGGCCTCTGCAAAGTGGCTTGAATTAATTCAAAATAAAAAAAAAACACCAAATAATTGATCTCGGAAGTATTGACCCCTTTAATATGACCCCCCCCTAAATCCCAACTGGGGCTGCCAATTGGTTTAAGAAGTTCCAGAATTAGTTTCATGGAGGTCACCAGCCTGGACTTTCACTTGATTGTCGTCTAAACGCACCTGCAGGTCCAACTTCTGCGAGTCAGTATGGCGGTCTAACCTACACCATGAAGACAAAAGCACACGCTGAGCAACTACATCAACAGCACATTTTAGGAAGACAAGAATATCTCCAAGTCACTGAATATCCAGTTAAGTCAATCATGAAGAAATGGAAGAAGAGTGTGGCAGAACTGGAAGTCTGCTACAGCAAGCCGTCCACGAAAACTTAAAGAGGACGAGTAAAGGAGACCACTAAGAAACCTCCGAGAACTCTGGAGCTACAGCAGCTGAAATCAGAGAGACTGTACTGACAACAACTGAACCCGGGGTGCTCCACCAGTCAAGGCTTTATGGGAGAAAAACCATGTAGGACATCTCAGAGAAGGCTCGTGGAAGGTTCTGTTTTCTGAAGAGACCAAAATTGAGCTTTTGGGCCATCAGATGAACCCCCACGTTACACAGCACATCATCAGAAACATACCATCTCCACCATGAAGCATGGCAGTGGCAGCACTGGAATTGTGTGAATGCACTTCTGCAGCAGCCCCTGGAAGGCTTGTGAGGAGAAAATAAAAGCAGCAAACTATGGAGAGATCCTAGAGAAAAAGCACCTTGGGAGAAGATTTGTTTTCCAGCAAGATGACAAGCTATAACGTAAAGTCAAAGTTATATAAACAACACTGAATGTCCCAGAGTGGCCGAGTCAGAGTCCAGATGGCAGCCATGACAGCCTTGAGTCTGTGTGCACTTGCCTTTATTAGCTCTTTCAACTCTCCTTATTCTTCTTCTTTGCCAAACAGCTCACGCTCCGTCAGGTGTCAAGGTGATCCTGAATGAATGGCCGCTGTCAAGTCGAGTATTCGGAAAGAAACCTGCCCCTTGGCAGAAGAACAACAAGGCCAAGCAGAAAGCCAAAACTTCACAAGGGTGGCTTCAAAACAACAATGGAAATGTCCTGGAGTGGCCAAGTTAGAGTCCAGATGTCAATCCAATTGAGAATTTGTAGCTGGACTTGACAAAGGCTGGGTGGATGTGACGGAAATGAGTTACAATCAAGGGCAGAATAAGAAACGAGACAATCAGAAGTACAACAAAAGTGGAAGAGAAAGTACAGGGAAGAAGGTTAAAGTGGTATGGACATGGGATGAAGAGAGACGATGACTATGTGGGCAAAACAATGATGGGAATGGAAGCACAGGGGGCGAGAAAGCAAAGGATGCTGAAGCAGAGGTGGAAATGAAAAGAAGATTGGAAGGAAAAGGGCTTGACCAACGAAGAGGTGTGGGACCAAGCAGTATGGAGAAGGCTGATTAACGTCAACCTCACCTAAAAGTGGGAACAGATGAAGAGACCACTGTACTCCAGACATGTCTCTCTGGTATGTTAATTTTACTTTGGTTGGTCCATGAACTCGGATGACCAAAAAGTGCATGGCGCTCAACTTTTATTCCGTCACAGCGATAACATCAACACTACGCACCTCTGAATTTTATAATTAAGGATGAAAATGGTGCTATCCGGGAAACAAAGAAAGATGGTACAAAAAAAAAAAGAAACAAAAAATATAAAGCCAATAAAATACAATATTTTAATGAAAAAGATTATGCCAAAATTATTGAGTTCTGTGACCCCACAAAAAATAGATGAAGACATAATATTAAATCCAAATTAAGCAAATCATAACAGCAAGATCTTTGCTACTAAACAAGATGGCACTGCCCATGTACTTGGGCTGTAAAATGGTGGCTCCTGAAAATAACTAAACAGCCACAATGATGGCAAGATGATGTCACCAATATAACAAAAACGATAACTTAACATGGAAAAAAATGAAGACCTGCAGCAAAAGACTTCGATTCACAACCAGGGGACAATTTGTCAGCAAATGGTTTGGAGCAAATGACCAACATGTCCAGCATATACAGTACCATACCCACCAAATCTCAGCCCGACTGAGCTCTTATCAACGGTATTGAAGACCGCATTTTGCTACCGCCATCATCAAAACACAAAATTCTGTAGGGTGTTCATAGTGGAATGTTGTCACACCCCTCCAGTAGAGTTCCAGACACTTCTACAGCCAGTGCCAAGGTGTTAAGTCAGCTAGTGGTGGCCCAATGGCTTAGTCAAATAATTGAAAGAGGTGCTTCTGTTACTTCACATATCGTAGTTTGTTTCACTTGAAATCCCCTAACTGGAAACACAACATCCAGAATTGTAGAAAACCATTCATCTAAAATATTCCTGAGGGCAGCTGCACACTAGAAACGCTGAATGTCCTCTCTAGCTGTTAACACCTCTATGCTCTTCTCCATCTACAACAGTGTGAGTCACATCACTTACCCAAGATGCCCCTTCCCTGCCCCGAGAATGTGGATTTACTTCAACAGGAATGAACTTACCTAAAAGAAAACAGATAAACAGGTTGGTTAGTCAATCAATCGATATTTCTAGAGTAATTTTCAAATCGTACCCTAACACTAAGGCTTTTTATAAAGCAAATAATAGCAAATTATGATTTTAAACTTACTATTAAAGAACACTAGGGGCTCACTTTATGGGTCCACCAATCATTTATGCAAATAGACCCTCCAAAGCGCCAGTCATGTGACTACAACTCTGTCTGAATGGCATGCAGACTTGGGCAAGAGCTTCGGTTGGTGCTCAGACAAACAGTAAAATGGGCAATACATGTGATCTAATTGCCTTCAATCATGCTATGATTGTTGGTGCCAGCCGCCCCCTTGGAATTTTAATGCACTTTACTGAGATGAGGGCGATTAACTAAAAAACACTTCCAGGAGGCAGCAGCTTTGTTAATGAGGGAACACAGAAGAGAATGACTAGACTCGTTCAAGCCACATTATATGGCCAGATGCCTGTGGACACCTGACCATCACACCATATGAGCTTGTTGGCCATCCCATTCCAAAAACAGAGGAAAGCAACAAAGTGCATCTCAGGACTTAAGGACACGTCGTACTCAGAATCTGAGAATTAAACCTGTTTAGTCTGAACAGAAAAGACTGGCTGGGGACCTCATTCAGGTCTTCAAAATCCTCAAAGGCATTGATAAAGCAGATCCAGCAGAATTCTTTCAACTTAATGGTTAATCAAGTACTCGAGGAAACCACCTGAAATTAAAGGATTTAAGGCATTTAGGACTGAAGAGTTCTGGGAATCTACAGCAAACTACCAAGCCAAGGAGTTGGAAAAGGAAAACTTAAGAACCTTTAAGAAGGGTCTGGATGGGATATTGGGACAGCTTAGCTATTAGCTAAACACACAAGCTAGATGTAGTGAATGGTCTACTCTCATTTGTCAATCTTCATGTTTTATTATGTAAAACCATGGACATCTGCGGTGGGCTGGCGCCCTGCCTGGGGTTTGTTCCTGCCTTGCGCCCTGTGTTGGCTGGGATTGGCTCCAGCAGACCCCAGTGGCCCCGTGTTGGGATATAGCGGTTGGACAATGACTGACTGACTGACCATGGACATTAACATCGAATTGACTATAACAGACACAACTCTTCTTTCCACAACATTTTGGAGTGTGTTTGTGGCAGTTTGTGTCCATTCAAGCATTAGTGAGGTACTGATGTTGGACGAGAAGATCTGGCTCACAAATGGAGTTCCAGTTCATCCCAATGGTGTTCAATAGTGTTGAGGTCAGGGCTCTGTGCAGGCAAAATGAGTTCCTCCATGCCTTTTTGGATCTGGCTTTGTGCACAGGGGCACAGACATAATGGAACAGAAATGGGCCTTCACCAGACTGGTGACACAAGGTTGGCAGTGTACAATTATCTACAATGGTTCCTTCCCTGATTCAGCTTTTATGTCTTTTTTGTTCATTTGTGATTCTTTGATTTATGTTGATTATGAGTATTATTCTTTGTGTTTGACTGTGTATACGTATGTAAGTTGGCTTATGTTCCATGTTGCTTTTAGGTGGGGCCACCTGCCAATCACCACCAGGAACTGCCCTCCACCTTATAAATCCTGAGGGTCTCCCACAGTTCCTGGTGGTTCACTGTGAATGCGCTCTGGAGTTGGTGTGCTCTTGTGCCGTTTGCTGTAATTTTTTGTGAATGTTTAGATTTTGACCGTTTTCCCCTGCTTTGGATTCTGTATTAGGAATTTGTTCACTTGGATTTCCCTGCGTTGCTGGCAACTTCTTTAGGCCTTTTGTGCAATTTGGAGCTTCACATTGTAACAGAGCATTTTGAGAGAATAAACTTTTTATTTTATAAAGATCCCACATGTGCCCTTATATCTAGCCAGGGTCTTACGGGAAACCCCCCTTTTCAGATGTGCTTATTGGGACTTCACATGCTTTGAACTCCTAGTTCATGACACTCTAAAGCAGGCCAGTCCAGAAATGGTTCATCCCCAATCCAGCCAGTCCCCCAGCTTCTACCTGCAGGCTTTGGCCTAGGAAAACATAGAAAAATCGCAACAGAAATGTTCAAAAGAGCAAGAAAGGAGTTGCCTGAAAGGGCAGTACAAAGCAACCAAGTGTCCATACCCAATTAAAAATCCAAGACCAGAGCAGAAATTCCCAGAGAAACCAGTACATCCTCACAAAAGACCCCTACAAACTTCAGTGTATTACTGCGGAGATCACCAGAGGGGAGGTCCTCTTAGGGTACCACCCACACAACACAAGGAATGGAACAACGGTTAAAGAAAAAGTACATAATAAATACATAGTATACAAACCTAACAGAAATAACATTAAAACATAAAAAAACAACAACTCAAAAAATGATACTAAAACAGAAAATAAACACAAGACAGAGAATCACCCCGGCTGTAAAGTAACAACACCTTCATTCTCAGATCCAACAGACAAGTTTACAAAAAGGCTGCTTCTTGGCAGGAACTAAACGTGGATGGGACAGCAGACCACTGAATGACATAAATAGTTACTACTTCAGGAATATAACAAAAAGGACCCTGGTCACTGTCGGTGTGTAGCGATATGCCCACGGCCGTGTGGGTCTCCTCTCACATTACAGAGATATGTAAAGTGATGGCTCCCAGTTGGCCAGCATGATTTAAAGTGTGTCCAAATACAATACACAGACTGGCATTTCATCCATGGCTGGTTTCTGAGTTGGGTCTGATGATGTCAGGCCTGGCACCAGGAGGACATGACCAACAAAACAGCCAACAAAACAAACTATTCATAGCATAAGGAATCCTCTTTCTTTCTGGTCTACTTGAAATCATCATAAAGTCTAGGAGGCTTATGCCAGTCACTGAGGGCACGATGGTTTGCAGTGGGTGGCACTTTTGACAGCCAGAGCAGATCCCTTAAAAACGGCATTTGAGAAATGGAAGGGCACAGATTGCCTTTAATCAGGAGAGCCCACCGCCTGGCTGTAATGAAGTAATGAATTGCCCAGGTCTGCCACCTCAGCAAAATGCCAGGATTCCATTTTGGGGGGGGCACTGCAATTAGATTTTTTTTTTCCTTCAGTAGATCTCAGCACTCCATCAAAAATGCGGTGGCAGTTCCATACGCGGTGCTCCCAGAAAGCCGAGGTGTGCAGTACGCTAGTCATTACTCCTGCTGTCAGGATACAGCTGGTGTTGTGCTTTAGCTGTTAGGGGTCCTCAGGAGTTGGCACCTGTTAACGTCTTCTGAATGGAGGCCCTTATCTTTTTTTTAAATTCATTCAGAAAATGTGAATTTTTCTCTCTTCTTCTTTTCATTCAGCTTCTAATGATAAGACCACACACTACTGAGCCCTTGTGCTTACCTGGCGCTCATATCTCACCGTTTGACCTTTGCATCCATAGCTGAGCTGAGGCCCCAGTGAATTACTTGATGTCCGTTTTGCTGGTTGAACATGCTTTGTGTCTCACTGATTAGTAGACATCTGGAAGTCTTAAGTATTCTTAGTCTTTTAACTAAAGCCTTTATGGTTGGCAAGCCGGCATAACAGTTAGTTCTGCTAACACATCCAAGGACCAGGACTCCACTGTTGGCACAGCCACAGCCTCTGAGGACTTGGCACCTTCTTCCCAAACTCGTGTGTTTTCCTCAGGTGCCATGCACTTACTTTTTTACCCCAAAGACTCGCCTGTTTAGTTACTGAGTCTGGGTCCCCATGTCTATGGAAGTTGCCTCTTACAACTCTGCCAACCTGTAAATACAAACCATTTAGAAAAATCAAATGTGACCAACACATGACCTTGTGATATAAACCTGCTATTTCAGCAATTAAATGTGGCAGGCGAATAGTTTATTGTTGTAATAACTGCACAGTGTGGCAAAATTGTGGCAACAATTTTAAGTAGGACAGGATTGGGAGATGGAAGGTAATAGTCATAAAGAGCCAAGATTGAATCCGGAGGATGAAGATCAAATAAACAATGGTTGAGATGTCAGACCAAAATCGTAAATCGAGAGACAAAGCCAAAAACCAGAATTATCTGCACCCGTGTATGTGGAATACACTGCCTTTCTTATCTCTATATATCTAAAATCCAACGTCTGTCTGTCCGCTTTTCACGAGAGAGCAACTTAACGGAATTTGGATCAAGTTTGTTTCTATAATTTGCTTGAACATTCCCGTTGATTTTGCGACTTCTCATATCATAGTTCGCTTGCGGTACTCACTTATTAGCGCGAATCCGAGAGAGAGGCTGCGTGCTTTGGGAAGCGGGACCTCAGGGGTGGGGAGCCGGACGTGGCCTTCCTCACTCATTAGCCAGCCTCCGTTCGAATCGCTCTACCTATCGCCACGTTTTAGAGAATACCTCGCCTCCGCTTAGCTAGCGATACCGGTTTGTTTATTGATTTCTAAAGTTTGTCCTGTTTCACTGCTACGTGGGCAGAGGCGTGGGAGACA
The DNA here is from genome assembly GCF_016835505.1 of Polypterus senegalus. Taxonomy (NCBI): domain Eukaryota; kingdom Metazoa; phylum Chordata; class Cladistia; order Polypteriformes; family Polypteridae; genus Polypterus; species Polypterus senegalus. Next base: position 83,077,593 of record NC_053165.1, read on the forward strand.
GCTAGTAATTTATAAAAGCTTTGCCATCAATGTTATACTTTGAAACATTGCCTGTACCGAGTGAATGGGACTATAGGCGTAACTCACTCAGCCCTCAGCGACTGTCAGTGGCGTGAACTGGCGTTCATCGTATACACATTGTGAAGCCACCATAACCCGGACACACACAGGCAGGACAGAGGCTTTAAAAGAGCTGGAAGGCGCCACTGGAAAACTAAAAATACAGAAGTTACCCAGGAGGGTCCCAAAGGGAGAGGAAGAGACTCAAATATAAACCACTTAATGTGTTAAATCCTCTAATCGCCAAATCTGTGGTTATTTGAATTTTGAAATGCAGCTGCAACGGAGAAAAAAAAACAAAAAAAAAAACAGGCCCAATAACTGAAGCAGTGCAGTTAATTTTGCATGAAATTCCTGTCTTTGAAAATCCTTTAGGGGCAGGGAAAAAAAAAAAAAAAGTAAAATCGTACAAAACACAAAGGAGGCCACAGGCGAGGGGGGGATTGGTCTTCATATTAACTTGGTCGTGGATGATTAAACTTTCCAGTTTAAGTAGAAGCTGATTATTAAAATTTAAACAAGAATCCTCTTTATTATGAATTCACAGTCCAGTCATGCAAATCTCAAGTCTCTTTCATTAACCCACCGGCTGCTTGCTTTAATGATTAACAGTTGTTTGGTTTTGGGGGGGTGTGGTGTTGTCCCCCTAAGTTCCAGAGTGGAGTGAAATTTGAGAGCAAGTGGTGTTCTGTCATGGCAGTGCAGTGGTTGGCGCAGCACATACAATCACCTAAAGGATTATTAGGACCACTATACTAATACGGTGTTTGACCCCCTTTCGCCTTCAGAACTGCCTTAATTCTACGTGGCATTGATTCAACAAGGTGCTGAAAGCATTCTTTAGAAATGTTGGCCCATATTGATAGGATAGCATCTTGCAGTTGATCGAGATTTGTTGGATGCACATCCAGGGCACGAAGCTCCCGTTCCACCACATCCCAAAGATGCTCTATTGGGTTGAGATCTGGTGACTGTGGGGGCCATTTTAGTACAGTGAACTCATTATCATGTTCAAGAAACCAATTTGAAATGATTCGAGCTTTGTGACATGGTGCATTATCCTGCTGGAAGTAGCCATCAGAGGATGGGTACATGGTGGTCATGAAGGGATGGACATGGTCAGGAACAATGCTCAGGTAGCCCGTGGCATTTAAACGATGCCCAATTGGCACTAAGGGGCCTAAAGTGTGCCAAGAAAACATCCCCACACCATTACACCACCACCACCAGCCTGCACAGTGGTAACAAGGCATGATGGATCCATGTTCTCATTCTGTTTACGCCAAATTCTGACTCTACCATTTGAATGTCTCAACAGAAATCGAGACTCATCAGACCAGGCAACATTTTTCCAGTCTTCAACTGTCCAATTTTGGTGAGCTCGTGCAAATTGTAGCCTCTTTTTCCTATTTGTAGTGGAGATGAGTGGTACCTGGTGGGGTCTTCTGCTGTTGTAGCCCATCCGCCTCAAGGTTGTGTGTGCTGTGGCTTCACAAATGCTTTGCTGCATACCTCGGTTGTAACGAGTGGTTATTTCAGTCAAAGTTGCTCTTCTATCAGCTTGAATCAGTCGGCCCATTCATTCTCCTCTGACCTCTAGCATCAACAAGGCATTTTCGCCCACAGGACTGCCGCATACTGGATGTTTTTCCCTTTTCACACCATTCTTTGTAAACCCTAGAAATGGTTGTGCGTGAAAATCCCAGTAACTGAGCAGATTGTGAAATACTCAGACCGGCCCGTCTGGCACCAACAACCATGCCACGCCCAAATTGCTTAAATCACCTTTCTTTGCCATTCTGACATTCAGTTTGGAGTTCAGGAGATTGTCTTGACCAGGACCACACCCCTAAATGCATTGAAGCAACTGCCATGTGATTGGTTGATTAGATAATTGCATTAATGAGAAATTGAACAGGTGTTCCTAATAATCCTTTAGGTGAGTGTAGAGTGACGTGTCCAACAATGATGTACAGCAGTGACTGTTTATAATGGTAAAACGATTATGCTTGGAGGATTTTTAAGTATGGAAGACAAAGCTTTGGAGGTAAGGTAGTTCTCACTAATTGTGGACGCCATACGATAATGGATCCCAATATAAAGTGATTCTTCACATAAAATAAAACAACGGTTTACTATTAACATGAAGTTAGGTATTGATGGTGCTGGAGACTCTGCTGTGCGCGTGACAATAATGACCCAATAGACCGGTACCACAAATTCAGTGCCCTGGGTTCAAATTGCCCATCCAGTCATTCTTTATGTGAAGTGTAGCTTTTTGTCACAAATATATAAAGAGGGCAGCTTAGGTGGTCTGGCAATGCTAAAGTGTCCCTGCCATGACCCAGTATGGGCTTATATGTGCCCGACGGCAGACACGGCAGGGATACACTTCAGCCGCCATGTCTCCTGACTGGATTAGGAACAGGTTTGTTATGTTTTGTTAATGTGACCTAAGATGGCACATCGTGTCCTGGTGGTTACACGCAACATTTGTTCACCCTCCTCAGTGTTTTCAACACAATCTTGGTCATATGAGCCATAGCGACAGCATAGGGTAAGCAAAGAATTTTTTGCAGTTATTTCAAAGTGTTTAATTTTTTATTTTGCATTCTCCCGAGACATCATTTTCTTTCCATAGGGAGACATCATTGTTAGTAGTTTTGTTTCCAAGGGCCACGAGATATAAGGATCAATCCCAGGGTCACTTCTTCATCTTTGTTTTGTGGATCGCTAAAAGATTGCAGCACAGTTTGCTCACATTCTTCTTTAAGCTCTTGCTTCTCGATTACCCTTCTGTATTTCTTTCAGACTTCCAGTTTGGCTGACGTTTAGGGTTTGACACCCAAGGTTTTTGACCTCTGCTTCATTATTCAGACTTATTTCTATTGGTCCTTTCATTGCCCATTGGCACAACAACCAGGTGAGTGGGCGATTATAAAGTGACCTCTGCAAGGGCATCTGCATGAGATAACCCTGTCATGGACTGCTGTCCCCAACCTGGTTGCGAACATGACTTGTGTCCAGATAGACTTGGCGGCTTTGAACATCTTGTGTTACAACACTTGCCGATTCTCAGCCTTAAACGGGCCCAGAGGTTAGCAGACAAAACCATTGAGGCCAATCTTGAAAAGCAAGTCTACCCCGAAGCAAACTACAATCCAAACATGTCGAGATGCAACGAAAAAGGTGGTGTTAATACTGCATACCCTAACTTTTTATTGCTCCAGGCTTCCCACAAACCTAAAATCGGGTTATCGACCGCTCTTCACCCTGCACCGCTAGACTCAGGCATCTCTGATTTTCTCCACTTGTGCTCTACTGGGAGTCTTAAAGGTCAGCATTCATAGGTGCCCCTCAACAGCTGAAGTACCAGTCAGCATTAGCGTCTCCCCTTCTCCTCCTCCTCTCCTCTCATTTCCTGTAAACAAACTCAAGCAAGCTTCTAATGATGATAATGGAGGTGTCCCTGTTGCATCATTTAAAAGTGCTGCTTTCTGAAGTCCGTAGAATTTATTACAGCTGAAGGGAATGAGAATTGTGGCCTCATTGTGTGGAGTGGCTACCATTATACCACAGAGGCGTATTAGTGAGTCAGCCGACAGGTAATTGTGAGAATTTTATTCACTAAGCAATTTCGCCTAGCCAGACTGCAAGACTACAGTATCTGACACCTGGTAATGGCCATCCAGAGGCTTCAGCTGACTTCTTTCCAAGGCCTTGCCAGGGCAGACACTGGCACCTAGGAGCTCAAGTGTCAGGACGGCCCCGTTCTGGCCTGCCGGCTTTACCTTGCTGCACGGGCCCACTTTTCTTCTGACGGTTCAACTCATTACTTCGTTCTCTTTCTACCGAAAAGTTGTTGAATGTTTTGTGTATCCGAACAAAGAACTGTTAATTCAGGCCCAAGGAAAAAGCGAAAAAAATACATACTGTGACACTCATGAGTTTTGAATGGTACTACGGGGAAGGGCTCCCCACTAACATGATTTCTATTTCCTATAAAATTGAGCAGAACACTCTGGAAGACTTCTGATGCCACTTTCATTTCCGGCATCACTGAGCCCTGCCCTTCGTCTTCCTCCACTACTTAGACGCCCTTCTGACAGGAAGTAACTGTTCATTGTGGATCGAGCTTCAGAAGAGGATGGATCTCAACACACCCGCTGAAGCTAACATACAGCAGACATGACGTTTAACCTTTTTCTGCTTCTCCACCTGTTCTCTCCTCCAAGCAGGATAATAATGTTGTATTTCGGCCGCGGTTCCCTTCCTTGGCCAGGGTGTAAATTCTTGTTTTAATGTCTGCTTTGGTCAATTTTGATTCTTTTGTTAACGTTACTATTGTTATTTACTTAATTTCTGTGCAACTTTTGTTATGTTCCATTTGACTTTTGTGGTTGGTTTCCCATCACCGCCAGGGACTGCTCTCAGCCTTATAAAGAAAGGTGCCCCTACAATGCGGCTCATTTTGAATATGCTAAGGAGTCGGTGAGTGCTTTTGGTGTCTCTGCTTTGGCTTATTGTGTTTTTTGGATTTTTGACCTTGGCTCTGGCCAACTTGCATTACCTTGTTGTGCTCCATGAAGCTTCCTATTATTCCAGAGCATTTTTGTTAAGAATAAATCTTTTATTTTAGTTTTTGCATGGCCCTCTGTGTTACTAGCCAAGGTTTTTTTTTTTTTGATGGAATTTCACCCTCTATCGGTATCTTTGGGAATGTTTGGGAGCCATCTCATGTTTCGCAACAATCAAATGGGGTGTTCACTGGGGCCCTCAACTGTTCTTTTGTTTTTTATTTACACTATTTATGAAACAATCAAAAGGGAACAACAAGATAAAGCAAAGCAGAATATAAAAAAGAATAACGAGTATCAAGAAGAACGGCTGGAAAGACTTGACTTGGTGAGAGAGTAATGGAGTCAGCGGGCAAAAGAAAAAGAAGAAGAATTGAGAGCGCAAAGGGGTCAAACGGCCAGTCAAGAACCTGATTAAACAGACCGGGCTGCCTGCCTGCAGGAAACGCATGAGATTAATGAATGGTCATTGGAGATTCTGCAATGGTCATGTGAAATTAGAACAAGGTCTATAAATGGACCGAATGAGATTAATGATGGGCTGAGAGAGATTAAAAAGTGGCAATCAATAAGTGAGCGCATGAAATGAACTGGTGGTCTAAGGTTAGGAGCTACCTGACTGCCATCCAGTTCAAGTGACACAATGGGTTCACCCCTTGAGTGACATACTCAAAGGCCACCTTGGACAGAAAATGTCATGTTATGAGTAGCATAGCATTTAAAAACAGAATGGAACTCTTACAGTATCTATATTGTCAGACAAAAGCGCTCAGGGGATGCCTTCAGGGCTCTAGTAAGATAAGCAGTACCACCCACGCCAAGAGGGGGCGTAGTTTCTAGTGCCTTTTTCCCTTTTCTTCACAGTTCTGAAGGCCACTTAGAAGCCGAGAAGAGGTCACTTTCCCATTTCCCCAGAAGTCCCACACATCCCCCGAACTCCATGATATATAAACTGGGCTGCCACCAGAAGAAGTCATTCACCATTAGACCCGAGAGGATAGGAGAAGGAGCTCCTACTTTGAGAAAGCAACGTGCCTAAGCATTTGTATCATCTGGCTGTGGCCGCTGATCTTTGAGTTTCTTTCTTGTTAATCGTTTGTTTGCATTTTTTCCCCCCACTCAAATTCACCAGGGTTCAACTCTTTCCTTGTCTCGTTTGTTCGTGTGGTGACATTCAACAAGGTAGCCGGGAATGGAGCACTTGAAGATGGTGTGTCGTTGTTATTGAATGACTAGAAAAATAAAACAGCCAGCAAAAATGGCACCAGAGAGTAAGAGGGCATTGCGGAACCTGACAGTTATTAAGTCTTCCCGCTCATCGCTTTCCAATCTGCATATTTAATGCCAACTCGGACACTTTAGAAGAAAAATTCAAAGACTTACTGAACAGCAGAAATCAGCAGTCCATAGCTGAAATGTGTGACCTGCCTTCTCATTCACATTAATAACCGTCTGACTCATCCGGTGCCGCGTTCCTGGTTTTCATCTTGTAGGTCGGTGTCTACCAGCTTTATAATTTTTGCCCGTTACCCCTTGGCAGGTTCATTCCAGCTCACTGAAGTTTCCAGGATGGTACTGACTGACACAGTGAGATTCAAAACCATCCTGTTAAAGGGGTCTAAAAACCTTTGCAAGATGCCGTATTCTACTGTTACTTAATTGCAGCCATGTTTTCTGCTTTATTTTTATTTTTCTGCAGGTTCCATTTTTCCCATTTTTAGATTGGCACTGTGTAGATCTTCCTCTGCTACCAAAATCCTGTCGCTCAAATGGTACAAAAAAGACAATATTACACGGCGATGTAAAAAGCACTGTAATTAGCTGACATCCACGTAGTAATTAAAGCCACTCACGAGTTCTGGCTGTCGTCTTTTTGTGCTTCATTAGGTGCCGGCAGCTGCTTCGATTTCACTCGGCTCTGCTCAAGCACACTTGATCTGAACAGGCTGTGCATTTCGCCCTTTGACTTTGGTGCGGCTCTCCTGGGTGCTGTGATGCCCCATACAGTGAATGGTACTCCGGCACGGCCTACATACTGGCCATGTTGTATTCCAACCCGGCTGAACCATTGTGTGAGAGACAGAGGCACTAACTCCGATATAAAACCAGTATATCTATCGATTCCAAAGAGTGTTAGGAATAACAGTCCTGTGAGACGAGCAGATAGCAAAATTAAGACACAATAAAGCAAGGGATTAGGCATCATCACCGATCATCTCCAACATTCAAACCAGTGACAGGTGAAGTAAATCACACTGATGATCTAGTCAGAATGGCACACCTCAAGAAGTGGGATATATCAGACAGCAGGAGAACAGTCAGCTCCTGAAGGTGATGTGTTGGAAGCAGGAAAAATGAGCAAGAGTAAGGATATGAGGGCCTTTGACAAGTGCCAAGAATAATGGCTAGACCACTGAGTCAGAGCATCTCCAAACTGGCAGGTCTTGTGGGGTGTTCCCAGTATGCAGTGATTAGTACTTCTCAAAACTACCATTGAACTTGTGACACGGCCATGGGTGTGGGGAGTTAAGGCTAGTCCGTCTGGTCTGATCCCACAGAACAGCTACTGTGGCACAAACCACTGATAAACTTCATGCTGGCCACGAGAGAAAGGTGTCAGAACACACAGTGTGTTCCGGCTTGCTGTGTATGGGGCTGCGTAGCCGCTATTGTGCTCCTGGGATCATTCAAGGCTTCCACAAACGGTTTGATCCCCTTGCCCTTATCTCCGCCTCATCACGCTTTGACGACAAAGGTCAACTGAGAGTTCCTTGGACTTCATGGTTTGGTTTTTGTCCCTCGACAAGCAGTGTCAGTGAATTGTGTGACCTCCTATACACAGGTACACGTTTGCCTTTCTAAGACAATGTACAGTCGATTTAACTTGCCAAAGGTCGACTCCAATCAAGTTCTAGAAACATCTCAGGGAGAATTAAAGCAAATACGACATACCAATTTGGGGGGCCACTTTAAAGGGTCGGAATACTTCTAGGATTAAGAGATTACAGATTTAGATCTTTAATAAATTTGCAAACCTTTCTGAAAACATGTTTTTCCCCTTTGTCATTATGGGTTATTGGGTGTAGACTTATAAGTAAAAATGGCAAGTGTATCCATTTTAAATGAAACCTAAAACACAATAACATGTACAAAAAATGAAGTGGGCTGACCACAAACTCAATCCTGCCAGGTTCTTTCTTGTTTCCGTCCTATTTTTGACTGGCCCTTTTCTATATCTTTTTCATAACCTGCTAATCCAGGGCAGGGCCATAACAGAGAAGGTGTAGCCTATCCCAGCAAGCACTGGGAGCAAGGCAGGAACACCATCTAGATGGGACAGCAGTCCATCACTGGGTGAACACACTCACACACAAGAACACACTAGGACAAAATGTATCAACACCAATTCACCTAATCTTCATGTCTTTATAATATAATATAATATAATATAATCTTCCTATATAATACACTACCGTGACTGTTCGTTTGTCTGTCCATTATTTTAAATCACCTGTAGCTTGCAAGCCGTTTCACTTATTGACTTGAAATTTGGTACACATACAGTATAACGTCTACTATCCACTTTCGGGGTGATGGTTTTTATTACTCTTTTTGTTTTCTTTTTATTCTATTCTTTTTATTTTATTGTAGAATCAACTCTCGGCAGCGTGCAGCAGGGCGGCCGTGTGGCGCATGCGTATGGGCGCCGTTCTCATTCCCTACCACCTTCGCTAATCATTCTTAAGGCAGATTGAAGACTTAAGTGCCAGCTTAAGTGAAAAATGAAAGAAAACGTACTAAGTAATTGCAAGACAAAAACTAACAATCAGTTTTAACGTGAAAAGATGCCGACGAAAGAAGACGAGCAGCGGGCTGCTAGGGTTTAAAAAAGAAGAGCTGCTCAGGAAGCAGCAAGCGCATCAACCTCTGAGCAAACGAATGCTAAACAGAGACAGAGAAAGAAAGACGATGAAAACTAGGAGTGCTCACGTCAAGTGTATTCACTGCACGTTATCGTGCAATACGCCGTTACTGGTATAATATAATATAATGTGAGATCCAGACCCCCGTGACCCTGTAGTTAGGATATAGCGAGTTGGATAAAGGAAGATCTCTCTCTCTCATTATAATTATATATATATATATATATATATATATTGTGAACGTTACCCGGGTACAGACAGGCAGACATGTTGTTTTTCCACCACCACACGTTTATTTACAATATCTATTTACAATTCAAAGTGCACACAAACCCCCAAAGTCCTGGCCACACACACAATGCCTTTCTTCGGGCCACCTCCACACTCTCTTCTCCTGCTTAGTCCTTCTTCCACCCGACTCCAGCCCTGAATGAAGGGAGGCGGCCCTTTTTATCCTCACCCGGATGTGCTCCAGGTGCTCCCCGGCAATCACCCGCTGACACGCCCGTGTGGCGGAAGTGCCGGCTCTACTCCTGGAAGCATTCTGGGTGTCCCTGCTTCTCTTCCCACCAGTACTTCCTGGTGTGGCGAAAGTACTGAGGTCCAGGGTTCCCAAGGTGACCACGGGCCCCTACAGGGTTGGGATTCCATGCTCTCAACCCGTGGCCCCCAAAGCAACCAGGGTGGCGGCCGCCACGTGATCCAAGGTGGGCGCACGCCCTCTTCTGGTCCCTCAAGGCGTCCTGGCCGGGTCGTCGCCCCTGGCATCCCTGACAATACATACATACATACATACAGTATATATAAAATCTGTCTGTTTGTCCGTTTTCATGAGAGAACTACTTAACGGATTTAGATCTTTTTTTTTTCTATAATTTGCTTGAACATTCCGGTTGATTTTGCGACTTCTCTCATTCCTCCAAGTATCACAGTTCACTTGCTGTACCGATTTATTTGCGCAAATCCAAGAGAGACACAGTGGGCCGAGGGGAGGGGGCGGGGCCCTCCACACTCACGTGGCAGCCGAGGGGCGTGTCTTACATCCACTTATCTAGCAAACGAGAGAACTACTTAAGGGATTTAAATCGTGGTTTTTTTTCTAGAATTTTTCTTGAATATTCCGGTTGATTTTGTGTCTTCTCTCATCGACGTTCGATTGCATGAGCGATATATTCGTGCTAATTTAAGAGACAGAGGCTGCAGGCCGAGGGGAGAGGGACGCCTGATGTCGGGAGTGGGGGGTCGGTCTACCTCTGTGTTTTGGGGCGTAACTTGCCTCTGCTTAGGTAGCGATACCATTTTGGTTATTGATTTTTAAAGTTTGCCCTGATTCACTACCAGGAGTCACGGGGAACGACTAGTCATATAATATAAAAATGTAGGAATCCTGTGACATTGTATATCATATTATTATTATGAATACGGCGGCTGCCTCTCACACCCCAAAGTGACCCGTGAACATGAAAGTGGCCCCGTCCGCACACGTGAGCACACCAGGGTTCTCTATAGCTGACTTGCCATCTATTCCAGTTAGTCGTCTCCTACCTGATGCTCAATTGCTGCTGCGACAGTCTCCAGCACCCCTGCAACCCTTCAGTGGGGAAAAACAAGTTTAGAAAATGGACGGACTGTTAATTAACCCGCTAGTGTCGATTAATGTTAATATTTTTTCAGCCTCAACTGGTCCTTTTATTTTTTGGAGTTGTGCTTAGGCAGCATGCATCAAGATGACATTTTCATTTCAAAAAAATCATTTTCACGCAGCCGCAAGCTTGACCTTTATCATTAAATAACGCAGGTACGACTGAATGATCTGGTGGGCTGCACTTAGAATAATAACTTTTTTAGATTTTTTTTTTTTTAACAATGTGCTTGCCAAAGCACTGAACTATCGAATTTCACTTCTTTATCTATTGCCACATGTATTGTAAAGTAAGAGCTGGCAAGGCTGGCAAAGCAGCTTCAAGGCACAAAGTGAACAAGAAACACGGGCAGGAGGACAGTGCCATCCAGTTGTGAGCTTGGTCAGTGGTGGGTGTTTTGCTTCCGTCTTACAAAGCTGGCACTGCCAACAACTGTTAAAAGGGGACGCGTCCAACTTGCTTGACTCCTAGCATTTTGTTTTTTTTTTAACTGGATTTTTAAGGAAGACGAACGTTTCAAGTTAAGGAAATTCTACTTATTAATCATGGAGAGTGGTGACATATTGCGTGTTGGTTTGCACATGCAAGTAAGAATTTGACTTTGTACACCTGACAATAATATAATCCTATAATTCATTTCTCACCGCAGGTATCCCTGTCTGGTATGGGAATACCACACAGGCAGAGAGGAAGGCTTTGCAAAGAGTCATAAAGACTGCGGAGAGGATCACAGGGATGAAACTTCCTTCCATGGACATTATGTACGTACATCATCGTCGGAAAAGAGCAGAGGGAATTATCAGGGACTCGCTCTCTGCTCAGACACAAAAACTGTACGTACAATCTGAGACACGGCAGAGCGGACAGCATCATCACTCACAGAACAAGGTTTATCAACAGCTTTTTCCCCACCACAGACAGACTGATGGCAAAACCAAATTATTGAATTTGTGTAATAACCTCACACTACCTCACTTCACCTGTCATGTAAATGACGAGTGAAAAATGTGCAATATTTTAACTGTGCAATACATACATACAATATATTGTATTTGTTCACCACCTTTCTGTATGGTGCTGGTATAATCTAAATTATTTATTATATTGTTTTACTGTTTTTACATTTTTTTAATGTTTTACTATGACTCGGACAGAGCTCTGCACAAGAATTCCAATGTGCTTTGACTGTTGGTTTTATGCACAAATGGCAAATAAAAGAATCTTGAACCTTGATAGGGCGGCACGGTGGCGCAGTGGTAGCGCTGCTGCCTCGCAGTTAGGAGATCCTGCGTGGAGTTTGCATGTTCTCCCCGTGTCTGCGTGGGTTTCCTCCCACAGCCCAAAGACATGCAGGTTAGGTGCATTGGCGATCCTAAATTGTGTGTGTGTGTGTGTGTGTGTGTGGGCGCCCTGCGGTGGGCTGATGCCTTGCCCGGGATTTGTTTCCTGCCTTGAGCCCTATGTAGGCTGGGATTGGCTCCAGCAGACCCCCCGTGACCCTGTAGTTAGGATATAGCGGGTTGGATAATGGACGAACCTTGATAATTATAACCCAGTAAGTGGTAATATGAAATGGGGCCACGAAATGACACGAGCAGCTGGTGCCACAATAATTCACATTACTGCAGTATACTGTACACAATGTGCCATCTGAGAAACAAGAGAGAGAAGTCTCATTGCACCTCATCTCATTTTCTGAACTGATTTTCCTGGTGAGGGTTGCGGTAGCAACAGGCCAAACAAGTCAATTCGGACTTCCCCGTCCCCAGCGACACATTCCAGCTATTCCTGAGGGATTCCCAGGCACTCCCAAGCCAACCCAGAGATATAATCCCTCCAACATGTCCTGGTTCTGCCACAGGGTCTCCACCCAGTAGGATGTGCCCAGAGCATCTCTAGCAGGGTCCATCCTGAGGGAATCCTTATGACATTCCCAAGCCACTTCAGCTGGCTGTTCTTGATCTGGAGGAGCAGCCATTCTACTTGAAGGCTCTCTTGAACTGGTAAGCTTCTCATCCGGTCATGGAGTGTCAGCGTGAAGACCCCGCATTTATGGCTGATGAATTCACAATCTCATTCTTTCAGTCCTCACCCACAGCACGTGAGGACATCGCTGTAGATCAACTGGTAAATCAAGAGTTTTAGTCTTTAGACTCTGTTCCCATTCCTCCACCAGAACAACTGCCACCGCTCCAATCCGCTTGTTAATTTCACATTCCCTTTTCCCATCACTTGTGAACAAGATCTTGAGATGCTTGAGCTCCTCTACTAAGGGCTGTCGTTCCCTCAGCACCTGAAAACAGCAATCAATTCTTTTCTGAGAGAGAACTATGACATTAAACCTAGAGGTACTGATACCATCCTGCCACTTCACACTCTGATCGCTAGCGTTTGTGGCAAAGGTCACAGTCAGATGGGGCAAACAGGACAATATCATCAAGCATAATGCCACAATGCTACCGCTGGCCTCCCCACATCCTCAGCTGCGCCTTCATATCCTGTCCATGAAAGCCACAAACAGGGGCAGTGACAAGACACAGCACCGCTGCAGCCCAATACCCACCAAGAACAAATCTGCTTTTACAATTTCGAAACTCCTCTCACCGCGTTCATATAGGGAACCAATTGTACCCAAGAGCGGCTATACTACCCCATATATTACCCACAGCACATACCAAGGGGCACAGTCAGAGGCTTTTCCAAATCGTCGAAATACAAGTAGACTAGGCATGTCTTCCATACAGATTTTAAAGCGTCAAGCAAGGAAAGCAAAAGTATAGGCCAGTATAATATACAGTCACAAAACGAGACAAGGCATTCCCTGAGTATGCTGGGACTGGCATCCTGGCAGCAGTGGATTTAAAACTTATACTCGGTCGAGAGGCCAGAAGAAATGAGCGGCAGAGAGAAAGCGAGAGATTATACGATTCTCACATCGCTCCCCAGGGTGGCAACATCCCTCTTGGCGAGCCCCTGTTTGGACATATGCAGTGTCCAATATGAACACCAAAGTGGGTAGAGCACTGACAGCATGTGGACTCCAGTTTGAGATTTGCCGCTCTTTGGATGCCTACAGGGGAGCATGGGAGTTGTTGTTTTATAGCGCTGCCCTGATGGGTTTTCGTATGGGCTGTTGGGAGGTGAATCCCCCGTTCCAGGGTAGATACGCCTGACCTGAAATACTTCCTGGGGGCAAGGAGTGGGCATCAGGACATACCCCCAGGATCGGGTATAAAAGGGAGCCCCCCATGTCACCCAGGGAGTTGGAATCGGGTGTAGAGGAAGGACAAAGTTCACTTGAGAGGAGTGGAGAGGAAAGAAAGAACTGGAATCGTGCTGACTTGGCATTGGATAAAGCCTCGATAAAAGGTACTTTGTTACAATAAGAAGAAGTTAATTTTGAGACCAGGATTGTGTCTGGGGCGTGGGGATCCTTGACGCCCACTAGTAGTCACAGCAGCTGGCACGTTCCCTCTGAACGTTTCTTCTAAGACTTTCCACAGTCTACAGACATGCCTGTCAGGTTGAGTGGTTATGCTAAATTGGCACAGGATGCTACTAAATTTATTACTAAATGGCTGCCATTAAATTCAGGCCTTGAACCTACTAACAAAAAAATGGGTTTCTAAAATGGGTGGATGGATGGCCAGTAACGCTTTATGTTGCAGCAGGAATGAAGTCATGACCACATCCCACCACGCACTTGCCAGGGCCTCAGGGGCAGCGCAGTGTCAAGCCTTCCTCAGATTCCTTGAAGGGCATTTGATAATAAATGTGTAAATCTGCTTTGGCACTCGCCCGCCTGGTGGTGTCTGATGAGTGTCTTCATTGACCTCATGCCCACATCTTAAAGGAGCTCGCTCAACTCATATGCTTGACCGGCAAGTGAGACAAGTCTTCATGCGGAAATGAGAAATCGATGAAGTGTTTTACCTCCTGGGACTCGGCCATTACTAGTGAGACAAGTAATCTCAGTAGCTGCTGGATAATCGAGAGACGCAAAAGGGTTTACAGGGAATAGCAAGGTCGGCGATTAAGAAGGATGGCCTACGCTAGACAAGAGGCGACAAACCTTGGGGCAGTGCGGCCTTGAGCCTGTGGTGAAGAAATGAAATCTCACACCATGTAATCCACCATGTTGTATATATGTGCGAACACTGGTAGGCCAGTCAAGAAAAAAAAAAAAAAGGTACATAAAAAATAGGGGACCCGTGGCCTAGTGGGTAAGGCAATGGACCCTGGGACCCAAGGAAACAGAAGACCCCACTACTGTTTAGGTGGGTGGTCCAAGCTGCTCTTCTGTGGTGGGTTGGTGGCCTGCCCGGGATTGCTTCCTGCCTTGCACCCTGTGTTGGCTGGGATTGGCTAGCAGACCCCCATGACCCTGTGTTCAGATTCAACGGGTTTGGGGAACGGGTGGATGGATGGTACATAAAATAAAGAAGTTCAACATAAAAAATCCAAAAATACACACAGTAGAGCCTGGGTTTAAATATACTGCTCAAAAAAATGAAAGGACCACTTCTGAATGAGAGTATAGCATCAAGTTAATGAACCTTCTGGGCTGTTGATCTGCTCAGTGAAGTAGCAGAGGGGCTTGTTCATCAGGTTCAGCTGCTTTGGTACACTCGAGGGGCCACAATAAGAGAGACGACCCCCAAAACAGGAATGACTGGTGTCACAGGTGGAGGGAGGCCACTGACATTTTTCACTCCTCATCTGTTTTGTCACTCGCTTTGCATTTGGCTACGGCCAGTGTCACTACTGGTAGCATGAGGCCATACCTGGACCCTACAGAGCTGGCACAGGTAGTACAACTTCTCTAGGATGGCAGGCACATCAATACCATGTGCAATTGCCAGAAGGCTTGCTTTGTCACCCAGCACAGTCTCAAGGGCATGGAGGAGATTCCAGGAGACAGACAGTTACTGAAGGAGAGCTGGACAGGGCCCCTCATAGAAGGTCCTTAACCCATCAGCAGGACCTTTGGGCAATGAGGAGGACCAGCATAAGCACTGGCAGAGCCTACAAAATGACCTCCAGCAGGCAGGCAGGCCACTGGTGTGAACGTCTCTGAGCAAACAATTAGAAACAGACTTCATGAGGGTGGCCTGAGGGACCAACGTCCTCTAGTGGGCACCGTGGAGCTCAATTGGCATTTGCCATAGAATACCAGAATTGCCAGGTCCACCAGTAGTGCCCTGTGCTTTTCACAGATGAGAGCAGGTGCACCCTGAGCACATGTGACAGACGTGAAAGGGTCTGGAGAAGCCGTGGAGAACGTTATGCTGCCTTCATGGTCGGTACAGCCTGCTTCTCGAGTTTGGGGTAATGCTTATTTTAAGGTTTTTGTGTCCCAATGGAGCCTTCAAATCAAGTTTTTGGAAGGTAACTTTCAATTCTGATTTTCTGAAGCCCAGAAAATCATAATAAAAATGATTTATCACAACTCACCAAGGCATGGTCCATTTTCATACAAAGAGGACATCACTTCATGGCACAGACATGACATGACAAGACACAAGACATCATGACACAGACTGATGTTAAATGAACCCCGACACAATATGGTACGACTTTGTGTAAAATGATATGACATGCATAACCACAATGTAAGCTAACTGGACAAACAAAATCAGCCACTGTCCAGGTAAGAGGGCAGCAGTACTCTGATGTTCTGGGAGTGTTTCAGTTATGATTGAGGTGATGAAGGTCACTTGGACCAAAGGGGCTACACTGGTCTTCTGGATGGTCGTAAGTTACCT
This sequence comes from Polypterus senegalus, assembly GCF_016835505.1. Lineage (NCBI taxonomy): Eukaryota > Metazoa > Chordata > Cladistia > Polypteriformes > Polypteridae > Polypterus > Polypterus senegalus. The sequence continues at coordinate 83,093,561 of NC_053165.1, forward strand.
TTTTGCTTCATCTCCAGAGTGAACACAGAATGGCTAGCTCAGTCTTAGTGATTGGCAAGAAGTTTAGCATTCTGACTGGCCAGCAAAATCCCCAGATTTGAAATCCTTTAGGAAATCCATGAGACTACTTGGTGCCAGTGGAGCCATCTGACCATCCTGGCTGACCTGCGGGATTTGGTACTTTAAGAGTGGATGCGAAACTCAAGTCACATGCATCTGCAAATTGGTGGTGTCCATGTCCAAAGAGAACTGCAGCTGTTCTTCGGTCTCATGGAGAAGTTAGGCACCATTAGATAACCTTAAGCCAGGGGTGACATGTTTTTTGTACAGTAAGCTTAACATCACATTATTTATTATCATAATAAAATAACTCCAATACAAATAAAGTGGTAGATCATATGAGGACAACATATGACACTTTACAGACCATCAAGACAGGACAAGAATATGCTACCTCATGACACGTGGCATGTCTATCATGAAACTCTGTGATATGCTATGGCACAACATGACATAAAAAAAAAAACAGACCACTGTTGTGACATGCAGGGTCCCGAGGACTATTATGATCTTAGAAAAATTACCAGGAGATGAGAAAAAAGATTGTGCTCACAAGGCCAGCAAAGGACAAAATGCCAGAAGGTCCAAATGAAACAACACAACAGGATCAAAAGTCAAAAAAACCAAAGTCAGACCACCAAAACCTAATGCCAGATGTGTCCCTCATCCTAGAGAGGCTTCCTGCAAAAACAGGCTCTTTGGGAAGTTAGGGCACCACATATGAAGCTTGGAAGATTCCTATTATTTTAACATATTACCCCATCCATGGCCAACTTAACTTGGCATGTCTGTCGGGTAAACGTGCCCTTCCTGCGATGTGTCCCTACAGCATTTTACACTGCTGTCCTGCCCGCCCTCACACTTCACAACATAGCAACATGACACAGTTCAAGGCGACAAGGTGCCTAGTGAGAGGAGAGACTAAGACCCTAAGGCACTTTATAAAACAGGACGGGTGGGCGACGGCAGCGGCTGGCAGCCTGGCCCCTTCACGATTGTCTCACAAGTTGCTGCTGGGGTTGCTTCATGCTGGGATCTTGGATCTTTGTTTTTCATTTTAGAGAAATTGTCTTGGCTCAAGAGATAAATGTGAACTAAAGTGCCTGCTGTTTTCATTCAGAGCGTCAATTTTTCAGAAATAAGTACAGCAAATGAACCTCAGGAAGCGCTAACTTCACCCAGAGCCTGGCACAATGGAGCACCACGGTTTGTTTAGCACCAAACACTCGCCATTTGTACTGACCTTCATCTCACAGGAGTGCCAGTCACCTCGCCCCAGCAAATTCCACACCCATTCTGCATGAGTAATGCCATCCAGAAGCAGAAAGGCCAAACAAGTGGTGACAGTGCCATGTTCAACACAGCGACACCCAAATCGACTTGGCAAGCCAAACCAGACTCAGGGGTCCAGTAAGCCACACGAGAACAATACTTGAAGTCAGATGACGGCGCCAGTTCAGGATGTGAAAGTTAAGGAGAGATGGGAAGGGGGCCTGACTGTGGAGGTCAAACAAAAAGACAAGCGCTGCACACATAATGATGGCCCGGTACGGTCACCAGGGTAACACTACAGTACCGCCCTTTGGTCCCTCTGCCAACCATCAGGGAGGAAACAGAGCCTCAGCTATCAGCAGTGGCACAATGGCTGGCACTGATGCTACACAGCTCCAGGAGGCTGGGCTCCATTCTTGGTCCAGCCATGGTGTTGTGTTGATTTTTCTCTGGGTCTCCAGTGTTACCTCCACATCCCCAAAGACATGAATGGTATATGCATGCCCTGTGATCGATTGGCACCCCATCCAGGCTTTGTGCCCAAGTTACGGCCAGGATAGGCACAACCTCCCTGTGATCCTGAGGAAGAAGTGGATGGATGGATGGATGGATGAATTCACAACAAGTTTAAAGATGACAGAATGTCCTTCCTGTACCCAGTGCATAAAGATTAACAGAAATGGGCAGACTGGCTCCAGAGAAAGTGCAAAGCAGCACCGAGTGACTAAAACAAAGTGCCAAATTGGCATCAGAAACCAAGGAAATCTACAAGCGTCTCATGGAGCCTGACAGTGCTGCCTCTTAATGAGAATGGAGGGCCTCGTAAGTGACACAAAGCAAGCTGCTAATAATGGCTACCAGCAGCACAGCAGGTGACACGTTGAGAGGTGCAGCTCTCGTCGCCCGCTGGCCGCGACATTTTCATCCGGCTGCCTCAGCAGTTCTCCACGCTTTTTTGCACACAGATGATGATGATGATGATAATTTACCCTTTGCTTGGTTTATTTTTGTGTGCTTTTTGCCAAACCTTTCTCCTTCTGAGCACATCTGTAAATGGAAGGCACCCAGACTGGATGAGGGCATCAGAAGGAAGTTAAAAATAAGGTAAGAACAGGATATGTGAACAACCAAGGCAGACAGTGACATGCTTGGCAATGCTTGCTGCTGTCTGTCATGAATCTTCCATTCAAAGGTGACACAACCAGCAGGAAGGCATGTCACCTATCCAACCTGCCCTTTAACCACCGTGCACAATACGGCAGGGTAATCAGGGAGTCTGGATACGGTAATCTTACTGAGCGTTATCTATCTATATATTTTTACATATAAAAAACGGTAAGGGTCGTGTCCGGCTGTCTGTCATGCGATTACCCGTGAACCACTGTGACTAAAGCTTATGATGTAATACGTGCTCAAGTAGCACAGATTTGGGTAGCAGCAACCCCTGCAAAGTTATCAGGGTTTGTATCTTTCTTACGGCAAATTGCCCGAGAGTGTGACACAGCAGAGGGATTACGCCAGCTCCATCAGGCAGCACGGGGGCCTTTGACTTCACAAAGAGAAGCAGAGATTGTTGCTGAGCTTGCCAGAGCTGTTATTGGCTATCTTAAGATGGGGCGAGCACGACCGCGCTAGTAGACTGAGGCTCAGTCGGTAAAGCAGACATGGCCAACAATTTGAAGTCATTTAGATTGGCGCGGTCCAGTGAGAAGATCAGTTGGTAAATCTAAAAAAAACCCCATGGGAAATAGTTGTGTAAAATGACATCCTGGATTGTCAGGGGCACGACCTAAGATGTCGTTATCGGTTTAAAAGGTCGGCCATAAGTGCACCTCCTCATCTGATCTGTGGATTCAAAATCCTTATCAAAACTTTAGGTACTGACCGTTGTTGCTATGAATTGTTGACCTCGATTTTGTCTTATGCTCTAGTTTCACTGCTATTACAATACAATTTATTTTTATATTGCCCAAAATCACACAAGAACGACCACAGTGGCCTTTAATAGGCCCTGCCTTTTGATAGCCCCCCAGCCTTCACTCTCTAAGAAGATTCACCCCCCCAAAAAATTGGAAGAAACCTTGGAAAAGGCAGCTCAAAGCCAGACCTCTTTCAGGTCTCTTTGCAGTGGGTGTTAAAAAATGTGGGTAAATACAATACAATACACAAAGCAGAACACAAGTAATCCTGAAAACAATAGAATAGTGCGGTAGAAATATTACAATAGATTACTATTCTATTGATCTCCTGGCATGGGCCTTTTTCTGTTTGGCTGCACACCTTCTAGTTTCTCAAAAAAATCTACAAACAAAAAGCCACGCTCACTTGCATATACCAGAATAGTTTAGTCACCCGCCAACCTGACTGCATGTCATTTTGGAGTTTATAAGAGAGCCCACCTGTGCGCAGGGAGAATGCATAGGAGTATAATGCAGACTAAGGTCCAAAAACGAAGAGGTGGCAATACTCGAATATACCGAGTTACCAGGCGATCATTAGAATGACGGCCATCTGTTAAAGAGCAGTCAAGTCCAAGTTCTGGTTCCAGTTCCAAGTTAGTGTCATGTTTACCGGGTACAACAAAATTTCTTACCAAAATGTTTTCTGCATCCCAGAGGCAGCAATGCAATACCAACAACATTTAAGGAAAACGCCACCAGACATAAAAAACAACATCAGACAATGGAGACGCGTCACATCCAGTCATGCAGCAGCCTGGGTAGTCAAATCAATGGTCCTAAATGGATTAGGCCTCATAGACTCTGACCTTCAATGGCATCCCCACCCGTCCTAGATGTCCCCAGATTTCTCTCTACCTTTTGGAGCAGACTCATAATTGCTCAGTGAGTGACGGCCATGTGAAGCGCACACAGCTGACGTGAGGACGTGGCGGCCCCGAGCATCTGACTGGAAAGCAGATGGATAAAGGCTCCCTAAACGGCGGTACAAGCGCAACGGGTCTATAAAAAGGCCGCAATTTGATTAGCATGTTCTGCTGTGGTTTAATGCTGACAAGAAGTCGTTTGTCAAAAGAGAAGGCACAATTCTCCACTGTTAGCCACAAACACTGGCACTCCTGCCCTTGTGCCCACCTAAGAGGACAGCCCAAAATGCACAGCTGATGCCATACTGTAGTCCAGTTTTGGGCAAGCCAAACCCATGGAGCACCTAAAAGTCATGAAAATGCAGACAGGTGAGGTGTACCCACGATGCAGTTATGTCTCTCTGGTAGATGTTGTCACTTATCTTTAAAGTGTAATGCCATTCTTCTATAAGCCACCTTTATGTCATGCAATGCCTACCATATAGCAAAACACATTAACAAATGAAAAGAATGTAAAATGGTCAAGAGGCACAGAGTTTTCACACGTGGCACCCAAGTTATGCGCACCTTTTGAAGCCACTGACATTTTTTCGCCAGCCCCACAATTCAGAAATACACACGTTAGAGGCCATAGAGGGAATTCAGTCACACAAAAAGCTTCAATTCACGTCCATAAATGTCAATTTCTTCTTTTATAATTAATACCACCCCAAGGTGCAGGTGGCACAGTGGCTTGTGGAGCCAGTACTCTGGGCATTATCTGAGTGGAGTTTGCATGTTCTCCCTGTGTCTGTTTGGATTGTCCTCCCACTTGCCCAGTGCTCGTCAGTTGATTTGTGGCCCCTAAATAGCCTTGTGTATGTGTGTGTGTATGTTTGTGTGTCATGGGATGGATTGGCACTCCATCCTGGGTTGGTTCACACCTTGAATCAAATGGTGCCAGAATATGACATGGACTGAGGTGGTACAGTGGTCCAACTGCTGCTTCATGCACCTAACATTCTAGTCATTATCTGAGTGGAGTTTGCATATTCTACCAAACTATCTGTTTGGTGTCAAGTGACTGGTGACTCTAAAACAGCCGAGGTTGAATCTAATGGTGCCAGGATTTGAGACAGACTCATGTGGCAAAGGCGGTAATATGGTTTGTGCTATTCTGGACATTACCTGAGAGGAGTTTGCATGTTCTCCCTTTTTCTGCATGGTGACTCTAAACCATCCCTGTGTGTATCACACCTCATCCTGGGTTGTTTGCTGCCTTGGGCCTGATGGTGACACTAATGGAGGTGGCATAGTGGTAACTGCTGCTAACTCTCAGACCCAGTCATGGGCTGACGTTGGCATGGCTTGGAGTGATACCCATGTGAGTGGGCTCTTAAATAAACTGGTACCTTCATCCTGGGTTGGTTCCTGCCTTGTGCCCATAGGCATTAGAATTTAGCACTGACTGCAGTGGTAAAGATAGCACAATAATCAGTACAGCTGCTTCACATCTTCAGAGTCCCAGGTTCAAAACCCAGCCTGGTGTGCAGTTTGCATGTTTTCCTCATGTCACCTTACTCCAGTTTCCCTCACCAATTCCCAAAGACTTTTGTGTTATGCAAACTGGCGATTTCAAATTGACCTTGTGTGAGTGGGCTTGGATTGTACTGGTGCCCCATTCAGGGTGGGTTCTGGCCTGCTGCCAACCCCCATGACTCTGACTTGGACTAAGCAGGTTTAGCTGCTCTTATGTTACATAATGTCACCTCCCCTTGGTCAAGAACCACAAGATGCTCAGAGGGCATCACAAAGTCCTGGTGGTGTTTGGTGGCCTATCCCCCCTTTTTGTCATGTTGGGTCACAGTACAACACTTGGCCTGCCTTTGTGACCCTTTGTTGGAATTTGTTAATATGTTCTTGAAATATTAAAGAACTTGGTTTTTGTTATCAAAGGTACATTTTCTGACTAAAAAAGTCTTAGCTCCATTTTTGGGCTGGTATGTTATGAATGGCTCCATTATTTAAACCTCTGCACATTATTCTCCATCTTTTCACATGCCCGTGCTCCAGTTCTGGAGTCCTAGAGTCTGATATTAGTTTGTTGGGTTAAAACTTCCTTTTGTTTTAGTTATTTATTTTTGCCACCATTTTGACTTAGGGCAGCCTCTCATGTTTTTAGGCGCCTGCCCTTAGAATTCGTAACCTCTTATCAAAAACGACATAAAAGTTCCGAAGTTGAAGCCCTTAATTATTTGAGTTTGAGGATTCAAAAGAACCTTTATTGTGCCTTTACCTACAGCAAGTAATCGGGCTTTGGGTTCTTCTCATGGCAAAGTGGTGGCACGCAACTGAAGACCAGAGGTCCAAGTGTTTCCTAGTTACATTATAAAAATATTAAAATACAAGTACATTCTCAAACCCACCCGATTCATTTCAGGATCCCAGGGGTCTCTACCAGCAAAACTAATAACTACCATTTAGTGCTTTCTCCTGACATCTAAAACATGGAAGAAGCAAAATAATACTTTTTAAATGTTGACAGCAGGGAGCTTGGAAATCACAGAGATTTCCAATATGGTACTTAATGGAAATGTGTGGCTTTGCTGAGAGCTGCTTTTCAACCGCGTACATTCTTCCGGAAACAGCTGCTCATGTTCACCAATCCCCCAGGTCAAGCGGCATGCTTCTGGCTGTCAGGTCCGTAATATATGTGTGAGTGTGTGTGTAGCCCCCCAGGTGCTGCAGGTGAAGGTCAGCAAGAGCAGGAGAAAAAGACCTTTGTAGAGGAAACGCAAGTGACAAATTGGTGTTGACACCGAGTAATTAGCGCTAATTCCGTTTTCACGCCTGACTCCGCCCACTGCACCGCGGCAAGTGAGAAAATGAAGAACAGATGAAGCCACGATAAGCTTCAAAGTCAAACGGAGGAACACTCAGAACTGAGAGGTCGGACATCTCCTGCACTCGAACGTGAGAGTTAAGCATTTTGTGGTGCAAAAAGAACAAAAAAAATAAATGAAAATCAAATCAATTTCAGTTGCCAACTGTGACCCATTCATCCTGGTGGTACATGGGTTTGCCAGGCTGAAATTACCAGGCAGGACTTCCAGTCCATTGCTGGGCACATTCACTCCAGCAGCCATGTGCCAGCTACCAGCAAGCTAATTTAATTTAATTTCATTGATGGACATGATGGCACAAGACTGTAAAATGTACCTCAGAACACTAAGAATTACGTTGTGGGGTACAAATCAATGCGGCCATAAAAAGGGTCAAAATAACATTCTTGGTCCTTTAGCTGAAAACATTCCCTTCTGTGGGAAGATCCAAGTCTGAAACGGGGACAGAAGTAGAAGAGTCCAGCTGCACATAGTAAAAATGAATGACCTGAAGGGAGCCCGGCGGGGTCTTCACCATGCGAGCTCTTAGCAGCATTTAGTCCTGTTTGTGTAAAATGTGCCCAAAATGTAAGACACAGCTGCTGTGAAAACGGAGGACAGCTGTTACGGACAGGAGCAGAAGGAGCACTCTAATGGGATCAATGCGCTGCAATGCCCCCATTCTGAGACCCTTAAAGTGAAATTAGAGGCGTTGGAGGATTCTGAGGTGCTTGCTGGGGGACAAACAGGCTGCCCTATTTGCTGATGCTGAAAGAGTAAATAAGAAACGAGCTTGACCCAGCCAGGCTGTAAACAAGCATGGGGGCATCTTTAAAGTCTGTCCATGCGCCCCTGTGACATCTACAGGACGTAGAGTCCCAAACCACAGAAGCAACTCCATCCCACATGCCCCAGGCTCAAATTTTTGTATCTGATGGAACACCTTAACACAGGCTTCTCCTTCTTCTTCCACAACGCAACAGAATTTCTTTTCTTTCTCCTCCACTTCTCCCAGGTGAGCATTGCAGTTATCTTTGCAGATAGAGAGGAGGGTAGTGATACAGACTGCTTGATAAACGTTAAATTTACTGTGGAGTCAGAGATCCTTGCTTTAGAAGACCCCACGACAGAGCCATCAAAAGGTTGCCAACACTTGCGGTACTCAGTCTCATTGTCAATTCTGTTGTCTACAAAGTAGAATGGTCCCCAGATACTTAAAAGATGGTAATATTGCAAGCTGAGGGGTGGTGGTGGTGTAGATGGGATGTTGGTACTCCAATGACAGACCACTTCAGTTTTACTGGTGTTGACAGTCAATCCCACCCTGCTATACACTCTCAGTGCCACAGTGAGGACACCCTGGAGCGGTCCTGTGGAGGGTGAGCAACAGCACTGGTACCGAGAAGCACCAAGATGTCCTTTTGGCAGCTTCCCCTGGTGGCACCCAAGTGCACGAACAGGGACGCCTATCGGGACTACAGTCGCCATGCTGCCCTGAGAGTGCACAAATGGGAACTTCTTCCAGAGGGATGCTGCCACCCAGCATACAGGGGGAACATGAGAGTCTCAGAGAGGCAGTTTCAGGTAGAACCACCATCAATCCCAGCCCGACCTTACCTTCTGTGCCACTCCATTGTTTTCTAAGGAAACATTTTAATGACACTGTAGCTCCAGAATTGGCATATTGGGTCAGGCTTTGTCCAACACCACCTCGGAGATGCCTGCTGTTTGATTTGGAGCCTATGTTTTCTCATGGCTGTGAGTCGACTCCCCATTGTTACACCGTCTGCAGCTACCTGGAGAACATTTGCTGTTCAGTGCTCACCTCCTCTTTCAGGCCCAAGAGCTTCCTCTGATGAAGTTAGGTCACCCCAGAATGCCTGCTATAAATACTTACTGATGCCAAAATTAAACTGAGGGTTTGACGCTAACAAAAGTTCACCTGCTCACCGTACAAACTAATACCAGGAGAAGAGCAGCTCTACTACGAGGCAGGAGACGGGCTCATTTGTCATTTGCTCCTGAAAGCGTTCCTGTTCCTCGACTGCTGACACAGCATCATTACAAACATCCTCCCCATCGACCACGCATACCCTTATATAAGCTCTTTATATATTTATGGCCACTTTATCATAATTCCATTTATTTCTCAACTAAACAAGCTAAACAAAGAATAAATATAAAGTGCTCTGGTAGGCAGGAACGCGTGCCAAGTCTTTCATTATCATCAGAAGGCATTAATAAAGTATTATGGGCTTAGTTTATATGAAAAGCACACCAGCCATCTAAATAAGTAAATGCGTGTTAAGGCTGGCATTAGACAGCGGTGAGCTGCTTACGGTAACCACGGCGGGACAGCGGGAGTGTTGAAAGGAAATGCCGCCCTGCTTCTCTCTGGAGCCCAATAAGGATGTCGGCTGGCAAGCAGGAGTCCTGCAAATCAACAAATTATGTGCAAAGCACGGGCAATCAAACACTTGTAAAATGTCTACTGATGAAACACATTTCATTTGGTGTGATATTCAGTGAGCCATGTCATCAGAGGTGGAAGAAGAGGGGCCAGGAAGTGAAGTGTTAGGAGACTCCCAAATCACCCTTACAGGCAGGTGGTTGAGGCAGAGTTTGTGGGTTCAAATCCCGCTATTGACACTTCACCTGGAAAAACAAAAGGAATCTAACCAATTGAATCTCAGATCTTGTAAACCGCCCTGGATAAAAGCAACAGCCGAATAATCCCTATATAGGATTGGTGGCTCTGAGGCTAAGGATCTGTGCTGGTATTCCAAAGGTTGCCAGTTCGAATCCCCATCACTGCCAAAAGAGATCCTACTCTGCTGGGCCCTTGAGCAAGACCCTTAACCTGTAATTGCTCCAGGGGCGCTGTACAATGGCTGACCCTGTGCTCTGACCCCAAGGGGTAAGGCGAAAACTAACAAATTCCTAATACAAGAAATTGTATAAGACGAAATAAAAAACAAAAAAAATATATATATACATATACAGTAATCCCTCGCTATATCGCGCTTCGACTTTCGCGGCTTCACTCCATCGCGGATTTAAAATGTAAGTATATCTAAATATGTATCATGGATTTTTCGCTGGCTCGCGGATTTCTGCGGACAATGGGTCTTTTAATTTATGGTGCATGCTTCCTCAGTTGCTTTGCCCAGTTGATTTCATACAAGGGACGCTATTGGCAGATGGCTGAGGAGCTACCCAATCAGAGCATGTATTACATATTAAATAAAACGCCTCAATGATATACGATATGCTTCCCGCGTGGTGCTTCGCATACTTGAAAGCCCAAACAGTCCTATTGATTTTTGATTGTTTGCTTGTCTCTGCCTTTCTTTCTCTTTCTCCGACATTCTCTGCTCCTGACTTGGGGGGAGGTGTGAGCAGAGGGGCTGTTTGCTTAGAAGATACGGACGCTCCTCTAAAAAATGCTGAAAGACTACCTTCACATTGCTGCCTTCCTTGCAGCTGCTTTTTCCAGCGGTGCTTCACATACTTAAAAGCCCGAACAGTCCTATTGATTTTTGATTGTTTGCTTTTCTCTCTCTCTGACATTCTCCGCTCCTGACGCGTGCACTCCTTTGAAGATAAGATATGTTTGCATTCTTTTAATTGTGAGAAAGAACTGTCATCTCTGTCTTGTCATGGAGCACAGTTTAAACATTTGACTAAAGGGTGTTATTTCATGTCTAGAGGGCTCTAATAATGTTAAAAACAAGGTTTTCTATGCTCTGTGAAAATATTCAATTTATAAATAAAGAATCCTACTTTGCGGAAATGCATTTATCGCGGTAGACTCTGGAACGGATTAACCGCGATAAACGAGGGTTTACTGTACTGTAAAATGCAACATCTGTCTGTCTGTCTGCCCAAGATTTTAAATCATCTGTAGCTCACAAACCGTTTGACCAATTGAACTAAAACTTGGTACACATATACTACGTGACCTCTACTGCCTGCTTTCGAGGTGATGATTTTTATTACTGTTTTTATTTTTATTTTATTGTAGAATCAACTCTCGGCAGAGAGTTACTGTATATAGGGTGGTCCAGATCTAATTATGCAATTTTTAATGCAATGCAGAAAAACAATACAAGACAAAAGAGTTGTTCGAAATATCTTGCAATAAATGAAAATGGACTTACATTGATTCACTGATTTTCCATGCAATGACCCACTTGTCCTCCATTCAGTTGAATACAGGCTAGGAGTAATAAACGTAATAAGTTATAGCGTAATGAAAATTGCACAATTAGATCTGGACCACCAAGCAAAGATGAAGAGAAACCAAGCAAAAATAAAAGACAGATTGACAGATGGGTATAATTAATGCCCAGATCCAGCTCACCTGTGCCTTGTGTTCTTACGGATGTTGGTGTTATGGTGGTTTTTAAAATAATTTTTTGGAGAAAAATATGAATCACAGTCAAATGCATGTGAAGGCCTGAGTCAAAAGAAGCAACAAAATCAAAATTGTGTAGTCAAGAATAAACATTCCAGAGTCTTCATTCCAATTGAATTGTTGCCCTTGTGGCCACCAGGGGGCGTAACTGGGCACACAACTTCCCACAATAATTGTGAGATGATATCACGGTTTCTTCCACACAAATACTCGCCATTGGTTTCCCTTGCAATGGGGAGCACAAGCCATCATTTTCATTCTTTCCCTTTCCTTTGTTCTCCCTCTTGTTTCACTTCTTTCCACTCCACTCCTTCTCAGGCTTTGTCCACCGACTCGGACAGACCCTCGAGTGAGGAGGTGTGGCTCCTTTTATGCTGGACAGAGGCGTGACCACTCACTGAGGAAGCCCTTCCGGATCAGGCGGACCCCACTCTGGAAAGGAATGCTTAATCTGAGCAGCATCCCCTAGCAACATCCATGGCATCCAGCAGGGCTGTCTGATGGGACTACCATACCAAGGTTACCTTACTGGCATACACGAGTGCTAAAGCCACCTGATAGATTGGGAGAGCTAGCAGCTCTGAAAGTCTCCCTCTGTTCATCCAAATTATGGGGGTTTCATGTGGACACAAAACCCACCTAACCTTTATAAAGTGTGTTTAATACAGAGTCTATAAGAAGTGTTCGTCTACTTGGAGGTTTTCACATTTTATTGGTATACAACATCATATCATTTGGCTTTTAGAACACAAATGAACAGAAAAAGACGCCTTAATGTCAAAGTGAAAACACATCCCTGTGAAGTGGTCTAAACTAATCAGGCATCACAGTAGTCACCAGATCTAGACCCGTACCATTGACAGCCGTCTTTTTGGCTTTTCTTCTTCTTCAGTCATTTCTCCAACACGTTTTTTGCTCTCCAGTCCATGCAGACTGCTGGGCTGAAATTCAGTTCTGCTGAAATTCTCTCCCATTAGGAGGTGCAGCACATGTGACACGTCCCCTCCTGGTGTCGTTATACGTCCAACTGTGATTTCTAATGCCATCTCAATCGCGGGCTTTCAAACAGAAGTGCCTGTGCCGTCTTTAGCTAACGCTTTGTCTCCGATCCTTTCAAAGCCGACGGGTGGTGGTCTTTGTGAGTCACACCGTTTTTTTTTTACTGTTGCTTTACGCTTTCTTTTCTCCGTTTCCACTGCCAGAGCTGATAATGAGTTTGCTTCTCAGACGGTATGGAGGGTTAGAAACTTTGAACGTCCACAGCTTGTTTGAAAGTCATCCAGCCATCTGTGAAGCATTCCCAGCTTAGTTTATTATGCATGGAGTGGAAAAGAATTTGTATAACACAAAAAGGGGTTTAATATTTTATGAAGGCTGGGAAATTAATCATTTTACATTTTTTATATCCCTGCAGCTGTGACTTTAAGCACCATGAAGAATGCCTTGTGTGGCTGCGTCTCAGACAGCAGGGTGCCCTGTGCTCCCACCGGAGGGTCTTTGAAGTGTTTGGGCCTTGTTAGGGGACTAATCAGCCTGGAAGAGGTGTTACTGGTGGCATCTGGGGATCGTGACCCGCGGGGGCCTGCTTACGCCTGGCAGTGCCACAGGTTCACTGCTGTAGACGTTTATGCATTCCATTACATTTCTGGTAGTTAAACATTGGATAGCGCAGCATTGATGAACCGGCTTTCCCACATGCAATGCCACTAGAACACCACACTTACACATCAGATGGCCTTCGAGGAGTTTGGATCCAATGCACCATCTAAAACCTACGCTGAGGAGAAGCAGAGAACTGCCAAGTGCAAGGCTTCACCAACAATGGAATGAAGAGAAACTGAGCAAAAACAAGGCATGTGCAGCCACAACTGGTCAAACACTGGCAAGATGAGGCTCACCTGTGCCTGTTACAAACCCACTGAAATCGGCTGGTTTTTAAAATAATAATTGGAGTGTAAAACAAAATTAATTGGGAGGTGGAAAAATATGGAAAAAGGGGCAAGACAAAAATCATAGCATGCATTTATTCTTATTTGGCCGCTGTTATGTATACATCTTCATTTGTAAATGTCAAGGGGTATCCTGTTATCTATATATACAATGGGTACAGAAAGTATTCAGACCCCCTTCAATTTTTCACTCTTTGTTATATTGCAGCCATTTGCTAAAATCATTTAAATTCATTTTTTTCCTCATTAATGTACAACACATTGTTGCAGATTTATTAAAAAAAGAAAAACTGAAATATCACATGGTCCTAAGTATTCAGACCCCAAGTGATGAGCAGTGCCTGGTTGTCTCCACACATACCGCTTAGAATTAAGGCCAAAAAGTTCTATCTTGGAGTTTTCAAGACACCTGAAGGACTCTGAGATGGTGAGAAATAAGATTCTCTGGTCTGATGAGATCAAGATAGAACTTTTTGGCCTTAATTCTAAGCGGTATGTGTGGAGACAACCAGGCACTGCTCATCACTTGTCCAATACAGTCCTCACAGTGAAGCATGGCGGTGGCAGCATCATGCTGTTGGGGTGTTTTTCAGCTGCAGGGACAGGACGACTGGTTGCAATCGAGGGAAAGATGAATGCGGCCAAGTACAGGGATATCCTGGACAAAAACCTTCTCCAGAGTGCTAAGGACCTCAGACTGGGCCGAAGGTTTACCTTCCAACAAGACAATGACCCTAAGCACACAGCTAAAATAACGAAGGAGTGGCTTCACAACAACTCTGTGACTGTTCTTGAATGGCCCAGCCAGAGCCCTGACTTAAACCCAATTGAGCATCTCTGGAGAGACCTAAAATGGCTGTCCACCAACGTTTACCATCCAACCTGACAGAACTGGAGAGGATCTGCAAGGAGGAATGGCAGAGGATCCCCAAATCCAGGTGTGAAAAACTTGTTGCATCTTTCCCAAGAAGACTCCTGGCTGTATTGGCTCAAAAGGGGGCTTCTACTAAATACTGAGCAAAGGGTCTGAATACTTAGGACCATGTGATATTTCAGTTTTTCTTTTTTAATAAATCTGCAACAATTTCAAAAATTCTTTTTTTTGTCTGTCAATATGGGGTGCTGTGTGTACATTAATGAGGAAAAAATGAATTTAAATGATTTTAGCAAATGGCTGCAATATAACAAAGAGTGAAAAATTGAAGGGGGTCTGAATACTTTCCGTAGCCACTGTATATATAAAGGAGAGTTGGGATCCGAGAGACTGTGTTTGTGGAGGGATTGAGAGTTAAGGCGGGTGGGAGAGTCACGTCATCATCTTCCCTCCCATTCACATCATTTCATTCACTTCATTTCGCTCCGAGCTGAGCCCTGCAGCTTACGCAGTCTTGCCATTCTTTTTCCTTAGTGTTTAGTCCTTTCTCCTTTACTAATTTACTGTTTAGTATACGCGGTACTTACACAGTCACTCATAAAAGGGGAGAAGACTCCGTGCAAGAAATGGGTATTGAAACTACCTTGGAAGACATGCAATCAACGAGGCCATTAAACGGATCTCAAGAGAGGTCTTCTAGGTTGGAAAAAAAAGTGCTTGGCTGCCAAAACCAGGCGGTTAAACGAATCTCAACAAGAAACGACTTTTACGTTAGAAAAAAACGATTTGCTGCCAAAATCAGGCGGTTAAACGAATCTAAAGAAGAAAGGATTTCTAGGACGATTGGCTGCTGAAACCAAGCGGTGAAAAGAATCTGAAAAAGACAGGACGTCTTGATTGGAAAGACCACGATCCGCTGCCGAAACTAGCCGGTTAAACGTGCAGCGAAGCGCGCCAGGTCTGCTAGTTTCTTATATGGTAAAGGGCATGGTTGTGTATGCATGTGTAATATAAATAAGGGGGTGTGGAGTTTAGGTCCTGTGGTGGGCTGGCGCCCTGCCCAGGGTTTGTTTCCTGCTTTGCACCCTGTGTAGGCTGGGATTGGCTCCAGCAGACCCCCCGTGACCCTGCAGTTAGGATATAGCGGGTTGGATAATGGATGGATGATAAGTAATTATCAAACCAGAACAAGTGGAATTGAAAAAAAAAAGCACATCCAATCCAGACGTTGGCGCTATACACATGCAGAGCAGGTTAGAGATTATGAAAGCAGTGGAATTTGAAAGGCTCAAAAAAAAAAAAAAAACCTTGGCGCGATACTCAGGTGGAGAAAGTTAAAGATTATGAAAGTGAGAAAATTAGAAAGTATAAAAAAAAAAAAAGTAAAGATCACAGTAGCGCAAACACACGGAAATTTTTAATCGAAAAAGGGAAAGTAATCACCACGGACTAGGTGTCATTGAAACAAAAGCAGGACAAAGCGAGGTCAGAAATAAAAGATAAAGAGTAGAAAACAAAGTAAAATGTCACAAAGAGGTTAAAAAACCAGGGGGCCAAACACATGCAGAGCAGGTCAGAGAAAATGAAAACTGGAATTCAAAAGACTCAAAAAAAAAAACGTAGGCGCGAAACACATGCAGAGCAAGATACAAAATATGAAAGCAGCAAACAACAACTGCGTCAAAAAAAAAAAAAAGAAAGCAAAAAAAGAGAAATTATTAAATAACAAAAAGGCGGATAGAGATTGAATAAATGGACATAGGTGATGTGTCAGAAGTATGTAAATATTGTAAGGCTTTGAAGTTTAAGTCAGAGAATTTCAAAAACGGAGTTTACCTCACATGCATTTATTGGTTACTTTGCAAAAAAAATTATTAATTCCTGATGTCCAAACAGAGAAAGCTATCTTGAATTATTGTACAAAGTCATTAAACACATGTCTCACTGACCTCATTAAAAAGATTGGGACTCGAAAGATTCCAAATATTGTTTTTACAGAAGTTCTGAAATAAAAGTGAATACTAATGAAATAGCAACAATTCAAAGAAAAAAAAAGTCTTAAAAGTGTGTATCCAGAAAAACAAAAATGGGAGTTGGCGAGCGAAGCGAGCAGGGGGCGAAGCCCCTAGTTTGTAATTAATTTCAATCATTTTGCAAAGATCTGTTTTCTATTTTTCTGGAGATCGGTGTCAAAAAAGAAATCAAATCCACTGCAATTCAATGTTGTACTGTATAACAAAAAAATGTAGAAACTTTAAAGGGGATCAAAGCTTTTTATACACACTGTAGATTTGAAAGACACTATATGATAGATAGATAGATAGATAGATAGATAAATAGATAGTGTGGAGGATTGCCGGTTTTCCATGCCGGTCCGCACCCCCAGGCCACCAGGAGGAGCTCTCCCGACAGCAGGATCATGCCCCGAGGTCCAGCAGGGCATTATGGACCTTGTAGTATTTTTACACAACCCTGCTGGATACCTTGGGGGCCATCAGGAGTCGCTGTGGGGGGGGGCTTATGGGCTCTTACATGCCCTATGAACCGGGAGTACGTCATGGTCACATGACAGGAACTAACAACGTGCTCCCGGGTTAAAGAAAAGGACTGATTGGTCTGACCCGGAAGGAGTAAGGAACTATGGACTGTTGGGACAGGAATACCTCCAGGTCAGGGGCTATAAAAGGACGGTGCCTCAGTCCAGACACTGAGCTGAGCTGGGAGGAAGGGTGGCTAAGTGTCTGGGCGAGGAGGAGAGTTTATTGATAGAGTGTTTGTTGGTTTATTGTATGAGTAGTGTGGAGGGTGCTTGGTGCACGGAAGAACAAAATAAAAAGGTTGTGGACTTTTACCTGGTGTCTGGAGTTGTTCCTGAGGGTTCAAGGGTGCACTACTGCCCCCTACTGTCACGATAGATAGATAGATAGATAGATAGATAGATAGATAGATAGATAGATAGATAGATAGGGCACTACATAACACATAGCTAGCTATGTAAAGCACTATACAATAGACAGACAGACAATTGTTTCAGCTGTGATTTATGCCCATTGTCATGGTCGCTTTACTGCTTTTATCAATAAATAACCTCTTCATAAATCATCCATCCCAATCTTGTTGTTTCTGCCACTTGCTTTGTGCTCTCTGATCTCCCTCCATTAGGGTTCTAAAAGGCCTTTGTCATTACTTGGGGCCTGCGCCTTCAATGAGGAGTTTGACAGGTACAAAATCAGGCCGACTGCTCTCGATCGTCAAGCAGTCGATGGTCACATTCATCATCGTGTTGCTGAGCAGTATTATCTCTACAAATGTCAACTTTATTCCTTAATTAGGCAATCCGTCCCAGTCATGGCTTGAGCTTGTCATTTAGCAGAGTACAGCTGACAAGATTAAACCGAAAGTTGAAGCACGCAACATTGGCGCTAAGTCCCAGCGCTTGTGCCAGGAGACCCGGATGTCACAAGCTTCATTTGTAAGTGACGGGTCGCTTAGCACATCTCGTACATGAATCTTTCCAAAATATCTATGGACTGACAGGAGCCTCAAATTAACTCTTTAAAGAGGAACACAGGGCTCCCAAGTACAACCACGCAATTTCGCATTAATTACTGTATGATTTGGGAATCTGCTAAAGTGAATTTCCACTCGAGGTGCAAGGCGCAAAACCAGTCTTGCATGGGATGCCAGTCCGCAGCAAGGTACACACGCGGACACGCACATACACACACACAAGCACCCACACATACTCCCAACTCAGGATTCAAATTTTGATCACATTCCATAATCAATACTTCTCCTCTCTACTTGATTAGTATCAGTTAATCATCAAACAGAGATGCTCTGTTTAATAACACATACAATAAAAACAAGTGCACTTATACACAAGTTGCTTTCAAATTAAGTCAAACATGTTGTCATGCTTGTGTGTCAAAGCAGCACCTTCCGAGTTCATCTGAGGTGAGCAATACCGCTCTGGGACACGAGGGGGCACTGTCGCTAACTGTATCGCCCTTTTTCTCCATCCACAGCTCAGAGCAGGCGCCCAATGAGGGCAGCTGACTCTGTCGTCACTTTCTGGTCAGGGGGTTATACTGTAATGCCAAGACACTCATGGAAAGTGGAGTCTCAATTTGCAAATTGGGTCAGCCGCATGAAACAGGTCTTGATCAAAGCCAGACCACTCACCCGAGCTTTCTTAAAGTTACCAAAAGGAAGTGCAGCCTGATTCTGTGCTTGGCCTCGAATATTTATCCTCTAGACTGGTGTCATACCTTACTCAACCACTATGACAAACTGTCCCTATAAATTGCTTATAATCATTTTACACATTTTTCTTTAAGAAGAGTGTCAAATCGACAGACTCTGAAGTCAGCCATGTACACAACCTGTTGACTGGCAGGCCAGAAGATGAGACCCAATTTTCTGTGCCTGCTCAGGTAGCCTCTCACCACAGTTAAGATGCACGTGAAATCCTTTATTGGTTGAGGTGCAGCATACGACTGCAATGGGCTGCTGAGCCCCATTTGATACGGGAGGGGGAACTAGCAGCTATGATGTGTTTTTAGCCGTTATCATGAACACAGCACAGAGCAGTTACATTCTGAGTTAAGGCTGTCAGGTATGTTTGCCTGGGAAATTTCACGTCCACCCGGTTCATCTGTGAGTGTCAGTCTATGTAGTGGCACTTTTAACCGAGAGACGTTTTGAGTCAGTCCTATTAAAATAAAGTATATACCGAGTAGGTGCTCTCTTTACTTTATCAGCTGTTCTACATACGTATGCAGACAGAACAAACCGTAACTAGAAGTACAACATGCACAAACTCAGCAGAGCACTCATCTAAAGTATTACTGAGGGTAACTGCATACTTTATATGTTGAAAGTCCACTCCAGCTGTTAACACATCTAAACTCTTCTATATTTACTAAGTTCTGAGTGAATTAACTTACCCAGGATGCCCCATCCCTGCCCCAAGAATGTGCATTTACTTCAAGAGGGGTGTACTTACCTAAAACAAAACAGATAAAGAGACCTGTTAGTCAATCACATATAAACATTCCTTTATACACTACTTTTAAAACCATGCATTTTCACAAAGCAAAAAAAAATAATAATATATGAACGTAAACCACAACATTATGGAACACTGACCCAACCTACACCCTGGGCTTGGCCTAGTGCTCCGCCTGCTTATTGGTGCAAACAGACCCACCAAACAGCCAATCATGTTCTGAGATTTTTCAGGCACAGTGGCAAGAAAAGTTAGGTGAACCCTTTTTAAATACCAAAAGTTATGGTTAAATTGGTCTTAAAATATGGTCTGACCTTCCTCCAAGTCACAATAACGAAAAAACACAATCTGTATTAACAGATTCTCGTATTGTTTTTGTACATATTGAATATACTATTCAAACTCAGCTAATGCCCTCAACAAAACTAACTGGAATCAGCAGTGAGCAAACCTGGAGGCCAACCGATGAAATGAGATTGGAAGTGTGGCTTTGAGTTACTTTGACCAATCAAAAAAGACTTGAACATTCGGAGTTTGCTGTTCACAAGAAGCATCTGCTGATATGAAGCATGCCTCACAAAAAAAAGTGCTCTCAGGAGATCAAAGATCAAGAATTGTTGAATTACATAAAGACCTGCCACGTTGGAGATGCTCTGATTCTGTCCACTAGCCATCACAATTTGGTCCTTGTCAAAGTCACTCAGATCCTTACAAACACTTCCCACACATCACATTCAAGGAGTGACGGTACACTTGCTGCTTAATGTATCCCACCCCTCGATGTACATCGATGTAACTCACTTTATCTGGCAGTGGTTTGTATGTTAGGGCTGACTGCTGTACATAAAACCTTACAAATGGCTAGAATCAGACATATCTTTACAGAGAGACATGGACAGGTTGGACAGTTTTGTGGCAGATGGAGTTTAATGAAGTAGATGTAAGGTATCATACATCAGAAGTAACTTAGAGGTCTGAAACTAGGACATGTAACTTATGAGGAAGACCTGAGCGTTGCAGAGGAATCTTCAATGTCCACTTCCAGAACAATGGACACATGCCATTAAGAAGGCTAACAGGTTAGGTTAAAAGCATGTTGAGTTCTATGGCCTGCCCGTTTTGTGGGTAAAAGTCAAGGAAGGTTATGCTTAAGCTGTACAGCACACTGGTGAGACCTCTACTCATTTTTCCAACAGTGTAGCAAGCAGAATGGTCTTCACACACGCCTCCTTGAGTACATTCATAACAATAAACATCTACTGCCCTCACATACTGATGCCAATGTCGTCAGACTCCTTGCACTAAAGGCCGCTGAATTGTGCTACTTGGCCTGATGATGGCACAAAAGTGTGGCTCACCGGCTGGTAGTCGCACATCGCACTTGACGGTCTCTGTAACTCCCAGCTAGAACTTCAAGATCAACCTGAGGGTCAAGGAAGGCTGTCGGACCAACCACTGACAACCTAAAGATGCGTCACATAGTCTATCGTGAACTGAATTCTGTAGGTTGAGCCGCATTTCCTGTTAGATTTCTGATGCCAGAAAAGTCCCTTTAATTTCTTCTTTCGAGATTCAAACCACATCTGCGATTTTCCATAAATAGACAAAAGAGATGCCCAAATTTACATCTGAAATGAGTCCCACGTCAGAGAGAGAGAGAGAGAGCGCGCGAGGCACGGCAAAGCATTCCTGCAGGAATGAAAACTTCGTGGGCTGCCTCTGCACTTCTGCTGACACCCCGAGTGAGTCAGAGAGGATTAGAAAGGCAGAGCGGCGCTCAGAGTCTGCGGGGGAGTCTTGTGTTCGCCCTAAACGGCTCCTCCCCGCAAACATGAACCGGATTAATTGGGCTGGCTGCTCTTCAGGTGCGCCCCTCCTGAACTGCTCTGGTGGCATTGATGGTGACGCGCGGGGTACAAAAACACAAAATTAAAAATCTTACGCTGAAAGAAAAAAAAAAAAAGCAAAGCAAACGGGATGACAGCTAGTAAGCCATTGCGTCACATTCACGGGGAGCAGAGCCTTATTGAACTCTTTGGCACGTTAACTTCACAGCCTGTGATGTTTCATCTAGCTGCCCCTCATGATCCGATTGCCCCAGATGGGTTCGAGCACCTGCTGCCCACCTCACTGCTGTTTAAATACAAAGGGCTGCACTAGGAGATCTCCATCCCCCATCAAGCACTGCAGGACCATTTTAATCAGCTGCCTCCCAGCTCATCCATATTGCCACTCAACGTCTCGGTGGTCCCAGCCGGTGGGGACTGCGCTGCGTTTTTTTTTTTAACCTGCACAATTAATTATCTTGTGCATATTTGCGCTCTGAAAGCCCACAATCTCCTCGCCTTGCCGTGCGGCGTGTTCTGGTAACAGATGAGCACTGGGAGAGAGCAGCTCTCCCGATCAGTGAACCCGACACGACCTGCACCGGCGCGCTTGAGGTAAGCCTATGGGGAATGGGACAAGGGGGGCCGGGGGCGTTACACACACACACACACACACATCAAGAACATGGCGATTCGCTCCAACATACACACACATACCCTGACACAAGCTGAAATAGGCAGCTACACACCAACACTCACGTACACTGTGACAGCCACTTTGTCATACACAGAAACACCCCACTATAAAGTGAGCACTTTAAAACACTGCTGAAAACACATGACTTGAACATGGCCTTCTCCTAACTTCACTTTAACTTAATCCTGATACTCTGTATGTTCAATTCATCACAATAACTATTCATAGTGGCTTTAAAATCCATACTGACCCCGACTCTCTCTTCTGTTTCTTTTTCCGGCCTGCGCCACCACCACCTACTCAAAGCATCATGATGCTCCAACATTGATGGACTGAAAGCCAGAAGTCTACGTGACCATCATCATCAGGTCCTTCCATGAGAACCCTAAATACAAAGACGACTGTTTCATTTATGTTAGGTAGATTGCCCAGAGGGGACTGGGTGGTCTCGTGGTCTGGAACCCCTACAGATTTTATTTTTTTTCTCTAGCTTTTGGAGTTTTTTTTTTTTGTTTTTTCTGTCCACCCTGGCCATCGGACCTTACTTATTCTATGTTAATTAATGTTGACTTCTGTTTATTTTTTATTGTGTCTTCTATTTTTCTATTCATTTTGTAAAGCACTTTAAACTCCATTTTTTTGTATGAATATGTGCTATATAAATAAATGTTGATTGATTGATTGATTGACGCGCAAGGGGAGACTCGGACAGGCGGACACTGAGAGATGCTCCAACACACACAGATGTACATGCACCCAAACACACAGCACATGTGCACACATCAGTGACACATGAATGCACACATTCACGCATAAGCGCACACCCTGGCACAAACTTTACATGCCAAGGAACGGGGTGTCGTTAGGGCTTGCAGAAATCAGGGTTCTTAGCCCTCCTCTATGATTTTATCAAGAGGAGAAAAAAAAAAAATTCAAAGAAGGAGGATGTCCCCCTAGAAGATTCGCAATCATCTATCCAACATCTACAATCAAAGATCCCCCCCTTGCAGTTCGGCCATCACATATCCAACATATTAACTCGAGGTTTCCCCCCTGAACTTTACAATCGTCTGTCCCATAAATTGTCGTGGGGGGCCTTTCACACAATGAGCAGGGGCTGAATCAAATGTTATTTGTGTAAAGATCAGGGGCTGGGTGCAATACAGCAGGGGGATAAAGCCTGTAATGCCCCACCCTCCTGATGCCACTGCCCAGGAACACATCAGTACCAACTAGCACAAACAAACACAGTGTCACAGACGACATGGGTTGGCTGGCGTCCAAGATGCAATTATTGGTTCCTTTTCTGGCTGGATGCCTATATAATGGAGGGATATGAAGGGACTGGCATCCTGACCAATTTGATTGCTGGTGCCTTTCTCAGTCAGAAGGCCATGACAGTGAAAGGACAGCGGGAGACTGCCTCCCGGAGGCCATACATTCCCCAGAGACTCTGGATGGTAGCAGTCTTCCATTGGTGGAGCTCCCATTTGAACACCCATGGGGCAACATGGCAGCTGTAGTCTTGATGGGCAGCCATGTAGGGGAATTCGGGTGCTGCTGGGGTGAACCGCTAGGAGAAAATGTCTACTAAATAAGAAGGTTCTGCCTGACCCAGACGTGCTTCCTGGATGTAATGCTGTCACACTACTGGGTCCAACATGAAATCGACCCAGGTGAATCAGAGTCGAGATAGGAGCTGGACAACACTCACCTAAGGAGGAGCGGAGAGATGAGTAAAGGAAGGATTATATTGTTGGGCTGTGCGCAATAAAAAGCAGTTTGTTACAGATACGCCAATATCCATGTGCTTTGGTTGCCTTGTTTGGCTCTGATCTGGTTTTCCCATCTGACCACGATTTTTGCTTCATGTTTCCATCTCCTGGTTATCTTCTACTTTCAAAATAAAGAATCCTTTGATATACGTGTGTCATAACAAATTTAGGTTTAATTTCTGATGTTGTTCTTTAACTGATGATTTGCATTGTTTAAAGGGTCATTATTTTGAGTAGCGCTTTGTGGCCATCGGTCTTAAAGGTTAGGGTAACAACTTGACTAATCTTCTGAAATGCTCCCAAAGAATGGCAAAAACTGACTTGAAAGGAACTGCAAGGAAGTTTCTTGTTGGGCAGAACAGCAGGAGGTGGTATATCCATTAAGCATATTTAGCCCACATTCACTACAATACAACATGGTGGCAGCAAAACACCCCAGAAGGAACAACTGGAGCCATGTTGCCATCTTGTATGGCCAGTCTACACTCTCTACAGTAACACCTGAGGACTGGGTTCATGTATGGGAGCCACTAGAGGGCATTATAACCCGCTGTGCTTCCTTTAACCCTTAAAATGACCCTGGACATCAATCTGGGAGTAACCTCCATGACTGGATTTCAAAGGCTATTCTAGTTGTAACAACAATAGGTTTGCGGATTGGTATTTTGCACCATAGAACTCAAAAGTGATTGGAGTGTTCATTTAATTTTCCAGGTTTCCTTTTAATTGTTAAAGCTACAGGGGAATTGAAACCCCTCTGCTCCTTAACCTCTTGATGCGTGAGCGGCAGAAGGTGATCTGTGAGATGCAAGCAGCTGTCAGCACCAGAGCAACACGAGCACATTAATAATTCTGGAGACGAGTTCCTGTGATTACAGATGACCTCCAAGTCAATCCGCTGGCACACTGGAGGGGCACTGGCAATGCCGTAATTAAGTCAAGCTCCGTTTTTTTTTTTTCTTCCCTGATAGAGCACCGTCAAGCAACATTACAGTGGGAGTTCTGTTTCAGTAACTTTGTTAAGAGACAAGTAATTGTTTACAAGATGTGTAACATATTCTACTCCATTAAACACCCACCCCCCCCCCATACAAAGCCATCTATTTGAGGGCAACCTCATCTCAAAAGGATGCTCCTCACTACCGCTTATGAGGTGTACACTGCCATGTGTCCACTCACTTGAACTCTCAAATGTCCTGGCCTGGGTGTGTGCGTCACAATTCTCAGTGATGGACTTCTCTCTCCATACTTTCAGAAATCATTTGGTAAGGTGCCACGTGTGAGGTTGGGCATCAAACTAAAAGAAATGGGAGTTCAGGGTGCCCTGTGCACCTGTAGATGGGTACAGAATTGGCTCAGACACAGGAAGCAGAGGGTGATGGTGCAAGGAACCTTATCAGAATTGGCTGGGTTTAAGAGTGGCATCCAGCAGGGGTCAGTGCTGGGGTCGCTGCAATTTATTAATACATATAAAAAAATCTGGATAGATATATAAAGAACAAGCTGGTTCAGTTTGCAGATGATGCCAAGCTAGGTCATCTAGAATCTGTTGAATCATTACAGTGGACAGCATACAGGCTTGGGCAGATTTGTGGATGATGAAACTGAATGGAATTAAATGTAGGAAGCAAAAATGTGAGGTTTGAATACACAATGGGAGGTGTGAAAATCGAAAGCACACCTTATGAGAAGGACATGGGAGTCATAGTGGACTCGACTATCAACTGCCAGACAGTGCTCAGAAACCATTAAAGAGGCTAACACAGAATTTGAGGTTATATAGCGCCCTGATGTGTACAGTACAATTCAAAGGAGGTTCTGCTCAAGCTTTATAAAACAACCGGTGTGTTCCGTGTGTAGAAAAAAAGGACATAGCTGCACTAGAAAAAGTCCTTCACAAGGCACTGGCTTCACTCTTTTCTCCATGGTTCTTACTTCCTTGAACCATTCCTTTCATGTTGTTTTAAATTGTTTTTTTTTTTTCTCTCAGTCACTCTCCTCCGGTCCTCTTTTTACTTGTGGAAGCAGGTGCCTCCATTAACCACTCACAGAGAGACCACTAGGAATCTGGCTGAAATGACTGCATTTGAACGTAAATGTGCGCTCAGCCAGTTTCCCCATTAAACACCCTGGGGTCGCTCGGCTTTGCTGCAGCCCAAACTCACACCCACCACACCTGAGCTGCATTGTTTTTTGAAAAATAAACACGCACCGCCACAAACCCTTGCTTTACCACACCGTGACCCTATAATTGCATTAAGAAAATTTCAAACCGGACGGATGATGAGGTGAAAGCATCAGAAATGAACACTCAAAAGCCGCAAAAGCGGAGCATGGAGTCTGCATGTTCTGTTTGTTTCTGGAAGTTTATATCTGCATTTCTCAAACTCACTTTACTCAATTTGGAGTCAGCAGCCCGGAGTGCGAGGCAGAAAAGGGCACCGGACAAGAAACAAGTGCATGGCAGGGCCCAGTCTTGCACTCAGCCACACGGCCAATCTACAGTTGTCGGTTAACCTTTAAAGTCTTTGGGGCTGTAGGAGGAATTGCAGAGTACATGCTGGAGCCCCATGGGGCCATCAGGACAACGTGCCAACTCCACTTAAGACAATGGCCGTGTGTGAGATTTGAAACAAGGATCTGTGAGGAAACAATACTCTCCAATGTGCCTGCTTCTAATTTTGTCCAAAACAAAAGCAGCTACTTTTCTGAACCTCAGATAAACAGTGCACATTTTATGGAGCTGAAATAACTCGTCTTCCTGGACTGGTAGCAATTAAGAAGAGGACAGCCCTTATGTAAAGGTCAGCAGAGGTGTCAAGGACAGGCCTTGAACAGTTTCTGCCTGTCATCGTCTGGCCCACTCGGCTCTACAGATCCATTGCACTCAGTGTGTCAGTCTGATTTCTTCAAGTCACCCTCAGCTCTGCTGAACCGTGAATTATTCTGGCCGCACGCCTGGGTGATCCTGGAGGACACTCGAGGAAGCCCAGGCTGGACTCTCTTCACCTCCAGGAAGGCCTCTGTGTAAAGCAACAGGCACACAACACTGCCATTTATATTTAGTAGGCTGTGAACCTGAAGGGCAGCCTCAAGTAAGACTGTGTTTGGGTTTAAGAAATATTAACGCCTTTAATGATCAGTGACACTCCAGTACGGGCCTAAACCTTCGATGACACACCTTCTAATCAACTTTGACTCTGCTAGAACATATTTGCCAGTTATTCAGGCGGCATCTTTGTCATGGCACTAACACAAAGAGAGAGGAGGGAGAAGGAGACAAGGGATGTGGGCGAAAGTACAAAGCGATTAGCTGGCATTACAACGGAAGAAAGCAGCAGGTGGACAGCAGGGAACAATAGGGCAGTTATGTATGCGAGAAGAGTCTTAAGTTCCTAGGAGTCCACATAACAAAGGATCTCACTTGGTCTCTTCATATCTCTCAACTGGTGAGAAAAGCTCAAGAATGACTATACTTTCTCAGGAGGCTGAGAGGGGCTCATCTATCTCAGCAGCTTTTAATCAACTTCTACCGTAGTACAATAGAAAGTTTCCTCTCCTACGGCCTGATTGTGCAGTCGGCCAAAACGGAAGGAGGTACACCAGGTGATGAAGGCTGCGCAACAAATTATTGGGGCAGACCTCCCAAACATGGGCACCATCCATGCTAGCCAACTTTGGACGAAGGCTAGCAGCATTTATCAGAGACGCAGCACATCCAGGCCCCCATCTGTTTGCCCCGCTACCGTCTAGAAAGAGGTTTAGGGCAATCAGATCAGACAGACTGAGAAATGGATTTTTCCTACAGCTATGATTTCCATCACACCTCTCCAAACCCAATACTCCTCCAGTTTACAGGAACTGTACTATAAAAATTAAATGTAGACACGCACATAGAGACACATTTTACCTTCACATTTTATCATACATACAACTTATTCATAGGCAATGCATATTGACACTTTAAATACTGTATGATTTGTAATTTCTTTTTAAGCTGTACATAATTAACGTCATTTTGACTATAACAATTCAATGTACTCTATGCTGCTTTCTTCATCTTTACTTTTCTTCATTCAGTCTGAAGTTTTAAACCAATCCAATGCCACGTGCAGGCGGAGCTCAGAGAAGGGGCGGGGATTTAAACCTGAAAGAGTGATGGTGGGAGGGTCCTGCAGCAAGCCTGTGCTCACTAATGGAAACCTGTGGCTGAAGTGACTCCTAAAATGACCCCTAATAGCAATGTGTGTCAAAAAAAAACAAACAAGACTATACTGCAGTATGTAAAAACACTGCTGGGCAGGTGGTAAAAGTGAACGATGCACTGCTCGGCAGCTCTATATGGTGTCCGACGCTCTCAGCTACAACAACACTGTCAAAGTCATGGCGAGGATGAAAGAAATGGAAGCTACGTCGTCAAAGAGATTAACTGTAAAAAACACATTTGAACATGGCAGAGCCTTTTAAGAAGCAGATTTCGGTGCTATTCACTATAAAACTTTTAGCAGACATGTGTTCTCGTTCAAAAACCACATCTGGCCTTGCAAAACCACTACAGACGTAGTAATGAATGAGCTTGTAACCCTAACACAGGGGTGTTGAACTCTGGTCCTGGAGGGCCGAAATGACTGCAGGTTTTCATTCTAACCACCTTCTTAATTAGTGACCTGTTTTTGCTGCTAATTAACTTCTTTGGCCTTAGTTTTAATTAACTCAACTCAGACTCCTTAGTTCTTTCTATTTCCTTAATTAAAAGCCAAGCAATCATGAGACACAAAACGAACAAACAGGTGACCAGCTAACCACATTATCTGAACATAAAGAAAGGTGAGGGTCTCGGTAAGGTTGATCTCTCAGGTCAATAATCAGAAACAGAAAATCAACAGTTTGGGAAATGTCTGCTGTGGCAGAATGAGAGCGGCAACAAGCCATGGGATTAAGTAACGGGTTTAATTAACAGCAAGAATCGGCTTCTCATTAAGAAACTGGTTGGAGTGAAATTGGGTGGTGTTTTAATTTAGCTGCTCATCTGTCCGCTCCTTTCACATCTCATTTCTGTTTGGCTGGCATTTAATGAAGAAACGAATCAATTGAGAGGAGTGAATCCTTAAAAAGAGGGCTATTAAAATGAAGGCAAAAGGAGTTAATTAACAGTGAAAACTGGTCTCTGATTATGAAAAGGGTGAGAATGAAAACCTGCAGCCACTGCGGCCCTCCACGTTTGGAGTTCGACACCCGTGCCCGGACAGAAGGTGCAGCACAGAAGATTGGCCTG
This sequence comes from Polypterus senegalus, assembly GCF_016835505.1. Classification (NCBI taxonomy): domain Eukaryota; kingdom Metazoa; phylum Chordata; class Cladistia; order Polypteriformes; family Polypteridae; genus Polypterus; species Polypterus senegalus. Next base: position 83,122,402 of record NC_053165.1, read on the forward strand.
CCTGCTTAAATCCGATTTTCATTGTGAGGGTCTAACTTGGTAATCTTGGATGGACCAGCCCTGGCCTCTTAGACATCAAGTGTCCTCTCAGGCATCAAATTGTCATAGTAGATGGCACTCCAAGCACCTCATTGGCAGCATAAAGGGATCTTAGCCTAAATGCTTCATCCCTATGGGCCACGGGAAATTTACAGGGTTAGGGGAAAAATCTTTTTTGAACCACATGATATCGATAATAATCAATTGTACTGATAAAAAAAGAGAAGAGTGCGTGCAGCAGTGCAACATGTGTATGAATACAGACAGCTTGAAACATTTGAAAGAGAGCAGGAAAGTTGAAAACACCAAATAATGAACAGTTTAGCTTTGGTCATTCTGAATCCATTAGCATACAGGCCATAATACTTGAAAAGAAATATAACTTTTTTTGGGAGGACAAATTGTAGCACCAGAATGGAGACACACGCTCAATATGACTGTAGCCAGTGACTTGGTGCAGCACAGAAGGCAGATGAAGTCCTACTGAGATGAATGGCTGCCTTGAGGACCCGGCCATTGGCCAACACCACACGAGGATCACAGAGGAAGACAACAAGAAAGGGCCTCAGAGGTTCTTGTTTGCATGAACTATCAGTTTTCTCAAGTTGAAAATCAGGCACAATGATTGCATCAGCATCGTGTGTATTATCCACTCCAAGCCAGTGCACAGCGCTCATGTTTATCTCAGGTAATGGATTAGCTTGGCAAAACCCATCCCAGCTGCAACCAGTCAAGGAACTTGTCTCCATCAGCAGTGTGCCATGTCAGTAAGCAAGCTTGGCGACATAGAATTAGAACTCGAGAGGATGCATCCCAGGTGTACACGTGTGAAAATGGGCTCAAACAGACGAGAAGGTACATTTGTGCACAATGTATGAAGCTTAGGGGACATGGTGGTCAGCACTGCACCCTGTGGCAAAGTGAGTTCCGCGGCTGTTTGGCATTTTTAATAAATAATCGCCGCATTCGCGTCTTCGTGTGTCAGCGTGGTGAGCGGTTCCCGGGTGCAATATGGGAGCGGACGGCTCTGCAGTTAGTACACAGGTGTAGAAACGTCCACGACCCCAATTAATGCTGGGAAGTTCTGATTGCCCAGCTGTGCCGTGTCCCCATTTTAAAAGGGAGACAGAGGAATCGAGAAAGAAACAAAGATGGAGGTCAAAGGGTGAAAGAGAGAGGGCAAGACGTGGAAGGAGTCGGTGCGAGCGAACAGAAAGGAGTTGACCCGCACCGTCACACACCCTCACAGATCCAGCATCTAAAGTATAAATCCTGTTGCCTCTCGAGTCTCAGCCACTGAAGCTGGTCACTCCTTCGGAGTTCTCACAGATTATTTGGTGCCCCCTCCTTCGCTTGTCCTCAGTTTGGTGTATGTTCTCTGTAGCTGATTTACAGCTTGGTATTTATGGTCGTCAATGAGCGTGGCACTGCCCACACTCACACCTTCATGGGAATTCGGGAGGGACACCTCACCTACAACTCTTTGCCAGTTCAGGGCCCATGTGGCTACCACCAGTTTGCCAGTCTAAAAGAGCTCCATATATGGGATGTGGTGTTGGCACAGAAGAATGCGGCACAAGAGAGACCAGGCATTTTATCAGAGTGGCTTTAAGAAGCTTTCTGAATATTGAAACCAGTGTGTTAAGTGTTCAGTGTGCAGAAGAACAAAACTTGTTTGGCAATACTGCCGTTTTTCTCATTAGGTCAGGCTTCTCCCTTTTTACGGGTATTTCTTTATTACAAGTGAGAAGCCTGCTTGATAGCCCCATCCTGTATGTCACCTGCCTGCTGGAAAGTGTCACCCACAGTTCAAAATCGCACGCTATTGTAGGCTGTGTCTATTACCACAGTCAGCCATCTACTGCAGCCAACACTCTGGGAAGACATTTTTGTTTCATCTTTTCGAATAAGAAAATGTTTATTTTGCAGCGAAAGAAGCCACCTGGGAATTGTCATCTGGGACTGAATGAAGACAGCGAGCCCAGTGACAGCCGTGTAATACAGCTGCCCATCCTGATCAGTTTACTCCGAGGTCCCTGGCAAGCCTACGTAAAGGAGAACACTGGCCACTAAGGGTTAGTGGGACATTGACGGGACTTGGTAAACTATTGTGATCACGCCCTGTGACGGATTGGCACCACATTCAGGGTTGGTCCCTGCCTTGCGCCCCATATTGCCTGGCCAGACTGTGGCTCCCTGCGACCTTGAATTGGATTAATCAGTTTAGAGAATGCTATGTTATTCACTTCAATTTATTTCCATACTGTGAAGTGCACCTGGCTAAGATGGCTGTAGCAAGTTCACAGGTAAAGTGCAATTACAACTTTATAAGTTAATAATTACATAATGAAGACGTAATATAAAGGACTTTGCTTTTAACCTTTTAGAATTTCTGTTTCTCACATGCATTATGCAGAAGAGAGCTGCTAGGAGCCAGGAGTACAAAAATAAATCCAAGTTCCTCAGGAAGATTAAAAAAAAAAAAAAGAATGCAGCAGCAGCAGGCTCTAAAGAGGAGGACAGCTCATTTTCCACATGCCAAGCTCTCCACGAACAGAAACAGCAAGCCCAGGTACGGGAGCTGAAGCTCAGTGGAGCGGCTCATGACGACATGCAGCGCCAAGCGTGACTCACACCACCCCCGCACCGGGAGGAGACGTTCAGGTGAGCGAGCGGGCGAACCAGAGAGGAGGACCGCAGAATCAAGTGGAATGGAAAAGAGCCTCAATTACACTTCTAAAAGAGAAAAGGGGCAAAGAAAAAACACGCAGTGTGCAGGGGCTGTGTGGGTTACACTGATCTGCGCCTTCTTAATTGGCTTGGCTTCACGTTTCTTCTTGTACATAATTATTAAAAAAAAAAAAAAAAATGAATAAAAAGGCCACAGTGGGAAAAAAAGAAATAGTACAATGACTTTCAAATGATTTACATAAATTACTACAAATCCAAAATATAACAAACGAAGAAGAATTAAATTAACAATCAGAAAGGATCAGAAAAGCAAAATGCACACAAATTCAACCAAACAGCCTCGGAAGCCACCTGAGCCATTTAGAGGGCTGCTGGGAACTGACAAAACAGAAGGCACAAACCAGCAATAGACGGGACACGAGGTCGCCAAACATGCCAGTCTTAGGGATGTGGCCGGAGAAAAATCCATCAAGACAAAGAGGGGAACATGCAGCCATCAGACAGACAGCGAAAAGTCTAAGTCTAAGAATCAATCAATAGAGCTGGGAGGTGGGGTCACCAACACACAAAGAGGGGTTGGGGGGTTAGAAAGAAATGAAAGGTGCTATATGATAGATAGATAGATAGATAGATAGATAGATAGATAGATAGATAGATAGATAGATAGATAGATAGATAGATAGTGAGCGTAGTAGGCAAGATTAAAACTTTAGAAGATTAATAAGAAAGGCAATGTACAGGATATATATAGATAGATAGATAGATAGATAGATAGATAGATAGATAGATAGATAGATAGATAGATAGATGCCTGCGGCTCATCATGTCAAGTCCACTCAACTGAGGCAGGCACTTCCACCAGGCTATGCTTTGCTGATGGCCAGAACTAATGATTCACAATTCCAAAGAGGCAGCCATTTGTAATTTGTATTTCTAGTGGCACAGTGGTAGCACTGCTGCCTCGCAGTAAGGAGACCCAGGTTCGCTTTCCCGGGTCCTCCCTGCGTGGAGTTTGCATGTTCTCCCCGTGTCTGTGTGGGTTTCCTCCTACAGTCCAAAGACATGCAGGTTAGGTGCATTGCCGATCCTAAATTGTCCCTAGTGCGTGCTGTGTGTGTGTGTGTGTGTGTATGTGTGTCCTGCGGTGGGCGGCTGCCCTGCCCGTGATTTGTTCCTGCCTTGACCCCTGTGTTGGCTGGGATTGGCTTCAGCAGACCCCCGTGTTAGGATATACAGTAGAAGGTTGGTCAATGACTGACTGACTGATTGTCTCAACACACATTTCATGAAGGGCAAGCCTACTGCAAAGTGGCAAATTCCACAGAAAATATTCTCAGTTTGCTCCTCTCTGTACTGCCGTTGGTCAGTTATGATTCTGCTGATTTTATTTCATCAGCTTCCAGCAGACTGGTCTTCATTTTTTTGTTGTTTTACATTCAGCCTGGTCACAGGCACCCAACAGCCTGTGTGTATTTTACTTCTTAAGAAATTTCTGGAGACATTGTAATTACACAGTTTGTCTGCCATCCCCTCCCCGGGTATCACGCTGGCGCAGTGGTAGCATTGCTTCCTCACGTCAAGGAGACTGGCGTTCACATCCCAGGTCCTCCCTGCATGGAGTTTGCATGTTCTTCCCTTGTTCAATGGGGTTCCTCTAACAGTCCACAAACATGCAGGTTTGTTGGACTAGCATATTTATGTGTTTGTGTTCACCGTGCGATGGACTGGCGCCTTGTCCAGGGATTGTTCCTGCCTTGAGTATTATTTGCTGGGATCGGCTCCAACTTCCCTGTGACACTCCTCAGGATACAGCAGGAATAGAAAATGGTTGGGCAAATGCCCAGATCAAGAAGCAGATGATGTGTTCTTACAGATTCTCATGCGTGTGGAAGCACAGCCCTGGACACCCCTTACTTGACACAATTTACACGACACTGAGGCATTGCCAAAGAAATCACAATTGGGGTCAAATGTTTATAAACTGCACCTTTATGTTAAACGGAGCCTGCAGACAATTTCTGAAATCACTGAGTACATGATGGAGTTGGATCAATGAGGGCTTTTAATGAGGCGGCCAGACACCTCTGACTGCTTCTCTCCTAACACATTGAGGGAATCCACTTGCTCCGCAGTTTGTGTGCGGTGATGCTGGCAGGAGCTGCCTTTTTATTTACTTGGCACTGTCTCCGTATTGTTGGGTTTCCCATTCCTGGAGATGAACTGTGAAGGGCCTGCTGTCTCAGTAAAATGAATGTGAGAATAAATTGGCACTGGGGCCCCAATTTTCTGAGAGTGAACATATGGTTGGTGGACAGTCTGCATTCCCCCCACCTCTTCTGAAAGGATAATTACCGGTTTCCTTCCTGGTGTGGATTTTAAACCCGGTGAATTGATTATAGTCTCGGCGAATGGATGCTCATTCACCTGAATGACTACATGATGGCTTTTCTTAACTTCAGACATCACTTTTCAACAGAGGCCTCCATTCTTTAGATGCTATAATACTACCTGAGAGCTGTCAGGTTTTGCTTTTCATCATGCTGACTGTTCAGGCAGCACATATTGACATGCCAGGGATTCTACTTAACGCTTCATGACGGCTGGCTGTCAATAACGCAGGGAGGCAAATCTGACAGGCCATGGAAAAAACAAATGGCCTGCCTCGCACACGCAGTCTGCTGTTGGAGCACTCGTACCGACTGCCTAATGCACACAACACCATGTACAGCTTTTGTTTGGCTGCAGAACTCCACCAGCTCACTGCAGGCCTAATGAAAGCCGCGTCTTAGGCTACAGAGGTGTTCATTTTGAAGATCGGTTTGAGTCAGCTGCAACTGGCATCAAATTTGACACATGGCATCAGTAATGATTTGGCATAAGCAAAGCAGGAATGGGAATAAAGACTCCTTAAGCAGGTTTCCTTATAAGCCTCAATGGAATGATGAAGTTGGCATGACCAGGTCAAAATAAAAAAGTGTGGCGTGTTCACTGATTGACTGCATGCTGTGAATGTCACTCTGTACACTATGGGTCAAAAGTCACTTTGATTTTTTTTTTGTTTTTTTTTGCCAATTTCTCTAAATGAAAGGCCTGCACCTCCCTTTGTTATATTCTGAAATGTCCTTTTTTCCAGTTTTGGCTAACCTAAACTTTAAATTTAAACCTCTGTCACGGTTTACTGCTTACCTTTTCACCATTTAGGTCATTAACTCCATTTCCATCCATCCATCCATTATCCAACCCGCTATATCCTAACTACAGGGTCACGGGGGTCTGCTGGAGCCAATCCCAGCCAACACAGGGCGCAAGTCAGGAAACAAACCCCAGGTGGGGCGCCAGCCCACCGCAGGGCACACACACACACCAAGCACACACTAGGGATAATTTTGAATTGCCAATCCACCTAACCTGCATGTCTTTGGACTGTGGGAGGAAACTCACGCAGACACGGGGAGAACATGCAAACTCCACACAGGGAGGACCCGGGAAGCAAACCCAGGTCTACTTATTGCGAGGCAGCAGCGCTACCCACTGCGCCACCGTGCTGCCCTTTAACTCCATTTCAACTAATTCAATTTGAAAAAAATTTTAAAAAAAATGGAAAAACTGAGATGTTCTGAAACTTCTGACCAGTAGTGCAGTGTTTCTCAAACTGTGGGGCGGGCCCCCCTAGGGGGGCGTGAAGTAACGAAAAGGGGGCGCGAAAATGTGAAAAAAAGAAAACAAGAATCAAAAATAAAATTAACAAACTACATTCTGATACTAGAAAAATAGAGTTAGATAAATGTCGATAAAAGTTAAGAAGGTATAATAGAATATGCATCTATGATATGTCATTAATTTAAAAAAGAACAAATTGATATTTGTGGGCTGCTTTCAAAAAAACGTTAGGGGGGCACGATTAAAATTGTTATGAAAACTCGGGTCGCAAATAAACGCTGCAGTAGTGTATGAAGTCTCTGGTGACAGAATCCGAAGCCAATGGCACCCAACACCTGCAACAATCAAGCAAAAGGTCTCGCTGTTAATCACACAGAAACTAAACGCACAGCGGTACAAAACAGCCAGGCCTGACACTGTCCCACTTGAAGGCTTGCCAGCCCTCACAGTGACACGTCCTTCACCGTACTCACACACCAGAGTGATGCACTCTGGAGAATTCATCACATGTGTGGAGGCAACCTGCAAATGCTTCAACACTTGACAAGTGGCTTCATCACTGAAGGGTCCCCAAAGGGCTCGATGTCACGATTGGCTCTGCTCTGGGCACCTTTCTTTGAATGCTACTTAAATAAGGTTGATGTTTGAATTTTCTTCCTTAAACATTTCTTGATTTTTTCCAATTAACTTAGTTTCAGGAACAAATCAAATCAAAGTTATATTTTAAGCCCTTTGGAAATATTTTTAGGAAGTTTACGACGGAAATGTGTGTGATGCTGCAACGAATGTCTAGTGGTGGAGTTTGCAGTCTTTCAACTATTCGTTTTCCTCTCAAATCACAGCTTAAGTGGATGTCACAATGCACACCTATTAGTCGAGGGTTTGTCAGATTCACCAATTCACGTTGCTGACCATGTCAATATACATAACTGAAAAATTGCTGGGGATACCTAATTTACTAACCCACCTTTAGCTCACCCCTTTATATGACAGACAATAATGTGCTGCACAATAGAGCCGACACCGTACAAAGGGTTAATAGAGACAGCGAGGTCAGCAGCATTCTCTGCCCTTATTTTCTTTTGTCCATTCTGTATGTAAGACATGAGGCATCAGATAGGTGAGCTTCTCTTCCTCATTCTTCGTTGCTGATTTTTATGCGTTGTACAGTAATCCCTCGCTACTTCGCGGTTCACTTTTCGCGGATTCACGACTTCGCGGGTTTTTAAATATACAGTAGTAGTATTTCCTAGTCTAAGAACAACAAAACAAGTTCGGTGACTAAGTGCGTTGTAACACGGGCTGTGATTGGTACATGGGAGGGAGACGACAAATCACAGCTTCCCGCTTTCTAATCAGGCCCGTGATTGGTGCTTTCACTGATGCCCAGATCCCACAGCACCTCCCCTTGTCTCTCTGTCGCAGCCATTTCGCTTTAAGCTTTCTCGCCGAGCGGTTTACTTTACACTGTACTCTGTGTGATTTTTTTGTGGTTTCTTTGTGTTGAACTTCGCTTCAATTTTCACCCCTGCAATGGCTCCCAAACGTGCTCCTTCTTCCAAGGCTGGTGCTGAGCCTAAACGCCAACGAAGAATGATGACGATCGCTGAGAAGGTGAAACTTCTGGGTATGTTGAAGGAAGGGAGAACGTTCGCGGCTGTGGCTGCAGACTGGCTAAGGATTTGCAAGAGCGGTCACAGGAATGGGACGACGATATGATCCGATTGGTCCAATTTTGCAACAAGGTCGACGACATCATGACCGCCTACAAGCTGCTCTTCGACCGGAAAAAGAAGCAGCGGCAGCTGCCGATCACAATGTTTTTGCAGCCTCGCAAAAAAGAGCCAGTTCCTACTACAACTACGGATACACCTTCGGAAACCGTGGAAGAGGTGCCCCAGGAAATGGCACCGCCATCTGAAGAGACGTAAAATACAGTCATTGGCTGTGCAGTAAAAGTCATCATCACCTTCATCGTCATCATTTTTACTGCACAGCATACTTATCACCATCATCACGTCATATATTGGTATGTGTACTTCGCTATACAGTAACTGTAAACTTATCTACCGATTTCACATTGCTTAACAGTTGTCCCTGTTATCCTTCTATATAAAAGCGGTCGGGATTGTCCTTCCGTCCCGTGAGTGCTACGCAGGTGCGGAGTTTCACACGCCCCGTCCATTTTGCAATGCACGATGGGATTTGTAGTTTCGTTTTTCCAGGTAAAAGATGATTTTCTACTCCAGACTGTGCGATATCGTCTTCTTCTTTCTTACTATATAAAAGCGGTCGGGATTGTCCTTCCGTCCCGTGAGTGGAAAGCGTAGTGGTATTCCGCTTATCACAGACTTACTACTTGCAGCTTGCGGTGCGAAGCGACGCGATGTGAGCAGAGTTCTGGTGCTCCCATCGTTCCCTTGCTTTTGTGCGTGATGCGCTGGAAAAATAGACAAAATTATGTCTCTGGAAATAATTAATGTTGATGGAGTACAAATGCCTCACCGCGTAGTAAATATCAGGGGTTCAAAAGGGCGACCTCAATATAGAAAAAAAGTTTAAATTTCATCACAAAAATAACAGAAACTACCAGTATTAAAGTAATACCGCTCAAATGCAATATAACCAAATTAATGAGTTTGTATAAAATATCAAACTGATCTACATATTGAATTGCCTTAAGAAGTGGTCAACTTAAAAGTCGGTCGCCTTAAAAGGCGGGTCAGCCTAGTTAATTGAGAAAAGGGTGGGTTGTAAACAGTACAGGGAGGGTTTAAAAACGTCCAAATACACGTTAAACTATTAAATAAATATGGTGTCCCTACTTTGCGGAAATTCAGTTATTGCGGCCAGCCTTGGAACCTATCTCCCGTGATAAACGAGTGATTACTGTACTCCCAGTTGAGCATCCATTGGTTATCAGCGCTCATGCACACAGAGCCAAACATCACCCAGGGAGAGTGGTGGAGTAGCTGGAGTGAATTGCTGGGCATGTCATATTACGTGAATGGCATCATGAGAGCGAGCCGCCAACTGCCGCCGATACACTACGGTTATGCATAAGAGGGCTACAACTAAAAAGTGCTGTTGAAGTCATGTAATGTGACATGGCCTTTAGCTGACCAAGAGTAGAGGCGTGGCAGCAGAATGGTGTAAGTGCCATGGTAGATGGACTGCCATCCTGACTGGGATGAAAGGTGAATCCTTGTTCAGCTGGGAAGGCCTAAAAAGGAAGAACAACCTGAGCTGGAATAAATGAATGAGGGGTGGCTGGGGATTCTGAACAGTTTATTCACCAGCATGTGAAGGGGCAGTGCTCCTCTGGTTTGGCCCCAGTCTGGACATCCATAGATTTGCCTGGGTCTTTTATGAATCCTATACAAATGGTGTATAACAGAGACATATATGCATTGCATGGCGCACTGCAAGCGTTAACAATCTCTAATTAAATCCATTAGGATTCAGGGTTGTAAAATAATAAAATGAGAAAAATGTCCAAGGGGGTTAAAACTCTTATATGCAATGTAACAATCATAAATCAGCTAAGCCTAATTTGAAACTGCACCTTCCCTCCCCTTGGTTCGCTTCCCGGGTCCTCCCTGCGTGGAGTTTGCATGTTCTCCCCGTGTCTGCGTGGGTTTCCTCCCACAGTCCAAAGACATGCAGGTTAGGTGCATTGGCGATCCTAAATTGTCCCTAGTGTGTTTGGTGTGTGGGTGTGTGTGTGTGTGTCCTGCAGTGGGCTGGCGCCTGCCCGGGATTTGTTCCTGCCTTGCACCCTGTGCTGGCTGGAATTGGCTCCAGCAGACCCCCTGTGACCCTGAAGTTAGGAAATAGCGCGTTGGAAAATGACTGACTGACCTTCCCTCCCACAAATCGCTTTCGTGTAGCAGTCACTCAACCCTCCATTTTCTGACCCTGCCATTAAAAGTGCAAGAGCTACAAATTCCAGTGTACTCTGGACATGTGGTAATGGACTTGAACTGGAACCATCACAGAATGCCACTCAACTCATAACACACCATTCTCAAACCGGCTTAATCCAATTCAGGGTCAAGGGAGGCTGGAGCCTATCATGACATCACTGGGTGCATCCAGGAAGCAGCCCTCAATGGCACGCCAGTCCATCACGCACACATGCACCCGTGGAGGCGTGCCAATTAACCAAAAGACGTAGGCCTTTTGTTGATGAGCTCATTCAGACGACTAATTAAACTCCTAGACTTCGCTTGTATCTCATTCCCGCTACATAAAACATTTGCAGATGTGCTGATTAGGTCTGTTTTCTTTTTAAATTGGCCCCACGCGTGTGCCAGTAGACGCTCTGATGGACTGGTGTCCTATCTAAAGATAGTTCCTGCTTTGTTTCTAGCACAGCCGGCACCATATTAAGTGTTTTTAAGAATGCTTTGCTGTGATTTCTCGCTGCATCTTCCAGTAATAACCCAGTGCGCCATGTACTGTACATGTCAGGCCGCTGGTTAAGCTTTAAGCTGCTCTTATTCCGGTATAATGAAGGCGAAACGTATGTCTGTTTGTGCCGCCTTCATCTCCCAAGGCTGCAGGGTCTTTTCTGTGTCAACAGACACTGTTTACTGACAAGAACATTTAATCAATGGTTAAAATGAACTGCAATGCTGCATATTACTAACACCAAAAAGTATCCGATCTTTAAATACAGTAGCTCAGACAAATTATGCAATCAAGCCGGCAAAGAATCAATACGCCATTCTGAAGGTCACATAATTCCAAAAGTGAATTTTAAACCACTTGTGATTAAATGCTCACTCTTCCACATGTGACTACTGCCAATAGCACCGTGAACCAAATCTTCCAACGCAGAAGATGAAATGGGAGCATTGAGACAAAACAAAAAAACACCTGATTTACTAAAGGTAAGCGTTAAGGACTAAATCCCTCTCCCACTTGGACAGAGGCAGTGGTGCTGTAAGAATTATGTTTCTGGACTTCTCTAACGCCTTCTCTGCTCCTTAGGGACAAGCGGACAGAGATGGGAGTAGATTCATACCTGGTGGCATGGATCGTGGACTATCTTACAGACAGACCTCAGTATGTGCGTCTCGGGAACTGCAGGTCTGACATTGTGGTCAGCAACACAGGGGACTGGACTTTCTCTGGTCCTGTTCAGCCAACATACATCAGACTTCCAATACAACTCGGAGTCCTGCCACGTGCAAACGTTCGCTGACGACACTGCTATGGTGGGCTGCATCAGGAGTGGGCAGGAGGAGTAGTATAGGAACCTAATCAAGGACTTTGTTAAATGGTGCGACTTAAACCACCTACAACCCCTCATGGACCCCGTGATCATCAGAGGTGACTGTGCAGAGGGTGCAGACCTATAAATACCTGGGAGTGAAGCTGGATGATAAACTGGACTGGACTGCCAATACTGATGATCTATGCAAGAGAGGACAGAGCAGACTATACTTCATTAGAAGGCTGGCATCCTTCAACATCTGTAATAAGATGCTGCAGATGTTCTATCAGACGGTTGTGGCGAGCGCCCACTTCTACGCAGTGGTGTGCTGGGGAGGCAGCATAAAGAAGAGGGACACTTCACACCTGGACAAACTGGTGAGGAAGGCAGGCTCTATTGCAGGCACGGAGCTGGACAGTTTGACATCCATGGCAGAGCGACGGGCGCTGAGCAGACTCCTGTCAATCATGGAGAATCCACTGAACAGGATCATCTCCAGACAGAGGAGCAGCTTCAGACAGACTGCTGTCACCGTCCTGCTCCACTGACAGACTGAGGAGACCCCACACTATGCAACTCTTCAGTTCCACTCGGGTGGGGTAAACGTTAACATTATACAAAGTTACTGTCTGTTACATCTGCCTCGCACTCTCCACCTTGCATTGTTATCACTCTTTAATTTAATATTGTTTTTTTTTATCAGTATGCTGCTGCTGGAGTAAGTGAATTTCCTCTTGGGGATTAATAAGTATCTATCTATCTATCTAAAAACAGAGAAGTATGCAATTGTCCTAAAAAACAAAAATAGGCCATCTTGGCCCGAGGAGGAATCTTAACAAGACAGAATTTCACTACAAATAATGCACTCGCAAGCTGTGTTTATTCTTATTTGATTCGCACTTACATTAGCAGACCCCCGTATGCACTCGAGGAGCGTGACTCATAATTCAAAAGTAGTTCATCATTTGGGTTTACCAGTAAGAAGAGGCAATAACAGGACATTTTACAAGTGGGCTTAGTCTTTGGACATCTTGTGAAAGACCCCTGGAAGGGTATTGTCTCGATCTGGGCCTGGATAACTACCCAGTTTATCCAGCTCTCTTTTCTCAGGCTAAGGGGTGAGCGATATGGAGGCAATGGTGACCTTAGAGCCCTTGGAGATTCACCCTGCAGTTCCACATCTCTGGTCCCAGCACCTTTAACAAGTTCAATTATCTGTTTGCTGGCCATTGTCTTAACAGACCGGTGTTTAACATCCCTGACCCTGCTTAGCCTTTCTGTGGAGTCCGTGCACAAAATCTTCAACTCCAAAACCTCAATTTATGGTGCCACCAACTCCGACTCCTCTGTTTGTAATTAGACTAATACATTTACCATGTTACAAGGCACTTCATCGCTGACAGTGTGACTCATCCAGCCATGTTTTAGCACTCTAACCCCTTAAAGTTTGGGATTAAAGTGTAATCATACATATGAAATTGGAATTTTTAACACATCGCAATTTACATTTAGCCAGATATGTAGTTGGTACATTTATAAAGACTCCGACTCCAGTAACCCAATAATTGCTTACAACTCCAAAGCCCAGAATGAAATCCCAAAGGCGACCTTTCATCCACCTGAGACCAGAAAGATATAAGAATCTGGATCAAATTAATATTAAAAAGCGTTTAGAGTATTTATTAAAGCCCAAAGATAAAATACAGAGTTAGACAGACAAAATGTAAAATTTAAGTAATAGAAAAATAAGATTCTTACAGTGGTTTCAGCACCAATGCCACTGATTCAGCCCTTCCTCTCCATCTTTAAAATGATTTCACTATTTAACAAATTTCATTCCATTTTTATCAGAAAAAAATTGCACAAAATTGTTTAGATCCTACTCTTTGTTACTTCACTTTTGGTCCACAAGGGTCTTTCCGTTCCCAAGTGGTGTAACAAAAACAATTACTTTTTCTACAGGTAACCCATTCACATTCGTGAGGGGATGTGAACATTCATAAATAATACTTTGAATCCCCCAACACATAGACAAACATACTGCATGATTAGTTTTTAAACAAGTCAAGCTTTAACACTGTTTCGATTTATTGCATTGGAAATAAAATTCTCAATTCCTAATATTGTAACAGCATTGACCTGTTGCATCAGCCCAGGAAGAGGCATCCATTGTACGAGTTAGTTAACATCACGAGAGGCAGAGGTGCCTATGAAAACAGCAAACCTACAATGGTGAGCGGTCGGTTCTTTAAAGGATAGCGAGCCACCAACAAGAGTCGAGTAAAGAACAAAGGATCCATTGTGGTACTCTGGGCTGGTACTTCATTGGTGCCAGGAGTGGGATGAAAAGAAGACCTACTGCCCGACTTAGCAAAGCACCGAGATCAGCAAACCACTTTAACACAGCTTCTTAAACTATGGGTCATATTGGAGATGGAAAATGCAGAAGATACAGTAGATACAGTATCTAGATAGATAGACAGATAGATAGATAGATAGATATGAAAGGCACTATATAACAGATAGATAGATAGATAGATAGATAGATAGATAGATAGATAGATAGATAGATAGATAGATAGATAGATAGATAAACTATAGGGTGGTCCAGATCTAATTATACAATTTTCATTACACTATAACATATTAAGTTTATTACATAGAAAATCACCCAAAAAATTCCCAGACTATCGAGAAGTGTGCAAACTGATGACATGAAGTACCTTCTTCGCACCAAACTGGAATCGTCCCCGCATAAATCAAAGTCATCCAGACGATCTGGATCTGCATAATTAGATCTGGACCACCCTGTATGTATATAATACATGAGTCTCTGCTCTATTGCTGCTGCAGGAGAGTAAAAATGTCATTAATACAATTAAGCCTTCTCCTTGTCTTATGTTTAGCACATACAACAAACAACACCACCTTACAAGAAGCTGGCTGACTGCATGGTCTATTGTGTATGAAACGGTAAGAGTTACCACAATAGTGGCAGCTTTTGTATTGCACCTGTGGCTCATGACATGGCTCCAGAGAAGCTGCAAAGCCACCTGATCATAAACCCAATAACACAGGAGATTAATGGAAGCAACGCTAGGGCTCAGGGAATGGGAGGGCCGCTGATAGCCAATTATATTCAAGGACTCTCAAGCAAACACTGGAATCAATTAACAGTGTTGTAATCTCTAGGACACCAGTAGTGACCCTCTTCTGCACACAAGGACACCGCTCAGATGTGATGAAGAGTTCCCCCCTCGGCCTTTCCAGAGACTCAAAGTGAAGCATCTTTTTAGAAAGGATGAGTTAAACTTTCATAACCCATTCTATTTGCCTCAAGTTATTGTGTACATTTTTGAACCACTTGAGTTGTTTCTTACTCCTTTTTAAAATAACTAATGTTAATTTTGTTTTATTATTATTTGTTGTGGGTACTGGCATTTGTGCACTTTTACTCAAGTTGTGGCCATCTTGTTGCTACTGTAGTATTAGACAACCCATTATACATATTTATCTGCATATTTTGGAGGTTTGAAACGTGAGGAACCCATTTCTGCTGTTATTTTCACATTTTACTTTGAATTTTAAAAGGGGGGGGGGAGTCACATGACCTGCAAACAGCCTTGTGTAACATAAGCAAACCAAGACGTTAACAAAAATCAAATTAACACTTGAAGAAAAACGGTCACGTGGCCTGCGAATGGTCTCATGTAAGTAAAGCAAAGCAAGACGTTAACAAAAGGCAACTTTTAAAATTCATAAGGTTGGAAAAGTCACTCAAATGTCGTTTCACAAATAAAGAAAAATCAAGACGTTCATGAAACTAGTCTTTAAAAACTGACAGCAAAATGTGAAAACAACTGCAGAAAGGGATTCTTTGCATGTGAAAATGACATGCAGTAGATTCAGAAAGTTTTCGGACTTCTGCACTTTCTGCCCACTTTATTGTGTCGTTTCAAGAGGATACGTTTGCCATTTTCCCATCAATCTACAATCAATAGCCTATAATGACAAAGTGACATAACGTTTTCTGAAAAGTCCACAAATTTGTTAAAAATCAAAAACTGAAATTTCTCATTCATGTACGTGCTCACACAATTCCAGCTTTAATCGATTTGGGCAGTTTATTCGATTCCTCCTGGCAAATCCTCACAATTTGACTAGAAAGGAAGCATCTGTAAGCTGAAATATTTCTGAGATGAATTCCTTTTGGTGGCCATCTTGTGTGCCTTGAGTGTGCAGCAGTTTGTCCTAGTTGTCAAGGTAACGCTCCTGTCGTTGGGAGGGGTGTGGCTTCCAGATTTGTAATTGCAGCGCTGGGTTTAAATAGCCACTTGTTTTGCTGTCTCTTCATCCGAGCTGCAGATATTTAAATAAATAAAAACCTTTGGTATACATATCGCAAATATTTCTTGCATTCTGAATTGATCGCTTGGGTTCCTGACTTTCGTTTCGTTCTTCTGACCCTGATTTTCATCTTGTTCCGAGCCTTTGTTATTTTGGCACTTTTCAATCTCCTGGTTTCAACCCTTTTCTGTTTCGTGCCTCTCTCCTGGTGTTCCCCATAAGAATCTTGCTGGTTTTGCCCCTTTTGGTCCTGGCATTATAAAAGTCGATCAATCACTAAATGAGGTGTCATTTCTTGGACCCAAGCCTATGAGGATGGACCTGCCATTTATTGAGATTGCCTTAAAAGGTGTTAACTAGATGTCAGAGAACCATTTTTTTGTTTTGCATGTTTATGCAGTGTCATAATGCACTTGTTTATTTCAGCACACAAATTAAACAGGGTTGCCCGGTTGGCTCCCCAGCTATTACCTGGGACATTGTGAAGTTACTTGGGCGATTACAGTGTCTAGTAAGGGTTTGATGGGGGACATTTTGAAAGTATTTTTGGGACTTGGGTGCTTTTGAAGCTCCTAGTTAATGACAATCATCTGAATGGTATTTGAGATGGTAACACATAGCTGACAGAGTCGTAGTTTTTGGATTTGAATGAAAACACTAATGGATAACTAGGTCTGGTATAGACAGAGAATGGATTACCTAGTTATGGTCAGGACCTTTGCTTTGCTCTGCTGGCCCCTTCTTTTTTGGTACTTTTTGATTAACACACCTTTGGCATTAGTTCAACGACTAATCTTCTGTCAAGTCCTCTTAACCCTCGGTCTCCCAGTCCATAATTCTCCAGACATGCCTGTCGTTTACCATTTAGCTACAACTCCATGAAAGTGAGCTTTAATGGCCTGCTGTGGATTTTCAAGAGCAAAGAGGTTCTTCGCAAGGTGCTTCACAAGTACACAGCAGTCAGCATGGCGAAAAGAAAAATGGCCTTGGTCTGGCTTGATCAATATATGACTAAGCACTTGTTGAATATGTGCTATTCAACTCATAAATCAAGCACTCGTAATGCACTCAAACATAATTTAAATTTCCAACCGCTGCAGCCTTATTTATGTGGGCTTAAATTTTTCTGAACACTTGAATACTCCGGAAACTGCGTTTGATTACATTTTTATAAGAGAATTTTTTAAAATGAAAGTTGTTTCAAAATAATCAAGCTTCTTATTATACAGTAGCCAAGCAATCGGTCCAAAGAGTGTGTGGCCTTTAAATGGGTTTTGAAAGCAATGCAGCCCACTGTTCCGCATGTAATGGCATTTCGATAAAGGCCCATCAGCCCGCTCCCGTTTTTGGTGATAAGTGGCGCCTCAATGAGTAGTAATAATAAAAATGGGGCAGCAAGATGAAGCGTACTGTTACATTTGAACGCTCACTTCACTCTGGCAAAATGGGATTTAAGATTTTTACTAATAATACTGATAGACATGCAGGAAATGAAAGAGCTGGATGGGACTTTCTAATAGCACAGAGCAACACGAACTACAAAAAGGACTTTCTGGTTTGATTTTTTTATTTAACATCACTAAGTCTTTATATTTACTTAAGAACAATGATTCACTGGGTGTCTATTATAAAACAGTAACACACACCTTTGTAAGAAAGCTTCAGTTTTTGGCCATCGGTCACAAGGAATAACCTTCACTCTACAAATAGCCAATTCTCGAGAAAGCTGTTCCATTTTGGCCATTTTTGAGCCCAGAGCTGAACCTTTCAGAAATGCCAAGTGCCTTGCAACCCAAGTGACCAGAATGACAAGTTTCAGGGATGCTAATGCAATGACAAAGGTTTCTCAAATAACTCACTTGCATGTAAACGGACTAATTTAGGATAAGCTATTGGAGTTGACCATTAGAACACTGAAGGAATGGCTAATGAAAATGGGGATTTGCAGTCCTATGTGAGGAATAAATTAGTCATTTTGAGCAGTAATAACATTACTAACGTCTTGGCTACATTCTTAAATCAATTTAACGGTACCTGAATAAACAAAGAGTATCAATTTCTATCCAAAGCATAAACATTTCCGAGTGATTTCAAACTTTCAAATGCTGCTGTTTGTCCAAAGGGGTCAAAACAAAGAGGTAGAACCTTAGAAGAACTTAAACTGATTAGATGTTTACTGCCATTGGAAGTAACCAAGATGTGCTCTCGTTGTAACTGTAGTCAGGTAAGCATTAACACTGTTGGGAGGATTATAGCTGTTCAGTCCTTTATAAAAAGTAAAGGTTTCACAAACTGAGTTACCCTCATCCACTGTCTTTTCGTTGAGGTGCTCATCTGGACTACAGCTGCCCTTCCGTCTTCTTAAAACACTAGCCCTGCAGTCCTAGGATTTGTACTTTAGCTTCTCTCTATATACCTTCTAATGCTAGGAAGCCATTTGTTTGTGAAATGATAGCTGGGGCTGCGCACATAATTTAAGATGTCAATAGTATCGAGCACTGGAGCTCACAGCTGGCCAAATGGACACCTAGTGGCCTGTCCTTTTGATAATCATAATACCAATTATATCCACGGTGTCATTACTGACACACAAATTATCTGATGTAGCCAACTTTGTCAGCTGGAGAGACTTGAGTTTTTCTTAAAAATTTAAAAAAACAATAAGAATCAATATTTTAAATTGTCCTTGACTCCACGAGAAATGTGATCACTTAACCAGATCATTTAGTTCTTCTTCAGAAATAGCTGGCAGTGTATGCTGTATGGGTCATGTGGGTCTGCCTCTTTGCCTTTCCTGGCAAGGTCATCCTATCGATCTGCCCCCTTCCTGCCATCTACGCTAAGCTCCTCCACCTCTGTTTGCCGCGTGCTGACAGACTCATTTCTATACAAGGCTGTCTCTGCTTGTTGGAGGTGTCACTTTGGCCAACAGGGCCGGGTCAATCCATGAATAAACTCATCAATTACAACTCCACTGAGAAACTGGAATTGGAATTATTGAAGGAAAAAAAAAAGAAAAAACATTTGGGAATCAGAATGAGACTTTCAGGGGTTTATCATAAAGATGGTGTAATAATACAGGGTTATTCAAAAAGAATGAACCGATTTCATTATGCAGTATTTTATTAAGGAAAAGTAATACAAAACTCCAGCCAAGTCACAAGTATTCTACTCACAAACAAGTTTTGTTTCTTGCCTTACAAGTGTTCAATGTGGCCACCACCTTCAGCACGGGCAACATCAATGCGATAAGAGAATTCCTCCCAGGCGCTTATGTTCTTATTCGACGTTCCACTGACTGGATCGCTGTTCTTATTCAATGTTTAAGCTCATCGAGGTTAGTGGGTAGCGGTGGAACATAAACGCGATCTTTTACATATGCCCACAAGAAAAAAAAATCACAAACGGTGATGTCTGGAGATCTCGCAGGCCAAGCACAAAGAGCAAGATCTTGTGCCCCTTTCCTACCATCCTGGACTTTTTCCTTTACACAGACACCCACTCTCTTGAAACTGTCAAAACCACCATCGAATGTTCTTAGGAGAGGGCAGACTGAAGTCAAATTGCCTTCGAAAAGCACGCTGCACCGTGACAACCGAATTTGTTCTCACGAACTCGAGAACGCAGAATGCCAAAAAAGCTTCAAAACTGCCTCATCACTTTCAGTGGAACGTGATATGCTGATAAGCACCCGGGAGGAATTCTCTTATCGCATTGATGTTGCCCATGCTGCAGGTGGTGGCCACATTGAACACTTGTAAGACAGGAAATAAAACTTGCTTGTGAGTAGAATACTTGCGACTTGACTGGAGTTTTGTATTACTTTTCCTTTATAAAATATTGCGTAATGAAATTGGTTAATGATAAAATACTGTATAAGTACTTTAGAAAGAAATTGTGTTACTTGCTACAGTTCAAAACTAGTATGAATAAAATCCCAGAAACTGGATGGTCAGCTAGCCTGGGGGAATACGGGTGGGCTGAGCTGAAAGGCCATTAACTGTCACCGCCTGGAATTGGAAGTGTAAGGTAGAATTTGGGAAGCATGGGCTGGAATGGGAGCTGAATCATATTTTATTGGGAACTACACCCCCGCCCACCTATCTGAGAGACGTGTGAAGAAGCCACGGGAGGCTGACAGAGAGGCGCAGTCTCGCTCTGCCATTTCCCATCCTGAGGAGAGGCCATTTCTGCTGCCCCATGCAGACGACAAGCTAGATATCAAGGGCCTTGTCAGATTATATCGGAGCAGAGGCTAACAAACAATAAGACTGAGAGCCACCCGGTAGCTTATCATCCAGGTTGTATTATTATTTGAACCAACACTCACATTTGTACTCTGCTTATGTTTTTAGTGTTGTTTTCTATAATACATGAATAAATGTGTAACGTTCTCTCCTGCCAGTTCTGGCAGTCTTTCTAATTGTATTGGGGCTACAAATGCAAAAGAAAGGGAGGCGCATTGAACTAAAATAGCAGTCAATCCTGACCGTGTGGTAAGAGTATGGGATGTGGGGCATTCAGTTAGAATGCATAGTCAAAACACAAAAGTAGGGTCACCTTAGGACCCGACCACAACAAAATATAGTTGAATTTAATTCAATGAAATCATGTGTAGCACCTTTTTTTAATTGTTCAATTTATTTTCTAAGTAAAAACCAGGCAGTTAAATTCTGAAATCCCTTATTATAAGATGGTGTCTAATATATGATGGCTATGCTGTGATGGGAATGCATCCTTAGAAACAATTACCGACAAAAATATCAGAACAATGTCATCAATTAAGCAACAAACAAAATGACAACTCTACATAAAATGAATTCTCAAGAAAACAAAATATGGAGAAATTATTTACAACTCGAGCTTACACTGAATCACAGCCTCTGTCATGCCATGTTAGCAAAGTAATGGCAACATTCTGTGGTCTCGCATGGTCCCCAGAACTCTTCTCAATTTAGGTCTGTCTATAGCGCATCAATTCTTTTCATGCAACATTCAGCATCATTTCATCCCCTTGCTGCTTACTCTACATTAGGACATTCTCATCTCGCTCATGCTCACAACTTGCTGAGTGCTGAGTGATGAAGGTGTGTTGAAAAGGCCATAAATTAAAGCCTGGCCATCACACAAACTCAAAGAGTCTGACTGAGGGGCCAACTGATGAAGCATCCCTTGAGATTGATTGCAGCTGTCAGGAATGAATAACAGCGTCCAGAGTAACACATTCAAAAGAGAAGAATGTGTCAATTAATTTAACTGTCCACCAGTCAGGCCGAATGAAGCTGCAGATCAGGACGCTGCCCTACTGCTGTTACTTGTCAAATTCACTTATGCTTACCATCAAGCACGGCACAAGGCAGCAAACCTTGCCAATGGAAACAGAAGTGTCTGCTTTGTACTGGTGCCTCAGTCCTGCAGCGGCCATTCACAAAACAACTGGCTATATCAGACCAGCTGACAGGTTATTCTGATGATGTTGCCCTTTTTTACCTCTTTATTTTGCATGGTTGGTTGCTTCATGGGCAGCAGGGTGGTACGCTGGTTAGCATTACTGGCTTATGTATCTTACCTTTCCAATTCTGCTTTCCTTGTTATGGACACCGTATAAGTGTTACAGTTAGGTGAAAAAGTTGGAAACTGTTGATTGTTTTCAGCATATTTGCACAGGCAAACAATAGATCTGTCTTTTCCATTATTTAATCAATGATGGATTGAAATCTAAGTAATCAACGAAGACCTCACCATTAGCGTTTGCAGTGCTTCATGTAATGCATATGTTCTGTTATATGCCATTTAGTATGGGACTTGTAAAAGCACTGTTAATGTTTGTGATGTGTCATCTGTTGGAATGACAAATGCAATGCATTTTATTA
Source organism: Polypterus senegalus (assembly GCF_016835505.1). Taxonomy (NCBI): domain Eukaryota; kingdom Metazoa; phylum Chordata; class Cladistia; order Polypteriformes; family Polypteridae; genus Polypterus; species Polypterus senegalus. The sequence continues at coordinate 83,144,233 of NC_053165.1, forward strand.
CTTAAAATATTTGTGATGCACCATCTTTTGGAATGACAGAGACATAGCAACCAGACAGACACACAGATCAGGGGAAAAAGTAAGGCCACCCTTGGATTCAGAAGCTGGTATTGCCCGCTTTTTAATAATTTGAGCACTCGTCAATGGAAAAATTCCCTTCACTTTGCAAGAGGTGTGTGGGTTATTTTTGCATGTCATGTCCGTTTTCATTCCCCCCCACAACATCTCAATGGGACTCAAACCAGGGCTTTTGACTAGATCCTTCCATATCCCCCTGTTTCTTCTTTTTGTGTATTTCCTAGTGTGCTTTGAATTATTATCATGCTGAAACGTCCACTTCAGCTTGTGGGCAGATGGCCTCACAATCTCTTCAATCACACTTTGATATGATGCAGAACTCATAATTGACTCAATAACTACAAGCTGCCCAGGCCATGGGCCCCAGACCACATTGCTTTTTTTCTTAATGTTCAATGACTAACTTTAGTCTTGTTCTAATGTTCTTGTTGGACAGTGAAGGCTTCTTCCTGACAAATGTCACATACCAGTCAAATCTGTGCAATCTCCGTCTGACTGTAGATGTTTGAACTTCGACACCAACTTTTGCAAACCCTAACCCTACAGATCCCTGCTCTTGTTTATAAGAAGTCCATTACGCAGCAAAGCTTACACCCTCCGTGATCTTTTACTTTAGCTTCTGCATCATTATCGTTTTCTAAGTAAAATAAATAGTATGAGGATATTTCTTCAACTTTCTGTAAATAAACACTTGGCTGCTCAGACCTCTTAAAGGTGTTCTTGTTATGCAGGTTTCACGGTTCACCGACAAAAGCGCGATAGACAAATGAGCGCCGACAAAACTGCGATGGACAAATGAGCGCTGACAAACCCGCTAACTGGTTGTCGACAAATGTGCGCCGGCAAAATCGCCACGACAAAATCACGAGAGAGGCCAAGTGAGTGGGACGCGTACGTGCGCATTATGTACACCTTATGTGCTAGGTTATAACTGTTATAACTGCTGATGGCATGCCGCGAACAAATAACTCAGTCGAGGGTTGGCATAACGCGTCGTATACAAAGCGGAATTACCAGCAGTCAGGCAGCCAGCAAGTCTAAATACGCTCAACTATCAAGACGTCTTGCTGCAATTCTACATATGCAGCTTGGCGTGATCTTAAGGACTATATGCGTGCCGTGCTGATGGCATGCCGCGTCTCATAATGTTGACTTCTAAAATAAATATTATTATATATGCTGTAAACTAATAATTCATATTTAATGAAACTTTCGCGATTTTGTCGGGGTGATTTTGATGCCACATTTTAATCGGCGCTATTTTGTCGGTGCGCATATGTCTATCGCGCAAATGTCGGGTCACAGGTTTCACAGTGTGTCAGGGATCAAAGCAGAAAACTATTCATTTGTTTTGAACTTACCAGGATTGTTAATTTTTTCCTTCCTGGCTTCACATGGGACAGAATTGGCTTCTACTGCGGAAGGATCCAGCGTCACCCGAGGAGGATGTGTTGGCGGTTCATGGGTCTCAGTGATGGGCTACCAAACTGGGACTGATATCAGATGCATCGTGGCCTCATTGCAATGGAGAGTGAATGGCTGCCCAGAGTCATGTGCATGTGGGTTGTGAGTGGGTCTTGGTGGGTTTCTTAAGCAATTGGCAGTACTGCACGATATTTCTACCTCTTTGTATTTGTGAATGGTCAAATCACCAAGGGGTACCAAGAACACTTACAGGTTGTCAAAACATTTTTAAAGAAGGTAAGACTGGGTCGCAACAGGTGACATCTCATCACCACACTAATTCAGATGGAATGGAACAGTGTGAGGTTTTTGTATGGTTGGCAGAGTGCCAATTCTGCCACCAACCCCAGGTTTTTCCCTGCAGGTTGGGGGGACCTACTTGCAGGGCTGGATGCAAATTAACGTCATACCCAGGACGAAGCAATTGCAGGTTAAGGGCCTGGCTCAGGGGCCCAATGGAGATGAGTCACTTCGGGCGTTTATGGGATTTGAACAGACGACCTTCCGATTACCAGTGCAGATCCCTACCTCAGAGCCACCGCTCCACCACAGAGGGGTGAGGCTGTGGGCATGCACAAGAATCTTAGTTTAATGGTTTCATAAGGTATACAGCAATAAGTGAGCAACTGCTGTTAATTTGCTCATCAACAACAACAACAACATTTATTTCTATAGCACATTTTCATACAAACAGTAGCTCAAAGTGCTTTACATATTAAAGAATAGAAAAATGAAAGACACAATTATAAAACAAAATAAATCAACATTAACATCGAATAAGAGTAAGGTTCAATGGCCAGGGGGGACAGAAAAACAAAAAAACTCCAGACGGCTGGAGAAAAAATAAAATCTGTAGGGATTCCAGACCATGAGACCGCCCAGTCCCCTCTGGGCATTCTACCTAACATAAATGAAACAGTCCTCTTTGGATTTAGGATTCTCACGGAAAATGGCAGAGTGGGCAGTATATGTCTGGAAGTGAGGACCGAAATCAAAAGGTCTTGAATCTCCTTGAGGACGGAGGTGAAAAGGCTGAACTCACTCTTTGAGTATTCTAGGGGGCTAATGAGAGCGAGAAAGCCTTTGGAATGGTTGAGTTTTTATTCCCTCTCTCTTGGTTTGCTTTTGTCACCTGTCTACACATAATCATTTTTTTCAGTATTTTTTTTTTTTTTTTGTCTTTTGAACTAACAACTTTTGTTTAATGTGGTTTAATAAAATCAATTTGTGCCCAAACACACGGGTGTCTGTAGTCTCTAATAGCAGCTCAGTGGTATTTGTCTCCAGCTACTGGGCATCCTGGTCCTGCGGGTCCTAAGTGAAAGGACGTGGGGTCGTCACACTTTTCTCAGGGTCTTTGGGTTTTGTGTTTGTCCTGCAATTTTGCTCTGGCTGTACAGACCGTTTTACAAAAGAGTGCTTAGAGAAGTCAAGCAAAATGACACCTTTTATTGGCTAACTAAATAAGATTACAATATGCAAGCTTTCAAGGCAACTCAGACCCCCTCTCATTACAAAAGTGCTTAGCTAACTTACAACTGGAGCAATTGTTGTTCAAACCAGACTGTTAATAAAACAGAAAAGCAGACCAGCCCAGCTTGTTTATCTCTCTCATGTGGCTTAATGTCCCGCAGCAGGCACTGTAATGAGGTGGTCGCTGAAACCAGCAGCAGCCCCAATTTTGCCACACAGTGTGAGGCACTAAGACATCAAAAGCTGGAATCTCTGCATGTAGGTCACCAATTCCGACTGAGAATGGGCACTCTGCACTTGACAGCACGTCTTTTAATGCTCAAGAGAGGTGCTCATCCTGCGATCCTCATTATCATACACTTAACTTGGCAGACTCTTTTATCCAAAAGCGTACAAAATCAGCACACATGCAACTATTTTCATAAGCTCAACACACAAAAATGTATTCGCCACCCGTGGTAAATTCTGAAGACACCAACAGAGAGCACCCCGGTATGAATACCGTCCAAGGGAAAGGCAAGTTGAGTGACGAGGAGAAGTGAGCCACGTGTGTTTGGTTTGCTCTGTGAAAAACAATAAGTGTGAAAGATTGGCAAAATAAGAGGTTATTGTTTTCAGCCATGCCAGAGGGAACAGTGAATTGAAAGTTGCTGTCTATGCATGTGTGTTGAAGCAAATCGTCCAACGGGTCCTCGAGCAGTGCCATACATCGCAGCTAAGCGCTACTCGTCGCCAGAACTGCAGTTGAACACACAGATAGGGGCTGTCAGTGTGTGTTATGCAATGTGACTGCTAACCGCTTTGCACATCTGGCAAGGACTGCTGCAGATAGTCAATGCAGGCCCACAACTAACTATCTTCTAACCATGCACACAAAACCATTAAGAAAACATCATACTGTGTGTCTAGCCCTCCTGCAAGTTGCATTCTTTTAGCTGCTGGTTCGAGATCTGGACTACGCCCAACATGTCCAAAGGTTCTCTGGTTTGGTCCTTGAGGGCTCAAGTGGCTGCATGGCCCAAACCGAACTTAACTAATATATCTTTATTAGACAACGGTGTCCTAATTACCTCAAAGGTGTAATGTTTGTTTGGAATAGGATATGAACAAGTAGACTTACCTAAATTTGTTGTCAAAATTCTTTCCTAACCTAATGCTAAAATTATTCACTACTGCTTCTATGTTTTCGTGAACATCTTTTGTACAACACAGCCACAGGTCACTTCTTTCTTCAGCGGTCAGTTGCTAACCATGCTAACGTCTTTTCTCTTCAAACTGTGCTGCATTTATTCACACCAAACTCCAGACAATATTTTTAGTTCTGGTTTCCTTGAGGGCACCAGCCAGGAAAACAGTATCACCCGTCAGTAGGAGTTTCTGTAAATTCTATGAAGCTAAATAGCTCACTGTTTTGTCCAAAGATGGCATTCTGTCAAATATCTCTACATGGAGGACGGCCACTTATCCTGGACGTGATATGTTCCAGTTTGCGGCCATTTTCAGCCGGTGTGCAGAAAACAAAGGAAGACAGATGAATGAGATGAGTGTTGTGCTCTAAGCATGTGGTCCTCTGCAAGAACTCTGTAACCGCATTTCTAATCAACCACAAGAGACACTTCAGATGGTCTAATCAATGATTTTTTTTTTTTTTTTAAGCGTTTGAATGGATTCTAAAAACAACTGAGCTTAATCACTTTGTCAATGCAACAAAACTGCCAGGTGCTGTAATGATAGCCATTTCAAGCAACCATCACATGCAAACTTTACAAGCCGGAAGAGCCATCTCACATCAGTGCTTCTTCACAGCAAAGCCATTATGGGTAATGGAAACCACTCCACAAATGATGACTGATCTGCAGCCTCTGCTTGAATTCTCCAAACTCCATACTTGTACCACACTGTCAGGTTGACTGCTATTGTAGTTCAATATGTTCCCCTATCTTTTACAGTTGTAACCCCAGGAAATCAGAAAGACTACCAGAGCAGGCAGGAGAAAAAGTATTATTCATGTATTATAGACAATATGTCCAACATATTACCAAGCAAAGTACAAATGTTGACAAAACGATGATAAAAGTAATATGACCTGGTTCATGTTAAGCATCCAATATGCTTAGAGTACCAGGTGGCTTTCGGACTTAATATGTCGATTAGTTTCTTGTCCAACATAGTCTGGCGTGGCCCCCCCTTGATCTAGAATGTTATACGCATAGGGCAGTGGAAGTTGCCTCTCCTTAGAATAAAGAGGGCAGAACAAGAGTTTCTTTCTTACCCTGTCTTATATGTTTGTACAGCTTCCCCTCCAAGAGCAATGAGATGTCATAGTGCAAGGCGACTCCCTGCTTCATTCCAGTCCTGTTTGGTCAAGATTCAGGCCCCAATCCAGTTCATGCATCATAAATTCTATCTATCCCGTCCAATTCAGGCCATGCTGAATCTGACAAAGCCCTTGATATCTAGCATGTCGTCTGCATGGGGCCACAGAAATGGCCTCTCCTCAGGATGGGAAATGGCAGAGCGAGAGTGTGCCTCTCTGTCAACCTCCTGTGGCTTCTTCACACGTCTCTCAAATAGGTGGGTGGGGGTGTAGTTCCCAATAAAACATGATTCAGCTCCCATTCCAGCCCATGCTTCCAAAATTCTACCTAACACTTCCATTTCCAGGCTGTGACAGCCTGTTAATAATGGCCTTTCAGCTCAGCCCACCCATATTCCCCCAGGCTAGCTGACCATCCAGTTTCTGGGATTTTATTTGTACTAGTTTTGACCTGAAGTACGTACAACAATTTGTTTCAAAAGTATTTATTTTTCCATGTACGTATTTTTATCATAATATTATTACACCTTCCTCATGACAGTCACAGGTATAAAGAGGGCTCTATCTTAATTCTCTGTGAAAGTTCACTTTATCATTGTCAACACAAAGCACACAGCCAAGAGCGTTTACCTGTGGAGTACACCGGCTATGATCCGGGTCACTAAACTAAACACTGCAGGCTGTAACTGTGGTTGAAGAATTCATTTGAACTACTCTTTTGTTCATTCAGTCTACCATTCAGAAATACAGAATGGACAGTACATGAAGAGAAAAGTGTGGCCCCCAGGAATTCTATCTGAATATGAAGCCAAACGCCAACGGCTGCTGCTAGCCAGTGTGTCATTATGATTAAAATTAACACCGCTCAATTTCCCTTTATTCCTTATTTATTATAAATCATATGCTGAGAATGTCCTCCTACAGCCTGCCTTCAGATTATTTTTATACTTGTTATCTACCCAAGACAATGTGGAAGTGACTAATCGTCGGCTGTGCTGTGCGGTGGCTCAGTGGTTCACACTGCCGCCTCAGAATGTTGGCTTCCTGTATTTGTGTGACTTTTCTCTGACAGCAGACAGGTTGGCTCATTGCCTACTGGGGTAACTGTTTTCCAGTATGTTGGGGGGAATACTTTAGACTTCCTCCAAGGGCAACAATACCTCTGCCACCTTGGGGTGCTGGAGGATAGATATTCATCTTGGGCATATCCTCCAGGATGGGACGCTCTTTATTTGCCCGTATGGGTTTTTTATTCTCTCTGAAGAGATAGATAGATAGATAGATAGATAGATAGATAGATAGATAGATAGATAGATAGATAGATAGATAGATAGATAGATACTGCAGGTGGTGTAGTAGGCAAGATAGATAGATGGATAGATGGATAGATAGATAAAGGTGCCACTAGTGCACTGGCAAACAATGATCAGCTCTTTATGATATTATACATATTATGGACCGCAGGGTTACACACATTCACAGGCAGGTATTAGTGTTTTATTACACAGAAGATAATGGCAGTGTTAAGAGCAAGACAGGAAACGACTTTGGAGGGGCTCCAGTGTATCACAGGGCTCACTTATATGCATGCCTACCAACTAACCAACCTAAATGGATGTGGCAGAAAAAAGTTCCTTTTTATAGGGCACCACATTTTACAGTGAAGGTACATTAGTTTCCATATCTCCACACTTCATTCAAATTTCCAAGCTAACAAAGCAACCTTCCATCTTTATTTGGCAAACCATCTGATAGCAGTTTAAGGTTAAATAACAACAAGCTTTCACAAAAATGCCATGTGTTTCCAGTTGTAACAGATAAAAAGTCCTGATGTACTAATCATGGGACACCAATGTATCTTTCCTGCTGCTTGCTTCTCCTGTTATGCTATAAAGTTGAATGATGGCCTTACAAGTGAGAGACAGCATCACAGACGACTTACTTGGTAACAATGCGTTCACATGTCTCTTTAATTCATAGAGTGAACATGGCAGCACTGTCATCTAAAATAAACCCACAGAGCGCTTTGGAGCGGGCAGAGGATTCTTTGTACCTCTCCTTATTCCCTACCCTAAAGACCTGGTCATGTCACAGCAGCCGAGTATTGCGTCACCCACATACATTTTAAAATAAATGGACCGCAATGTGCCCAGACATTCCAGAACAATGCCGCTTGATTCAACGTCAATTCTATTCACATCAGAATGCCTCCCACTGATATTTCTGATTGGCGGCGTACATAAAGTTTCAGTAGTGAGGTATACAGTTTTTCAATGACAAGGAAAAGGCAAACTCAATGAAGTGATGGACTGAGTGTTGCTGAGCTTTTTGAGGAGAGACACTTATTCAGTCCCTTCTGATTCACTTCCTCCATGACGATCCTCAGCACAGGTGTCCCACTGGGTAGTGTACTGAGACCCTTTCTGGAATCCTTGTTCACCTCTGATACACCACCATCTGCATCATTAAATTTGTGGACACCGACAATTATAAGCCTGATCACCAGTAATGATGAGGTGCCTTTCAGAGTAAAGGACTACTTGCCGACTGTGGTGCCTGCCAGGGCAACAATCTCACCTTCAACATGAGCAAAACCAATTAGCTGATCATAGAATTGAGATAGCACACGGCAGGCCACAGTTCCATCTTCAACCTGAAGGGTTCACAGCCTATCTAGGCTATCATCAAGAAGGCTGAGCAATAACTTTATCTCCTCAGACATCTGCTAAAAGTCTGGATGTTTCCATATATGGAGACCATTTTCTAAAGGTGCACCTGGCAGTACAACATGCACCAGCTCAGCCCAGGGTTACAGGGCACTACAGAAGCCTGGTGATGGCAGCTCAGAATAAAACTGGCACACAGCTCCTTCAGTACAGGGCATACTTGGTTTATTACAGGCTGCCTTAGAAAGGCTCACAGTATCATTTCCGACCTCAGTTATCTCATACAGTCGCTTTTTGAGGACAGAAACTTATTCAGTCCCTTTTGATTCACTTCCTCCATGACGATGGAGAAGCACTTTGAGCTACTGTTTGTATGAAAATGTGCTATATAAATAAATGTTGTTGTTGTTGTTGTTTTATCATTGTTTCTGGGGTTTTGAGACATGTAGATTTCAGTTTTATATTCAATTAGCATTTTCAAGTTGCTTGTTGGCTAACTCCATTTATTTATTGCCTTGTTTATTTTATTTTCCTTGACAATGCCCCAAATCAATCATGTGATCGTGACTGCCTCAGCTACTGACATCGCTACTCCTTCTAATACAAATATGACAGCTATTGTCACGTTCAGTATCCCTCGAGGGGGGTTTAGTGCTAGGACTTCCATTAGTTTCCACGTAACCTGAGACGTTTCGATATATTTGATCTTCTGCGTTCTGACCGTTGCTTTCCTGTGACAATTCCCTTGCCTCACTCTGTGACTAGCGTGTCCTGCTTACTTTCAGACACTCACAATAATCTTTGGGCTACTTCAACATGCTCTTCATACAGCAAACTTAAGACTCACTCTGTTGCTAAGTTTGCGCTCCTCCGATGCCACATCAAAAGACATCATCAGCATGCCTGTGTTGTTTTATGTCGAGTCACCGAGGTGTATTAATGTTACTTTTGTGTATTGTCTGCTTTGCTTTCTATGCCTGTGCTGTGTTGCTATGCTCCATGTATTTTATGAGTGATTCCCCAGAGAGGTGGGGCCACCTGCCAATCACCACCAGGAACTGCCCTGCACCTTATAAGTCTTCCACATTTCCTGGTGGTTCATTTCGAATGTGCTAGGGAGTTGGCATATTATTACATTTCTACTGTGCTCATTATCAATTACTGGATTTTTGACCTGTTTGCTCTGTCTTTTGACCACAATTTGGATTTTACTTTCGGGACAACTCCATTTTGCATGTTTGTGCTCTACAGAGCTTCATTCTTGATGAATTAGTTGTGGGAATTACAACTCAAAAACACATGATATCCTATATGGTGTTCCACAAGGCTCTATCCTGGTTCCGCTGCTCTTCTCAATCTACATGCTTCCGTTAGGTCAGATTATCTTGGGGCACAACGTGAGCTACCACAGCTATGCTGATGACACACAGCTGTATTTATCAATAGCACCTGATGACCCTGATTCTCTTGATTCACTAACACAATGTCTTACTTGTATTTCTGAATGGATGAATAGTAACTTTCTCAAGCTAAATAAAGAGAAAACTGAAATCTGAGTGATTGGCAATAATGGATACAATGAGGCTATTAGAAATAAACTGGATACATTAGGATTAAAAGTCAAGACAGAGGTAAAAAGCTCAGGGGTAACTGTTGACTGTAATCTGAATTTTAAATTCTGTTTATGGTTTATAAAGCCTTAAATAATCTCGCTCCATCTTATATATCGGAATGTCTGACACCTTATATTCCAAATCGTAACCTCAGATCCTCAAATGAGTGTCTCCTTAGAATCCCAAGAACAAAACTTAAAAGAAGTGGTGAGGCGGACAGACTTCTGCTGCTATGCACCTAAAATCTGGAATAGCCTGCCAATAGGAATTCGCCAGGCTAATACAGTAGAGCAGGGGTCCTCAATCACGGTCCTGAAGAGCCGCAGTGGCTGCAGGTTTTTGCTCCAACTCAGTTGCTTAATAAGAATCATTTATTGCTCAAGTAACATTTCTGCTTCATTTTAGTTGTCTTGCTCGTTAAGATTTTGAACCCTTATTGCTTATTTCAGTCTTAAGCAGCTGTATTCTTAGTTTTAACTGTGCCTAATTAGCAATCACATGCAAATGACAAAAGAGACCAGCATTTCTCTATTTAGCTTGTTACCATTTACACCTGTGTGTATTTATCATGTACTATTGGTACTTGGAAGGAAAGTGAAGAGAAAAAAGTGAAGGACTGAGAATTACTCATCCATTTCAGCTTTCAAATCATTTGGATGATATAATTAGTAAGGGGAAAAAAATCTAGGATTTGAGAATTACCTGACTTTACAGAGTTAAAGCACTAATAAGCCATGCAATTAAATTATTGGCAAGGATTGCTTTCTAATTAAGCAACCCGGCTAGAACAAAAACCTGTAGCCACTGCGGCCCTCCAGGACTGTGATTGAGGACCCCTGCAGTAGAGCATTTCAAAAAACTGCTAAAACACATTACTTTAACATGGCCTTCTCATAACTTCACTGTAATCAAAATCCTGATACTCTGTATATCCAACTCATTATAATAACTATTCATGGTGGCTCTAAAATCTGTACTAACCTCTACTCTCTCTTCTGTTTCTTTTTCCGGTGTCCTTTTGGTGGCAAAGCACATTGATGTTCCAACAGCGATGGATTAAAAGCCAGAAGTCTGCATGACCATCATCATCAAGTCCGTCCGTGAGAACCCTAAATCCAAAGAGGACTGTTTAATTTATGTTAGGTAGAATGTCCAGAGGGGACTGGGTGGTCTCGTGGCCTGGAACCCCTGCAGATTTTATTTTTTTCTCCAGCCGTCTGGGGTATTTTTTTGTTTTTTCTGTCCTCCCTGGTCTTCGGACCTTACTATTTTTCTATGTTAACTAATGTTGTCTTATTTTAATTTCTTATTTTGTCTTTTATTTTTCTTCCTTATTAAAAACCACTTTGAGCTACTTTTTTGTATGAAAATGTGCTATAGAAATAAATGTTGTTGTTGTTGTGACAATAAATCTCTAAATAAAAAGATTCTACATGGCCCTTTTTTGTATCACCTCTGTCATCTGATGTTGTACTAAACGTATGCTGTGGCATTCCGTGCCTGTTTTCATCGTGGCGTGTGGCTGGGGGTGGTACCCAGCCGGGATGCCCAGGAGGACCGGAGGAGGGCTTGCACCTCCTCCAGACCATGAGGGGGTGACTGCCCTGGTGGCTTTGGGGACCACGGGAACCGAGCTTGGAAGCTCAACCCTATAGGGGACCGTGATCACCGCCAGGGGGCGCCCCAATGCCTGGAGAGCCCTGGTCCTCAGAACTTCCTGGTCCTCAGCACTTCCACCACACCCGGAAGTGCTGGGAGGAAGACGACCAGGGACTCCCAGAGTGCTTCCGGGTGTGCAGCCGGTACTTCCGCCACACTGGGGAGTGCCGGCGGAAGCTAATCGGGAGGCACCTGGAGCACGTCCGGGTGAGCTTAAAGAGGGCCGCCTCCCTCCGTTCGATGGCTGGAGTCGGGAGGAAGAGAGACAGAGTCTTGGAGGAGAGGAGTGGAGGCAGACCTGAGAAAGGCATTGGAAAGAAGGCCTGCACTTTGGGTGAGTACTGGGGTTGTGTGTGAGCACTAATTATAAATATGTATAATAAACACGTGTTGGGTGAACCATCGGTGTCCACCTGTCTGTGTCCAGACCAGTTTCCACATGTATTGTATTACTGTGGAAGAAGTGAACATCAGAATTTAGAGGTGCCATCTACATAGAACAATAAACATGAACGTGACCTCGTGTTCAGGCCCTGTGGTTTATTGCCACCTCAGTAAGTACCAATGAGGGTCACTGCCACATGAAGTAAGCAAAAAACAGCAAGAGGCATTCGGAGCGCTCACTCAGTGATCTCTTGGGAAACTGAAGTAGAGCTCAGTAAAGACGTTTATTGGCTAAAGAAATAAATAGCTCCTGAGCACACTGCGACTCCCATGAGTCACGATATTGCACTTCAAGGAACAGTGTTCAATCCATATTGATTTAATTTTCTCTTGTGTGCGAGGTTTAATTAAACTTCTTTTTTATCCACCCGTTATTTAAAGACCAACAGAAGCTGTAGGCAGAGAGGACAAGAGCTTGAACAAGACACACCATGGCTTATAAACAAATGGAAATGGAAAACACACAGGTTTAACTCTGCATGGCACAGAGCAGGCCGCTTAACCGTTTTCTGCTCTGAACCCGAGTGCCATCCATGTGATGAGAGATGAGACCCTCTACATGAAATGAAGGAAGAATAACTGACTGCAGACAAAATAAGTGCCACCAGTCACCGAAGCCTGGAAGAATACCTGTAGTTCATCAAGGACACTTTTTGGTTCTGTTAAATTATACGAAATGACAAAAATACGTTGCCACTTATTAGTTGTAAATGAATCAATTGACTGACTCCACAAAAGACTAAAAATTAGTCGTGAAGGACTCTGCTTTGCTACATAATCCAATATTGGCTCTGCAGTGGAGCTTTTCATCCAATTTCCATTACTGTTATACACTCACTGAGCAAATTATTAGAAACACCATGCAATCATCTAATCACCCAACCACGTGACAGTACCGCAAAGCACAAAATCCAGCGGATACAGGTCAGGAACTTCAGTTAATGTTTACATCAAACACCAGAATTGGGTATGTGACATTTTGGTCATTTCAACCCTGGCATGAGTGTTGGTGCCATATGGGCTGCTTTGAGTATGTCTGTAAATGCTATTCTCCTGGGATTTTTCACTGAGTTTACTCAGATCTGTGCGAAAAACAAGAAATATCCATTGAGCGGCAAACAGAAACACCTTGCTGATGGGAGCGGTCAGAGGAGTATGGCCAGACTGGTTTGAGCGGACAGAAAGGCTACGGAAACTCAGATGACCATTCAGTACAACTATGGTGAGCAGAAAATCTTCTCAGAAAGGATAACAAGTTGAACCTTCAGGTGGATGGGCCTACAACAGCAGAAGACCACATCGGATTGCACTCCTGTCAGCCAAGAACAGAAAGCTAAGGATGCAGCGAGCACAGGCTCACCAAAACTGGATGGACGAAGCCGTGGAAAAAAAAGCCTGGTCTGATGAATCTCAAGTTCTGCTGTGGCACACAGATGGTAGGAACCAAACAGCATGAATCCATGCACCTAACCTGTCATGCGTCAACAGTCAAGGCTGGTAGTGGCGGTGTAAAGGTGTGTGAAATGTTTACTTGGCACACCTTAGGTCCGTTAACACCATTCAGTCATCCCTTGAATGCCAAGGGTTATGTGAGTATTGCTGCCGATCATGTGCATTCCTTCAAAGCCACAATTTTCCCATCTTCTAACGGCTACTTGCAGCATGATAATGCATCATGTCACAAAATAAAAGTCGTCTCAAACTGGTCTCACGAACAAGACAAGGCGTTCAGTGCTGTTAATCATGTTCTCAGTGAGTGCGTGTTATCTGCAATTTCTGGGAAAGTCAGGCTTATAATGGAAACAACTGAGTGTGACAGCAGGGAGGCAACTCCAGAGACGTTCCTGGATTTAGAAAAGCACTAAGCAACTCCAGAGAAGTATATGTGTTATAGTAGTCAGAAAATATGAGCAGAAGAAGTAAAAAACCTACATATTCAGAGAGAGAGGAGGTTAGGAGCAGGCACCGATACAGCTCACTGCCGCACCTACCACATGACAAACCAACTCAGGATCCCAGATTAGGACCCGAGTGCAGCCAAGCAACGGGTGACGCCTCAGCACCATACCAGTTCAGATGGAATGGAACCAATGTGAGGTTTTCAATTGTGGCTGGAGTGCCAATTCTGCCAACAACCCTTAGGTTTTTCCTTGCAGGTTGGAGGGCCTACTTGCAGGGCTGGATGCAGATTAACGTCATAGCCAGGACAAAGCAATTGCAGGTTTAGGGCCTCGCTCAAAGACCCAATGAAGTTGAGTCACTTTTGGAGTTTACGGGATTCGAACCGGCAACCTTCCGATTGCCAGTGCAGATCCCTAGCCTCAGAGCCACCACTCCGCCCGATACATGAAAAAAAATTGTGCAAACTGAATGTGTAGAAAAACACAGTGTTTCAATTGCAAAATCAATTGTGTTTCACTAACAGCAAAATTTGTGCCATTCACACATTTAGTTTGAGCCAGTGCATTTACGCACTCTCCAAAATGCTAGGTAGGCTAATCCTACACCTTTCATAGTCATCAGTGCCCTAATGATGGAGAAGGACTACTGCCCTGTCCACAGGTGGTTCTGGCCTTACTCCTGATGATGCCAGGATAGCCCCACTCCTGTTGACACTACAATTGGATTAAACAGGTTAAGAAAAGTCTATTATTGGGTACACGAAGCATTAACGCTATTGCTGCTGCCATGTAATATCAAAATTGCACAAGAGGCCTCTGAGGCAATTTTCTCCAATACATCACTGACTGAATTGGCATCTTGAGGAAATGATCTGGAATAGTAGGACAGCTCTCCAAACAGCAGTGAATTAAAATGCAGCAGTGAATAATTGTCTCCTTAATCCATTTGCCACTTGTACAGTGACCGATGGTGCGATAAGAAAGTCAATGACTTCTTGTTTTAATTTTTGGTCCTATTTCTTCAAATCTCACTTGCATGATGCGATTCCACAGCTTCCCTTTTTTTTACATCTCTGATGTGAGGTGAGCAGGCAGTTTTACAATTTCAGCTCCCTGTCAACAAACAGCAGTGCAAACAGGGCTGTTCGGAATATGCACTTGCGTTGCTTGACATCCCTTGCTCTCTAAGCCAAAGAGTTTAACACTATATCAATTCCAATTTTAAAAATTGTCTTTAAATTGCTTCATTTTTAAACAAACATGCGGGTAAGTGCAGGGGCTCCCCTGTTAGGTGACAGGCCTGCTGGGTGGAATATTACGGCAATGGAAGTACTCCCGAGTCTGACATAAAAGAAGCCGCTCTGCCTCGTCCTGGGAGCCAAAGTCGGGAGTGGAGGAGGACGAAACTCGTATGGGGATGAGTGGCGGAGGAAAAAGAAAAGAAATGCAGGAAGATGACTTTGCTTGCTTCTTTGTGAAAAAGGTGTTGTGCTCAATAAATTCCTTATATTGAATCCAGGAATTTGTGTCTGATCCACTGCCATTAAGATACATTAATATATACAGCACACACGCACAGTAGGTTGCTAAAGACCTCGGCCATCATGCACAGCCACTTTTCTTCCTTCTCCTCCTCCTTCGTTCAGGACCATTAGCATTGACACCAGTGGACTCAGGGCATGTTTTCCCCCTACTGGTCATAAATCCACTGTACATAACAACCTGTCATACGGTGTGTGTTTCTTTGACTTATCACCTCATGCTGTATTTCATTTATTGTTTTGTATTCCTTGCCTGTCGTTGGTTTTGTGCTACTGATACTAGTCTGTGGGACACACCAAAGTCTGAATCTCACCGTACCGTCTAGACAAGACAACAAACCTGAACTTGACCTTGAAGTAAAGATGACAGGCCATTCTCTGCCAGCTACCTACTTTGGCCTGTCCTTGTCACTTTTCACTAGGATGCTCGGCCCATATGCTAAAACACTATGGGAATATAGTAAGTTGTGCCTAAATGCGCTTACTGGAACAAAAAAACAAACCAATAACATGATATCCTTTAAGACAGACCAAGAGTTAAAAGCAAGGGGTTTATTTTTATTTTTTTTTGCTTTCTCTCAAAGAAGCCGTAATAAAACAATTTGTTTCTAACAGGTATCTGTTTAGTTAGTCAATTAATTCAGAATGGCTAACACGGTACAACAACCTAGTTAAACAGGTCCAATACTCCAAACTATGAATATTTATAGCTCTGGTGTGGGGCTTACCTGTCATTTGCAATGGCATTTCACCCAAGAGCCAGGATGTGAATGTGACTCACTACTTGGAGCGTAGCATTCACCACCCAAATACGAGAGGAAACCCAGAGCAACTGTCACCGAGGCTCTCGACGGTAAGCAAGATGAAACGCTACTTTTCTTAGATAAAACAAAATGAGCTCATTAAAATAAAGAGAAACTTGTTTTAATCTCCTGTCATCTGCATTATTTCACTTTAAACCCCATGAATGATAAGACCAGTAGCCAGTTATCTAAGCCCTGCCATTTATGGGGATTAATCGGTTTGTCAGTAAAGACAATGAAAGACAATTTTCACTAGCAGGCTCGATTATTTCAAACTTCAAAGGCATTTGGAGGAACATGTTTGTCCATGACATGCCTGTCAAACCTTTAAAAAAATCCCTCAAGTTTAATGCTTTCAAATTGCTCAGATAATACCAGTTCAAAAATATTCCAGTAACGCTTGGCCTTTCTACTGGTTACAAAACATCTGAGTCATCAAATATAAATGCCTTAGCCTCCACGGACACACGGGATAAGTATATAAATAAATGCATTTGACTACGGCATTCCAAAGATGTCAAGGCTAACAGCAATCAATTACTCTTTATTTTATTGTTTCATTGTTAGCCTCGCCACACAGCACTTTACCAAGCTAGTGAAATAACAATGCAAAGTAAAATGCATTACATATCCATCTCATTAGATTACAGTTCAATATGTCTGTGGGGGCCTCGCCTGAGACAGGACGAGCAGACACGAATGTCACGTGGCAACAGAGAGGCGCGAGAGCAGGACTTGGCTCTTGTTTTCGGAAATATTCATATTTTGCTATTGTATTTTAATGAAAGCACGTCTCTGTCAATAAAGAGCCCTAGGATTCACCCTGCCTTTGACACTTCGCAACATCGGGTATTCTCTGGTCACTGATCTGCATGTGTGAAATGCCTGGGAACCTCCAGAGGGTGCTGTTCATGAGTAGAATTAAATAAATAAAAGTGAAAAGGTTATACCTTTAAATAACACTTTTAAGGCTAGTTAATCCAAACAATGGTCACAGGGGAGCAAAAGCTACAGTGCCTGCTCAGTACAGCAGGTGTGAAATAACCCTGGACAGCATGCCAGTTCACTACAGGGCATCCCCATTTTCTGCCACTTTCACTTTATCTTATTGCTAACAGTGACTGACATTTTTAGTTGTTCAAGAACTGGTAGCGCAACTGAATAAGTGGTACGAAAACAGGGGTAAGGAAGTACACCAGGTAAGCCGATTTGTGTTTTCTGTTGAAGTAAATGATGAAGTTATGTGTTTTAAAACGTTCTTCTTTATCATGGTGCCAGCTTGCAAGTTGCTCATTTCACCTGGGAGAAGGAGCCACACACAAACAGGGAGAACGTGAGAACAAGGCCATCAATCACCTGGCATAGAATTCCAACCCAGGACACTGGATCAGAGAGTGAGGAGAGCTAACCGCTGCACCGTGTTACATTTGAGGACTTTTTCAGTTCTACCTTTTATTATCACAATCTTAGCAGGTTGGAGGCTGTTGGTGGTGCACTTCTGTGAAGCCGATGGCGTAATGTGGCATGCGATGTGACTGACTCACTCATAGGGGTGAGCTCAGCCATAGCCATAGCGACAGCTGACAACCAATGAATGCACATCCAGAAATACAATACACAGAATGCAGCAATGAGGAGTCAAGCTCAACTGTTTGATGTCTCTTGTTTTATGTACCACAATAAAATGGAATAAAAAAAAACAAGTGGCTTAACTCACCGCAGCTGTTAACCATTCACATAGTAGCGGCTCTGTCAAAATGACAAAACTCACAGATAATACCAAACCCTATACAGTATATAACAGTCAATCAGCAGGGGCTATGTCCCAGAAAAATGGAAACCACGTGTGGATAACGAAGAAGCATTTATCTCATCAAAAATAATGTCAGACATGGAGCCACGACACCCTGGATTTTCGGGGCATGCTGCACAAAGAATTTTTTTCAAAGTAGGTGTCAATGCGAATGCCATGTCATGTATCCAAAGTGGTGAATTTCGAGGAGAGGCTGGTTAAGATGTGTGCCAGAAGATAAATGAAGGGCTGAATGTGACTCAACAGGTCATCAAAGCACAAAGACAGCATGCCACATATTTAAAATGCATCATGTCAGCCATTCATTCAAGAGAATACAGCAGTCCCCCGGGGTGTACAGGGGATGTGTTCCATTCCCCACCTGCAGATGAGTGAAAACTCTAAAGACCCCCAGTTTTTCAGAGAATTCCAGGTGAAACTCAATCTCCTCAATTATTTAAGAAGCAAAGACCCAAGTGTTCTTGTGTGTGTGTGTGTGTGTGTGCGCCGTCCACTATGTCTTTGTGACTTCTGCCTCATTCATCAGGCAATATGGTTAACTATCAATGCAAGTGAAGCCCCCCCTCACCCACCACCTCACCATAGGCTCTGATGGTTTGGCTCCAATTAACCCATTCGCTACTTTCACTTCCCCGTTACCACACTTAATGTCATTTTAACTCTCAACTCTTTAGGCCACAGCAGAAAGGAAGGCCATGCCGATGGATTACAAATGTGCCCCTTAAGCCTGGCTTGGTTATTATGCCTCTTTTCTTGGAACAATAAGTGAAAATGACAGAATGGCATTTAAAATGAAACCCAAGAGACAGACTCTGTCACAAAAGCTCATAGGCATTAGTGAATGAAATAAAGGCAAGTGGCCTGCTGCATGAAAATCCCTGCAAGTCTCAAACCAACGCCCTGAGCTTTTAGCCCACTAAGCTGTTAAAAAACAAAAACAAATGTTGTATTGCTAATTGCTAGTAAATGATGCTGCCTCTTGTCTGAAGTAGCTTCTCTGTCACAATAAGGAATTAAGTCGCTCCACCACCTTACAAAAAGAGCACTTAAGGATGGATTACTAATGGACTTGGAGGCATCAGATTACTTTTTAATGCCAACTAAAACATACAATGACATGAAAGGGGCTCACTTTGGGGGAATTGGGTTGCCTGGCTTCTTGTAAAGCTAACATGCTGCCCCCTACTGCTCCACTGGTGTACCAAAATGTGACTGAGCAGCACCCACTGATAGGAGAGCACTGAGAAATAAGAGGGAGAGATGGGCCAACTCCCAGCCTAAGGTCAGCAGAATGTTATAAAGCATGATGACTCCTGCCACACTGATGTCATATTGTGAAGGATGGCTAATGCCTCCATTCCCCCTTGAGTAGAAAAAAAAAAATAATAAAAAAAAAGGGAGAAGAAACATTATGGAGGATGCCAATTTAGTACTTCCATCACTAACTAACTGAGGAAACATTACCACCCACTAGGACTATTAAAAAGTCTATCAAACGATCTGTTATTATTGTTAGAAAGCTAGCTCCTCGCTTTTCAGGCCTGCTACTGAGCCACAGAGCTAAATGACCTGCCAACTCAAAACAGCGGGTGTCTAGTGTCAGTGCACACATGGACTCATGCACATGGCCTGAGGATAAAGGCAGGCTAAATATGCAGTAATGTAATTCAAAAGACAAGGAAAGAGGCCATGGAATGGTTGGACTCTTCTCTGAAGGAAGGAAATAAGGCCAGTTTAATCTAATATGTTATGTCATTTTCTTACCCACTTAATCCAGACCAGGGTCATGGGTTGGCGAGGGTTGGAACTTAACCCAGCTAGCATTGGGCACGAGATAGGAACAAACCCTGGACATGGTGCCAGTCCACTGAACATGGGGTTCCTAAAGACCATGTTGCATTAGAAGATTTTCATTTTTAGCCTTCATTTCCATAATTTTAGGGAGCTGGAGGCAGTCAGCAGTAAGCTCCTGAGAAGGTTGGTCATGGAGTCTGACATCCCCAGCAAGTCACTCCAACTAGTTCACGACTTGCCCCGAACAGGTTTGATTTTGTCTTTAGTCAAAGGGGGGTCCCTGTGTGCATGACAGCTGCCGACCAATGAATGTTCATCCAGAAGTACAATACATAGAATGCAGCGACGAGGAATAAGGAACGCAGGTATTTTGGATCTCACAAACAAAAAAAAGCTCATCTCTCGGATGTCTTTGTATTTTACATAAAAAGGCAGAATATAAAAAAAGCAAAAAAAAAAGGGCTGAGGTTGTGTCTGAACTCACCATACCTGTTCACCCTTTATATAGCGCCGGCTCCGACAAACAACACGGTACTGGCTGTAACAAAAGGGGACAAGCAGGACTTTGCAGGAAAGCTGGAGTGCAGTCACTAAATTTAAAATGCCCGGCCATTGTCACTATTGCAGATTGACAGGGTCCAGTGATAAGACAAGCGCCGAGTTGGGCACTGGTGGAGGATGTGTCGTTGTTTGATTTTAATCCTGTAATTTCACACACCCTGTGTCTTTTTTTGTATTTCTTACATTCTGTTCAACAAAAATATATTCACAAATAAATACATAAAGAGGTGTCCTGTCCAGGTCTGGTTACTGCTTGAGCTTGATGTTTCCAGGAATGTCACTGAACCTCTGTGACCCTGAATTAGATTAAGCAGGTTTGAGAATGTCATTTTGTGTTATGCGTCGCCCAGCTTTCCCATAAGGAGCTTGAGGACAACAGTGGGGTTGCTGTGCTATTCAGACTGGGTAGAAACCTGTTTAACAACAGCAGGCTCTAGGCGGTCACCAAGCTGGCTAAGAGAGGGTCCTAGAGCTAAAGTATGCCAATAACTCACTCTCCTCAAGACCATGAGGCCGTCCTCACTACTGCTATTAAACTTCACAGCAGGATAGGACCATCTCTCAACACCACCAAAACACAGGTGGTCTTCCATTGGAGCTCTAGAATACCACAGACACTACCAGTCTTTCCAACTAACTGTAATCCATTTACAGTATTTCCACCATTCACATACTTGGGTGGCATCATCACTGAGGACAGTAACATTGAACACAAAAAACAAAATCGGATCAAATGAGCACTGGCTGCCATTGTGAGACTTGAGGGAAAGAGGTTCTACCTACACACGAGGTTGTTGTAAACAAAGCTGTTTACATATCCATCCTTCTCTACTGCTGTGAAGTCCGGGTCACTTATAGCCACTACATTAAGTTACTCAAGCAGTGCCATACAAGGTGCACCTTGGATCCCAGCTGCCATGATCAGTTATCTCATACTGCCATACTTGCAAAAGCTGACTGCAAAGGCACACCATCACCCAACATCTGTTACCGCAGCTTGGACAAAAAAACATCTGCCTTGCAGAGTACCATACAGTCAATTACATCATTGTCAATGCTCAGAAGATGGACAGAAGAAGCAGTTTAAAGACCAGATAAAGATCTCCCTGAAAAGGTGTGGAATGCAACCTGATGACGTGGAGGACGCTGCTGTAGACCATAATACACAGCTCACTGTGGTCAGAACACATACACTGGAAGAAAACAGGACAGCAAGGAGATGGAAACAGAGATCCAGGAGGAACACGACCATGGAGGCTACCATTGATGCTACAATCGATACACGTACTATCTGTAATAAAATCTGTGGCTCCAAGATTGGACTGTTCAGGCATTACAAAACACACTGTTGAAGGAGAAATGTGGAAATCCACTGAACATGTTACACCTCTTCTCTTTCAACTTCACTGGCTCCCTCTTAACCACAGAATACAATACTAAACACCGCTCTGAACATTTAAAGCTCTCCACAACCTCACTGATCTCCTCCAGACTGGCACTCCTCTCACTCACTCAGATCCTCATCTGCAGCTCGACTTTCTGTACCGCACGTCAGACTCAGTGCTCTGGTAGCTCGAGCGACTCTCCTGGTGCTCCTCAACTTGGGAATTCTCTTCTCTCTCATATCCGTCAGCTCGATTCAATAACACATTTTAAAACTGCCCTCAAAACTTATCTTTTCAAACTGGCATACCAATTGTGAATTTTGCACTGTTACTGCCAGTTAACTTTGTTTGTTTACTAATTATTGCTTTTTGATTTATCATTCTCTTGTTTTAATTTTACTAATGTTGTTTAATTTTATTGTAAGGTGACCTTGAGTATGCTAAGAAAGGTGCCCATTAAATAAAATGTATTATTATTATTATTATTATGTCATCACCAGACATGATGGGCGGCAAAAGCAAAGGAATACTTTATGTTATGTCTGTTCAAATAATTTATCATAAATGCTGAAATTGTAAGATGTGGTCTGGTAACAGCGAGATTCAAACCATAATTCTTAACCATCTATCAAATATCAGCTTGCCGTAAAGAGCAAAAGAAAGGCGGAAAAGATGCAGGAAATAGTATGAAATAAATCAACGGTAATAATTAAAGTAGTTTATTTTTATCATTATTTTAACAACACCATTTTGTGTGTTGTTTTCTTGTATGGCTTCTGCTTCTGTTGTTTTGTAAAGAAATCAGGGTCTAAAGAGTACTAGGCAGAATATCATCCTGAGTCGAGCAACATACAATGAGTAAAAATGGACAATGACACTACTGTGTATATATATATATATATATATATATACTGTATATCTACTGTGTATAAACCACTGGGGGTGGCAGTGGAGCAGAGAATTAAAATAAAACTGATGGCCATTATGAACAATTACACTACACATTAAATTACTTGAATTATTCAGCAGAAGTGTGTCAGAAAACACAACTGGGGCTCCTTTATATCAAAAGAAACACATTTTCATAATGCCTCATTGAAACTGTGACTGCTCTTTTTATCTTTAGCCAATTTAGACATTTTTTTTTTACTTTTTAGTTTTGTAATCATTCTGGTGTGTATTTGTTGCTTGTCATAACATCATAATATGTATGTATTTATTGAGATTCTGTAAAAATCCACACTTCTCCCTAGGACAAATAAAATGCTCTCATATCTATCTATCATATAGTGCCCTTCATATCTATCATATAATGCCATTCCTATACAATAATAAGTGAGAAGTTTCTTCTTCATGGTTTTGTGTATAACATTTTAAAAAACAGAGTGTAGGATAATTGGAAAACAGTGCAGGTAATTTTTTACCCCAGGGACAATGCATGTATGTGGAATTTAAAGCCGACAGGAAGGTTAAATCCGTTTTCAGATACAGTGCATCCATAGTTGCGGAGGAAGACAGCTTTGGCTTTAGCTGAAACTTCCAGATCCCCCACCCTGGTGGGTGTAAACCAGCAGCTGTTTACTATCAGTGATAATTAATTTCCCCTTTTCACCAATTTACCAGATGGGTGACCTTCTCTCAGCTGCAGGTTGCGTTTTTGTTCAATCAGCGGAAAACGTTAGCAGTAACACTTCAGAGAAAAGTCGAAATGGAGGCGAGACGGAGGATCAGAGAGCTCCGTCACCAAGGCCCGACTCAGAGCACTGACCCACACAGCAAAGGACACTTTCATGTGCCGTCACCCTGTATCGATCCAGGCTCTGTATTTTCTCAAGAGGAAAAACATAACCTTTAGTTGAATTTTTTAAGCTCTCATAGGACCCGTGTTTTAGGTAGCTTAATCATTTTTCACATTCAGGGACAGAACTTCACACAGAAATCACTCCAGCATGTCGACACTAATGAACTGGCCATCCTTTAGAAGGGAGAACAACAAGCACGGCAGTTTGAACATTGAAGCTGGTTGACACGGAAAGATGTTGCTTGCTTCTAGCGTACGCAAACCTCACAATAAAGTCTGTGCTAAATGCTCGTCTCTACTGTATGTCCCAATAGCTTTTTCTTATCGTAGCTCATTTTTCCTGTTCATTAAAACAACACATAAGGTGTCAGCCATAAACAACCTGGACAAACTAACACCATGGTCAGGTTGCCTTCAAAGTATAGCACAAGCACCGGTTTGCTATGAAACCTTTACGGATTGTTTTGTGTTTGAGGTTTATGGTTTTGTGTCACAATGGATATGATGTCCCTTAAGGTGCAAAATTGTGCCTGCAAAGTTATTAAAGGAAAACCCTTTCCAATGTAATCACCAGTGGATGGGGGAAATGAGAGGCCCACTGTGAATTGGAATGGCACTTAAGATGGATGTTGCCTTCATGTTCAAGTTCTTATTTAACTTAAAAGACATTCCCTCAGTTACAAGTAGAAATGTCAAAGAACATCATTAAGACGTGAATGTACCGAGTCAAACAACAAGCAGCACAGCAAAAACAGAGAAGGGCAAGCCATCAGTCAGAAATGCACTACTCACTTGTTTATTGTGGTCTTATTCTATTATTCATTTTTAATATTTTCTACTTTGTTCATTACTGACATTAACTTCCAGGCTGCAGTGCTTGCATGTTAGCTCCATGTTAGCTGTGCAGTTTTCTTTGCACCAAGGCACATTATCAAGTGTGTTTCTGCTTACTTTGGCCGTTTAACAGACTGCGTTCTTGTCTTTGCTATGTTAGTGTAAAGACGGACAAATCTTGAGCCGGATAGGCGGGCAAGAAATGCATATTTACTAAGTTATATTTTCAATAAAAGGACAACTTATCCACACTAGTTGTTCCCAATGAATGCGACAGCCACACTTATTTTCACACCACTCGACCAGACGAAGCCGTTACATTTAGTGTAAAGATCAAATGAACAGCACACAAATGCCAAAAAGCAGCCTACTACTGATGGCCATGGAGTCAATGCTATTTCTGTCCAAGCTTATTTACAGAAAACACTACAGCTCCCAGAATCCCCTGGGACACGGTCAGCCACCTACTCACAATTTTAATGAGTGAATGAAGCCAGGCTGACTGCTTGCTACAAGAAGCAGAGAGCAGAAGTTTGCCGGAAAGGATTTAGTACCAGTGGGCGACAGGGGCACAGTTCACCATTCGCCATCTGCCTTTTGTGTACCAATCTGCTCAGCGGCACTAATTGATTCCAGCCGTAGTTACTCATTGATAAGAACTGTGAATGGACTGTAAGCCAAGGTGTAACGTGCTTCATTTAAAACAAGTGTGGCTACGTGGTGACACAAGAGCTGATAGAGCAAAGTTCCTCAGTGGATGTATAATAATGTGCCAGGCCGTACATCCACAACTAAAGATGTCTGATCTGCAACCCATTATATTATATGCAAAGACTGGTGTGCTTCCAATCTGGCGGGTTGTGACCACCAGGGCACGCCAGAGAGCCCCAAACCCAAGGCACTGTATAACAGCAGACGTTATATGAATAAAAGGAATTCGTTTACACCAAGCACCTCTTCACAATCCTCCAGTAATCAGCCAAATAAACAATACAAATACATTCCACGATTATTCTTACTCGTCCTCTCTAACTTGCACTGAGTTCTGCCTCCTGACTCTTGACTCAATTCAAGTGAGGCAGTGGGATTCCTTTTTAACCAGAAACGTGAAACGCTTCCAATCTCCTGTCCAGGTCACCCAGAGCCTGGGTTGTGAGGAAACCAGTGCAGTCATCCCCCTGCAGCTCCCTCTGGTGGTCTCCAAAGACCCAGACAGAGCTGAATTTCCAGACTCCAATTCCCAAGCCACTCTGTGGGTGTCCTGATTGGGTCTAACTTGGAGGGACAATGCCACCTGTTGTGTGGGGGGGGACGATCTCCTTCCGGTGAGCCTGTTCACTTGCTCCTTCACTTATGGCCTCCTGGCCCAGAAAGAATCCTTCCTTTATCCCAGCCAGGATGCATGTCCTCCTTCTCTGGCACTTACACCGTGTACATACACAAAATCAACTGACTGTAAAGGCGTACGCCAGAACCACATGGGGACCAACATTCTCTCAGGAGCATCAGGGAATTATCTTATATACAGTAGTGGATTTTGGGGCACCCATCATCCCAAAGTGCTCTACATTCACAGGTCAAACAATATTGATGAAAACAGAGTCCAATGTGGATACAATAACGCCTTTTTCCAGGTCACACAATGAGTCAGAAGTAGATATTTGACTAAAACTGCCATTTAAGTCGGAGATGCAATCACAAATAAACAAGTGGCAACAAGCATACATTCTCTTTCGCCAGGCCAGAGCACAGCTTTCTGCATGTTATTTGTTGTCTAGAATTGGTTTGTGTGGATTTTGAAATTCTATGGATGAGCCATGAAAGGGACTTTATTTATTTATTTTTATAAAAGTTATTTATTTTACAAGTTGATCAAAAAAAAATAAAAAAACCTTAACCCAAAAGGGCGGCCTAAAGTCACAAATATCACAGTCAGTCCATCCAGTTTGAAAGAAACTACAGAACTAAAGACTAACCACTAACAATGCTGAGTAAAACAACAAGTCCTTGCACTGGATCCCAATCATCTTGCCTTTTTTTCCATGCAGCTATTGTCACACCATACTGTAGTTTCATAGTTTCACTTTCTGTGTCAAAGTCTGATGAGCAATTTACACCGTCATTACTATCGCTCAAATTGAGCAATGGTTTAGTTTCAGTTCATTCTAAAACTGCCTTTATGGCTTTTTTGTTTGCCATTGTGTTTTTCGTTGGAGGCTCCACCTCACTCATGAATATTTCTGAATTAACACAAAGTGTCAGAAAGCTAAGAAATATTCTTTTTTTTTGTAGCAAGATGTTATTTCATCCACGAGACGCCAGATGAATGCTGTCCTGAGAGTTATTCAGGCTTAACACTATAAAGCGTATCGCTATACCTCATCCCAAATCTGACTCAGGTTTAACCATACTTGCATAGAGTTCCGAGCTTGAGTCACCCTCGGGGCTAATGCCAAGGAGGTTAAAGAACTACTAAGCACAGCATACTAAAGAAAAGAAAATCAAAGTCAAAATAGCACACAAAAGTCTTATCCCTAAAGTACCGTTACACACTAGAACCATGACAATTTATCCAGAATCTTAGATGCAAGGAATAGTGTGCTGGAATCTTAAATTCCCCCTGGTCACATAAACCAAAATGGCAGATTGACCCACAACTAAAATAGCCAATGAAAGTATCTATGTATTTAGCACCTTACAAATCTATCATACAGCGCCTTTCTCTATCTATCATAGAGCACCTTTTAAATCAGTAATATACTGAGCCAATCTATCTATTATATAGCACCTTACAAATCTATCACATACTGTCTTTCTCTATTTTCTATCACATACTGAATACTGCCTTATATGTATGTGTATCTATTATATAATGCCTTTCACATCTATTTGATCCAGTGCCTTTCTCTATCTATTATGTAGTAACTTATATGTTTATCATATACTGCCTATCCTATCTATCTATCCATCTATATCCTAGGTAATGCTTTTACTGTTAATCTAAAATGTTTTATCTTGCCTGCTATACTATCATTTAGAAAAATTCCCTGTCCATCTGTCTGTTGCCTGTGGCGTTCAGTAGGAACAGAGTCATATAAAGTAAAGATTGTTCCATAAATAACTGATTTCAATGACACACCCTGTTATATCCAGGCTTGCAAATGCACTGTTTGTGATGTGAAGCAACCAAGGAACAGAAATTTGGACTAAGCAGCACTTTGAAAGATCAAGCCATCGTTTAAAAAATTCTCATGGGAGCTACAAAGCATCTCATTAGGAGGCACCGGGAGGACAATTAACATTTTTGAAAGTGTCAACTAAAAGAAGCGTTGCTCTGATGCATATTTGAGTTTTTTAAACAGTCGTTATGTATTATGGTATTAACTGACATCTTTAATTGTCCTGTCTAGAACATACTGCTATACAGTACATAAAAGACATGGCCTGATTAGCTGTGACGTACCTACTAGGTACCACATCAGCTTCAGCAATTCAGCAGAAGGAAAAAAAGAAAAAAGGGATCAGATCTCTTTCTGTGTCTCTTTAGGATTACGGCAGGCAAAATTTGGAAGAACTGTGAATAAGTGGGAAAACTAACGTATCAATGTACAGCAGACAATTGGTGTTAAGATACCATTAGGGCCATTTATAAGAAATTGTTAAAAGTCGTCACATTATGGTTGTGGGGAGGACCATTACATGTACTTCATCATGGGTGTTTCTGGCTGGGCTATAAAACCTCTGTCAAAAAATGAAACTCAAGTTCTTAAAAGAACGAGCTGGAGTCACAAATGTCACTTGATGGATCAACCCTTTCAATCAGTTCATGCTTATCAATTTAAACCTAATGGACAAACCTTCTTCTTAACCATTTCAATCATGAATGTCAAGGAAAATTCTGAAGCATATTTATCCCCAGATAGCATAAAATGAACACATTCTTTCAAAAAAATACATTTGAGGATTTTCAAAAATCTTCCATTCTCACTCACAGCTGCCAAGCTGTACAATAAGCGTTCCAACACCATCTTAACTGCTACAAGACTGCTGACCCTCAGGCACCTCCTGATGACCCACCTCTTCACACGACACACTAGAATGGCCCATGTTTTGTGCCCTACATTACTTAAAAAAGCAGAAAGGCTCTTAGAAACTCACTGTGCCCTCAGTGTGCTCTGTTCTACTTTACTGGGTGCCCTTTTGTCATCGAGCGCTGGTGATGACATATAATTTTGTTGTTTTCAAACAATGCTTCAGCATGAGACCCTGTAAAGCTTTTTGCACTTTATGTATTCTGGTGACCCGGAATTGAAAGAAGCAGACTCACAATATAGATGTATCCAGTTTGATATCATGGCAGGGTAAGAGATAACGCGACTGCTCAACAGCTTCACAATCCCAGATCTGGCCTGGACACTGCCTGTGTGGATTTGGCATGTTCTCCCTGGACATTGAGGGTGCTTTCTTCACAGCTCAGAAGTAATTATACAAATGTCTCATGCTTGTTTCCTATAACAATGTAATAATGGCTCTAAATAATAACATCTTTGAGTGCACCTTGAGATGGACTGGCAGACCCCTGTGCCCAACTCTGCTCAGATAGACTGTGGTCAATTGCAACTTTGAAGTACAATTAGTAGATCTGAGGCATTAATAAAAGCATGCCTATTTTTATATTCAACGTATTTTCATTCTGTGCAAATCCCTTGGGTACTTGGTGTCTACTAAAAGGAGGATAGTAACAAAAAAAAATTACACATACATATACATATATAGCATCCAAAAATACAGCAAGCAACAGGGAGAAATGTATTCTAAATATAAGCTTTAATGCAGCCAATGTTTCAAAGTCACAGTGATCAGAGCCAGCGAGTGCCTCTTACGCATCCAAAGAAGGAGTGTGCTGGGGATTTGTTTTGAAAAATTGGGTCCTCCCAGTGTTTGCCGACATCCAGGCAAAGATGGGGAGTGCACTCTGAATGATAAAAGAAAAGTAAACCTGCATCAGGCTTTCATTTGCAAGATGGACTCAAGGATGCCTTTTAGTGCAAGGCAAAAGAGGGGGGCTAATTGGTCAGTGCAAGGCTACAGCACCTCTTAGTACACTGCTAGTATGGTCTCATTACAATCCATGGCAGGCCTGCCTTGGAAGAGTTAGAAAGAAAGAAAGAAAGAACGATTTGAAAATGGCATCTTTGGCTACAATCTCTCTGAATCTCTCAATCTCTCTAAAAAGGGAACAAGGGAGGACCTCCTTAAAATGACACTCATTTAAAACACAGCCATGACATTACACTTTATGAAGACTTTGGAAAGGCTAATATTCGCTCAATTGCAGCCCCTGGTCAGAACAGAACTGGATACTCTGCAGTTTGCCTACCTGAACCTCAAAGGGGTGGACAGGGCTGGCACCATTGTGCCGAACTTGAGCAGACTCTCATTTGGAGGAAAACAGGGCAGAAAGGCGAGGGTCTTGCTTGTTGACTTCTCTAGTGCATTCAACATCATGCAGCCCAAACTGCTAGGGTAGAAGCTCTGGTCAGTGTGGGTTGATAATACCACTATGTCCTGAATAATGGACTACTTAACTGGCAGATCACAGTTTGTGTGGCTTAAGTACGGTGTATCGGACATGGTCATGAGGGGTTCACAGTGGAGCTGTACTGGCTATCTTCCTGCTTAGCCTGTACACCTCATACTTTACACAAAATACTGAATCACGTCATCTGTACACATTTTTTTAATGACACAGCCATAGCTGGGCATATCAGTGGTCGACAGGAGAATGAATACAGGACACTTGTGAAGGAGTTTGTCGAATGGTGCAAATTGAACCACCTGTGACTCCATATCAGTAAGACAAAGGAGATAATCGTAGACTTCAGGAAGGTCAACTCCACTCAGCCCTGGTTCTCATTGGTGGTGAGGACATACAAGTACCTCAGGGTGAATCAGAATGACAGAGTACCAACATGGAGGCCATTCATATACAATTCCTAAGAAGTTTAAGGTGGTTTGGTGTATGCAGGTCAGTCTTGTATGTTTTCTACCAGTCTGTGATGGACAGTGTAATTTACTATGCAGTAGTACTCTGGGAAATGGCATTAGTGCAGGTGATGTCAACAGACTAAATAAAGTGGTTGTTTGGTCCAACCTTGGGAGTCAGACTGGACTCACTGGAGGATGTGTTAGAAGAGACGGTCACTCAAGAAGCTGCTCACCTGCTCACCAATCTGGTCAGTGACTCTGACACCTCGTATGAGGTCTTGGCCAAACAGAGGAGCTCATTCAGTAACAGACTGAGACCCTGCATTACTCCAAAGACCGCAATGTGAGGTTGTTTCTTCTTTCAGCCATCAGGCTCTATAGTAAATCACCCAACAGCCAAGGTGGTCTTGTTTCCTGGGTGCTGAATGGTTACTGAGCTCTTCCAGCAGATATCTTAACAGACAATGA
This sequence comes from Polypterus senegalus, assembly GCF_016835505.1. Taxonomy (NCBI): domain Eukaryota; kingdom Metazoa; phylum Chordata; class Cladistia; order Polypteriformes; family Polypteridae; genus Polypterus; species Polypterus senegalus. The sequence continues at coordinate 83,174,836 of NC_053165.1, forward strand.
CAGTATGTGCCATATACTTTGACAGTGACAGATATCCTGTAATGTGAAATGGTAACAGATACAGTAAGTGTGTGCAGTTCTAATCTAATCACTTTGGACTTGGTGAATACCTACACTTTGTTGATATACTTAAAGGTAATTCATGTTACACAGGTATTTGAGCAAGTTTAAGATTATGATCATTCTTTTTCTGTCTGCTGCTGTTAACCTGGTATTCCCTTCGGGATTAAGAAAGTATTCTCTCTATCTATCTATCTATCTATTTAGTAGAGGTTAATCTGTCTATCTATCTATATATCATATAGTCCCTTATCTATGTTTGATCAGCTAAATAAAAAAGAGAAACAGTGGAAGATGGTGAAGGAGTGTTTACAGTGAACAAACAGGTGAAAAGCAGAATAATGCAACACCTATTATAATATCGCGTAATGACTGCAGCCTGCGCTCTTCTGGTCAGGGGCTAGTGTTTGTACACATTCAATGATCACTTCAATAAAGCCACTTGCCGTTTACTGTTCTTCCCAAAAGCCAATCATATGTCTTTAACTCAATATTGTGAATTTCCCCTTGGGATTAATAAAGTATCTATCTATCTATATATTGCAGGAAGACGTGAGCATAAATTTAGTTGTTGCTCAACTATACCAAGGCCATGAACACTCACATAACACCTTTGTAGGGCAATGGTGTGCCAAAGCACATGTCAAGCTGTGAAGCGGATGGACTACAGCAGTAGGAGACCACGTCAACTTCCACTCCTTTCAGCCACACTGGCCATGTGATCACTAAAACAGGGTGACTTAACATTTTAAAAGTGTTACCTGATCTTCCAAGTCATGATATCTGCTGCAACACACAGCTGGTGGGGTCAGAATTTGGAGCAAACAACATGAAGCCGTGGATCCATCTAATCTTGTGTCAGCATTACAGGTTATTGATGGTCAGATGATAGTATGGGGAAAGTCTTCTTGGCAGGTCTAACACTAACTGGGCATCATTTGAACATCCCAGCACACCTAACAAGTGCTGCTCACCATCTCATTATGGCTACAAGCTTATCTTTTACATATGGATAATGCACCATATCATAAAACATATATAAACAGAAGATAGTTCGACCAAATGTGACAGTGACACTGGTTTACTTATATGGCCTGCATAGTCTACTGATCCCATGGTAGAATAGCAGATTTCCAGAATGAATGTTTGGCCACAAATGAAAAATCTTACAGGGTCTATGTATTACTGTTAAGCCAACATGGATGAAGACACTCGAGGAATGTTTCAAACCACTATACCTTGTTCTGGGGGTCTTGGTAATAAAGAGGCCACTGAGTACATATTTTGCATGCATGTTCAGCTTAGTTTCAGATGGGAGGAAAAAATATTTGCTTTTTAATTTGTTTAAAAGATATTTAGTTTAATTTGGTAAAATATATTCCAGAAACTAAGAGTCACTTCCTTTTGGAGGTGTGAGAGTAAAAGGTGTAAGGAAATTTTGTTTTGGTTCTTTTGTGTTAAATGGTAATAATTCATTTCTTAAAGGAAACGGAGTGAAATTCCTGCCAAAAAAAAAAGAAATTAAACTACAGCAATGTCTGGAAGGCATCCAGCCTAACCCACCTTTATTTACATGTGAAAGGCATTTAAGCATGGCAGTTTATTATTCTGCATTTAATTTGATCAGCTACATAACAATAAGGTCTTTTAATCGTTCTTTCCTGACTGCTAAATCACTGAAATTGTTTTCTGGTGTACAATTAAAACTGCCTGATAAAGCCTGCATGAAGCGTAAAAATGGCATGAGCGTTCCAAATTACAGGTGACTGCTTTGAAGCAGCTGTCTATGACGATGACAGACAATTCAGACACCTTTTGAGCCGAAGGTCTGTGGAAATGAGGTGGCGGCAGTCCACTAGTATGGCATGAAGGTGGCCATGAGGCTCCGATTGTGCAAACATTTCAGATGATTATATTTTACCCTATGCGTTTATGTATGTGGCTTCTATAGCCATGTGAAAAAGTAAGTGTACCCCAAAGAAACTGTTCACATCTTCAACATATTTGAACATCAAAGATTAGCACTTCAAGCAAACACTACCTGCAGATAAAAGGTGACATACTTGAACAAATGACACATAAAACTGCTATGGTGTATTCATTCTCAAATCTAAATGAACACAAATGCAGATCTGTCATGTGGAAAAACTAAGTCTACCCCTAAATTTAACAGGGCTTCCAATCGATTACATCAGAACCCGGTTTTCCAGATTAGGGGCCAATGATGAGAACCTCCTTATGGAGTCTAACAGGTGGACCTAACTGGTTTTTAAACCACAAATTTTAAGGGTCAGGTGTTCTCTTTGCTATTAATGAATGAGGTGTTATCATGCCAAGATCAAAAGAGCTCCCTAAGGCCCTCAGAAAGATCGGTTGTGGATACACAGAAGTCTGGCCAGTGATTTAAAATGATCGCTAAATGATTTGAAATCCATCATTCCAGTGGTGTAGATTTCAAGTGACTGCTAATTTGTCCGGGACTGGCCAGCCCAGTAAATTCAACCGAAGAATTGACCGTTTGATACTAAAAGAAATTTCTAAGAAGCACAAAATTTCATTTCAGGATCTGCAGGAAACTCTTGCAAAAGTTGGTGTCTATTGAGACAGCATCTCCACAAATTATTATGTCATACTGGGAGACCAGGAGATGTCACATCAAACAGGCAAGATGTGAGGGACAAGCAAAGCTCAGAGCTGAAAGAAAAGAGGTAACCAGCAAACAAAGCACACGGATAAATGAAAACTGAAACAAAACCATGCAGTAGGCCTATATGCAGACAAACTAACTATAAGGTACTGTAAGATAGATAGATAGATACCGTATATACTCGTGTTTATTTTCTCCCGCGGATAAGTTGAGGCTTGATTTTACCGTATAATTTCTGGTATTTTATAAGTCGAATGTAGAAAACTCACACTGCTGATCCAAGAGATTATGATATACTAACACCCACCTGAGAGCATAACCACTGAGCACACAGCCTTTTTTCCCCCTTACGTATTGTGCCTACGTGACCACACAGTAATACCCCAACTATTCCAAAGCGACGTTTGCACTGTTTTGTGTTTTTTGCATCTCACACCCTCATACACCTTTATCGTAAGAGCATCCCTTATCTACAATGGAGCGTTCAATCAAAAGAAAATATGAAGCTGATTTTAAAGTAAACGTCGTTGAAGTGGTGAAAGAAATTGGTAACTGCGCCGCTGCAACAAAATTCGATGCATCTGAGAAACTGGTGTGGGATTGAAGGAAGCAAGAAGACGTAAGAAAAAAAAAATTTAAATGTATTTTTGAATGGGTGTACAAGTTGGGGTCTGATTTTATGATCAATTTTTCGGGTTTCAAGACCCAACTTATACACAAATATATATGGTAGATCTTTATATATAATACATATTGTAAACATTGTATATACAGTATATTTCAAGCAGAGTATATATTTTACTTGTTTTTTGTATTGTACTTTTGGCAGCTGTTCTGAGTAGACACGCAAGTACAAATTTAATTGTTTGGACTACATAGGACAGTAAACTTGACTTATTACTTAAGTGAATTTAAATGTAAACCTGGAAACAACCTGACAAGGCTTATTTAGCCCTTGAGTCTCCATCTCCTACAATATGCTACTGTTGATAATTTTTCTTTCTTTCTTTTTCTAACAGGTTAAAGATTTAAAGAAAGAAAGACAATGTGGCAAAATGCATGGGCAACCCTGAATAATGAGAAAGGCTGAAGTCTGCTTCTGGAAGAAAAACACGCCGGGATGGCTCATCTAATTGCTTTGCTTGTTTTTATTAATTTGATGATTTACAACATGCACTCATGTGGGACCCATTGTGTAACGGTGAAAAGAAATCATTTTGGTTCTTCAAACAAGTGTAAAGTGAGGTGGGCACAACGGTTACTCATCCATAAACGGCAGACACTGAAAGCTAAAAGGCAGTGGCTTAGCTGTATGAAATTGTGATTTGTGCCTCCAACGGCCAGGACAAATCTTAAACTGTGTAGTTGACATCTCAGACTGTGCAGATATGGAAGTGCATTCTGTTTTCTCTTCTCTTTATCAAGGCCCTTCACCCCAATTGCTCAGCTTGGCCAGGGGGACAGGTCTACAAAGAGCTATGGCTGCTCCAGCCTTCTTTTATTTAAGAATTAATGGAGGCTACTATGCTCTTGAGAATCTTCAGTGCTGTAGAATTTTTAGTAGCCTTCCCCAGATCTGTGCCTCAACACAGTCTTATCGTCATGGCCTGCAGGTGAATCCATCGAACTCATGGCTTGGTTTTTGGTCGGATACACATTGCCAGCTGTGTAACTTTCGATGACAGGCGTGTGCCTTTCCTAAACAATCAACAGATTCAAGCACAGGTGGAGACCAAACATGGTGAAGAAACATCTCAATGATGATTTGTAGAATGGGATGCAAGTGAGTCAGATTTCAAGTTTCATAGCCAAGGGTCTGAATACTTGTGTCAATGTGATATTTCCTTTTTTCATTTTTAATAAATTTGAAAAATATCCTGTTTTCACTTTATCATTCAGGGGTATTGAGTGTTGCTTGATGTGGGCAAAACTAACTTAAATGATTTTATTGCAACACTCAGTGTGTAAAAAGTGAAGGGGTCTGATTACTTTCTGAATCCATCAGTTATGGGTTATGTCTGCATGGGCTGAACAGCCATCACTCACTCTGAAGCCCTGGTGCACAGTGTGGAGGGCCCATTTTGGGAATTCGGAATGAAGAAATAGGCTCATACGACTAAGCCCAGCATGAATGACTTCAGCAAGGAGAACTGGAAGGACAACACATCATAAAGTGAGATGAGCTTCAAAACACGATCACTTGATGCCAGCGGTAATGGAACATAAGTGAGGGAGATTAATAAATAAACAATTAAACAGATTCCCTGTCTGAGAGACGATAAACAGATGCTAAGCGCCTGCCAGGGAGCACAGTTGGAACAACCGCCAGGCGCTAAAAACTCCCACAAAATCAGCAAGAGAGCAAAAATCACTGCAAGAAGCTTCAACCGCACGCATTGTTATTTAACTGTGAAGAACAACATGATTTCCTTTCTTGAATTGAATGATATTTCATGGGCGTCTCGAAGGAGCAACCGTGACTGTCACAAATATGGAAACGGAGATACGCATACACTGTAGAGTCTTGTGCAGATACAAGACAGAATAATATTGGAGAGCATTCAAGGATGAGCTACCATATTATGGAACAGAAGAAGTGAAGAGTCCAAGGTAGCACAGCAGTCCGATGGATCCCAAAGCAAACAGAAAAACTGAGTGGCAATTCAACTGTTATTGTCAGATGTATGCAACATAAAACATACAGGAAAATCGCTTAATTACAGATTGATATGAACATCGGAGCAGAGACTCAGTCGTCACTCATGCTGATAACTTCATGAGCGTTTCTTGTATATTTATCATTTAGACTGTGGATTTTAGGGGGCGCTCAAGGATGGTCACTACCAGCCTCTTGCCTTTCACCCACAGCCCTGAAGACGAAGCCACACGATGTCACATCCAGCTCAGCCCAGGAGGTCCCACCCCTTCCACCCCATAGACTAAGATGCCCAAGGCCTCCATTCATTCCTGGACTAGTTTCTAAAGAGCAGTAGCTCCAATAATTCTACAGAAAGACTCTTAAGAAAAAAGAGGCATCACTGGACAAGAATGTCTACAATCATTCTTTCAACCCTTTGCCAACCCTCTGCCTCTTATTCTTTCATTTATTCAATGTCTAATGTTGTATGCATTGTTCTTTTTTGTGTGCTGCTGATATTGTACTGGTGTTCACGGTTTCTGGGGCACCTTCCTGGATTGTGTACACATGACATGACATTACACTTGAACCGTCAGTTCACAGGTCATGCGCACTTGTGTAAAATGCAGCATGTCTGTCACTCACTCGTCTTTCAAAGCTTTCCTTTTTAGTGGTCTTACTTCTTGAGAATTGCATCCACACTGTCGACGTGCTTATCTGCTCCCTGTGGTCTCTAGTGTAAATCCTGGGCCTTAAGAAGGAACACGACTCAAATCCAGCAAATATAAAGACAAGACTCTGTCAGTTTAATTGAAACTAAGTCAGGCAGAACATTGAGACACAAAACAGGCCGGGATAAAGCTCACTGGGCTGGCGTGGAGCGCCTGTTTGCTCACGACAAGCGGTCATTATTTGAGTTTTCTGATTGGACTGAAGCCCAGTTCAAAGCCAAATTCAGAGAGCAAATGAAAGTGAAGTATAAAAGAGCCATGGAGCAGGTTAGGCAATCAGAGTCTTCTGATGTGCGACTCCAAGCACGCTTTAAAACGGCAGGGAGGCAGACAATACTCTATAAGTCTCGTTTGAAAATAAAAACATTTAGACTCCAACTAGTTGAGAGTCGCTCTGTGTACAGTATTGAAGGCCACAGGACTCGAGAATGAATGTCCGGCATGCCTTTAGTATTTAAACAATTAACACAAACAACTCTTTTTGTTGTGGGTGGAAATTCTCTTTGCTTTATCATTTTACCACGGATCAAACATTCTGTCCATTTGGTGTAACACTATATGACTGCCTTGAGGATGTCAGATTAAACTAGTGTACTGTGCTATACAGAATCCAGTAAAAAGAAGAAAAAATAAAAACAAGGAACTACTTTAGTGTTTTTACTTGATTGTTGTTAAACATAGGGATTGAAAATGGACTTGGCAGATTAGAACTTTGACCACTTATATAGGCCACCATTCCATCTACTCATTTTCTGATCTACTTCATTCAATTTTAGAGATTTCGAGTGCAGTACAATTGACTCGATTTCTGCAGGACTGAATCGGAGGGAAAATCAAAAACTCCTGCTTAAACAGATTTCAACTTTCATCTACTGATGCACTTTGACACTTCATCGGTAATGTATCCTGGGGTCATTGTATGTTTCGGGTCTTTCCACATCAGACACTTTCACCCAGGTGACCCAACCATGAGTGATCAATTCACAGCTAGTGCCCAAGTAACAGGTGACCGCAATTCACTCCACTTAATCCACGGACACCTGGAAGCTTTTTCAGCTGCTGTGATACCAAGAAGACTGTAAGGCTTACAGGGAGACAAGGCTGCAAAGCCTCTGTCACCCACCTCTAATGGGCAAACTCTATGTCTGCTGTACTCTTCCTCCTGCTCTAAATATTTGGTTCTTTTTGTGCTCAGAGGCACTCCTGCCACGGAACTGTGAGTTCCAACATGACCACCTGCTGGGGAGGTTCTAAAAAATAAGACAAAGTCAGACCTCAGAGAAGTTTATGTGATGTTATCTAGGAATCAAAGTCCACCTTCAACTACTACTCAGGTACTGCTCTCCAAGTCCCCCCTGCTGCCCTTGGTCAAGGTTTGGGATTCTGCCTCACTGACTGAAGTTACCTGATCTGGTATTTGGAACTACAGGTGGTTTCTGAAATTACCTTAAAAAACTTGTTCATCTCACCATAGATAGTGCCCCTCACTTACTGCTTTCAGGCGAATGCTCAAACATCCTCTCTACTCTGGCACGAAGGACATGCTGGAGAGAAGAACTTGGAAGGATTGTGCAGGACATCTTAGACAGACTGTATCAAGACCTTGACATGGAAGGGCTTCAGCTTGCAACAACTGGGATCTGGAGATTTTACTGCCCAATGCCCATTTCCCCTTTCACCCAGGGGCCTTGCTGCTGCATTCCCACTGCTTGACTTCTCTGTAGCTCCTCGACCCCTTCTGTCACTTGCTCTTGTGCTAGTTTCTGCCTGTCCTGCCCCTGATGTCTCCTCTCGTATGTTAACTTCTCAGTGAGGTGTGAGTTCCTTTTCAATTTTCTATCTCTGCCTCTCCTTTGATAAAATGTACTCACAGTTCTTTTCATCATTTCATTCGGGAGCTGAAAGGCAACCTAGAATAGAGCAGCCCTGTTTGGCGTAATTCGTAACATTTATTAAGGAAAAACCAAATTAAAAAAGAAAAACCTTGGGAGGTTCTCTATGGGCTCTGCGTCAGCATTGCTGCATACTAAATTGGCACTTGAGCTGCAGCTCAAAAAACCGCGTGGGCTGCCACACAAATATTAGAGCCCTTGCCCTGTGAGAGATTACAGCCAACTATTCATGTCTTTTGTATTGTGCGGATTCACATCTCAAATCACACACTCCCACTCGCCTCCCCTAACAGGCACAAAGAGGCGCGCGCGCACACACTCACTCACTCACACAGACACACGCGTACGTTCACACATTCACGTACTTGGGCTCCATCAAAAGCGACACACGCCTGCGTTCAAGAGCGGTGCATACAAGCACACACACACACACACACACACCTTGCTGCGCTCACTGACCTGCTCACCCACACACCTTATCTGCAAGGCCAGTTAAGATAACTGAGAGCAAGTCCACATGTTCTATGTTTGTCGACAAGCGGTAAATAAGGGAAAATCGAGTGCAATCAAAGCAACACAAATAAAGTGCAAAACAAATATTAAAACCAAACTGATAAATAAAAATATACATGGCTGGCTTTACAGTACACACGCTGCAGTGTGCAGCAAATCATTATTGCTTCACTGTCATTTTTGCTTTAAAAGTCTATTTGTGATTTTTTGGTATTTTACATGCTTACTTACAAATACATTTGGTTCTGATACTCTGAGTCTTCAGCAATTGAGATTTTACACATTTTGTTATGTTATAGCCTTGTGCTAAACTCAATTGGTGGACGGCTACTTTCAGGTCTCTCCAGAGCTGTTTGATTGAGTTCCAAGTCTGACTACAGGCTGGGCCACTCAAGCACATTCCCAGAGTTGTCCCTATGCCACTCCTGTGCTGTCTTTGCTTTGCCCTCTTAGAAGGTGAACCTTCAGCCCAGCCTGGGGTTCAAAGCACTCTGGAGCAGGTTTTCATTTAGGGTATCTCTGTACTTTGTTCCAACTAGTTTTCCTATAACTCTGATTAGTCTCCCGGTCTTTAACCACACAGCATGATGCTGCCGCCACTGTGCTTCACCGTTAGAATGGTGCAGCGAAGGTGACAAACTGTGCCTGATTTCCTTCAGAGGTGAGGCTTACAATTGAAGCCAAACAATCCAACCTTGGTTTCAATAGACCAGAAAATATTGTTTTTTATAGTCTTAGAATCGTTTATAGGTGCCTTTTTTGGAAATCCCAAATGGGGTTTCATGCATCATCTGACCACTCTGCCATAAACCCAAGATTAGTGAAATGCTGCAGTGATGGTTGTCCCTCTCTAAGTTTCTCCCATTTCTTAACATTTGCTTTTGGTCACCCCTCTTACCAAAGCCCCTATCCTATGATTTCTCAGTTTTTTAGGTGGATAGCCCTAGGAAGAGCTGTGGTTGTTCCAAACTTCTTCCATTTAAGAATTATGGAAGCACTTGCACTCTTAAGAAACCTTCAATGCTGCAGGATTTTCTCTTTAGGCTTCCCCAGATTTGAGCCTCGACTTAATCCTGTCTCTAAGCTCCGCAGGCAATTCCACCAACCTCATGGCTTGGTTTTTGCTAAACTGCGGGACTTTCCATAGATAGTTGAGTGCATTTCCTAATCATGTCCAGTCAATTGAATTGACCGCAGGTGGATTCTAAACAAGGTCAAGTGACATCTCAATGATGAGCACTAGAAAGGGATGAACCTGAGCCCAGTTTCAAGGGTCATACCAAAGGGTCTGAATTAGGGCCTGATGAAGACCCCCACAGGCCTTTAGGAAACGTATTGAACAGAGCTCCTCAAACAGAGAGTTGATCATACTTTAAAAAATGCAACACATGGACACCCTGCCATGTAATGTGCACAAAGGCTCTACTCCAGTGGAGACTCGAGTGGTAAGAGTTTGGTGGTTGGGGGGGCTTCACCAGTGGTAATTTTGGCACATGGACACTAGTCATGGACATGGATTTAATCAAGTGTGGATTAGGATTCTTCTTGGGGATTTAGGCACATGGGAGGAGGATTGTGAGTCATGAAAAGGCCCTTTGCCGTCACAGGGCCCCTGGGTGCACATCCAGAACACCCCAATGGTAGATCTGAACACTTGTGTCAATGTGATTTATTTTATGTATTTATTACAAATTTGCAAAAATTTCTAAAATCCTGTTCTCGCTTTATTATTGTGGGGGTATTGACTGTTGCTTGATGTGAGAAAAAACTGAACTTAAGCGTTTTTAACACAAGGCAGCAACACAACAAAAAGTGAAGGGCTCTGAATACATTTGCAGCCGATGCCTTAATCCAAGGTGACTTACAATATCAGAGATATAACCGGATTCATTTCTTTCAATTTTCCAGCTGGAGCACAGGCAGGTAAAGCGATCTGCACAGGGTCACAGAGTGCCAGGGTTTGAAACCATGTCAGGGATTGAAGTCCAAAGCCTCAACTGCCACACCACCCTGGCTTTTCCTGAAGGCACTGCATCCACACATATAATAAATTTAGGACTGTCAGGGGTTTCCTTTTTTACTTTTGTCTTCTTATATTTTCTGTATTTTCCTTTGTTTGGTATTCCCTCTTTTCACATTTTTGCTGTTGAGCTTATTGCTTATTGTGTATTTAATTATTATTCTGCCATTTTCTTTCTTTAAGTTGATTATTTTATAATTATCGTCTCCCTGTATGTTAACAGATTAATTATGTTTCATTGTTTAGGACAGTCACCTGAGGCAGCCCTATTGAGAGGCTTGCTTGCCTCCCGTTCTGCCTGAAGGCCAAGAAGAGAAAGAATGAAATCAGACCAGAAGATGAACTGACGTCAAAAAGCCAGAAATGGGTCAGTAAGCAAAAGGCCTTCAAGTCGGTTGCCAAAGACAGAACCAAAAGGTGTAGTTGAAGGGGAAAGCTAAAGATTTCAGAAACCAGAAAGGAAAAAAGAAATGTGAATAAAGGTCTTTGTTTTTATTGTTAATCACTGATGATAAACAACCTGCCATGCTGGTGTTTAAAGCGACACTTCAGTGAGGCTAGACACCAAACATCAGGATGATGAAACTCATAAAATGTTGGCGCCCATAAACAAAACGGCATGGCATTAGCATAAAAACAAAGAGAGAAAAAAGCAGAATATATTTCAAGAAGATGTGAGGACTAAAAGTAAGTAGCCAGTAATGTTTCTTGGTATCAAAAACACCTGAATACACGTAAAGGTTCTGCAGGAAAAGTATATTACACCTATAATCACTTTTTAAAACGATATAATACTCATAACGGCCCCAGTCCGAACGATCAGACATTTGGTTCCTACTCTATTGCCTGTGTCTCTCTTGGTGAGGCTTTATTGTGATTAAAAAGAAGGCTTTTAATATTTTGTCTGAGCTTTTGCTTTTGGTTTCATCTTTTGCTTTGTGGTTGTGAAAAGTACATACTCTGGAGTAGGAGCTAAAAATAAATAAATAAAAAAGTACCAGGAACTACAAATGGCCCGAGTTCCTGTACTGGGAATGCTACAAAAATTCCTGAGTTTCTAAAAAGTCCCTAGTTCCTGCGGTGGGAAAGCATCTATTGTTAACTTCAGGGGGCACACGGAAACTGTCCTGAAACGAGGTTTCTTTTAAACGCAGACTCTAATAGTATTCCTGCTTAATTACATGGTCATTCCCTGATGGAGTCTTGCTCGTTACAATGTCTTATTCCGTTTAGTCATCCTTCACAGAAGAAAAGCGTACTCCTACACAGCAAACGTAGAAGAGCTGCTTCCATGGTGCTTGTTGTGTTGGTTACTTGTATGCATTTAAATAGCGCTTTGTACTGTTTGAATGCTGCATACAAAATAATTAACCAGTCACTACAATTTTCCGATGAATCCCATCCCTGGCAGCGTTACCATCCCTTCAAGGATTTATGGTTTTGGGTAACACATCTATGTTGCACACATGCTCAGTGTATGCAGATGACTACGTCACATGCATTTCAGTCATTTTGGTGTGGATGGAAATACTTACATAATCGATGTTGAAATGCTAGTGTGGACACAGATCAGATCATTTTCGTTTAAAAACACCGTAGGGTGGCTGTAGCCTAAGTCTCTCCAAACCAGGTAGGCCTGTGAAGTGTTGACTCTTGTTTAATAAATGTTAAGTTTCCTGAACTCTGCACTACATAATCTTTATTAAATCACATTTAGTTTTTCTTTTGGGGATTGTGATGTTAAGCTTAATAAAATGTAAAATAAAAAGACAACCCATATGTGTAGAAAATGTTATTTAAACCACGTTGACAGATCCCAGATGATGGACTGTGTGCGTGGGGGGGAAATTTAGCAGAAGGATTCCAGAAATGTCATATTTTTTGTATATGGAACTTTAGACCTGCTGGGGTTATCAGGTGCATATGAATTTTTTAAAACAAATAATAAATGAATTTGAATTAATGGACTTGCCTCCAAAATGCAGTTATTTATTTTTTTCTTTTTCAAGGGTGAAGATACAGGCATTTATATTCTGACTCCAATGTCAAATGTCAGTCAGTCATTATCCAACCTGCTATATCCTAACACGGGGTCGCCGGGGTCTGCTGGAGCCAATCCCAGCCAACACAGGGCGCAAGGCAGGGTAGGGGCAGGGTGCCAGCCCACCACACAAAACCAGACAGTCTTGTTAGAATTTCTTTTTAAACCAAAAATCGGGGGTAAGCTAAAAAACTGTATTTGTAAGAAGACAGTTGTCCAGTTTTTCTGTAATTCATTCATTTGCACACAAAGGCACTTTCAGTCACACCTAAGCCACACAGTATGACAAAGTGGCACCTGTTTACTGGGAACGATTTTTCTTCTCTGCACCAGAGACGAGACAACCTTTGCCTTCCATTTGCAGGCCCATCACACAAGTACAGCAGTTGAATTCCAGGGATTTATAACTCGGCAGCACAAAACACTCGCGCAGTACATGGCAGAGAAAGCATTTAATCCTTTTCAGTCGGAGATACGTTTTGTATCTTCTGGACAGATGCTGAAAGTACAAAATGTGCAAGTAATTTTTGAGCAGCACCACAACTCTTAACTTATTTATCAAACTTGTCAAATGTTTTCTATATTTTTACAGCACAGCAGGAGCTAATGCCTTAAAAACTGAAAACGTATAATATATTACAAGGAAAAAAAAATGGGTTAAGCTGAAAAACAGTTAATAATATGGACAATATAATGGGAAGAGAGTTTTGGAGATTGGTTGATATATAATATGTAAATCACTTTGTTGGGTAATTTTTTAATTTGTTAAAATTTAGTATTTGTTGTCACATTCACCATATTGCCTTGGAGTTATACACAATCTTTATGCTACTATCTACTTAGTACTTTATTCTAAACTAGCCGTGCTACCCATCTAAGATGGGTTGAGATCGAAGTAATCAACATTGACCCAATTTTTATTTTTTATTTTAATTGATATACGGGTTGTCCATTTGGTCTGGTATAATACTACACACCCAATTCCTTTGCCCCCATGGTGGCCTTTTCCTATTTGGATAGAGCCATTCGTTGTCACTTCTTCCTCCTGGTGTCGCTCGTCGAACTGAACACTCTTACACTTGAAGTGTTTTTCTGGGAAAATGCTGTGGTGGTAGTTACCACATTGGCCTGGTTTAGCGACTCCTCAGTATGTAGGAGCAAAACGTCTCTTTGACTGGGTCAGGCGATTCAAAGCCTTTTCCCGATGTCCCAGTCTAAATGCTTGTACTCTTTACGTTCATTTTGCTATTTCTGCACAATATGCATCCATCTATCTATACATCCATGCATCAACAGCATTATTTGAGTGTGTAACTTTGATTTTTTATGTTTCTGCTGCTGTATGTATCTAAATGCTCCCTGGGTATTAATAAAGTTGATCTAAACTAACCTCACCTAATCGAAGACTTCCCAGAGACCCACATTTGGGTCACCACCCATGGGTTGAGAAACACTGCTACAAGTCATCATTAAAGACACATAACTGAAAACCTCAATATTTTATGGTAAAGGTGGGCCGGTGCATCCATAAGGGTTGTTCCTGCATTTCGCTAAATATAAGCCCCCCTCAAATCTAGCATTCCAAGATGTGATTGACTTTTATTTTTTTTTAATTTTCACTTCATCTTACTCCACATTTTTTTTCAGAAATTCTGTTAGCAAAATAATCAATACCATGTAACCTGCAAAAGTCGCACAAGTCCAAAGAATTAATGAAGAATGTTTCATACTGAATATTATATATATATATATATATATATATATATATATATATATATGAGGGTATTAGAGTTTAAAATGAACATTCACTGATTCATGCCACCATAATTGGTGTATGATTAATTGGAAAAAACTACAGCAGAACTGTAAATTAAGGTTCACGTGTATAGGCAAATTAAAGGTTGACACTGTCAGACTCCACATGCCACGTGATCTCCTCCACATGCTCCCACACGGCTTTTATCTTTCCCTGACCCAGGTTGACTCATATCTCTACGTAGGATGACTCTTTCGGCTGACCTTTTTCCAAGCAGAGTAGGTGCTTTAACACTACGTAGTTTTAAGCCAGACTTGAAAAAGAAAAAGATACAACCCATGTTGTATCAAGCTCTAATTTCCCACTTTCCCCACCTTAGTTTTTGCAATTTACTGAATATTTATTGAATGTGTTAAGAAGACTACCCAACTAGTAAACCAGAAATGGACTGGCAATAATCAAGTTCTAAAAAACATAAGGAGTGCAGTTAAAAAAGCTAAAAAATTAGGCAAATGCGTGCTGTGCCAGGACATTGAAAAAATTTTGACAAAGGGCCTGAATGACGCATATACAACCACAAGGATAACGTTCACCTTTTGAAGGGTAATAAGTAACGGCTCGATCTCAGATGTATAATGTGCCTTCCCCCTTGCTCTATAAAGTCATGAAGACTTTTACTTATATTTGTTTTAAAAAGGTCTAAACATTTGGTTTGACAGGATATTCCTCTCTTAGCCTTATCTAGGCTGTTACTTAGCATACTATTGTACAAGTGTTCTACTTTATTTGCGATTATAGTTTTCATAATTTTGCAACAGAATGTTACCAGTCTCTAATTACGAAGAATCTACTTTACATGACAATTTATATGACTAAAAATCACAGGGTATGTTAAATTAGTAATGACTTTCCAGCATAGTGTGAGGGACCATCAGGTGTCCCTGCTGAGAGGAGTTCTGCTCCCTTATCTGGCCAGGAGGCCATGAGCAAAGAAGGACAAGTATGGAGCGGAGAAATTCCCCTGCTGTGCCAGGACACAGGCACAAGAAGATGCTGAAGCAGGAGCAGCTACACCAGGGTTGGCATACCAGTAATCCTGGAAGAACACACTGACTGTGCTGGTGGGATGGGGACACCAGGACAGTGGGTGACTGTCTACTATGGGCAGAGCTTCACCCCATAACACTGGGTGGCAGCATTCCAACTGGAAAGCCCTAGTATGAGGCACCTGTGTGGCAGCATGGGAGCATTGGCCCATGGGTATGTCCTGTCAGGTTCTGTGTGGGCCACCAAGAGGATCTGTGGATTATTAATGGAGCAAGTACCACTGGGATCCTGCTCAACCTGGAAGTGCTTCTTGGAGGTAACGGGTTTAAAAGCAACCTCTCCTCTCGACTGTCTCAGTAAAGGCTCAGTTAGAACTGAAGTCAGATGTGGGTGAGGGAGTGGAGCTGAGACTGTTGTAAAAAATAGTATCGTTGCCATTAAACGTCTTTGACTGCACTTGGACTGCTGTGTGTGTAGTTGTGTTTGGGGTTTAGGGAGCTGCAAAACCCCCAAGAGGCCACAACAGTTTCACATTTCTAATGTATCACAAGTTTGCTCCTTTTCTGACAGGGCTGGTGCCTAGAAAGGCTTTACAGATATGGCGAGTTCAGCTGCAGACCTTGCCCTTTTTTTTTGTTTTGTCTCATTCTGATGTGGTACATAAAACATTCAACATCAGACAGAACAGTCGGTTTTCTGCTTGTAAAGTCCAAAACACCCAAGTTCCTTATTTCTTGTACATCTGGATGAGTACCTGTTTTTTTGTTGGGGTATCACCAATAATATCCCCAATCTCCTTCTACCTGTTTATCTATTGGTCAGTCTGCAATATCCTTCACTGACATCGATCACAGTCAGACCAAACCAGGATGAACTGCACATTTCATGTACCATTAACTTACTTAGAGACCACAAACAAAGTGTATACCAATAAAGCAAGGGAGCGGATACAACTTCATGTTCACTCATTACAAATCTTAGTCATATGCTGTATGTCGTTAATGCTGAAAATGTGTCTAAAGCTGATTATATATGGGTGTTGCATTTGCCCCACATACTTTACAACCTGGATGGACAGCAGTGCTTCTCATCGAAGGCCAGACGCCTAATGTGCCCACTTCTCAGTCAGGTGGTCGTCTTGTGTTACAAAGTTAGCTGGTCAGTCGATCTGGCAGGGCTGCCAGATGGTCAATTTTCCTTGGTATTCATGTCCTTTTCACACTTTCCTGTGACATTTTTTGAGCTAATGGGATGTTGAAGTGCAGGGGACCACAACTTTCCCACGGTGGCCTCTGGTCCCTCAACTAATCCCAGTCAGATCTTACCTTTCTTCTGGTAGTCAATGTTTTGCCCATGACAACAGTCTCACAGGATGTACCTCATGCTTTTAATGACCCATGATGACCTCAAACTCCCATCTTTACTGGGTTGGCCAGTCATGTGGCAAGACAAGCAGCTCAGCACTTCTTATAACTGAGTAACTGATGGACATAACACAATTAATACTAAGCTTTCCTTTGTTTTTCTAGTAAATTAGTACATGACTATCACTATTGCATTATTTGTCTAATCAGTACAAGCATAAGATATACGAAAACACAGTACATTATTAGTTAAAGACCCTTAAAGTCCATCTCCATATCAATGCTCAGTGGATGAGCCCACCCTTACGGCGAGTTACAGACTACTTGGGACTGAGTTTCTGAGTATGTCACACTGCACGATTAGTGGTCATGGGTGCGTGCCGTGACTGCCTCAGACTTGATAAGATTATGTGAATGAAGTCTGCGATGGAGAATCACTGGAAAAGTCCTGTGATAACATATACACCTTTACAAAATTCAAAGAGTTGGTTTTTAGAACTACAGCCTGATAATCATTTAGAGATATTGTGAAATCATTTAGAGATGCCATGAAAGGGTTTAAAGAGGTCCACGAATTATTTAAAGAGATCCGTAAATGACCTGACAATATCTTGATAAATTGGAATTTAAGGTATCTTAATTGCATTTTGATAGTGCATATCTTAAATGTATTCAGAGAGACCTTGAATCCATTTCCATGTATCCCTGAATGATCATTTGGCTCGCCATACTCCTCCTATCCCTCTGAGAAGCTACAGAAAGCAAAAGGAACAGAGGATGGGAGAAGAGCGCTGTGACAGACACTGTGCTTACTCATTTACTTTCAGCCGCAATCACACCCCTCCATTGTGAGTAGTTTGTCATAAAATTCCATACATTTTCATTAGTGTACTCATATTCATTCCTGCCCAGCAGCAAATACAAAGAAGAAATGCTTGCGGGAGAGTAAGGGCACCAGACAGGAAGGATCAGGGAGCCATGCTGTGATAATTAATGAGGCTTAGGACAGCAGGACTCTACAGCACTTCACAACATTCCTAATGCAAAAGATAAACAATTGAAGTTTCCAAAGTATAATCTGAAAAAAGTACATTCATTGAAAAATAAATTAACATACATTAAAATAGATTAAAATATATAAATACATTTTCCTGAAACATACATTATCGTTCTCTAAAATAAGATTCATTAGAGCCACTGTGTCAAGAGATCCTGTACAATTTTTACATTTCAGTTAGAGTTCCTCCCCTGGCTGGGGTTCAAATTCATGTTTTGTCTCTTTTGCTCATTTTTGGTTCATTTTTGACGTTAATTATATGCACCATTCTTTATTTTTGATTTTGTTTATGAATGTGAGTTTGTGGGGGGGGGCACCTGCTAATCACCACTGGGAACCGTCCTCCGCCCTGTAAATCCAGAGAGAGTCCTTCCGCAGTTCCTGGCAGTTCTTGGCACGTAGGGGTGTTTGGTGAGTTACTGTGATTTTTCGGTGCTTACAAAATCCTGTGCTCTTGATACACTTCAATTGCCGATCTGTGAGGATTTTAGCGCAGCCTCAAAAAACGGTTGAATCCCAACCAATTAGGGATTATTCAGACTCTTTAAAGTGAGAAGTCAAGCAAAATGACACCTTTTATTGGCTAACTTAAAAGATTACAATATGCAAGCTCTCGAGGTAACTCGGGTAAATCATGTGTACATCTCGCCTGAAGAAGGGGCCCGAGTTGCCTCAAAAGCTTGCATATTGTAATCTTTTAAGTTAGCCAATAAAAGGTGTCATTTTGCTTGACTTCTCACTACATTCATAATGTCTAACACAATACAGACTCTTTAAAGAAAGAGATTAAGAATGTTCACTTGGGCCAAATTCTTATTTGAGAAAGGCCTCCAGCAGCTGACAGTGCAATGTCCAATACACAATGGTGTCAAACCCTAAGGAGAGTATTTAAAATATGAGGAAGACATTCTTAGACTAGATAAACTGGTTGCTAAATAATGACTCATCCTAAAAGATGGTTCTTTTATATTGTCCTCACACTCCATTTAAGCCTGCCCTGCGCCCAACCCAGTAGTGCACTTGTTCCTGAGATCTTCTTGCTAGCTGGGCAAAACCACAAACAAAATTTATTCTAAACCCACTTTAAATGTTTGAACACCTTAAACAGGAAGCTGAAGCCCTGCCATTTTGAGCACTTTAAGGCGCTCGCCCAGCATGCTCATGCTAGTAGAGCCACCGCACATGTGGCTTAGGCTGAAAAGAAAAGCAACATAAAAAAGAGGCACAGAGGGTGGCAGAGTACAAGTAAACGACTGTGATTAGCCTGATGCCTGCCCACACACACACACACACACACCCCCTTACGGCTGGATGATTTCTTCCTCCCTCTTTCTCTGTGTGCTGCTCACCAGAGAGCGCAGCTGATCTCAAATGTGAAATGCTTACATCGGAATAACACACTGGAGTGCCGCTGTGAAGGGCACACTTCTGGACAATAGCCAATCAGATTTTTTTTTTTTTTCTCCGATAGGTAAGGCTCAACCAGATAAGGCTGCTTTGCCTATTAAAAGCAACTGCAGAATGACCATATGGGGAACGGCTGGACGACTAGTATAGAATTTACAGTTCTTAATAGAATTGAGCTAACGCACGTCACAGACAGGCTGGCATGGAGGGTTGTGATGCTGCATCATGGACCCCAAGCTCTGAGTTCAGATCCCACAAAAAGGTCTCCTTCTGTGCAGAGTTTGAATGTTCTGCAATTTCTTGTGGCCTTTTCTTGGAGGACAGCGACTTCCATAATTTATTCCTGTTCTCATTTTGCCAAATTAATGACAGCAGATCTTCATAAAATTTACAGGGATCATATTTCATTCATCATTCTTTCTTATTTTCTGCATTTTTTTCTATGTAAATTTTCCTCTATTAAGTTATAGTTTAGCATCAGATGCCCCGAATATGCTGCATTAGCTACAGGATTGTCAATTATAATGATAATGTTTGCGGTGCACCATCTGTTAGAATGTAAAATGCAATGCACTTTATTATTACATGCACCTCATAAATGGCACATCGTAAACGTTAACACTGAATATGGCTAACAGGGAGTAACTGCCAGACAGACAGAAATCAGGTTTTGTTGTTTAGATTCTCTTCAATGTCTTTGTACCAGCAAAAGGTGGAAGGGCAGTTAAAGATTAGAAAATAAAAAAGGGTGAGACACGAATGTGCTAAAGTCAAAACCAGTTAATTAATCCAAGCTACTGTCAAACTTGGACCATAAACCAGAATCATAGTTAAAAAAACTGTTGTTAACTTGTTTCCCTTAAATCAATAACCTGAAACAATGTAAATGTTAAGAATGAATTTAAAAACTTCAACGACGAGCACTATGTGCCATCAGAATATAAATCATCACATTGATGACAACAGCATCACTCAATGCAATTTCCAAAAGCCACATGACCAGCAACAATGTGACAAAAACAAAATGGCTTCATGGCAAATCTGAAAAGAAATCATGCCTTTGACATTTGAGAGAAAAAAAAAAATTCTTTCTTTTATTACCAAATACAGAGGAAGAGGAGGAGCAATGTGGAACCTGAGGAGGCGGGGCCACCAAGTTATGCAGCTGGGGTTCTGGCCCCAGCAGTGCTTCAGAGAAAGCTTTAAAGTAATTCAGCGTCTTCGATACAGGTAGCAAGTTTTAAATCTCACTTTGTTTGTTGTTCTTGTTTGGATTCTCTGGCTTTTGACCCCTGCATTTCATTTTAAGGTATTGTCTTTTAATTTTTTTTAATCTTGTTCTACTATGGATTAAATCTTTAAATATGATGAATTTGTTTGTTTTGTGTTGGATCAGAGGTTTTATAGTTTCCCTCATGTTTGTGAATATTTTTGAACTTTTCTGATTTAAAACCCTGAGGCATTATTGTTGGCCTGGTGCTGGCAGTGAAGCCTGCCTTTTGAGTTTAGGGCTATGCTGCCAGGGTTCAGGGCACCTCAGTCGGCCCAGATGTTAAAATAGGGCAAGTTATGGCATTTTATGGAAGGCTTTAGAGGCCTGCTCTTATTTTGTGCTTTGAGATGAAATAATTTAACAAAACACTACATCTCGCTTGAAAAAGGGGTTGCCCCGAAAGCTTGTATATTGTTATCTTTTTAGTTAGCCAATAAAAGGTGTCATTTTGCTTGACTTCTCACTACATCCATAATGGCTAACATGGTACTGTGCCCTAGTACTGCAAAACACTAACAATGAGGCAGATTACAAATTGCTAGTCCATCTCATCGGGCATCAACTTTACAGGCTAAATTTGGATAACCCATCTGACTGTGGTGCTTGGTAAGGTTGGCACCCCAGCCAGGGTTGATTCCCACTTTGTACCCAATAAGTTTGGCTTCTCCGGACACAAATGAAAATGGATGGATGAGTAGATGCAAAGAGAAGATAGGTTACTGAAGGACAAATGAGCAGTGTTTGAACTAGAAAGCCTGAGAGAAGAACAGTCCATATGACTGGTATGATCAGCTCATACAAAGTAGTGACTATCCATTTCTTTGGTAGAGATAGAGCAATAAGAGCAGGACACACACAGATTGACTGCTGTTGTTAGTAAGATGGACAGGTTGAAAGCCTACAAGGAAGCTGCTCACTTGGTGATGGTCATTTCTTTAAAAACGCATTACTGTAGACAAGACGCCAGTCCATCCAAGTGGTGTAATTACTCAGTCAAAGAAATAAACAACACAGCTGTTTGGTGTGGTCATGGCAGTGAACAGATGGACACTCCACTTGACCGTTGCCATCAGGTAAGTGGGCAGATAAGCAGCGCATGTGGGTGCTGTGATGAGTGGCAGACAGATGGGCAGTCAATGCGATTCCTACTATGTTTGTGGTAGCCAGATGCTCAAGCCAGGCGAGTACTGTGATAAGAGATTACAAAAATGTGCAGAGTCCACCTGATTCCTGTATGCAGGGAGACGGATGGACGAGCAGGACTGCTGTGGTCACTCAGGCTGATATAAGGACCGTCCACTCAAGTGCTAAAGTCAGAGAAATGGGCATACATGCCTACCACCTGATCTGCACTCTGATCACTAAGTATAAAAGGACAAACAAGCAGTAAAGCTGTGGTGGTCAGGGAGGCAAACAGATGTGTAAACATCAAAAGAGCTGCGGCCACAGAGACAGACAGACATTGTACTCCAGTTGCAGCAGACAGACGGATACACTTGATGCCGAATGAAATGTTTTAATGTCCGCTAGACTGACTGGACATTTGGTGCACACAGAATCCTGATATCCAGGAGAAATTGGTGAGCTCCTAAGACAGCATTCAAGATGACAGAAGCCATAGAGGTGTTAAAAGAGCTGAAATGATCTTTGAACTGGAAAGTTGCGAGAGCAGAGGTGCTTTAGATGGCTGATTTGATACTGCAGGTCCAGCAGCTGGTGGGTTGTTTAAAGAGGATTAGAGCTGATGGATTAGAGTTGGAATTGAGCAGTTTAATGGAGTAAGCGGCATCACATATGTGCATCTGCACACAGCCCAGCTGTTAGTCACGTCAGGATGAAGAGGCAGCAGTGATGTGGACCCAAAGCTGCTCTCTGCATTTGAAACACTACTGCAGCTGTAAACAACGTGGTTGCACTCATACTGACTTGGTGATGGTTTTGAAAAGGAACATCAAGTCAGCACAGTCCAAAGGAATCTCAATAGAACCTTTTCTTTTTATAATTAATGCTTTGAAAAATTCAGGCTGTTCTGGAATTAAAAGAAGAGGTCTACCCAGTACTAGGTGTCTGGCACGTGGAGTGACGGCTAGGGAACGGCCAGTTTTGTCTGTTGATTGCAGGGGCTGCCTGCGGGGCCAGGCGTTGGTTCTTTAATTCTTTCTCCACTTGCTACATCTCCTTAGGTCTGCTGCAGGTTTCATTAGACATGCGGTGTTCATCTTAGAGCTATCGTGGGTAGTGAGTTGTGGGACATTCTGCATACACATCTAAAACAATCTCCATCTCTCTGGGTGTGGACAGATTACGAGATGTTTCTTTGCAGAAATTGGAATGCCTCAAGGTTTCTTTTAGTGGTATAGCCAGGGGTTCATCCCTGGCTTAAGCACTCTTTGTTTTATTTTATTTTTATGTTGTCTTCTGAATGTCTACTGGTAACACTCAGACCTACGGTCCTTGAAGAAAGGTGGTCCATGTGCCTCTCATAAAACGCAAAATCCCAGGTCAACCTGCCCAGGATGCCAGCACCCTTTTTGTGACCTACCTAACGGTGTGCATGACTGACTTTTGCGCTAGGAGTGTAGGACTTGTGTTTGTGATGAAAACGCTCAGTCTGCCTGCGCAGTGCGCCTCATCGTGGCCCATGCCACTGTTCTTTTCATATCAGACATGTGGCGCCGCTGTTTGCCATGACAACTACCTGAAGCCCAATAACATGATGGAGGTAGCCGGCACCTCCAATAATTTGGTCGTTTATGACTTTCTTTTGTGCTCAAAATGTGCGACTTGCATTTGAGATGAAAATGATCAGTCGACAATGTGTTTTACTGTCAGTAAATGTCGCCACAGTTCTTTTTCTGTCGCTCTGGCGTATAGCCTCACCATCATCACTTGCCATGAGAAGAACCTAAATCCCAATTACGTGGCCGAGGTAGCCCAAAACCCCAACTGCTGGCCAACATTATGCATATCACTTCATAAGCTCTCTATTAAGATCAAGGTTCAAAGCTCAGGGGTTCACAAGTTTTTGCATGAGAGGCAGGCAACCCCTAACATCTATGTACCCGTATGTCCATCCAATAACTGCGTCTCTGTCATTGCAACACATGTCGCATCACAACAATGCATTACAATTGTCATTCCTACAGATGGCAATTCACAAACATTCACACTGCTTTTATTAAATTAAATTCTCGTGGCCCTCAAAAAACCCAGGTAACTTACCCCACCATGCTGATCAAAGTCATCCATTGATTGGCCGCAGTGTACACAAGTCTTGCAAAGAAGAGGAGGACAGTAAATAACAGATGGGCCTTAAATGTCTGCTGCTTTACCAACAGTAGATGACAAGCACTCTGGGGGATGAAAACAGACTGACAAATTCATTCACTAATGTCTTAAGTGTTCATTCATGCTTCAGGAAAAGTGACTGCATATTATTTTCCTCAGGAAAAATACATTTTAAGAAAAGATGTTTTTTTTTTCCCAACAAGCAGAGTTGGACAAGTCTATCTGGAAACACAATAACCCAAAGGAAGCGTTCATCAGAAACCTGCCTAAGTGATACACTGGTTTAAAATGCAGAAGGGAATAAATGAAAAAGCACCGGGAACGAAAAAAAAAATATAAATCAACAAGCAGGGGGGCTGATAAGTGAACACAAGCATGAATTAAAAAGCAATCTAAGGAAAATTTGCGATTTCAAAGACTTATCCGACCATAACGGTGACTTGTGTCACAGGGGAACATCTGAAATGCAAATGGCACTTTTGTTTACCTTAATGAAATGTCACGTGCAGAGTAAGCAGAAAAAAAAAAAAAAATTACACAGAGATCACACTAACGCCCACCCCAGAATGTCGCCTGGACCTCACATTTTATTCAAACAGGCAGATCCCCCCCAAGGTTTATGCTGAGCACCTTGCATGCACATCCTCAAACTGTGGGACTCAATATCTCTGGTGAACATTTTTGAGTTCATAGACTAAGAGGAATCCAAACAGTAAAATATATCAACCATCAGCCCATGGCAATGCACCTGCAAGCTGAACCACCCAGGGAGCAAACAAGACAACTCCCGGAGAGTCCAAGGA